>NW_028128889.1:0-697000 GCF_965231255.1 Vanellus vanellus
CTGTGCCATCTGGAGATAAGCCCGGGCTGAGCTGTTTTGCAGCTCCCCCCAAGTTCTCTCTGCACAGCCAAGGCACGGCGGGGATGGAGCTGAGTGGGATGGCAGCTCCCTGCCTCTCACCTCTGGTGCTCTGAAACCGGCTTGGCTGGCTGCTCCCACACAGTGTGTTACTGGCTTGCCCAGCAGGTAAAGAACCCAGATTTGGGATGCCACTGGGGTGTCCGTAAGGGGTCCTGGGGGGGACTCTTGCAGGCCAGAGGGAGTCTGGGGCAGCCCTTCAAGGATCTGGGGGTCCCCTCTGGTGCCTCTGGGGAGGGTTTTGTGGCTGGAGAGGGCCCAGCTGGTTTCAAGAGGTGCTTCCTCCCTTTCTCCAGCCCACCCAGCTCCCCCGACACCACCACCCCCCCAGGTTGGTGGGTGCCAGCAGTGCCAGCCTGTCCCACTGGGTCGGGCACTGAGGGGGGCACAGCCCCAGCCGCGGGATGGGAGGATGAACCACAGCACCAGGGATAGAGACCAACATTTTATTTCTTTAACATTTCCCATGGGGGGCACCCCAGGGTTGCGCGGCTGCACCGCAGCTGGTGCCAGGAGGGACTCCAACGTCCCCCCCACAGCTCACCTGGCTCCGCGCGTGATGCTTTTGATGGGGCTCAGCGCGGTCTCTTCTGTGCTACGGACCAAGCGGCTCCAGGTAAGTGACTGCTGCACCGCACTGTGCCGCAGCGTGGGGAGGGGTGGGGGGCTGCGGCGCGGGGCTGGGAGCTGCTCCCGTCTCACCCAGCTCCCGGGGTCCTGCAGAGGGACTGGAAGAAGCCAAAGCAAGGGATGACGCACGTGAGAGCCCGCCCGCAGGAGCAGAGCAGTGAGTGGCCCCAGCACCGAGCACCGGGCAAACAGCACACACCCCACGGCAGCCCTGAGCCGGGGCTGTGCCAAGGGCTGCCGGCCGCTCACTCTGTCCCCTCCCTCAGCAGCTTCTCGGCTAGCGGATGAAGGATGGGAGCTCAAGTCGATGCAGGAGAAGCAGGGAGCGTGGGGGAGACCCCCAGATCCTGCCCCAGACCCTCAGCCCGTGCCCTGCCCTGCCTGTGCTGGGCAGCCCTGCCCGCCTGCTGAGGAGGGGGTGCTGCCCGTGGGCCCCGACGGAGGAGACAGGGTGCAGCGGGTCTCTTCTCTCTCCTCCTCTGCAGGGCAACCGAGGAGGCAGCGAGGAGGAAGCACCGGGCCCCACAGGACCCACTGGGCTCCCTGCCAACCATATACCATCTGAGCAGTGATGCCTCTCTCTACCCCCCACCCCCCCCAAGCCCCCACGTCCCCCTGCCCTCCTCTGCCGCCTATAGGTCCTATCAGTGGGGACAGCTGCTTCTGGTCCAGGCACCCCCTGGGCTCCTGGGCCCCCCGAGGGCCACCGCAAGAGCCCCTGCAGCTTGTGCTCGCTGGCCAACTCGGAGGACTGCAGCAGCCTGTTGAGGAGCACCTCCTCTTCCCAGAGCTCCCTCTACCACTTCCTGGAGCCCTGGCCCAGTGCAGCAACAGAGCCAGTGGTGCTCACACACTCAGGACAACCCCGCTCTCCCATGGCTGCTGGTGGGGCAGTGCGGAAACTGGGGCCGGTCCTGGGCCAGGAGCCTCCACAGGAGCTGCCAGCAGGGACCGAGAAAGAGTGGGTTCCCCAGCAGGGGATGGACAGGACACAGAGGCCCACGGACAAGCACCTGTCCCCCAGAAGGCCCCCAGCCATGGACATGGACAAGGTGGAGCGGGTGCAGGAGATCACCTGTGCTTTCCAGGCCTTGAACGCAAAGACGGAGGAGTCCTGCAAGACCACGGGCAGGGAGTGTGGCCAGGCAGACCCAGGGCTGTGCAGGGCAGGAAGGTGCCTGCGGCAGGGCTGCGCCCGGCTGTGGGGCTACCTGAAGGGCTGGTGGAGATGCCACTAGCCGTGTCTGCTTCTGCCAGCCCTGCAAATGGTGACAGCGCCAGGCCCAGAAGACCAACAGTGCCCCGAATACTGAGCGGCTGTGGGGAGTGGGGCCGGGAACCCCTCTGGGGTGCTGCGTATGTGAAACGTTAAAGAAATAAAAAGTTTGTCTCTAGCCCTCGTGCTGTCCTTCCTCCTCCCATACCACGGCTGCGGGTGCCCCCCCGAGGGAGCAGGTGCAATCAGCAAGCACTGTGTGTTGAGCTCCCCTGCTCACAGCCATGCTCCGCCTGAAGGCGGTGAGGCAGGAGCAGTCCCCAGCCAACTTGGGTGCAAAAAGGTTCATCTGACTCAGCGGGTGAGGAACAGCCCGTTTCAACTCTGTACCTTTGGCATTCTCAGGTCGGAGAATTTGATGGAGCCAACTGAGAGCGGCAGCATACGCTGTGGGGCTCTGAGCTGCTGCGTGGTGCCAGGTCTATCCAACGTCAGGCAGTACGTTCCCAGGAGACGTCACCGCTAACAACTCTTCCGAGGAAGTGGGGCCGTTTCTGCAGTCGTAGCCTGCCTGGAGAAACAGCCCCACGGAGCTAAGAGTCTGCTGAGCAGCAAGGGAGCAGAGTCGCTGACTCTCAACCAAGGACTGAAATACAGCAACCCACTCTATTGCCTTCCCCCTTCGCCCGCTGCCTCCCACAGTTGAGAAGAAACCAACCAGGGAGCTCCAAAGGAGGGGACCCCTCCCCCACTCCCCCAAATCTGCTCAACACCCCCAAACCTCCCTCAAGACACGGGACTCCTCCCACACACCTCCACTCCCCACACCGACAACCCTCCCCCTCCCCCAACGCTCCAAAAAGCAGCAGTCCTTAGGGCAGACTCCTTAAGCTGACTCCACAGCTACAGCTCCCCGTCGGCTCCGGGGGAGACAAGGGGGCCCCGGGGCTCTCCGTGGGCTTTAAGGGGGTCCCAGGGCTGCCCACGGGCTCCCAGCAATGCCCGTGCCCACCACCCACCCCCGCTTCAGGGGGCCCAGCGCTGACACCCCCCGACCCATCTCGGGGGTACCTGGGGGGGCTCGGCCGTGGGCTGGAGGCGGGCCAAGGGGGCACGGCCGGGCTGACCTGCCGGGGGGGGCTGAGAGCGGAGCCCACAGCGGAGCCAAGCGCCCGGCCAGGCCGGCCCCGGGCACCCTGCGCTGCGGCCGGGGCTGCCGCCACCTGCGGGGAGCGAGCGGGGGGTGAGGGGGCGGCAGCGGGGGACGGGAGGGGCCTGAATCGGCCCTGTCCTCCCCGGGGACCCCCCACTCGGCTCTGCCCCCCCCCAAACAGGCCCAGACCGCCCCCCGAGCCCCCCAGCCCGGTCCCGCCACCCCACAAACCTCCCAAACTGGCCATGGACTCCACCGCCACCGCCCGCCCGCCCGCTCCTGCTCTCCTCGGCCCCCGTCCCCCCCGGTACCGACCGTCAGAGCTCCCGACCGCCGACGCACACCGGAAGTGCTCCCCATCACGTCCGCCCAACCGCGCATGTGCCGAGGGGCAGATCCGGGCCACGCCCCCCTGCGTCGCCGCGGCAAACGCGAGCGAGAGGGGCGGGGCCGCGTCGAGGAGAACGAGCTCCACACCAGCGCTTCTCTCCGCGTCGGGCAATGCGAGGCCGAAACCAGCCCAGCCCTCCCCACAATGAGATGGACATCCGCCTGCAGAGCTCCGCCAGCCCCCCCGACGGACATCACGGGGATGGGGGGAAAGAAAACAACCAGAAAGGTACTGAAAACAACGTGGAGACGGTGCTTAGAGATCCTTCCGAGAGGCAAAACCCGGGCTTTGTTCTCATTTTTGAACACGGGGTTTCGCAGTGCTTCGCGGGCAGTGGTTATCCAGGGGCATCAGCTATCCCGGGAAGCGAACGTTCCCATCCCGTGTGGCAAAAGTCCACTCGCATGAATAACTTAGACAGAACCAGCCCACAAAAGGAGAAGAGGCACCTTTGGTCGCCCTTTGCTTGAAGCTTCGCTAAAACTGTATCCTCAGATTGGCCCTGTCCTGCAGTTTCTTTCCCAGAGTTTTGCCCCAAACCCACGCTTCTAGCCCCGCTCCCCAAGCCCTCCCTCGGGGCCCACCACCTTTCCCCAGCCCAGCCTGTCCTTAAAGCTTTTCTTTCCACACACAGCCCTTTCCACCCACCTCCCTCCGGGGCGGTGTTTTGTTTTGGTGTTTTTTTTTTTTTTTTCCTAGCTTTGGAGCAAAAAGCGGGTTTTAAAGGTGGGAAATGAGGGGGTCTCCCAGCTTCCCGGTGGAAAAAAGCCGGTTTTAGCACTTCCTTAAAGCAGCTTTTAACCCTTCCTATAAAGTGTTGTTCGTTCCCCCCCCGCCCCTTTTCAGTTTTTTTTTCCTTCCTCCTTTTTGGGGCAGTTTCCCCCCATTTCTCCCCCTTTTTTGGGGGTGCTTTTTCCTACTTTTTTTTGGGGCAGTTTTCCCACCTTCCTAAATACAATTTTCTTCCTTGGTGGTGAATCTATAAAAAGCTCTTTTTCATAGTGTTTTAAAACGCATTAAATCCTCACAACGCTGCCTCTACCTCCTTTTTTTCAGGGCTTAAAACCAGAGTTTTGGACAAATACACAGAGGAGCACTCCTCTCACCACCAAACCCCCTTCTCCCTCCCCGCTTTTATTCCCCAGTTATTTTTTTATTATTATTTTTTTCTACCCAGGATTCAGGAAATATCATTGGACAAATCTAAACAATTTGGGGGGAAGAAAGCTGGGAATTGTTGAGTGCTGCAAATCCTTTTGTCAGCGACATTTGTGTGTCCCCGTGCGTGTCGTCTTTGTCTGGGTGATCCTGTCACCGGCGCCTTGAAAGGAATCGGGAGTAATTTGGTGCTTTATTTGTCTATAACATAACTTGGGGAACTGGATTTTTTTAATACAAATGGGGCCTGGGAGAAGCTACCAGCGCAATTTGGGATTTTTTTCCCATCCCCAACTCCATTCGGACGCCCGTTCCGCACTTTCAGTGCAGCACCTCTGGAAAACCCCTCAAAAACTAAACTATTCTGGAGCTTTGATACTGCCTGAGCGCCTTTGGGTGAATTCGGGCCCAAAAATTATGTTTAAAACCCCCTTTTTTCCCTTTTTTGGGCTGTTTCATCCAAAAGTGAAAGTTGGAATAGGCCAAGAATGGGATGGAGGGGAGGTCTTTCCCCAAACGCGGAGTCTTCCGGGACCCCGAGCGGGAGGAACCGGCTGCCCGGTCTTCCCCGGGCCCGCTGCGGGTTTTGCTCGCCCCGTTCCTCGCCCGGGGTGAGTGGCCTCTGGTAGGTGGGTGGTGCGAGGGGGCGTGGCCTATGCAAATAGTGTGACTGTGGGCGTGGTGCATCCAAATATAGCGAGTCGGGGGCGTGGCGCATGCGAATCTCTGGGCGCGGGGGCGGTGGCGCATGGGAGGACTCGTTCTGGAGGCGCCGTGTGTGGAAATCTATGGGAGGGGGCGTGGTCTATGCAAATGTGCCGGTTCGGGGGCAGGCGCTGGCGGAGGGGTTGTGTGCGTTATTTTTCGCCCGTACCGAGCCGGGGTGTCCCCGCCGCTGCTGTCCTCCCCCCGGTAGCCGTGGGCGGGTCGGTGCGGGGGTGCGGGTGGCGGTCAGGCAGCGCGCTGAGCCCCTGTGCGTCAGTGCCGGGCGGGGCCCTGCCTCCGGAGCCCGTGCGGGGGGTGTGGGAGCCCCCGCGCCGAAGCCCCCGTGCGGGGGTGTGGGAGCCCCCCGCTGCTCAGACGTCACGGGGGGTTTCTGCCAATGCCGCAATTCCGCCTGAAATCGCTCAACTCCGCTACCGGCGGCGGCGGGCCGGGGGGGCTGCCCCCTCCCCGGGCACCGGCCCGGCCGTCTCTTCCGCCCCCATTCCCCGAGGCCCGGCCCCGCCGCCCCCGGACAGCCCTCCCGGTGCGGCGGCTGCGCGCCACGTCTCCGAGTACAATGTACCTCCCCAAAAGGAGGTGTCACCTGTCGCCTCCTCATCCCCTCCCGAAACGCAGCCCCCCCTCCCCCCACTGTTACCGTAAATCGGCAGAACCAAACTTTCTAAGCCTTAATTTAAGTTTAGAAAGCAGGCACTGCCTTATTACGGCGCCGGGCGCACAGGGGATCACTCCACCCAGTGTGCGTACCGAGTTGCTCCACTACAAAAATTAAAATATACATATTCATTACATTTCCGAGAAACAATTGACATATTCATATGATTTCCAGGAACTCATTAATATATGTAAATGTCCGTGACGCATGCACCTTCAGGTACACTGGTGGTTGTCCAGGGTCTTCTGGTGGTCGTCCAGGGTCTTCCTCACTCTGTCCGCTGGTTGAACCCGGTCCTTGCGCGTGCTCAGCTTGGTCACAGAGTTCCACGCCACCTTTAATCTTGGAACCTCCAGAAGATTTTCTCGGTTTACTAACCAGGCCTACAACTCCTCGCTTTCTTGACAGGTACTTCAAAGCTACAGCTAGGTTAGGTCATACCTAGTTCCCAAATACATCTTATGGGTTTGATTTTCACTGATTGGTCCCTTGACTATACATTACTCTCAATACCCATATCCAAATAATCAATGGTTATTTCTATTAATATCTATTAATTTGAGTGTAGATATTTAAACCAAGATGGGAAGGGTAAGGGGGTTTCTAAGCAGTGTCACTGGTGTATAACAGGTTTCTATAATTACTAGCCTCAAACAAAACTTCTCTATTCTGTTCTTAATTGTTTCATCTGGGTTCTACTTGTTCCTTGATACAAAACAACGATTACCTAGTGAGGGCTCTATGGTTACAACTTTCAGAACACACAGTGCTCTCACATTCTACTTCTGCTATAACCAAAATCTGGTGATTTTACAACAAGGGAGAGCCCCAAATCCATTCCTGCAGTTGCCCTACAGACTCCTGCAAGGCCGGGAGCAGCAATTCCTTCAGGGAGAGCCCCCAGGTCCATGCCTGGGTGTCCCCACAGCCTCCTGCGTGGCCAGGAATTGCATTTCCCTCAGGGAGAGACCCCAGACCCATGCCTAGGGCATCAGCACAGCCTCCTGTGAGGCCGAGAGCAGCGTTATCCCTCAGAAAGAGCTACCAAACTCCCCCAAATCCATCCCCGGGGCAGCCCCACAGCTTCCTGCATGGCTGGGAACGGCGTTTCCCTCAGGAAGAGCCCCCAAACGCATTCCCAGGGTGTCCTCACAGCCTCCTGTGTGGCCGGGAATGGTGTTTCCCTCAGGGAGAGCCCCCAGATCCATCCCTGCCGTTGACCTTCAGCCTCCTGCATGGGTGGGAGCAATGATTCCCTCAGGGATAGAAACCCCCTTAACCCCAAACCTATCCCCAGGGTGTCCCCACAGCCTCCTGCAGGGCTGGGAGCAGCGTTTCCCTCGGGGAAAAGCCCCCAAACCCATCCCTGGGGCAGCCCCACAGCTTTCTGCAAGGCTGGGAATGGTGTTTCCCTCAGGGATAGCCCCCAGATCCATCTCTGGGGTGGCCCCACAGCCTCCTGCGAGGCCGGGAGCAGCGTTTCCCTCAGGGATGGAGCCCCTTCGTTCCTCCAACCCCACTCCTGGGCAGTCTTTTCCTCCCTCCCACCTCTCCCCACACCTCAGCGCTTGGGCAGCCCCACACCTCTTCCAGGGCTGGGAAAACACTCCTGCCCTTTCTCCTCCTGCGGGTTTTGAGAAGAAGAGCCCCCCATCTCCCCAGCCCACACATGGGGTCTGGGCAGGTCCACGCCTTGTGTTTGAACCGGGAATTGGGATAATTCAGTTTTCTTCTGCGATCAGGCCTGGTTGTGAAAGGGCCAGTTGTAGTGGTTAGGGTTTGATGGGTGAGTAACAGCAAATCTTATTGAACTTTTCCTTTTTTTTAGATTTTGTGTAGGAGGCTTGTTGTCCTCACGCCCGCGAGTTCTGCTCCAGGTCAAGCGAAGCCCCATGGAACTGGCCCTAAGGGCGGCGGCGGCCATGGACCAGCACCACTTCGGCATCAAGAACATGGTTCATTTCGAGGTGAATCTCCCTGTTTTTTTATTTTTTTCAAAAGCGGGGGGCTGGTTTGTAGCGAGGCTTAAAACCCCGGGTTGTGCCTAAGTGTGGGGCTGATTTCAACCTCAGGGGCTGCGACTATGTCCAGCTCTGACTCACAGCCCTGGCAGCACCGTCAGCGCGCTGGGCTCAGCGTTCTCTTGTATTTTGAAGGGTTTCTTACGGATCGGCAGCAGCCGGGGATATTTAGCAGCTGTGTATTGGTGGTGGAATCTGTGTGGTGAAAAGATCTTTGGGGTAAAGAGGTGAATAGGTGGGGGTTTTTTGCACCTTGAGAATGTTTCTTGTTGCCTTGTACCTGTAAAAAGATATTCAGATTGATAAGGCTGAAGAAGACGGTAACAATCATAACCCCTCTGTTTCACAGGAATTTCACTTCTGTCCTATTTTCATAAAATTACCCCCTACACAGGAATATGTTCTGTGGTTGGATTTTTTTGTTTTGTTTTATTTTATGAGAGTCCTTTCAACCTGCCCTCCAGCTGGAAATGGGCAATGCAAAGGCATTACAATGATAGATTTGCTAAATATGTTGCCAAGGTCTATATTAGTGGCTTTCCCTGAAGCGGGGAAAAGACGTCCTGTTTAATTCTATTTTGCATTTGAAATTCTCTGTGAAATGGATTAAGCAGAGAGGGCTTCTTTTTGTGGGTCTGCCCTTGGAAGGAGAGCGCCTTTAGGAAAAGGCTTTTCTGGATGGGACGGAGAACTTAATTGCTGATGTCTATAAAAGCGTGCCCTCTTTGGGTTGCTTGAAAAGAAAACACGTGAAAATCCATGACTGAAAAATGAGACTTTCTCCTAATGATTGGGCTGGTTGCTCTTAATCTTGTTCTGCCTATTCTTAAGTTCGTCACCAGATACTAGAGATACCACTAGTGATAATACCACTGGAAGTGGAGGTCCACCCTGGCTTATACTCCTACCTCTCGTGCCTATTGGGGTGCCTCCAACAGCCGAGAAATAGTTCTGCTTGGCAGCGAGTCCAGAGGCCAACCTGGTCTTGCCCTCCACCCTCTTTAGTTCGGTATCTCTGATTCTTGTGGCACAATAGGGTCCTTTCTTCAGTCCCGGAACTCTTATTGGAGTTGATATTTCGAGGATCTATGAACATTCTGGTTGGGTCGGTCCACATTACGTAATTCTCTGTGGTTCTGCAACAGTAATGTCTAATCCAGTTACACTTATCTATTGGGGTTGTATTCCCACATCGGATACACTAAAGATCGAGGACTTGGGAGAGGTACTGCTCCTGTCTGCCACGGGGACCTCAAATGACCTTATTACAATTCTTACACTTATCCTGTAGATACACGCAACAATTACAACTGCAGCAAAGTAGGGTCGAAGGGGTTTGGTGCCACCCCAGTCCGAAGGCACTCTCAAGGCTTTTGCTGTCTGTCGCTCTCATGCAGCAGCACTGATTCTTATACGCCTTCTGAAGGCTCTCCAGGGCTTTTTCCTGTCAAAGCAAAAACACGAGACTTCCTTCTCATGGTTAATTTCCATATGCGTACTTTGAATCTGTATAGATAATGCCTTCTTTTCCCTGGAGATAATCTAAAGCTCTCTTCAGAGCATATAGTTCACAACTCTGGGCTGACTAATTTGCTGGTAATCCTCCTTCTTCAATTACTGCTTTTTCTTCCCCCAAAATGATGACATAACTACTTGCTCTCTTTCCATCTATACATCAGGAGGAACCGTCTCTAAAAAGCTGTTGGATAGTTTTTTGGTTTTGTTTTTGTTGTTTTTTTTTTTTTTACATAGGGCATTGGTGTGTTTATTAGGTCTTCTCTTACCCTGGTTTGGTAATTTATAACATCTAATCAATCATGATGCGGCTCCCCACTTGCCTGTTCCTACAGGAGTTGTGAAGGATTCAGGTTTCCGTCTACTACGAGGGTCAAATCATTCTTTTCTATTAAAATGGTTTCGTACTTCAAAGTTCTGGAATCTGTTAACCACTGGCCAGACTTTTGAGATAAGATAGTTCATACAGTGTGGGGGTATGTACGATTAGGGTTCTTCTAGAGGTTAATTTTTGGCTTTTTTCTACTAATATTGCTGTGGCCACTACTGCCTGTATGCATGTGGGCCACCCCCAACATACTGGGTCCATTAATTTTGGATAGGTATGCCACCGGTTTCCTTTCTCCGCCCCGTTCCTGCATTACGACTCCATGCGCTGTCCCTTCTTCAGTGTTTAGAAGAAGGTGAAATTCTTTGTTTTTTTTTTCTAGGGAGGGGAGGGCTAAAACCGGGGCTTCTATTAACTTCTGCTTTAATTCTTTAAATTGCTCTTGTTTGTCTTCTGTCCACTGTATTGGACTGTCTTTTACAAGTTTGTCATAGAAAAATTTTATTGACTGACTGTATCCTTTAACCCATAATTTACAGTACTCTAGCAACCTTAAAATCTTCTTTATTTCTTATTTCGTTCTTGGCACACTTAATGCTGTAATTCGTTCTGGATTGATTTTGCTTTTTCTATTGATAATTAGATGCCTTAAATACTTCTTTTTGTACAAACTGCAGTTGTGTCGTTGAGACTCTTAACTCTTGTTCTCCAAAAAAAACCATTCAGCAAACGTATCGATGTCTCCTTCTGACTTTTTGCTCCCTCTCTCCTGATACCAACAGATCATTTCCATATTGCAAGATTCGTACTCCGGGTTCTGCCTGGAACTCCTCTAAAATTTTCTCTAGTGTCTGTTCAAATAGATTTGGGTATATTGTGAATCCTTGAGGCAGGAAGGTCCAGCGGAGTTGCTGCTTCTTCCCGGTGTCCGGATCTTCCCATTCAAAGGCAATTTCATAATACAAGACTTCTCAGCTCCTGAGTCTACTAAAAAGGTGTAAATTTCCTCCTGGGGGCCTGATTTTAAATTTATCAAGGGCTCACTAATTCTTTCTTCCCCCAGCAGGTAGAGCCCTTGACACCCTTATTCTTCCTGTTGATAGATTTTAAACACTCGTTGATCTCTCTTTTGCCTGGGACACTCTCTCTTAAAATGTTCTTCCTGCCCACAATGGTGACACTTTCCGCCCTCTGGGGCTCCTGATTTCATTCACATGGGCTTTTTGAGCAGCAGCAGATGGGCTCCCTGTATCTTGTGTGCTCTCATCCCTGGCCCCGGATTCTGGGGCCCTTTATCTTTAGTCTTTGTTATTTCTTTTTGTTATGGTTTGAGAGACCCATAACAATTTGTTGTCATTTAGACAATCATTCTATCACCCGATGACCCCTCCCCACCTGGGAAAGGGAAATCGGGAAAAACAAGAAAACCTGAGAGCTGAAGTATAAACAGATTTAATAAAATAAGATTAGATAATTAACATTAACAGCACTAAAGAACTGATATTGATCCCGACACCAATACGGAATATGCAAAGATTATGCTCAGCCAATTCTATCAGTAGGAAGCTGTGCACTCCCAGCAGTGGACAGCTAATGTGGGACACTGCGAGCGCTGCGGCTTCAGGAGGAAGGGAAGGCCTCAGGGCTCCGGCACCAGGGCACGAAGTTCTCAGGATGGCAGCCATCAAGGGAGAGAGCGACTTCGCAGCAAACTTTCTAATTTATAATGAGTGTGACGTTGATGGTATGAAATAATCCTGTTGGCCAGCTTGGGTCAAGTGCCCGCGTCTCGCTCCTCCTCATCCCTGCACCTGGCGAGCTCGAAAACACTGAGACCTTGAGACCCACACACCATAGCTGGCTGTAAAGTAAATATTTTCACAAATTCAGACACTGGAGTCTTCTGAAAGTGCAGTTTTCCCAAGTGTTAGAAGAGAAATTAGTCCTGTGTCTCTCAAACCAGGACATTTTTACAGTCACTACCATTAGTTTTGCTTTTGCCCTCTGTTTCCCCTCATCGCACCTCACATACACTCTTTGTGCTTCTCGTAACAGCTCATTCATTCCTCTCTCATGCCAGTCTTCCATCTTTTCCATTTTTTTCCTAATACCTGGCCAGGCATGGGTGACAAAATTTATTTTTTAATAATTCCTGGCCAGCAACAGTCTCTGGATCAGTCCCAGAAAACTGCTGAATATTCCTTCAGAGCCTCTTCAACTTCCATCAGCGATTCCTCTTGAGTTCTTGGAACACAACCCACCCCCAAATACATAATCAATGAGTTCTTGGAATGCAGCCCACCCCCGAACATGCCCCCCCCTTCCAGCGGCGCAGGCGCTGTGCTGCCTCAGGGGTCTTCCTGACAGTCATTGGAGGGAGGCTCGAAGTCTTTACCACCATGTCCTTCTTGTGGCTTCTTCATTCCTTACACTCCTGTGGTTATCTTAGCTAACGACACCACCCTTTGCCCTGCAAGTTTCTGTACTTCCAACTGTTGCTCTCGTCCGATATCCTGTCTAACACTCTCCCTTTCCCAAACGCACAGCGAGCACAGACCCATCTTAGCTGAAGCCATAGAGGGCACACATTCATTTGAGCTGAAGCAAAATTCTTTTGCTAAATTACTTATTACAACAGCAACACACACTGACACACACCCCGACTGCATAGGAACACACACACTGACTACAGACCAACACACACTAACACCCCACACACGCCCCCACCACACATGGAACACCCCACGTAATGCACACAGTGCTCGTGCACGTCATGCACAGAGCGTGGAAGGCATGCACATGCAGCACGCACACACACACGCAGTGCGGGCACACACAGCCTGCCAGCATACGCACAAAATGCCCGCACACACGGCACGCGCTCCACCCAGTGAACGCATACCTGCAGTGCGCACGCTCACAGGCTCATCTACACCACACTGCACGTAAACAGTGTGCACCCACCGTGTGGGTACCGGGACACGGAGTGCACCCAGACACCGAGTGCACCCACACACAGGGCACACACGATGCGTGCACACACAGAGTGCAGCACACAAACTGACGTGCCGGCATTTCCCAGTCCCTGAAGGGCCGACAGGAGAGCTGGGGAGGGACTTTTTACAAGGGCGTGTAGTGACGGGATGAGGGGGAAGGGCTTCAAACTGGAAGAGGGGAGGTTTAGAATAGATCTTAGGAAGAAATTCTTGACTGTGAGGGTGTTGGACCCCGGCGCAGGTTGTCCAGAGAAGCTGTGGCTGCTCCATCCCGGGAAGTGTTCAAGGCCAGGTTGGTCAGGGCTTGGAGCAACCTGGGCTGGTGGGAGGTGTCCCTGCCCAGGGCAGGGGGGTTGGCACTTGATGGTCTTCAAGGTCCCTTCCAACCTAAACCGTTCTGTGATTCTGTGTGTGCGCCCAGGCGTGCGCATAGGTACGGAGTGCAGCATGTGGGTGTGCTGGAGTCGTCCCGCTCGCACATCACCGCTTGCCTGCTGCGGCTGTAGCCAGATGGGCCCCTCAACACCCAAAGCCGTGCATGCTGCCTGTAGCAGTTCTGTTCTCTGGTGTATGTGTTTTGGGAAGGCCCTGGTGGCAAAGGGCTGCAGAGAGCGGGGTGGCAGTGAACTTCCCCAAGAGGCCGCGATGCCACACGGGGTTTTTTGCTGCCAGCTGTCAGCAGGCAGCGCTCGCAGCCAGGCGCTGCTGCCTGCCGCGGGGCCTGCACAGCCTCATCCCGCAGGCAGAGCGTTCAGCGGGGGTCTGTCGGGGGTGTCCCATGCCGGCTTCTGCCTCCCCTCCTGCCGGGAACCCCCCATGGTGCCCCCCCTTCTGCCAAGAGGCCACCGGGCCCGGTGCCCGGAACCAGCGACTCTGTGACATCAGCCCCGGGAACAAGAGCACCGTGGGCAGCGTGAGCACTGCGGGCATTACGTCGGCTGCGGCACTGGTGGCGACAGGCCCTCGGTTCGCTTCTTGCAGGTGCCACGTGCCGCCACTGGCAGCAATGAAACTGCTCCTCGTCGTCGTCCTGCTGGCCCTGTGCTGGCCTGTGCAAGGCGCGTGGGACAGCTGTGGGTAAGTGGCCCCAGGCTCTGGGGGGGAGCTTGGGCAACCCTGATGGGGTTCACTGGAGGGAGCCTGCTTGTCCCCCGTGGCCACAGCTTCCCCAACCCCGCCTGGGAGCCTCAGATCCTGGCCAGCACCCCGGCTGCTGGCACAGCTCCTCTGCGGGGCTCAGGCAGAAACAGGGGCGCACGCACGCCCGCCCCAGGGGGTTCCCTGGCCCTGCTGTCCGTGCAGCGCCTTGTGGGGAGGGAAGAGGGCTGACCTTCAGCCTGAAGCGCAGCACGCCGTGGAGCACGACAGTCATGAGTTTCTGGTTACAGAGGGACCTGCGGGCTCCGGCCCATGGCTTACCAGTACGGCATGTCGCGCGTGGTGGGTGGCACCGATGCCCGTCCAGGAGCCTGGCCCTGGATCGTCAGCATCCAGGACCCCTGGGAAGCAGGCACGGGGCACATCTGCGGAGGGTCCCTCATCAGCCCACAGTGGGTGCTGACGGCGGCACACTGCTTCATCGAGGCCAGGTAAGGAGGGCCAGGGAAGGGGGCTGTCCCCACCACCCTCGCGGGTGCCCTGCGCGCAGCACCGCCTGCTACTCCCATCCCCATTCCTGCCAGTACGCCCAGTGCCTGGGCACTGCCGAGCCCAGCCCAGAGAGTGCTCAGGAGAAGGCTGGGCTCGGGCCACTGCTTCCTAGCAGCCTCCAGCGCCACATGGCTCGTGCCTAAGGCATGCCAGGGCGGTGGCAGCCTGCGTGGCACTGCTCTCCTCTCTGCCCTGGGAAGCAGAAGGCAGGGAACGGCGGGGCTGCTGCAGCACGTGGCTCCGCTCCCTCTGACCCCCCTCTCCATCTGCCTTCCAGGCACATCAGCATGTGGCGCGTGGTGATCGGGGCCACCCAGTTGACTCGGCTGGGCCCCGGGACCCAAGTGCGCCATATTAAGCGGCTGCTGGTTCACGAGCACTACAGGAATATCACGCAGAGGAACGACATCGCCCTGCTGGAGCTGGACCAGCCGGTCCAGTGCAACTACTACACCCAGCTTGCCTGTGTGCCCGATGCCTCACTTAGAGTGTCAGAGCTGCGCACCTGCTACGTCAGCGGTTGGGGCGCCACCACTGCAAGATGTGAGTTCCCCAAAAGTGCTGGTGTCCTGAGTGCAAGCTCGGCACACTGGGGAGAGGGGTTGAGCTTCCCGAGAGCAGAGGTGAAAGCCGGAGTGAGGCTGCGGGGACATATGCCTCCAGGGAGAATGGGCTGACCCACCGCCCAAAGCCAGACAGAGGGGAAACACGGGCACAGTGCCTTCAGGACGCAAAGCCAAGCCCTAGGGAAGGGGTTCACCCAGGCAGGGGGGGAGCTGCTGGGGCTTCATTGCTTTCTGTGCTCACAGCTGCAGGGTCAACGGATGTCCTGCAGGAGGCCAAGGTCCAGCTCATTGATGTCAACCTCTGCAACAGCAGCGGGTGGTACAGAGGGGCCATCCACAGCCACAACCTGTGTGCTGGCTATCCGCAGGGTGGCATCGACACCTGCCAGGTAGGACATGCTGCAAGTCAAGCCCCGGCAGCACCGGCAGCCCTCTCGCAACGCCCAAACATCGCCCGGCACGTGCTTGGCCTGGCAAGTCACCCTGCCACCGCTGGGTCTCCACCGCTGCTGGTGCTCACCTCCCCTTCCCCAGCTGCAGGTCCTTGCCCAGTGCCCGCCTTGTCCCAGAGCCCGGGGACGCTGCCCAGAAAGCCCATCCCGTGCTCCCGGCAGCCCATAGGTCCAGATCCCAAAGCATCCCCCTTCCACACAGCCGGGAGCACTGTGCAGAGATGAGAGAGCGCCCGACCTTACAGACCCTCCACCCTCTCCCAGATGAGGCTCTGTAGGCTCCAGCGCCGGAGCAGCGCCGTTGTGTGCAGTGAGCAGAGCTCTGGCAGGTGCTGGGAGAGAGAAGGAGCCGGCCAGAGCGCTGACAGCGGCCACCCAACACCACCTCAACCCTCTCTCCTCCCCTGCAGGGTGACAGCGGTGGTCCTCTGGTGTGCAAAGACAACAACGCGGACTACTTCTGGCTTGTTGGGGTGACCAGCTGGGGGAGAGGCTGTGCCAGAGCCAAACGGCCTGGAGTCTACACCTCCACCCAGCACTTCTATGACTGGATCCTGGTCCAGATGGGACTGCACCCAGCAGTAAGGGGTACTCCAACAGCACGGGCTTGGAGTCATTTTCTCACCGCCTCAACCCCCTATCAGAGGCCAAGGCCAACACCAACACCACCGGGCATGATTAGCTCCTGCCCATTTCCACTCCAGAAGCTGGTGGAATTCTTTACTCGGCTGCAGGAGCTGCTGCAGGTCCTGTGGGGGAAAAAGGCTTGAGCAGCGTGACGAAGAGGCTCCAGAGCAGGCCGCCCTGTTCCACGACCATTTCCTTCCGGGGCTTCCTCTGAGCGCAGAAGGGCTGATGTTGACTCGGTTGTAGAAATAAAGTTCCTGATTTTCACAGCTGAGCGTGCTTGAGTCCAATTCAGTCTCCGGTGCAAGGCAAGGACTTGCGTGCCCGGCGCCTGCCAATGAGGCTGCAGGCAGACAGCAGGGCACGAAGGGAAAGAGTGACTCCCAAGGGCTGAAACGGTGCCTGGTCAGAGAGGAGGGTGCTCAGAGCCACCATGGGACGGAGAAGACTGGCACATGGAGGATAGGAAACAGTGATGTGACCTGCAGATGACTTTGGGGGTATGCATTAAGGCACACAGCTGGAGATTAGGGCCCAGCGTAAGCCGTAGCTAATTGAACAGACGGTGTGAAACTCCTGAGCGTGACAAGAGAAATTGCTGACCACAGCAAAGAGTGAGAAGCCAACAGGGCTCTCAGTCCCAGAAGGAAGAGCTTGATTTCAGGTGTAGTTAACGGGGGATTGATCCCCCCTTGTCTCCATTTTCCCTGCTTGAACATCCCCCTCATCTTCCTTGACTCCTCCCTTTCTCCTCCCTTGTCTCTCCTCCCAAAAAAGGGACCCACCCCAGGTCACTTCCTTCCTCTCCTCCCAGGTTTGCTCCATCGCTGAAGAGATGGGGTGTTTCAGGTGCTGGTAGCTCGGTCACCTGGGACTGCCTCGGTCCCCGCCACTGCCTGCATGCATGTGGGCCACCCCCACGTACTGGGTCCATTAATTTGGACAGGTATGCCACTGGTTTCCTTTCTCCGCCCCATCCCTCCATTAGGACTCCATGCGCTATCCCTTCTTCCACGTTTACAAGAAGGTGAAATGGTTTTGGTTTCTTTTTTTTTTTTTTTCTAGGGAGGGGAGGGCTAAAACCAGGGCTTTTCTTAGCTTCTGTTTCAGTTTTTGTAATGGCTCCTGTTTGTCTTCTGTCCACTGTATTGGACCTTCTTTTACTAGTTTGTCATACAGAAATTTTACTAATTGAGTGTAGCCCTCAACCCATAGTCTACAGTACCCTAGTAACCCTAAAATCTTCCTTATTTCTCTTTTTGTTCTTGGGACACTTAAAGCTGTAATCCCAGAAATTCGTTCTGGATTGATTTCTCTTTTTCCTCCACTAATTAAATGCTCTAAATACCTTACTTCCTTTTGTACAAACTGCAGTTTTGCCTTTGACACTCTTAATCCTTGTTCTCCTAAAAAATTCAGCAAACGTATTGATGTCTCTCTGACTTTCTGCTCTTTCTCTCCCGATAACAACAGATCATTTACATACTGCAAGATTCGTACTGGGGGTTCTGCCTGGAACTCCCCTAAAATTTTCTCTAGCGTCTGTCCAAATAGATTTGGGGATTCTGTGAACCCTTGAGGCAGGGAGGTCCAGCGGAGTTGCTGCTTCCTCCCGGTGTCCGGATCTTCCCATTCAAAGGCAAATAAGTTTCTACTCTCCTTTGCTAATGGACAGGCCCAAAAGGCATCTTTAAGGTCTATTACACTAAACCATTTATGATTATGCGATATTTTACTCAGGAGGGTATATGGGTTCGAAACCACAGGCTGCCGAGTCTGTACTCGTTTATTGACTTCTCGTAGGTCTGCGACTAATCTCTATCTCCCCTCAGCCTTCTTGACCGGTAGAATTGGACTATCATAAGGTGACATCCAGGGTTCCAACAATCCATCCTTCAACAATGAATCAATTTCTGGTTTTAGACCTTTCCTCCCCTCATAAGATACGGGATATTGTTTTATCCTTACTGGCCGGTCCTCTTTAACTTCTATTTTTGCACGGGTTCATTTACTTGTGCTGTTTTCTTCTCCTGGCAACGCCAGCAGCAGAGTGGTCAGAGGAGAAGGGTGAGTGCCAGGCTGGTGGTGCGGAGGGGCGTGTGAGTGTGATGTGCGCGGTGGCCCCGGAGGGCACTGAGAAGGGTCGGTTGGTCTGGCTGTGCGGGGGGATGCTCTGCCCGTGGCGACGGCCCGAGCAAGCGTGGCCTTGGGGAAGCGTCTGGTTGAGTGTTTGTTGGTGTGCTGGAGAAGAGCTGGGCAGGTGTCCCAAAGGGCAGCGTTTGGTGGGACCTCCTTCACCCCAAAGCTTTGTGGGACCTTATTGAAGCCACCCTGGTGAGGCCTCTGCTCCTTCCACCCAAGTACTTTACGTTTCACACTGTGGAGTGGTCATTTCTGACTGCATCCTCAGCAGGACCTGGGGCCGGTGGCAGTAGCTTCAACTGTGGAGCTGTAGAGACCTGGGAAGGATGGAGGAGAAGGAATGAGGCTCCTGGTGAAGGGAGGGAAGTGAGGAGGTGCAGTGTCCACGCTGGCGTTGAGGAGTGGCTGGGCAGGAGAGGACATGTTGGTGTATGAGCCCTGGAGCAGCCCGTGGCCAGAAGCAGAGGGTGGACACGGGGAGTGTGGGCTCAATGTGAGAGGGAGCACAACCTCGGCACAGCGGGTTTAACTAGAGGGCTGGGAGCGAGAGCGGCGTCCAGCCTGGGCAGGGGAGCTGGGTCTGCTCGTTCTCCATGTGAGCAATGGTGGTTTGCAGGTAGCATCTGGTTGCACTTGCTGGAACGCAGAGCAGGAGAGAGTTGTGTCCTGGTTTTCCCCTACAAAGGCAAGACATGGGTGGAAACGTGGCAGTGGGGAGGGACTGGGAGTAACTGGGACCCCCCATCCGCCTCCCAGCCCCATCGCGCTGGGATGGGGCTGCACATCACCCCAGGGTTTCAGGGCTTGAAGCGTTGTCCCCGTGTCCCTGCCGGGCTCACAGTGGTGGCATGCTGCTCTGCGTCGGGCTGGGGGTGGCTGGGAAAGGTCTGGCACGCTGGGGCCATCACTGACTCTCATTTTCTCTCCCACCATAGAGCTCCTGGGCGTACCTCTCAGGTCTGTACGGAGTCCCCCTGACCGGCGCCTGCTCCAGGCTGAACAACCCCAACTCTCAGCCTGTCCTCCCAGCAGAGGGGCTCCAGCCCTCACAGCATCTCCGTGGCCTCCTCTGGCCCTGCTCCAGCAGGTCCATGTCTTTCCTAAGTTGGGGGCTCCAGAGCTGGACACAGTACTCCAGGTGGTGTATCACCAGAGCAAAGCAGAGTGACAGAACCACATCCTTCGCCCTGCTGGCCACACTTCTGATGCAGGCTGGGATATGTGTGGTTTTCTGGGCTGTGATCACACATTGCCATCTCATGTTGAGCTTCTCATCAGTCAGCACCCCCAGGTCCTTCTCCCCAGGGCTGCTCTCCATCCATTCTCCGCCCAGCCTGGATTTGTGCTTGGATTGCCCCGACCCAGGTGCAGGACCTTGCACTGGGCCTGGTTGAACTTCATGAAGTTGGCATGTGCCCACCTCTCCGGCCTGTCGTTAGTAGAAGGCCAGGCCTGCGGCACCCTGGTTATCAACCCGGCTCGGGTGGGAGGGGATGCTCCTGCATGGTGGGGTTGCCCTGCGCTGGGGTGGGACATCCCACCGAGGGAAGGTCTTGCTGAAGTGGGGGCCGCGCTCATGCTCCCTCTCCCCCATCCCTCCCCAGATCGCCCCGTCAGAAGGTCCCGAGGCCAGATGGTCATCATCATGGGGACGCCCGAGGCTCAGTTCAAGGTGTGCTGGGTGGGGGCTGTGGGTGGGGGAGACAGTAAGGGCCAAGTCGAGAGCATCCCTGTGGTCACCACTGTGCTGCCAGCCTGGCTTGGCCTCCCTCAGCGCCGGGGGAGCTCTTTGCTGGGTACAGTGGTTTTGATGCTGCTGGACATGGGGACATCATCAGCTTTGGGGATGGAGGGGCACAGCGGGCGCTGCCTGATGGTTTTCCTTCCCGTCCGTCTCCTCCCCAGGCCCAGGGGTGAATATTTGGGAAGCTGAAAGAGGATAACTTCTTTAACCTGAAAGAAGAAGTGAAGCTTGAAGTCCACATCAAGGTGCCTTCCTTCGCCGCCGGCCACGTGACAGGCAAAGGTGGCAAAACGGTGGGGGGTGGTGCCCCGGGGATGAAAAGTTGGGCATCACCCATCACCCCTGCCCACCCCAGGCGGATAAATCCTGGGTGCTCAGTGGTCTCAGCGACATCTTGACCCTCAGCCCCCATGTCCTGGTGGTGGTTCTCGTTGGTTCCAAGGAAGGAGGAGACACACAGGGTGCCTGGTGCCGTCGTGACTGTGGCAGTGGAGGATTTTGGCTCTTCCACAACAGAAGCCTCTTGTGGTTCGCTCCAGGTGAACGAACTGTAAAACTTAACCAGTGCGGAAGTCATTGTGCCACGAGACCAAACCCCGGACAAGAACAAGGAGGTCATCATTAAAATCATTGGGCATTTCTTTGCCAGTCAGGTACGGTTTGGCCGCGGCTTTACCCGATCCTCCCCGGCCGCTTTCATCCACCGAGGAAAGGCACGGGGCTTGCTGAGCCCAGCAGCACCCGAGCACCCTGCCACTCTTCTTTTGGGAGGTCCCTGTGCCCCCAAGATGCACTGAAGGTGTTTCAGTAGCTCCCCCCGGCTGTGCGAGAACTGAAATTGAAGATTGGCTTGATTGAGCTAAAAATGGGTGTTTTGAATGCTGTGCAGAGCAGCACCCAGGGTGTGAATGGACTCCTCTGTGCAGGCAAAGCCATGCGCGTCCCACCTGGGTGCATCTTCCATAACCTTGTCTCCTGTCCACTCGAGCAGGATCTCAGCACCACAGAAAAATTCAGGTGCTCTCGAGGAGCGATGGAGGAAGCACAAAAAAAAAAAAAACACACCCAAAACCGCCCCCAGAATTAATTATGGCTTGTCCAGAGTGACAAGTTGGGAGCAGTGAGATGCTCGGTGGGGGCTCGGCGGGGGGGTGAGAGGGGGAGAAGCGGTGCCCTGACCCCCACCGCTTGCTTTTCCCCTCTCCTCCCCAGGACTGCACAGCGCAAGATGAGGGAAATGCTCCAGCAGGTGAAGCAGCAGGAGCAGAAACACGCTCTGGGAGCCCCAGCCTCGCAGCACAGCAAGGGAGGCTCCCGCCGTGCCGCCCAGCACCGCCCGATGAATGTAACCCCACTGCCGGATATCCCACCCCCACCCTCCCCAAACCCTCGTCCCCCACCCCCAGCAGGTCAGGGGAGCAAACCAAAGACCCCCCCAAACACACAGCCCCCCATTGCCCGCGGCGCTGCGAGGATGCACAGCCGAGGGGTACGGGGAGGGCTCTCTCCATCCCACAGCCTCCCCCTTCCTCCTCCCTCGCCTCCCAACGCTCTCCCTTTAGTTGGACTAACAGAGGCCGAGAGAGAGAGAGTTTTTAGTTTTTTTTTTTTTATTATTTTTAATTTACTAAAAGCCACCTGTTTTTCACCTCAGGCACAGCCGGAGGAGCCGGAGGATTTTTCAGTTTTGTAAGGATTTTAATTTTTTTTTTTTTTTTTTTTTCAGAGGGGGTGGGGGCGGGAGGAGGATGTTTGGTTTTTAGCCAAAGCCGGCTTTTCTCGGGGTTAAACGACAGGAACTAGTCCAGAGGTTCTCTAATGCCCGGTAGAGCAGGGATGTAGGATTGCCAGCAGGGGGTGAAACCCCCCATAATAATTAAAGGAGCGTTAAAAAGCGATTTCTTAAGGGCTTTGAGAAGAGCAGTGCCTGTATGAGCCAAGAGAAGGGATCCCGTCTCCTCAAAGAGGCATTTCTCTTTCACGCGCCCTTTCCTCTTTGCTTCCCTGAGTCCCAAACTGGGGTTGGCATCTGCTGCGTCCCCCTGTCCCGGCTGTCCCTCTGTCCCTTCGCTCTCCATCACCGCCCCGACGCGGCTGAAAGATGCGGGTTGCAGGAGAGAAGGGGGGAAAGAGGGGCGGGGGGTGTCCTGGTTCCGGCAGGGATGGGGTTAATTTCCCCGAGGAGCCGGCAGGGACACAGGTATCCCATCCCCTGTGAGCCATGCCCGGGGCTGGGGGGAGCTCGCCGGGGGAGGGGGCGGGAAGTCGCGGCTGGGAGCGGGCTGCGGCGGTGCGGGGCCGGTCGGTGCGCGGAGGCGCTGTCATCGCGTCCGTCTATTCCTTTACCGCTGTTATTGGGATTGTTTGCCCTTCCCGTTGCTCTTCTCTTAAACTGCCTTTATCTCAACCCGCGAGTTTTTTGCCTTTTTCTTCCGATTTTGCCCCCGGCTGCGGGAGTGGAGCGAGCGGCCGCGTGGTTCTTTGTTGCCGGCTGAGGCCAAACCACGACGGGGGAAACACCGGATTTCCAAGAGGTTGTCAGCCCAGGGCTGGGGAAAAAAAAAAAAAAAAACCAAACAAAAACAACCTAGCAAAATTATTATTTTTTTTTAAATTTCAAAAATAAAGCACACACAACCCCCAACCCCATATGACACACACACATCCACACAGAAAAAAACACCTCAGGTTTTCATACCTCAGCACCTTGCGTTTGTGTTTCCCTTCTAGAGATTTTGTGTGCCTTGTAAAACTGATACTTGGAGCTTTTTTTTTTGTTTAATTTGTTAAAAAAAAAAAAGACGAGTTGGAAAAAAAGATCTCGACGGAGTGTGAAGCAGGAGAAGGAAACCACTCCCACGGGTGCCAATGCTCTTCCGTAGTCTCCTTTGGCTAACTGAGAGCCAGGGGCTGTTCCTTTGGAGAAAGCTTGAGAAATGTTAAAAAGGAGAAAAAAAAAAGGTGAAAAAAAAGTGGTGGAAAGAAAAAGAAAGGGGGAAAAGAAAAAAAAGCAAAAGAAAAGAGGAGAAAAGAAAAAAAAAGGATAAAGAGAAAAAAGGGGGGGAAGAAAGGCGGAAAAAAAAGGGAAAAAGAACCAACCCAAATATAAAAAAAGGTTGTAAGGAAAAAAAAAAAAACAACCACAAAACAAAACCAAGCAAGGAAAGTGGTGAAAGCCGCTGGGAAGAGGAGGGACGGGAGCTGGGGGGGGGGGGTGAGGGGGGTGAGGTGGCAGTGCCAGTGTGGCCCCAGGGGCTGTGACACCATATTTTTGTCCTCTACTGCAAAGTGTTCCGTGAAAAAAAAACAACCAAACCCCACCCAACGACAACATCATCACAAGAAAAAGAGAAATCTCTGCAGCTCACACGAGCCTGAGCTCGCTCTCCGTTGCTCTCTTTCCAGTGTCTCGGGGGGGTCACGGCCGAGCTGAGATTGGGGGGTGGTGGTGGTGGGAGTTTGCCCCATGGCTGTGATGGGGGGAGAAGGGGTGGGTGGGGAGTGGGGGATGTGCTGTGGGGTTTTTTTGGGATGGTGGTGGTTTTTTGCCAGGTGCAGCTTTACCCAGTGGCTCGGGGAGGTGTTGGCATCAGGAAGCCTGTGCTAAAGCGGGGTGGGGGCCTCACCGCAGTTGGTTAGCAGAGCCAAAGTGGTTATTAATGGTGCACTAATTACGCCCGTGTAACTGGGAAGCTCAGATGCCCCCAGTCACCCACCCCCATCCCCCCCCCCCGGGTGCTTCTCTAGCCAGGCGAGCGCTGGGCGTCCCCCCCGCAGGAGAGGAGCGCACCTCCGGGGTGGGTGGAAGGGCGTCACCCAACGGGGAGAGGACCAAGATGGGGCTTGGGTGTCCCTTGGGGTGGCCGTGTGGCGGGGTAGGGCTGCTGGGGGCTGCCACGATGAGGGACACCCCCACGCCTTTCTCCATGGCTCCCAGAGCTGTGCTCCCTCCCTCCCTCCCACCCATCCAGTGCCACCAGAGAGGTGGTGTCCCCCCTCCCGGGGCGGGCAGGGGCTGTGCCACCCCATCTAACACCTCAACGCACCAAACCAGCTTTCAGCAGTCACAGCCACCCGGGCACTGCCAAGGGGGCAGCAGGGGCTCCCCACAGGGGGTTTACAGAACACAGAGTGTCCGTACACCACTAACCCCTCTCCAGGGGCGGATTTTCGGGATGCTGCTTGCTCATCTCACCGCTGAACAACTCCCCGATTGCCCCTTCAGCACATTGTGACCATCGCTTCGTGGCTTTTGTGCTCCGATGCTCCTCCTGGCTCCAATCCTCTTCCTGGGGGATTGTGAGGGAGCGAAAAACCACATCGCTACATCCAACTTTTTTTCAGTTAAATAAAAAAAAGAATAAATCACCCTCTCTTATTACCAGGTAGAGTTTTGTTCCCTTAAGGCTCTTTTTATGAAAATAAATATTTAAATTATATAAAGAAATAAATACTTCTCTTTTCACATTAGATAACTCCCTGGAGACAGCAAAAAACAACCCAACACTGTGCACCAGTGTCCACCAGGGCTTTATACTTTTGTGGCTCTCATGTGCCAGGCCATCGAATCCACACAGTCCAATAAAGTCGGTTGTCCCTCTCCTCCTCCTGGCTGGAGGCAGGGCACCTCTACTGTTGACCGTAGTACCTACGATTATCAGATCGGTTCCTACCTGGTCCGTAGGATCGCCTACCGTAGGTCGGAGCAGCTTTCCTCCTGTGCCTGTAGGGCTGAGGTAGGTTCTCCATCCCACTTCTTCATGTCTTCACCATATTCAGAGGCAAACCCACAGGATATCTCGCATCGGGTTTGATTTGTCTTGAGTCGGAGGGTGCTTTTTCTCTTGAGTAGGAGGGCGTTTCCTCTTAGCAGCTGCAACATGAGTCTGTACAGGGAAAGCATGGAGTTTTTCCTCCACCTTGGTTAGTTTCTCAAACAGTTTATCGGTTTGCTCAACTAATTTCTGGGTCATTTGCTCAATTTTCTCAGTCAGTTTCTCAGTCATTTTCTCGGTGGTCACAGTCAGCTTTTCTATGGCTGCCACAGAGAAGGGACGAGAGAGACTGTCTTCATGCTGTCGTACCTTATTAACCCCTTCATTTACAGTTGGTGTGACAGTATCGGATCCTCCCCAGACCACTGTTGACAATGGGTGGGAATATGTTGATGGTGCACTTTGTACAAACTTTTTCAGCATAGACCGTTTGCATGGCATTTCATCAGGGTCTACAATCACTTGCCCATCACTATAAATCACCTCTCACACAGCCATTTCTCTCAGGTACTTAATACCTTTTTCCATGTTGGTCCATTTACTTGGACGGCATTCGATATCGTCCTTAAAGGGATACCTGCGCTTTACGGCTGACACCAGTCGCCTCCAGAGACTGAGAATGCTTGTCTTTCTCCCAATTTCTTTATCAATCCCTCCATCCTTGGCCAGGTTTCCCAATCGCCTAGCTTCTCTGCCATCTCAATCTAGGGTATCTGCCCCACTATCCCAGCATCGGAGCAACCAGGAGACAAGTGTTTCACCTTCATGACGACTAAAGTCCTTCCTGATATTTCTCAGATCTTTCCTAGAGAAGGATTTAACAACTCCCTCTACATCTGAGTCCTCCTGTGGTGAGGCTGCCCCAGAAGGGGCCTCTCCAGCATCTGCTCTAGAAGGACTCTCGCCTCTGTCTGTTTTCAAAGGTCTCTTTCCCTTCTCTGGTCTTGAAGGACCCTCCCCTGGATCTTCTTCAGAACCCTCCCCCGAGCTATCTGACTTGAGGTGGTCTTTGTCGTAAGGGGCAGGGGAAGGAGTTGACCTCTTCTTCTTCCTCCTGGTTACTGGGGCAGCTTGTACCGATTTTGATGGAGTTGGAGTAGTTTTGGTACTGGTTGTAGTGGCTGCAGTAGCTTGTGCCGGGACGGGCGGCGGAGGGGCCGGTGGTGTTGCAGCGGGGGGGGGCGGCTGCCGATGGTGCCGGTGCCGGTGCCGGTGCAGGCGGCGGCGGAGGCGCCTGTGCCGTTGCGGTGGGGGGGGGCGGCTGCCGGTGGCGCCGGTGCCGTGGGGGAGGCGGCTGCCGGTGGTGCCGTTGCTCCGGGGGGGGCGGCTGCGGCCGGGCCGGGCGGGGCCGCGGTTCGCGCCGCTGCAGATCGCCGAGCGGCTGCGCGGGTCTGAGTGGCGGCAGCGCACGGTCCCCTACGGCTCCCCCTGCACAGATGTTTCACAAGAAACCACCCCTGCACCACATTCAGGAGCCCCAACAACAAAATCACGATCTTGAGAAGGTACCAGTCCTTATCCTCAGAGCCCAGGAGGTTTCCATGCCCCAGCTCTGAGGGTGTCACATCAGCATAAGTATCAAAGGGCGAAGTAAACATTCCCCAGGTAGAACCGAAAGTATAACTAATAACAGAACCCATCACCTGATGCCCGAGATATACAGGTAGAGCCGTTACCCAACTCATCGTGTTATACATCTGAATTGCGAACCACACCAAAACAGCACCTTTAAACCTTCGCATAAAAAGACAAAGAATAAATGAACTTTGTAACACATTTGGCAGGTTAGACCAACTTCACTGCATTAAGGTCCAACAAAGCTGTTTAAAGGCATGATACAATATTTCCTCTAAGAACGACATGATGCAAGCTGTCTGTTCTAATCTCCGAGCAAACTGGAATTCAGACTATTTGGACAATTTATCACAGCTCTGGTGGAGCACTGCTCAGGCCCCACATTGGGCGCCAATTAATCTGTCGTGGTTTAGGCCAAATCCACCACTGGGGACCCGAGGGACCCCAAATGGGACTGACAGATGGTCCCCTCTACCCCTCTTCAAAGAGAGAGGCAGAGGAGGAAAAAGAGACTTAGGAGTTTAGAAGGAACTAAACGACTTTAATGAAATATTAATAATAAAATAAAAAGAAATAATGAAAAATATATACAAAACCGTATCAAGCTCCCAAGATGACAATCACGTCACCGGCTGGCACTGGGGCAGTCCCAGGCTGGACTAAGTGACGGACAGGAACTGGATTCCGGATCTGCATTCAGAATGGGATCACAGGCAGACAAACAGAGTCCCCCTCAGACGTCGGCCATTGAAGGAAGAGCGCTGACCCTTTGATCCCTCAGCTTTTATACTGAGCATGAGGCAGATGGGATGGAATACTCTGTTGGTCAGTTTTGGGTCACCTGTTCTGTCTGCTCTTCTCTGCAGGTGGGACCCCACTATGCTTTTCCGCTTCCGACCCTCCAACGGGGCAAATCACAAAGTTGTTTGGCCGTGGGGGTTATAGCAATGAGTATAAGCAGAGCCTCTCTGCATCCCACGCCCGGGCATCAGCTGTAACCATTGGTCTGACCTCTCTGAGAGAGTGAACACTGTCTGCACCATATGCAGTTAACTTCAGTAGTTAGAAGAGGCCCCGCTAAGAAGCGAAGTTACTGAACAAAATTGGTTCTGTTTTACCTCAAACCAGGACACAGGTAGTTTCGTTCCATTAAGGCTCTTTTTATTAAAATAAATATTTAAATTATATAAAGAAATAAATACTTCTCTTTTCACATTAGATAACTCCCTGGAGACAGCAAAAAACAAACAACCCCAAACCAGCCCAAAGGACAGGGGCTTTGGTGAGAAATCAAGAGATGGTAAACGCTTTCTTTCCGTGGTCATGACAAATCCAGTTTTAGGAATCAAGTAGACGGTAGATATTCCAGAAACAGAGGAAAACTCTCTTTGAGGAGACAGTAGTTCAGCACGTTGTCCTTGGGAAGGTAAGTTGGGCAAACACGACTGTAACCACCACCACGGATGTTTCCCATTTGTCTGTAACGTGGTCGCGTGCGCTGCGAGGCGCGAGTGTGCGGCTCAGCCATGGAAGTTGACGATGTTCCTTCTTCACTCTGCCCTTAACGAGGTCACACCCATCTTTCTGGCTCTCGCTTAAGGTGCGTTAACTAATTTCAAAGAGAGTTACTGTCTCCAAAATAAGGGGGGGGGGGGCGGGGAAATAAACTGTCTTAACCCACTACTTCATAACTTGAAGAGGAAAATTTGTGTGCCTGCTGCTGTTCCAAATGAGGTCTAAGAAATGTAACTACAATAACTACTAGTCACCCGGAGGTGATCACAGCGTTGTTCTAATAGTGCACATCTCACAGCAGCTGTTGGTGGTGCTGGCAAAAAAAAACCCCAAAACCCCAGAGTTACTGTCTCCAAAATAAGGGAGGTGGGGGGAATAAACCATCTTAACTTCTACTTCATAACCTGAAGAGGAAAATTCGTCTAAGAAATGTAACTAAAGGTCTAAGAAAAGTAACTAAAGGTCTAAGAAATGTAACTAAGGTCTAAGAAATGTAACTAAGGTCTCAGAAACGTAATTAAAATAAGAACTCTAATAGTCCACGTGTCACAGCAGCTGTTGGTGGATTATCTCCCACACCATCTTCTTGCGGAAGTACGGCATGTGACTCTGAAAAGAGAAGAGAAATCCATTAAATAATGACGTCACGGTAGAAAGAGGCGGCAAACAGGCATAAATGCCCAGCGGAGTCCTTAATATGAAGTTCCCTTTAAGAACTGTCAACCGTTTGGGTACAACACCCCACGCGGCTCCTAAGAGGGTGACACGACAACCCGACAAAACCAGATTGACTTGACCGCGCGACAGCTTACAAGCACGCTAACAAACAAAACGCTATAAAACAAAATCAATAAAAATAAGCAGTGTCTTGACTGGTCAAAGGGTAGAAGCCATTTCTCCAAAAGATACCGAGCCCAGATATGCCAAACCCGCTGGCGGCAGTACCTTGCCCAAGAGGAATCTCACCGGCAGCAGCTCCCAAAGGCGGGGATGGAGAACCACAGCTCTGCCCTGCCCAGGCCACTTGGAAGTTCTGACCCCAGCAACTACGCACCGAAACGGGGCACGAAACCTCAGCCCCTGCCCCGGACACAATTAAGAGCTGCTGCGTAACCTCCCTGGCTCCTGTCCCTGCGCGAAAGGGGCTGGAGGGGTTTATGACCTTCACTCACCTGGGTAAAGTTGAACGGTTTCTCTCTGGCGATGTACTCTGCGTATTTACACATAAAGACGCCGCAGTCGCTTCCGTTCAGCTGCTGAGGGATCTCCTAAGGAATACAAAGAAGATGGAGGATTTCCCTCTGTCTCAAAAGAAAAGCAACTCGGAAGTAGCGCACATTACCCACACCGACACTGCGCTCACCACACACTCCTGACCCTACTTGCGTAATCCTGAATACCCACTCCCGCCCACGAGGAACAGACCCAGTTCACTGCGCACCATCCCTCCCCTCTGCCTTCCGGACTCAGACACTACAACCCAAATTCTTGGCAGGCCCAGAAGGGGCAGCAGCCCTCCTCCCTGCGAGGCCTCTCGAGGTTCGCACGGCGTCTTTCTCAAGTGACCTTTCTTAAATCCAGTCTGTAGGGACCGCTTTTTACTATCAACTCCTCGAGAAACATCAGCTCAACCCTTTGCTTTGTCACGTGCCAGGATCTGGGCCCCAAAGAAGCACTTACAGTTCCCATTTCAAACCCAAGTGGTGCTCACGTACACGTGGCTCCATGCTGTGAAGAGTCCACTCCGAAACATTCAGCTCCAGGTTTCTTTTTTCCCGACTTTCTTTTTGCAGGTATTGGCTGGTTAAAACAAAAGGGAACAAAAAATCCCTTTTCATCTCTGTAATTTAGGCCAACAACAAAATAAAGCAGCTGAAGGATCACAGGAAGATGAACGGCAGGACGGGAAAACGTCAGAGGATCCTCACAGCAGCTGATTTAAGGCTGATTTGGGAGGAAAAATCCCAATCTTCAATTTATAAACACGCTGAGAGGCTGTGAGCTAATGGTCAAGAATGAGACCAACAATTCCAACAGAGGCTTCCACACAAACCTAAGTTCATTGCTTCGGAGAGGTCAAAAAGCCCCAAATCACATGTTATCAGAGGACTAAGAGACAAACCAAGCAGGGAACTGTAATGCCGTAATTCCACCGTGTGCCTTCATCCCACATCCTGGGCTCCGACTAACAAAGTCGGCACACGTGTGCCACGGGGCTATGGCGTATTTGGCTGTGCCTATCACGGGAAGGTGGCAGAATCCAGGCACCCCAGACCCTGGGCGGAGGGGTCGCTGTGACACCAGATAAGCAGCCGATGCCAGACAACTCGCAGCAAGCAACGCCAAGATTCCTGCTTGGTTATCTACAAGCCACGTGAAAACTGGCAGTCGCCTTACAGGGACTCAATCTAAAATCCCTCTCCTCATTCACACCATAATAGCAGTGACGGAGCGGTTACTTACAGCAAAGTCTGACAAATCTTGTCCCCTTTCTGGCCCAGCGAGTCCAAGTACCTGATGGTCTTCTTCCTGAGATCTATGACCTGTTATTAAAAGGTGACCATTAGACAAAGCACAACCTTCTGCCACACAACCCCCAACACCTAAATGACTTCTCTTGCCAGTTTTTGCTCCCTGTCCAATTCTAAAGAAAAAGCCCGTGGGACTCACGGCTAGTGTCCAGTGTGCTCGCAAGTTCACAGGCACGAAGATGATGTCCTGCTTGAAGACATCGACACTTCTGGTCCATCTTCGTACTGCATCGTAGCCACCAGATCTTAGTTTGGCATAAAAGAAAGTACTAAACGCGTGGACTGCTGGATAGCCTTCCTTCTTCCCTCTTTCCATCAGCAGACCCATGTAGAAATTAACCACCTGTACCATAAAGAGGAAACATGAGGTGTAAAAATAAGACGCTGCCTTCCCCAAACAAAAATACAGCACCACCTCTTTTCTGGCCACCCTCAAGCACGCAGCGGAGAGAACTCCAGCCTCAGCTGGAGGCTTTTGTTCCCAGAATTGCACACGGGGTTACATCGGCAGTTTGATCAAAACACCTGCCCCCCACACCAATAACCCGGACGAACTCCTGGAAGCTGCATCATACAAGAAGTAACGGAACTTCCAGAAACGATCGACCCTTCAACACCTCAAATAAGAAGTGTACAGAGATTTCTAGGCTCTGCAGCGGAGGTCGTCAAAGAACGTTGACGCGACTTCTGTACAGGGCGGAGGGGTATTTTTCAATAAAGGCTGAATGAGACTATCCCTGTGCTCCAGTTGGTTTTACCTCATCATTTAGCCAGCAAAGGTTCCTGAGCGTGTGGATGTCCTCACGAGTGACCTTTAGTTTGAAGGCACTGCTCATGATCTCATCTGGCTCACCTCTGCCAAATGCGGCACTGACCTCTCTCTCCATGGCCTGAAAGGAACAATTCAATGGGGAAGGACTTGTGAAACAGCGCATGGAGCACGCTGACCTGGGGGCAGCTTTCCACTGAAACACGGACTGTAAATTCAGCTCAGGTGACAGAGCAACTGCCTTTGATGGTTTCCTGCCTCAGTGAGCGATAGCGCTTTTGCCTTGCTTGGTTGGTTTCAGCATCTGCACTTTGGACTTTAGAGCCCAGGCTTGCTGCCATTTCTTTTCACCAAGGACGTTGGGATAAAACCCGTAAACTCAGCAAACGCGCTAAAGCAGCTGAAAATGGAACACAAGTTTGGCAACCCCCTTTCCCAGGTGCTGCCGCGGCCCTCACAATACCCAGGTTTAAGCCAACCCCAGCGGGCATCCTCCGTACCGAGGCAGCTAAGTCAGGAGACTGAAAGAGTGTGAAGGTGGGGGACTTCAAAGGGAATGGCAAAGGGGGAAACTGAGGCAGCTACACTGGAGTCAGGCAATAGGGAGTCCAGCTTGTGCACACAACTGGTCCCAATTTGCACGTTCCCATCTAAGTCTGCCTAGGGAATGCAAAGAAACCACTACGGATGGTGGTATAAAATACTCTGATCTGCAATAGCATCTCCTTCTTGCTTGAATCTGGGCAGGCAAAATAAGAAAACCACCCGGTTTCCCTTGTACCCAGCGTCAACGCTGCAGACCTTGTAAACTCTGCATTTGCTCGCCCTTTCCATGTCCATCCTCAACAGGCAGGAAAAGGCGGGGGGAGCTCAATTAGACTGCAACTCCAAAGAATAAAAGCAGCCAAAATTCATACAAGCAGGGGAAACTGAACTCCCACTCCCCGGTGGATGGCACCACGGATCAGCACAAGCTGATCTTTCAGGTTCTATCACCACGGTAGGACAAGAGGCACATCCAATATAACTGGATGAGTCGGGTTAGCACTGCTCTGGAGACTGGTGTTCAACCTGGACTCATTTTTTGTCCTGCTAACAGAAGGCCCACAAACCCTCAGGTCAGCACAACTGAAGGAGCGCGGGGAGCACATGAAATCCTTCAAACCAGCTTTAGTGCTGACCCTCGCACTGTGAAGTCACAGCCGCAGACACTCGCTAACAGGTTCAATGCAAGTTCTTCAGATTTCAAAGAGCCTTAAGAACCACCGAGAATAAGAGGAGTTCCCTGCAGCTCTGTCACAACCTTCTCTTTTGTCTCACAGACTGTCGCCTACGGTACCTCTGTGAGCGGAGGAAAGCGTTCCGCTGTTTTTCCCAAGCCTGGCACTTTCTTTCCTTCCACATTGAGGCTGACTGACTTTTTGGACTGAACATGTGTTGGGTGTCCTCGGAATAACACATCTTCTGAGATTTCAGTGCCACGCTGCCTCTGTTAGACAAACGGACATTAAGCTAGCAATCAAGCACAGATTTGTTTGCTTGGGGATAGGACAGAAAATCTTGCTTATATAGGAAACCGGAAGGGCTTTTGTACACACATCCAACCAGCAAACCCCAAAGTTACTTTTTATTGACGACTGCATTCCAACTGTGCACCCATGGAGTGCTGCACTTGGAGGCAAGAGAGGCAGAGAGCTCGTTTGGCTTGGGCTAGCGTTAAGAACCCCAGCAAAGCCTCCACGTGTAGGTATTAAGTTGAGAGTGAGACTACTATTTATGATTTCCATGATTAAAATTTTATTTTTGACCTCAATCCTGACCAGAGGTGGAAGTCGGAGATGTACTTCCCATCCCAGCAAACAAGAAAAGACTAAAGACACCCCAGTCCAGCTTTGCAGGTCAACTAAGGCTGTGCGCTAAAGATTTTGAGGCTATACCCAACACATTAAAGGGGAAGAATCAAAATGCTATAGTGTAGTGTGCTCCTAATAGTCCAGAAACAAAATTAACAGCAGAGGAAAACACTTTGCCATAGCGCTACTCATCAAATAATGCTCCCGCTTTCCCGGGGAAAAACAACCTGAGGAAATACAGATATTGTTGAGTGAGTCATGTGAAGTGGAGAGTGCTGAAGTTTCTGATCACAAATAGCTGTATTTTCCTTGTGAAAAACACAAGCTTACCCCTGCGATGGTTTGTTTTGCTGCTCCTTCCTCTTCCTGACAGATTTCTTCTGGTGTGCAGTACCTGCCAGGAGAGGGAGAGAGAGAAGTGAGCTTTGTATCTGTCCTCTACCACGGAATTCTCAGGAATTCACCTTCTGGACAAGAAAGGCTTTTTCAAGGCTTATTCTGACTACAGCCCCGGTTGCACACATCAACACGTGACAATATCGCCTCAACGTCCAGCACCATTCTTTCTTAGCAGCAGGACTGGGATAGAATGAAGAGCTGGGAGCTTTGCAATTTTTTTTTTTTCCCATTTACTTGTACAAGACTCCTTTTCCTTCTCTTTATCAGTTGCATTATTTAGAAAACAGGGAAGCAACCAGCACTTCCTCTATCGAGTGCTTTGTGATCTACCGCTGATAAACACTGCATGCTGGGTGTTCTACTGCAAGGTATAACAGGAACATCTGCAACTAGACTTGCACCCAAACAGAGTGAGCTTCGGGAAACTAAGGCCAGCACACTGAATTCCAAATGGGACAGCCACAGGATGTTTACTTGCCTTCTACAGGCCAGTCAAGAGAGTGACTATCCCCATTTGGAGAGGATTGTCATTCAAACCACGCAGACTCTGAAGAGCAAACAAATACACAGACATTAAAGTTGTCCAGATATATGTCCCTGCTTCAAAAACAAGAATTCGCATTGTCACCAAAAGACCCCTTTGAGAGAGGCTGCTGGCCTCTCAAACCCAACCGCACGCTGCTTTTTTCCCCCTTCTAGTCAAACCCCACGCATCCTCTAAGTCCCAAAAACTGCCTCAAGTCCCACCAGGTTTTACAAGCTCTCTAATCCTTATGCTCAGGATGTGAGTTTCCAAGTGAAAGAAATGAAATGTCAGCTCGTTGATGGCTCGGCAGAATGACTCACAAACAAAAATGGATTCTGCACATCCAAGGACAACTTGGGACGGCCACCACTCGCACCCTTACTGGCTTTCTTCCCACAGCAAACACCACACCAGCACAACCCTCTTTGTCACGCAGCACGGCTCTCGCATGGCAGCTGTGTTGGAGATGCAACTGGCTTGCGAGCAATTCCGGAGCCGCAAGGTAGCTACTCATTACTACATTAAAAGGGACTCTACCTGATCGTATCACCTCTCTGCGACCACTGCGGGCAGCAAACATCTATACATTCGACACCTGCACAGAAAAGAAGTAGTAAGAAAACAAGAAGTCGATTTTCAATCACCAATGGATGTACATAGCTCTCCATTTCTGAGTGATAATTAAAAAAAAAAAAAGAAAAACTTTGAATGCTGACTGTATGGTCAGGAAGTTCGAATTCTGGCAAGCGCTTTGAACATCATCTGCCAGTCTATAAGAAATGCCCTATTCTGATTTGAAGTCTACCTACAAAGTGGAACAGATTGGAATCATGGGGATACTCACCGGTCCTTAGTGTTGGATGTGGATAGACCTCTCCTCTGTATTTTGGTTCTTCCAGGTGACTCACAGTCGTCACTGGTTCCTTAGAGGAGGCTTGAACACTTTGGGGCAGGAAAGAACAACAGAGGAGAATCACAATTTTTATATGTGGGGCATTTGTTATCAGTGTATACCAATTCACGGTGGCTTTTGGGGTTTTTCTTTGAAAAGAAAAAAATATTCTTTGCACATCCGACAAATATCTGCATCAACCTGAGGAGGACACTTTACTCTGCGGGACAAGACAGCGTTCATTTCAACCAGCCTTGACCAATTCTGCTCAATCTATTTGTTAAAGATTATGCTGACAGTGAGAATGGCAATGTCCACAACATCCACACTGCTGGGACATTTTACTTCAGACCTGCCCTGCTCTGACCTCAGGGACTATATGCTCAGTAGCAGTTGGAATGCATTAGACACGTTCCCCAGGAACCTTCTCTGGTTTACCTTCCTCTGAAAGGAATCTCTTTCTCATGCTCCAGATCTGCTCCAAAATATGAGCCAAACCACAATAAGCAACGACTGGCAGATTAGACGCCGAAAGCAGAGTCTTGACCCGCTCTCAAATGCAGTGCACTTAAACTCAGTGCAGCCAAAGTTACATGAGAAACTGTTTTCTGTATCATTTTCATGATATGGATTTTCATCTGAAGTGGCGGATTCTGGCGCAGCGCGCTCCTTCATGGGCGGCCTCAGTGGTAAGAAGCTGTCTGGAGCAGATTTGATGCTCTGTTTGCCATTCCGGATTGTGCTGAAAACATCAATGGCAAAAGAAATCGTATCCAGAGAACATTCAAATATGCACCTCCACCACCAACTACTTTGTCAAGCACGTACACCGATGATGATGGAGACAGACACGAGATGTTCATGACTTTCAGATGAAGATACGCTGTTGATTGTGTCCTCAGCCTCCTCTCAAGTTCAACACTTCCTCTTACTGCAGACCTTTAATCTCTACCTAATCTCCTGCGTCAATTAAGTAGCTGGGTTTAAAGAAAAAGTTGAAAATTGGTTCTTCGGGGGGGAAGCAGCTGGAGACCTCCCTTACCATAGGCAGTAAACCTTTTGGGGAAGAAGTCAAAGAAAACAGAAGGATTTTTACCTCAGACGTGGAATTATCTTGTGAGGATGGGATAGTGGTTCCTTCGTCAGGTGAGCATGGGTTCCACACGGCATCTGACCTACGAGGGAAGAGCATAAGGCATCAGGAACTCTAAAAGGAAACTGAAGAGGTTCATGAGTTTACAGTAACGAGCTTCACCAAAGATAAATTGTCATTTTCTCTCTCACATCATCATATTATTTCTGTTATGTCACTTGAGGACATTTTCAGGTTTTCACACCGGCAACTACAGCAAGTTGTGCACACAAGGTATTGCCAGCCAAAACCTGAAATACAAAAGGCTTCTCGGGATCTACTACCTAAAATGAGCATTGAAAACAATTTACTTCTGGCAAGCTAACAGTGGACCTATCAGAACGGAAGGACTGCATCCAAGGCAGCTCTGGTACTGAGATGACAAGATAAATGCCCGTCCCCACTCCAGAAGCAATGCAAGGATGCAGGTAAGAAACAGAGGTCACGCTCAAGTCTTCCCAGATGCCGCCTCGTCCTGTGCCTGCAATAATCTGTACAGAACCCCAGGGGCAGGCTTGGACAGTACACAAGGTAGGGTGAAAATGAAACAAGTCGTATAACTTGATGTCAGCCTTACCAATTTGTAGCATTGCTACATCGAGCGATGAAAATCTTGGTCTTTTACTTGAAGGCTCAAAAGAAGTGGACTGAATCTTAAAAGAAAACAAAAAAAAGTACCAATGTGAGTATAACCTGAATGAGAATCCAAGCAAACACACTTCCTGAGACTTAGTCAGCTCTGCTATGACTTGCGGACCATGACTTGCTGGGTCAGATTGCAGAAGAATGCCAATCTTTGCAGGACCTTTGACAGGTACGCTTTAATTTTTGAATACAGGCTCTCATACATGCAGTCAGCTCCTAAACATTCCAAAGTGTGATAATTCAGCCCTTGAAAAATATATTTTGTACAAATAAGAGTTAACGACTCTCTCAGGAATGAAGAATTAGAGCCCAACAGTCTCTTAGGCCTCTAATTCCATGGGGTAATAAGAAAAATAGCACTACACCTTTGAACCAAACTAGGGAGTCAAGCAGTAGGTGGCTCATTTTTACAGAGCCAAAGTCCTACAGGAATCCTCTCCTGGGCTGCTGGCTAATGAGCAGAAAGAGGTTTATCCACAGGAAGCACGCAGTTTTTCTTCTCAGGTAGTGTATTTTGATTCCTTAACCACAAACTCGAGAAAGAGAAAAACGCAGACTTGAGTAAGGCAAACCCAGCCCACATTAGAGCTGCCTGCTAGAAATGGAAAAGAACCACCTACAGCTGTACAGGCTCAGAGCAGGCTCAACCTCAAGATGCATTAGGGAGAGCCGCTTGCTCTCGCACCTTGCACAGATCCTAATATTTCAAACCCCTCGCTAACCTCTTCCGCACACTCTGTGAATGGAACATCTTCGCTGACGGAGGCCGCCGGGCGTTTGGTTGCCTTGGTCGGCAACTGCACCACAGCAGAAACTTTCTCTTTCTGTTCAGAGATGGAATAATCTAAAAAACAAAGACAGGCCATAGAAGAACATGATAGAAAACCAACAGAGGTACATTGCGAATACAGCCAGGAGGGAGCACACAGCTTTGATTTAAAATACTCTTTCTGCTGACACACGCGGGCTCACCGCCAGAGACCTGGGCTATCTCCTGCTGGCAGTAAAAGTATTGTGCCCTGCCACAGTCACCGCAGATAACGTCATACAGAGGGCTAAGCCCTACCGTACACCCTCAAGCCATTGGCTATAGGGATAGATAGCCACAAGGAAAGAACAGCTTGAAAAGCCACAGCTTCAGGAAGAATGCCAGCGCACAAAAGCCAGACTTTTCCAAGGGACACGAAACCTCAGAAAAATCAGGCATATTCAATACTTCTGTAATGTGCAATACCTGATGTTCTCTTTTTCGGCGGACTCTCGTCACCATCGTCCACAGGTATCCAAACGCTGAGGAAAGAACACACACAACAGTGTTTTGCAGCCCTAGGGAAGCTCCCAGCAGGCTGACTTCCCTTCACAGGGCCCAAACTTCCAAAGTTACCTTTCCTATCCCGAAGATCTCCCCCTCCAAGCGCCCCTGGGATCATCTCAGGCACATACACCTAACTGCAGCCCTCCTCAACACCCCCCAACCTCTCCCAGCCAACGACCGCTCGCAGAGAGCTAATTATCCCGCTGCAGCACATTAGGCCTCTTTTTCTCATTCTGTTAATGCTTCCTAACATTTTACATTTGTTCCTATTGCCAAAAAATTGAGTTTATATGTAATGTTTTCCTCTTTCCTCAGGGAAAGCAGCACACCAGAGATTACTACGCCATCTCATTTCCTAAACCACTACACTGAGTTGCAAAGAAAAGTCTAAGGAGGACAGGAAATAAAAGGTGGGAAAGCAACTCGTGCATACACCCACTTCAATCACTTTTTCCTTTGGGAATGGAGCACAAAGGTTGGTCCTAGGTGGGGTTTTGCCTCTGTTTGCCCCCCCAAATGTCATGACAGACGGCAAGGATTCTTTGAAGAATTCTATGGTCTTTCTTACACAAAGGAATTTCTTTTAAACTGTTATGCCCCCAAACCCTGATGATAGCATTGCTTCTGGACTATCTTCTCTCTGTATCAGGAGCACAAAGAAGTCCCTAACGGCACCTTTCATACAATGTCAAGAGTATTGGCTATTACTATGCTATTAAAGTCAGGCAGAAAATATCGAGGGGTAGGCATTAGAGGCAAATATCTTCCCATGAAAATGCATTCTTACTCAGCATATTTGATACTTCAGAAGGCAAAAGTAGAGAAGGCAAAATCTTTGTATCCTCCTGCTCAATTGTTCGCAGGAGCTAACTCCTTCTGAGCTGCTCTCCAGGCTCAAGGCTACGTCCTGAGAGAAGCGCAGTTTCAATACCTGACGGCACTTACGGCAACTGCCTGTGAACAGAAATGCCGCTTTCTCCAGTTTTACCAGAGCACCCGGCACCTGGGAGAGCCTTGTTTTGTCCTTTTTTACCTTACCAGCCACTTGGAGGTTTAGAATCAGTTTGATGGTGAGAAAAGAGGAATTCTCTCCTGGGAAGTTGTACTAAGCTGCTCCCCGCTCCTTCACCACTCCAAGTCTCCACCCCCTCTTTTTCCCTTTTCAAGCCCCCGCTGTGCAGACGGAAAGCCAACGAGGGGGTGGCTTTGCCCACGGATTTGGGGGGAACATCTGGAAGCCACAGTCATCTCAGCATCACAGGGGAACGACTCTGACTGCGGCCCGGGGCGAGCCCACAGCGGCAGGAGCCACAGCCGCCGCACAGGGCCGGAAGGACGGGGCTGCCGGGCTGGGAGAGGGCGGGGGGGGAACGGGGCTGCCGGGGCCCACCACGAGCCCCACCGCCCCGGAGGGGGGGCTCTGGGCGGGCAGAGGGGCCGAGCCCAGCCCAGGGGAGGGCAGCCAGAGCCAGGGGAGCCCCAGAGCAAGACCCCGCCCTGCACCCGAGCCCACAGAGCGACTAACGCCGCTCCCGGCCGAGGCGCCGGGCGGGCTCCCGCCAAGGAGCCCCGGGGGTCCCGCAGGCCCCAGGCGGAGGGGGGAGTGGGCGCCGGGGCGATGCCCGGGGGCGGCCCTGAGGCGGCGGGGCGGCTCGCTGCCCTGGGGGGTGGCCTCTTCCGCGGCGGCGGGGCCGGGGGCGGCGAGGAGGGCGCCGAGGGCCCCCCGCAGCCATCGGTACAGGGGCGGCTGAGGGGGGAGAGAGGGGCGGGGCGGTGGGGGCGCGCAGGCGCGCCGCGTCTGTGCTCTGCCTGAGGGGGCCGTTAAGGGCCGCCCGGCCCGCTTCTGCCCTGCCCTGCGGTGGGGCCGGGCGGGCGCCGTCCCGCCTCGCCCTCCTCTGTCTTGGGGAGGCGCTGGCCCTTCTCCGGAAGCCCCGAGCCGGGCGCCGGGAGGCGGGGGGTGCCCGGAGGCGGGGAAGAGGCCTGTCTGCCCTCGGGGAGAGGCCCCCCCAGAGGCCGGAGGGGGCCCCCCAGAAGCCCTCCAGAGACGGAGGGGCCCCCCAGAAGCCTCCCAGAGAGCGGAGGGCCCCCCCCGAGAGCGGAGAAGCCTTTCGGCGTCCCGCAGGCCTGAGGCGAGCGGCACCGCCCGGCGGCGCGGGCTCTCGCGCGCCCCCTCCTGCCTCCTCTGCCCGCGGTGGGTGAGGGAATGCCAGTCCCGGGCTTACCGAGCCCTTTCCTCCGCGCTCGCACGGCGCTTTGCGCCCCTCTGGCGCGGAGCTCCGGTGGCCGCATCCGGCTGCGCCATGGCGGCGGCGCGACTGGAAGGACGCGGACTGCGTTCGGCGTTCCACCATGGTGAGCGGCTGTGACGGAGCGGCGCCCGACCGCCGGCCGCGGGCAACCCCGCTCGAGCCGCTGCTGCGGGGGCCGGCGAGCGTGTGGTGAGTGCTGAGCTGTGTGCGGGGGGTTGGCTGGCTCTTGGGGCGCTGCCTTGCTCCTAAGGGGGCTTTGAAATGCGGTGCTCGCCCCTCGTTAACGAGCTGTTTCCTGTGGGGTGGAAATGTGCGGCTGTTGCTGCAGCCCCGTCCTGGAGAGGCTTTTTTTCCAGGGCTGGGAGCGAGAGCGGCGTCCAGGCTGGGCAGGGGAGCCGGGTCTGCTCGTCCTCCAGCTGAGCAGTGGTGGTTTGCAGGTAGCATCCGGTTGCACTTGCTGGAATGCAGAGCAGGAGAGAGTTGTGTCGTGGTTTTCCCCTGCAGATGCGGGACACGGGCGGCAAGGTGACAGCGTGGGGGGAGTGGGGGTAACTGGGAGCCCCCGTCTGACTCCCAGCCCCATGGTGGTGTCTTGCTGCTGTAATAAGTAATTTGGCAAAAATTTTGCTTCAGCTAAAAATGAATGTGTGCTCGCTATGGCTTCAGCTAAGATGGGTGTGTGCTTGCTATGCGTTTGGAAAAGGGATAGTTTTAAATAGGATATCAGACGAAAGCAACAGTTAGAACTACCGAAAATTTGCAGAACAAAGGGTGGTGTAGTTAGCTAAGATAACCACAGAAGTGTAAGGAGTGAAGAAGCCACAAGAAGGACATGGTGATAAAGACTTTGGCCCTCCCTCCATGGACTATCAGGAAGACCCCGGAGGAAGCATGCCGCCTGGGAGGGGGGCATGTTGCATTCCCAGAACTCATTGACTATGTATTTGGGGGTGGGTTGCATTCCCAGAACTCATTGACTATGTATTTGGGGGTGGGTCGCGTTCCAAAAACTCATTGATTATGCAAACTATGTTCCAAGAAGAAACATGAATAATTATAAAAAATACAAAATAAAAACAAGCGGTTGTAAAGGGAAAAATGAGGCACAGGAGGAGAAACCCCCTGTGTAACTCCCAGCGCTGTAATAAATATTCTTTGCTCCACCGAATTTGCCCCGGACTAAAATTCAATACAGTGATCGCGTTTCTCACACTGCTGTGCGTGGGTCTGGGGGTGGCCGGGAAGGGTCTGGCATGCTGGGGCCATCACTGACCCTCATTTTCTCTCCCACCATAGAGCTCCTCGGCGTAGCTCTCAGCCAGCTCTCGGCGGAGCTCCCCCAGCCAGCGCCTTCCCACATCAGCACCCTTTAGGTGCCTGGCCCCCCTCTCCAGGAGATCTTTGCTGGGGCACCTTGGTAGGGTGGGCAACCACTACCATGGGATGGTGGGATGGGGACAGCCACCTCCGTTGTCCCCTGTCCAGCTGGTGCCCTGACCCTCTCACTCTTCCATGCCCCCGCAGCTTCCGGAGCAAGAGGTTGTGAACGTGTTCATCGGGACGCAGGCGGTGGGGGCCATCATCGGGAAGAAGGGGCAGCACATCAAGCAGCTGGTGCGGTTTGCGGGTGCCTCCATCAAGGTGAGGAAGGCGCTGCGGGGCTGGTCCTGCGCTTCGTGCCTCAGTTTCCCCTCTGCACTGCCGAGGTCAGGGAATGGGAGTGTGCGGGGAGCAGTTTTGCTCCCCAACTTATCACAGAACGGTTGAGGTTGGAAGGGACCTTGAAGATCATGGAGTCCCACCCCCCTGCCCTGTTCAGGGACACCTCCCCCCAGCCCAGGTTGCTCCAAGCCCCATCCAACCTGGCCTTGAACACCTCCAGGGCTAGGGCAGCCACAGCTTCTCTGGGCAAGCTGGGCCAGTGATTCACCACCCTCACAGTGAAAAATTTCTTCCTGTTATCTCCTCTAAATGTCCCCTCTTCCACTTTGAAGGCACTCCGCCTCGTCCTGTCACCCCATGCCCTTGTAAAAAGTCTCTCCCCAGCTCTCCTGTACCCGTTGGCATGGGCCCACCTCTCCCGCCTGTGTTTAGTAGAAGGCCAGATGCTCGGTGGGGGCTCAGGGGTGGGTGGTGGTGGGAGAAACAGTGCCCTGACCCCCAACTCTTGCTTTTCCCTTCTCCTCCCCAAGACTGCACAGTGCAAGATGAGGGAAATGGTCCAGCAGGTGAAGCAGCAGGAGCAGAAACACGCTCCGGGAGCCCCGGCCTCGCAGCACAGCAAGTGATGCTCCTGTCGTGCCGTCCAGCACCGCCTGATGAATGTAACCCCACTGCCGGACAACCCCCTCCAACCTCCTCCACCACCCCCAGCAGGTCAGGGGAGCAAACCAAAGACCCGCCCAGACACACAGCCCCCCATTCCCGCGGCGCTGCGAGGATGCGCAGCTGAGGGGTACGGGGAGGGCTCTCTCCATCCCACAGCCTCCCCCTTCCTCCTCCGTCGCCTCCCGACGCTGTCCCTTTAGTTGGACTAACAGGGGCAGGTTTTGGTACCTCAGCACCTCACGCTTGTGTTTCCCTTTTAGAGATTTTGTGTGCCTTGTAAAACTGAGAGTTGGAGCATTTTTTCATTAATTTTTTTAATAAAAAAGAATGAGTTGGAAAAAACCATGTCGAGCGAGTGCGAGGCGGGAGAAGGAAAGCAATCCCAGGGGTGCTGACGTGGGGAAAGAAACTCCCCAACTCGGGGCGAGTTACAAAGCAGCATTTTTATTGCAGCGCTGGGTGCAAGGGGGATGGCTCCCAACTCGCCCAGGGGCTGGTAAAGCAAGCGTTCCTTTCTGATGCAAAGGCGTACGTATTCATTAGTGTAGGCTGGGAATAGGCACCACTCTGGTCATGATCTGTGGGTTGTTGTGGAGGAAGACTCCCAGTCTTCCTGCCGGTGTACTTTTCCCCTTTGGCTCAAGAGTGCTGCTGTGGCTGAGCTCTGAGCCGCCAGACCGGTTCTCAGCAGATGGTTACTTCGCGCAGACAATAAGGCCCTGAATAGCCCTTCCTGTTCTCTGGGTGGCTCTGGGTGGCTCTGCTCCACTGCTGCTTCTAAGGTCGGGCTGCCCCAGTGTCATCATTGAGGAGCCTTTTGTCTATCCAGTTCTCACTTGTGGGTGTTCCTGCCCATGTCAGTGCCAGAGCTCTTCCGTAGGCTCCTTCTGCTAGCGGAGAGCCAGGGGCCGTTCCTTCAGGAGAAAGCTTGAGAAATGTTTAAAAAGAGAAAAGGGAAAGGAGGAAAAATAAAGTGGGAAAATGAAAAAGAGAAAAAGAAAAAAAGGGGGGGAAAAAGGGGGAAAAAGCAAAAAAGGTCAAAAGAAAAAAGGGGTAAAAGAGAAAAAAGGGGGAAGCGAAAACATATTAAAAAAGAAAGGTAGAAAGGAAAAAAAACCAACCAAACCAAGCAAGGAAAGTGGGAACAGCTGCGGGGCAAGAGGAGGGACAGGAGCTGGGGGGAGGAGGTGGCAGTGCCGGCGCCGACCCCGGGGGCTGCGACACCACGTTTTTGTCCTCTACTGCAAAGTGTTGTGTGAAAAACAACCAACCAAACCCCATCCAAGGACAACATCAAAAACCAAAGAGAAATCTCTGCAGCTCACAGGAGCCTGAGCTTGCTCTCGGTTGCTTTCTTTCCAGTGTCTTGGGGGTGTCATGGCTGAGCTGAGATTGGGGTGTGGTGGTGGTGGGAGTTTGTCCCATGGCTGTGATGGGGGGAGAAGGGGTGGGCGGGGAGTGGGGGATGTGGTGTGGGGTTTTCTTTGGGTGATGGTGTTTTTTTGCCAGGCGTCGCTTTACCCAGTGGCTCAGGGAGGTGTTGGCATCACAAAGCCTGCGCTAAAGCGGGGTGGGGGCCTCGCCGCAGTTGGTTAGCAGAGCCAAAGTGGTTATTAATGGTTCTTAAGGGCGCCCTAATTATGCCCGTGTAACTGGGAAGCTCAGATGCCCCCTAAGCACCCCCCCCGGTGCTTCTCTAGCCAGGCGAGTGCTGGGCGTCCCCCCCTGCAGGAGAGGAGCGCACCTCCAGGGCGGGTGGAAGGGCATCACCCAAGAGGGAGAGGACCAAGATGGGGCTTGGGTGTCCTTGGGGTGGCCGTGTGGCGGGGTAGGGCTGCTGGGGGCTGCCGCGATGAGGGACACCCCCACGCCTTTCTCCATGGCTTCCAGAGCTGTGCTCCCTCCCTCCCTCCCACCCATCCAGTGCCACCGGAGAGGTGGTGTCCCCCCTCCCGGGGCGGGCAGGGGCTGCTGCCACCCCACCTAACACCTCAACACACCAAACCAGCTTTCAGCAGTCACAGCCACCCGGGCACTGCCAAGGGGGCAGCAGGGGCTCCCCAAAGGGGGCTTACAGAACACAGAGAGCGTCCGTACACCGCTGACCCCTCTCCAGGGGCGGATTTTCGGGATGCTGCTTGCTCATCTCACCACTGAACGACACCTCGATTGCCCCTGCAGCACTGTGTGACCATCGCTTCGCGGCTTCTGTGCTCCGATGCTCCTCCTGGCTCCAATCCTCTTCCTGGGGGATTGTGAGGGAGCGAAAATCCACATCGCTACATCCAACTTTTTTTCAGTTAAATAAAAAAAAAAGAATAAATCACCCTCTCTCATTACCAGGTAGAGTTTTGTTCCCTTAAGGCTCTTTTTATGAAAATAAATATTTAAATTATATAAAGAAATAAATACTTCTCTTTTCACATTAGATAACTCCCTGGAGACAGCAAAAAAAAAAGCACCACCACTGTGCACCAGTGTCCACCAGGGCTTTATACTTTTGTGGCTCTCATGTGCCAGGCCATCGAATCCACACAGTCCAATAAAGTCGGTTGTCCCTCTCCTCCTCCTGGCTGGAGGCAGGGCACCTCTACTGTTGACCGTAGTACCTACGATTATCAGATTGGTTCCTACCTGGTCCGTAGGATCGCCTACCGTAGGTTGGAGCAACCTTCTTCCTGTAAGAATCCTTTCTTCTATCGGCTTCATTTTGCAACTCAAGCACCTGTGCCTGTAGGGCTGAGGTAGGTTCTCCATCCCTCTTCTTCATGTCTTCTGCATATTCACAGAGGCAAACCCACAGGATATCTCGCATCAGCTTTGATTTGTCTTGAGTCGGAGGGTGGTTTTTCTCTTGAGTAGGAGGGCGTTTCCTCTTAGCAGCTGCAACATGAGTCTGTACAGGGAAAGCATGGAGTTTTTCCTCCACCTTGGTTAGTTTATCAAACAGTTTATCGGTTTGCTCAACTAATCTCTGGGTCATTTGCTCTATTTTCTCAGTCAGTTTCTCAGTCATTTTCTCGGTGGTCACAGTCAGCTTTTCTATGGCTGCCACAGAGAAGGGACCAGAGAGACTGTCTTCATACTGTCGTACCTTCTTAACCCCTTCATTTACAGTTGGTGTGTCAGTATCGGATCCTCCCCAGACCATTGTTGACAATGGGTGGGAATATGTTGATGGTGCACTTTGTACAAGCTTTTTGAGCAGAGATCGTTTGCATGGCATTTCATCAGGGTCTACTATCGCTTGCCCATCACTATAAATCACCTCTCGCACAGGCAGTTCTTTCAGGTACAATCCCTCCATCCTTGGACAGGTTTCCCAATCGCCTAGCTTCTCTGCCATCTCAGTCTAGGGTATCTGCCCCGCTATCCCAGCATCGGAGCAACCAGGAGACAAGTGTTTCGCCTTCATGACGACTAAAGTCCTTCCTGATACTTCTCAGATCTTTCACGGAGAAGGATTGAACAACTCCCTCTACATCTGAGTCCTCCTGTGGGGAGGCTGCCCCAGAAGGGGCCTCTCCAGCATCTGCTCTAGAAGGACTCTGGCCTTTGTCTGTTTTCAAAGGTCTCTTTCCCTTCTGTGGTCTTGAAGGACCCTCCCCTGGATCTTGTTCAGAACTCTCCCCCAAGCTATGTGACTTGAGGTGGTCTTTGTGGTAAGGGGCAGGGGAAGGAGTTGACCTCCTCTTCCTGCTCCTGGTTCCCGGGGCGGCTTGTACCGATTTTGATGGAGTTGGAGTAGTTTTGGTACTGGTTGTAGTGGCTGCAGTAGGTTGTGCCGGGAGAGGCGGCGGCGTGGCTTGTGCCGCTGCAGGGGGGGGCGCGGCTTGTGCCGGGACGGGCGGCGGAGGGGCCGGTGTTGTTGCGGTGGGGGGGGCGGCTGCCGGTGGTGCGGGTGCCGGTGCCGGTGCAGGCGGCGGCGGAGGCGCCTGTGCCGTGGCGGTGCGGAAGACGGCTGCCGGTGGCGCCGTTGCTCCGGGGGGGGGCAGCTGCCGGTGGCCCCGGTGCCGTGGGGGAGGCGGCTGCCGGTGGTGCCGTTGCTCCGGGGGGGACAGCTGCGGCCGGGCCGGGCGGGGCCGCGGTTCGCGCCGCTGCAGATCGCCGAGCGGCTGCGCGGGTCTGAGTGGCGGCAGCGCACGGTCCCCTCCAGCTCCCCCTGCACAGATGTTTCACAAGAAACCACCCCTGCACCACATTCAGGAGCATCAACAACAAAACCACGATCTTAACAAGGTACCAGTCCTTATCCTCAGAGCCCAGAAGGTTGCCATGCCCCAGCTCTGATGGGGTCACATCAGCATAATTATCAAAGGGCGAAGTAAACATTCCCCAGGTAGAAGAACCCTTTGATCCCTTTGGTCTCTTTTCTACTGAGCATGAGGCAGATGGGATGGAATACCCTGTTGGTCAGTTTTGGGTCACCTGTCCTGTCGCTCCTCCCCGCAGGTGGGACCCCACTATGCTTTTCCGCTTCCGACCCTCCAACGGGGCAAATAACAAAGCTGGTTGGCCGTGGGGGTTATAGCAATGAGTATAAGCAAGAGCCTCTCTGCATCCCATGCCTGGGCATCAGCTGTAACCATTGCTCTTATCGCTCTGAGAGAGTGAACGCTGACGGCACAATAGGCAGTTAATTTCAGTTGGTAGAAGAGGCCCAGCTAAGAAGCCAAGTTACTGAACAAAATTGGTTCTCTTTTACCTCAAACCAGGACACAGGGAGAGTTTCCTTCCATTAAGGCTCTTTTTATTAAAATAAATATTTATATTATATAAAGAAATAAATACTTCTCTTTTCACATTAGATAACTCCCTGGAGGCAGCAAAACAAGCCAACCCCAAACCAGCCCAAAGGACAGGGGCTTTGGTGAGAAATCAAGAGATGGTAAACGCTTTCTTTCTGTGGTCGTGACAAATCCAGTTTTAGGAATCAAGTAGACGGTAGATATTCCAGAAACAGAGGAAAACTCTCTTTGAGGAGACGGTAGTTCAGCACGTTGTCCTTGGGAAGGTAAGTTGGGCAAACACGACTGTAACCACCACCACGGATGTTTCCCATTTGTCTGTAACGTGGTCGCGTGCGCTGTGAGGCGCGAGCGTGCGGCTCAGCCATGGAAGTTGACGATGTTCCTTCTTCACTCTGCCCTTAACGAGGTCACACCCACCTTTCTGGCTCTTGCTTAAGGTGCGTTAGCTAATTTCAAAGAGAGTTACTGTCTCCAAAATAAGGGGGGGGGGGTGGGGGTGGGTGGTGGAGGTGGGGAAATAAACTGTCTTAACCACTACTTCATAATTTGAAGAGGAAAACTTGTGTACCAAAACCCCAGAGTTACTGTCTCCAAAATAAGGGAGGTGGGGGGAATAAACCATCTTAACTTCTCCTTCATAAGCTAAAGAGGAAAACTTGTGTACCAAAACCCCAGAGTTACTGTCTCCAAAATAAGGGAGGTGGGGGGAATAAACCATCTTAACTTCTACTTCATAACCTAAAGAGGAAAATTCGTCTAAGAAATGTAACTAAAGGTCTAAGAAAACTAACTAAAGGCCTAAGAAAAGTAACTAAGGTCGAAGAAATGTAATCAAAAGAAGAGCTCTAAGAGTCCACGTGTCACAGCAGCTGTTGGTGGATTATCTCCCACACCATCTTCTTCCGGAAGTATGGCATGTGAGTCTGAAAAGAGAAGAGAAAGAAAAGAGAAATTAAATAATGACGTCACGGTAGAAAGAGGCGGCAAACAGGCATAAACGCCCAGCGGAGTCCTTAATAGGAAGTTCCCTTTAGGAACTGTCAACCGTTTGGGTACAACACCCCACGCGGTTCCTAAGAGGGTGACATGACAACCCGACAAAACCAGATTGACTTGACCACGCGACAGCTTACAAGCACGCTAATAAAAGACCCGTCTAAAACGAAATCAAGAAAAAGAAGCGGTGTCTTGACTGGTCAAAGGGTAGAAGCCATTTCTCCAAAAGATACCGAGCCCAGATATGCCAAACCCGCTGGCGGCAGTACCTTGCCCAAGAGGAATCTCACCGGCAGCAGCTCCCAAAGGCGGGGATGGAGAACCACAGCTCTGCCCTGCCCAGGCCACTTGGAAGTTCTGATCCCAGCAACTACGCACCGAAACGGGGTACGAAACCTCAGCCCCTGCCCCGGACACAATGAAGAGCTGCTGCCTAACCTCCCTGGCTCCTGTCCCTGGGCGAGAGGGGCTTGGAGGGGTTTATGACCTTCACTCACCTGGCTAAAGTTGAACGGTTTCTCTCTGGCGATGTAATCTGCGTATTTACACATAAAGACGCCGCAGTCGCTTCCATTCAGCTGCTGAGGGATCTCCTAAGGAATGCAAAGAAGATGGAGGATTTCCCTCTGTCTCAAAAGAAAAGCAACTTGGAAGCAGCGCACATAACCCACACCGACACTGCGCTCACCGCACACTCCTGACCCTACTTGCCTAATCCCCGATACCCACTCCCGCCCACGAGGAACAGACCCAGTTCACTGCTCACCATCCCTCCCCTCTGCCTCCCGGACTCGGACACTACGATCCAAATTTTTGGCAGGCCCAGAAGGCGCAGCAGCCCTCCCCCCTGCGAGGTGTCTCAAGGTTCGCACCGCCTCTTTCTTAAGTGACCTTTCTTAAATCCGGTCTTTAGGGACTGCTTTTTACTATCAACTCCTCGAGGAACATCAGCTCAACCCTTTCTTTGTCACGTGCCAGGATCTGGGCCCCAAAGAAGCACTTACAGTTCCCATTTCAAACCCAAGGGGTGCTCACGTACACGTGGCTCCATGCTGTGAAGAGTCCACTCTGAAACATCCAGCTCCAGCTGTCTTTTTTCCCAGCTTTCTTTTTGCAGGTATTGGCTGGTTAAAACAAAAGGAAAAAAAAAAATCCCTTTTCATCTCTGTAATTTAGGCCAACAACAAAATAAAGCGGCTGAAGGATCACAGGAAGACGGACGGCAGGACGGTAAAATGTCAGAGGATCCTCACTGCAGCTGATTTAAGGCTGATTTTGAGGAAAAATCCCAATCTGAAACTTACAAACACGGGGAGAGGCTGTGAGCTAATGGTCAAGAACTAACAAAGTCGGCACACGTGTGCCACGGGGCTATGGCGTATTTGGCTGTGCCTCTCACGGGAAGGTGGCAGAATCCAGGCACCCCAGACCCTGGGTGCAGGGGACGCTGTGACAGCAGATAAGCAGTCGATGCCAGACAAGTCGCAGCAAGCAACTCCAAGATTCCTGCTTGGTTATCTACAAGCCACGTGAAAACTGGCAGTCGCCTTACAGGGACTAAATCTAAAACCCCTCTCCTCATTCACACCAGAAAAGCAGTGACGGAGCGGTTACTTACAGCAAAGTCTGACAAATCTTGTCCCCTTTCTGCCCAAGCGAGTCCAAGTACGTGATCGTGTTCTTCCTCAGATCTATGACCTGTTATTAAAAGGTGACCGTTAGGCAAAGCACAACCTTGTGCCGCACACCCCCCAACACCTACATGACTTCTCTTGCCAGTTTTTGCTCCCCGTCCAATTCTAAAGGAAAAGCCCGTGGGACTCACGGCTAGTGTCCAGTGTGCTCGCGAGTTCACAGGCACGAAGAGGATGTCCTGCTTAAAGACATCGACACTCTTGGTCCACCTTCTGACCGACTCGTAGCCCCCAGATGTTAGTTTTGGATAAAAGAAACTACTAAACGCGTGGACTGCTGGATAGCCTTCCTTCTTCCCTCTTTCCATCACCAGACTCATGTAGAAATTAACGACCTGCACCATAAAGAGGAAACGTGAGGTGTCAAAATAAGACGCTGCCTTCCCCAACGAAAAATACAGCACCACCTCTGTTCTGGCCACCCTTAAGCACGCAGCGCAGAGAACTCCAGCCTCAGCTGGAGGCTTTTGTTCCCAGGATTTCACACGGGGCTACATCGGCAGTTTGATCAAAACACCTGCCACCCACGCCAATAACCCGGACGAACTCCTGGAAGCTGCGTCATACAAGAAGTAACGGAACTTCCCGAAACGCTCGACCCTTCAACACCTCAAATAAGAAGTGTACAGAGATTTCTAGGCTCTGCAGCGGAGGTCGTCAAAGAACGTTGACGCGACTTCTGTACAGGGCGGAGGGGTATTTTTCAATAAAGGCTGAGTGAGACTAGCCCTGTGCTGCAGCTGGTTTTACCTCATCGTTTAGCCAGCAAAGGTTCCTGAGCGTGTGGATGTCTTCGCGAGTGACCTTTAGTTTGAAGGCACTGCTCATGATCTCATCTGGCTCACCTCTGCCAAATGCGGCACTGACCTCTCTCTCCATGGCCTGAAAGGAACAATTAAATGGGGAAGGACTTGTGAAACAGCGCATGGAGCACGCTGACCTGGGGGCAGCTTTCCACTGAAACACGGCCTGTAAATTCAGCTCAGGTGACAGAGCAACTGCCTTCGACGGTTTCCTGCCTCAGTGAGCGATAGCGCTTTTGCCTTGCTTGGTTGGTTTCAGCATCCTAACTTTGAACTTCACAGCCCAGGCTTGCTGCCGTTTCTTTTCACCAAGGACGTGGGGATAAAACCCGTCAACTTAGCAAACACGCTCAAGCAGCTGAAAATGGAACACAACTCTGGCAACCCCCTTTCCCAGGTGCTGCTGCGGCCCTCGCAATACCCAGGTTTAAGCCAACCCCAGCGGGCATCCTCCGTACCGAGGCAGCTAAGTCAGGAGCCTGAAAGAACGTGAAGGTGGGGGACTTCAAAGGGAACGGCAAAGGGGGAAACTGAGGCAGCCGTCCCGCTAACAGAAGGCCCACAAACCCTTAGGGCAGCACAACTGAAGGAGCGCGGGGAGCACACAAAATCCTTCAAAGCAGCTTTAGTGCTGACCCTCGCACTGTGAAGCCACAACCACAGCCACTCGCTAACAGGTTCAATGCAAGTTCTTCAGATTTCAAAGCGCCTTAAGAACCACTGAGAAGAAGAGGACTTCCTTGCAGCTCTGCCACAACCTTCTCTTTTGTCTCACAGACTGTCGCCTACGGTACCTCTGTGAGCGGAGGAAAGCGTTCCGCTGTTTTTCCCAATCTTGGCACTTTCTTTTCCTCCACATCGAGGCTGGCTGACTTTTTGGACGGAACAGGTGTAGGGTGTCCTCGGAATAAGGCATCTTCTAAGATTTCTGTGCCACGCTGCCTCTGTTAGACAAACGGACGTTAAGCTAGCAATCAAGCACAGATTTGTTGAAGTTTCTGACCACAAAGAGCTCTATTTTCCTTGGGAATAACACAAGCTTACCCCTGCGATGGTTTCTTTCACTGCTCCTTCCTCTTCCGCAGAGTTTTCTTCTGGTGTGCAGTACCTGCCAGGAGAGGGAGAGAGAGAAGTGAGCTCTATATCCGTCCTGTCCCATGGAATTCTCAAGAATTCACCCTCTGGACAAGAAAGGCTTTTGCAAGGCCTATCCTGACTAGCCCCGGTTGCACACATCAACATGTGACAATATCGCCTCAACTTCCAGCACCGGTCTTTCTTAGCAGCAAGACTGGGATAGAATGAAGAGCTGGGAGCTTTGGAAGTTTGTTTTTTTTTTCCCATCTACTTGTACAAGACTCCTTTTCCTTCTCTTTATCAGTTGCATTATTTGGAAAACAGGGAAGCAACCAGCACTTCCTCTGTCGAGTGCTTTGTGATCTGCTGCTGATAAACACTGCATGCTGGGTGTTCTACTGCAAGGTATAACAGGAACATCTGCAACTAGACTTGCACCCAAACAGAGTGAGCTTCGGGAAACCAAGACCTGTTTCCATAAAGACCGCAAAGCCGTCGCAACTCACAGTCCTGCCAGCTCAGACAGCCAATACCAATGAGGCCGCTGGCCTCTCAAACCCAACTGCACGCTGCCTTTTTCCCCCTCCTAGGCAAACCCCAGGCATCCTTTGGGACTTACAAAGTCCCCAAAACTGCCTCAAGTCCCACCAGGCTTTACAAGCTCTCTAATCCTTCTGCTTAGGATGCGGGTTTCCAAGTGAAAGAAGTGAAATGTCAGCTCATTGATGGCTCGGCAGAACGACTCACAAACAAAAACGGATTCTGCACATCCAAGGGCAACTTGGGACGGCCACCACTCGCACCCTTACTGGCTTTCTTCCCACAGCAAACACCACACCAGCACAACCCTCTTTGTCACGCAGCACGGCTCTCGCTTGTGTTGGAGATGCAACTGGCTTGCAAGCAATTCCGGAGCCGCAAGCTAGCTACTTCTCTTTCACAGCACTGAGACGATCAAAGACCGTTGGTCATCTTCGAGACTCTACCAGCGGCTGAAAGAGATACACGCGCAGAGCCAAAAGGAACAAGAAGCATCATTAGAAGAGACTCTACCTGATCGTATCACCTCTCTGCGACCGCTGCGGGCAGCAAACATCTATACATTCGACACCTGCACAGAAAAGCAGTAGTAAGAAAACAAGAAGTCGACTTTCAATCACCATCAGATGTACACAGCTCTCCATTTCTGAGTGATAAATAAAAAAAAAGGAAAAACTTTGAAGGATGACGGTATGGTCAGGAAGTTCGAATTCTGGCAAGCACTTTGAACTCGGAACGTCATCTGCGAGTGTGTAAGAAATGCCCTATTCGGATTTGACGTCTACCTACAAAGTGGAACGGATTGGAATCATGGGGATACTCACCGGTCCTGAGTGTTGCACGTGGATAGACGTCTCCTCCGTATTTTGGTTCTTCCCGGTGACTCACAGTCGCCACTGGTTCCTTGGAGGAGGCTTGAACACTTTGGGGCAGGAAACAAACAACAGAGGAGAATCACAATTTTTATACGGGGGGCATTTGTTATCAGTGCGTACCAATTCACGCTGGCTTTTGGGGTTTTTCTTTAAGAAGAACAAAATATTCTTTGCACATCCGACAAATATCTGCATTAACCTGAGGAGGCCACTTTACTCTGTGGGACAAGACAGCGTTCATTTCAACCAGCCCTGACCAATTCTGCTCAATCTATTTGTTAAAGGTTATGCTGACGCTGAGAATGGCAATGTCCACAACATCCATACTGCTGGGACATTTTACTTCAGACCTGCCCTGCTCTGACCTCAGGGACTATATGCTCAGTAGCGGTTGGAGTGCATTAGACACCTTCCCCAGGAACTTCTCTGGTTTAGCTTCCTCTGAAAGGAATCTCTTTCTCAGGCTCCAGATCTGCTCCAAAATATGAGCCAAACCACAATAAGCAACGACTGGCAGATGAGACGCCGACAGCAGAGTCTTGACCTGCTCTCAAATGCAGTGCGCTTAAACTCAGCGCACCCAAAATTACATGAGAAACTCTCTTCTGTATCATTTTCATGGTATGGATTTTCATCTGCAGTGGCGGATTCTGGCGCAGCGCACTCCTTAACTGGTGGCCTCAGTGGTAAGAAGCTGTCTGGAGCAGCTTTGATGCTCTGTTTGCCCTTCCGGCTTGTGCTCAAAACATCAACGGCAAAAGAAACGGTATCAAGAGAACATTCCAATGTGCACCTCCACCACCACCTGCTTTGTCAAGCACGTACACCGATGACGATGGAGACAGACACGAGATGTTTATGACTTTCAGATGAAGACCTGCTGTCTTCAACTGGCTAATGGGGAAGTAGAGAGAAGTAAAAGTGAAAATCACAACAACTGCCTTGAAGATACGCTGTTGATTGTGTCCTCAGCCTCCTCTCAAGTTCAACGCTTCCTCTTACCGCAGACCTTTAATCTCTAGCTAATCTCCTGTGTCAATTAAGTAGCTGGATTTAAAGAAAAAGTTTAATATTGGTTCTTCGGGAGGGGAAGCAGCTGACGACCTCCCTTACCATAGGCAGTAAACCTTTCGGGGAAGAAGTCAAAGAAAACGGAAGGATTTTTACCTCAGACGGGGAATTGTCTTGTCAGGACGAGAGAGTGGTTCCTTAGTCAAGCGAGCATGGGTCCCACACGGCATTTGACCTACGAGAGAAGAGCGTAAGGCATGGGTAAGTATAAAAGGAAACTGAAGAGGTTTATGAGTTTACAGTAACGAGCTTCACCAAAGATAAATTGTCATTTTCTCTCTCACATCATCATATGATTTGTGTTATGTCACTTTAGGACATTTTCAGGTTTTCACACCGGCAACTGCAGCAAGTTGCGCGCACAAGGTATTGCCAGCCGAAACCTGAAATACAAAAGGCTCCTCAGGATCTACTACCTAAAAGGACCATTGAAAACAATTTGCTTCTGGCAAGCTAACAGTGGACCTATCAGAACGGAAGGACTGCATCCAAGGCAGCTCTGGTACCGAGACGACCAGATCGACGCCCGGCTCCACTCCAGAAGCAATGCGAGGATGCGGGTAAGAAACAGAGGTCACGCTCAAGTATTCCCAGATGCTGCCTCGTCCCGTGCCTGCCATAATCCCTACAGAACCCTAGGGGTAGGCTTGGACAGTACACAAGGTAGGGTGAAAATGAAACAAGTCGTATAACTTGATGTCAGCCTTACCAATTTGCAGCACGGCTACCTCGAGTGACGAAAATCGTGGTCTTTTAGTGGAAGGCTCTAAAGAAGTGGACCCAGGCTTAAAAGAAAACAACAAAAAAGCACCAGCGTGAGTGTAACCTGAATGTGAATCCCAGCAAACACACTTCCTGAGGCGTAGTCAGCTCTACTATGACTTGGGGACCATGACTTGCTGGTTCAGATTGCAGAAGGCGGCAAATCTTGGCAGGACCTTTGACAGGTACGCTTTAAATTTTGAATACAGGCTCTCATATGTGCAGCAATTAAAAGAATACAGTCTTGTCACTGAGTTATCACTCAGTCGGCTTCTAAACATTCCAAAGGGTGATAGTTCGGCCCTTGAGAAATATATTGTGTACAAATAAGAGTTAACGACTCTCTCAGGAACGAAGAACTAGAGCCCGACAGTCTCTTAGCCCTCTAATCCCATGGGGCAATAAGAAAAACTGCACTACACCTTTGAACCAAACTAGGCAGTCAAGGTGGCTCATTTTTACAGAGCCAAAGTCCTACAGGAACGCTCTCCTGGACTGGTGGATAATGAGCAGAAAGTGGTTTATCCAGAGCAAGTATGCAGTTTTTCTTGTCAGGTAGTGTATATTGATTCCTTAACCACAAGCTTGAGAAAGAGAATAACAGTTTGCAAACACACTAAAACTATAAACTTGAACCATTCTCAAGTATCTGGAAGACAACAAACAGTTTGCTCCTCCCGCAGCTGCCAGTGCCGGAGCAGAGGACGCAGGCTTGAGTAAGGCAAACCCAGCCCACATTAGAGCTGCCTGCTAGAAATGCAAAAGAACCACCTACTGCTGTACAGGCTCAGAGCAGGCTCAACCTCAAGATGCAGTAGGGAGAGCCGCTTGCTCTCGCACCTTGCACAGACCCTAACATTTCAAAGCCCTCGCTAACCTCTTCCGCAGACTCTGTGCCGGCAGCATCTTCGCTGACGGAAGCCGCCGGGCGTTTGGTTGCCTTGGTCGGCAACTGCAGCACTGCAGAAACGTCAACTTTCTCTTTCTGCTCAGAGATGGAATAATCTAAAAAACAAAGACAGGCCGTATAAGAACAGGATAGAAAACCAACAGAGGTACATTGCGAATACAGACAGGAGGGAGCACACAGCTTGGATTTAAGATACTCTTTCTGCTGACAGGCGCGGGCTCAGCGCCAGAGACCTGGGCTATCTCCTGCTGGCAGTAAAAGTATTGGGCCCTGCCACAGTCACCGCAGAGAACGTCCGTCATCTATAGGGCTAAGCCCTACCGGACACCCTCAAGCCATTGGCTATAGGCATAGAGAGCCACAAGGCAAGAAGCCAACAGCTTGAAAAGCCACCGTTTCAGGAACAATGCCAGAGCACAAAAGCCAGACTTTTCCAAGGGACACGAAACCTCAGAAAAATCAGGCATATTCAGTACTTGTGTAATGTGCGATACCTGATTTTTGCTTTTTCGGCGGAGTCTCGTCATCATCATCATCCACAACTATGCAAACGCTGAGGAAAGAACACACACAACAGTGTTTTGCAACCCTAGGGAAGCTCCCAGCAGGCTGACTTCCCTTCACAGGGCCCAAACTTCCCAAGTTACTTTTCCTATCCCAAAGGTCTCCCCCTCCAAGCGCCCCTGGGATCATCTCAGGCACATACACCTAACTGCAGCCCTCCTCAACACCCCCCAACCTCTCCCAGCCAACGACCGCTCGCAGAGAGCTAATGATCCCGCTGCAGCACATTAGGCCTCTTTGGCTCATTCCGTTAATGCTTCCCAACATTTTACCTTTCTTCCTATCGCCAACAAATTAAGTTCGTTTCGGAAATCCCTACACTGAGTTGCAAAGAAAAGTCTAAGGAGGACAGGACATAAAAGGTGGGAAAGCAACTCGGGCATACACCCACTTCAATCACTTTGTCCTTTGGGAATGGAGCACACAGGTTGGTCCGAGGTGGGTTTTTTCCTCTCTTTGCCCCCCCAAATGTCAGGACAGCCGGATCCTTTGAAGAACTCTTTGGTCTTTCTTACACAAAGGAATTTCTCTTGAACTGTTATGCCCCCGACCCCTGCTGATAGCATTGCTTCTGGCCGGGGAGATGGGGGGGGAGTGGGCGCCGGGGCGATGCCCGGGGGCGGCCCTGAGGCGGCGGGGCGGCTCGCTGCCCTGGGGGGCGGCCTCTTGCGCGGCGGCGGGGCCGGGGGCGGCGAGGAGGGCGCCGAGGGCCCCCCGCAGCCATTAGTGGAGGGGAGGCTGAGGGGGGAGAGAGGGGCGGGGCGGTGGGTGCGCGCGCGCAGGCGCGCCGCCGTCTGTGCTCTGCCTGAGGGAGCCGTTAGCGGCCGCCCGGCCCGCTTCTGCCCCTGCCCTGCGGTGGGGCCGGGCCGGCGCCGTCCCGCCTGGCCCTGCTCTGTCTGGGGGAGGCGCTTGCCCTTCTCCGGAAGCCCCGAGCCGGGCCCCGGCTGGCAGCTGGGCGCCGGGAGGCCGGGGAGTGCCCGGAGGAGGGGAAGAGGCCTTCGGGGAGAGGCCCCCACGGAGGCCGGAGGGGCCCCCCAGAAGCCCTCCAGAGACGGAGGGGCCCCCCAGAAGCCTCCCAGAGAGCGGAGGGGCCCCTCGGAGAGCGGAGAAGCCTTTCGGCGTCCCGCAGGCCTGAGGCGAGCGACAGCGGCCGGCGGCGCGGGCTCTCGCGCGCCCCCTCCTGCCTCCTCTGCCCTCGGTGGGTGAGGGAATGCCAATCCCGGGCTTACCGAGCCCTTTCCTGCGCGCTCGCACGGCGCTTTGCGCCCCTCTGGCGGGGAGCTGCGCTCGCTGCACCCGGCTGCGCCATGGCTGCGGTGCGACTGGAAGGACGCGGACTGCGTTCGGCGTTCCACCATGGTGAGCGGCTGTGACGGAGCGGCGCCCAACCGCCGGCCGCGGGCAGCCCCGCTCGAGCCGCTGCTGCGGGGGCCGGCGAGCGTGTGGTGAGTGCTGAGCTGTGTGCTGGGGGGTTGGGCTGGCTCTTGGGGCGCTGCCTTGCTCCTAAGGGGGCTTTGAAATGCGGTGCTCGCCCCTCGTTAACGAGCTGTTTGCTGTGGGGTGGAAATGTGCGGCTGTTGCTGCAGCCCCGTCCTGGAGAGGCTTTTTTTCCAGGGCTGGGAGCGAGAGCGGCGTCCAGGCTGGGCAGGGGAGCCGGGTCTGCTCGTCCTCCAGCTGAGCAGTGGTGGTTTGCAGGTAGCATCCGGTTGCACTTGCTGGAATGCAGAGCAGGAGAGAGTTGTGTCGTGGTTTTCCCCTGCAGATGCGGGACACGGGCGGCAAGGTGACAGCGTGGGGGGAGTGGGGGTAACTGGGAGCCCCCGTCTGCCTCCCAGCCCCATGGCGCTGGATGCAGCTCAGATGCACCCACGCTCTGTGAGGGGGGGTTTGAGGGCCTGAAGGGTTGTCCCCGTGTCCCTGCCGGGCTTATGGTGGTATCTTGCTGCTGTGCGTGGGTCTGGGGGTGGCCGGGAAGGGTCTGGCATGCTGGGGCCATCACTGACCCTCATTTTCTCTCCCACCATAGAGCTCCTCGGCATAGCTCTCAGCCAGCTCTCGGCGGAGCTCCCCCAGCCAGCGCCTTCCCACATCAGCACCCTTTAGGTGCCTGTGTCCCCTCTCCAGGAGATCTTTGCTGGGGCACCTTGGGAGAGTGGGCAACCACTACCATGGGATGGTGGGATGGGGACAGCCACCTCCTTTGTCCCCTGTCCAGCTGGTGCCCTGACCCTCTCGCTCTTCCATGCCCCCGCAGCTTCCGGAGCAAGAGGTTGTGAACGTGTTCATCGGGACGCAGGCGGTGGGGGCCATCATCGGGAAGAAGGGGCAGCACATCAAGCAGCTGGTGCGGTTTGCGGGTGCCTCCATCAAGGTGAGGAAGGCGCTGCGGGGCTGGTCCTGCGCTTCGTGCCTCAGTTTCCCCTCTGCACTGCCGAGGTCAGGGAATGGGAGTGTGCGGGGAGCAGTTTTGCTCCCCAACTTATCACAGAACGGTTGAGGTTGGAAGGGACCTTGAAGATCATGGAGTCCCACCCCCCTGCCCTGTTCAGGGACACCTCCCCCCAGCCCAGGTTGCTCCAAGCCCCATCCAACCTGGCCTTGAACACCTCCAGGGCTAGGGCAGCCACAGCTTCTCTGGGCAAGCTGGGCCAGTGATTCACCACCCTCACAGTGAAAAATTTCTTCCTGTTATCTCCTCTAAATGTCCCCTCTTCCACTTTGAAGGCACTCCGCCTCGTCCTGTCACCCCATGCCCTTGTAAAAAGTCTCTCCCCAGCTCTCCTGTACCCGTTGGCATGGGCCCACCTCTCCCGCCTGTGTTTAGTAGAAGGCCAGATGCTCGGTGGGGGCTCAGGGGTGGGTGGTGGTGGGAGAAACAGTGCCCTGACCCCCAACTCTTGCTTTTCCCTTCTCCTCCCCAAGACTGCACAGTGCAAGATGAGGGAAATGGTCCAGCAGGTGAAGCAGCAGGAGCAGAAACACGCTCCGGGAGCCCCGGCCTCGCAGCACAGCAAGTGATGCTCCTGTCGTGCCGCCCAGCACCGCCTGATGAATGTAACCCCACTGCCGGACAACCCCCTCCAACCTCCTCCACCACCCCCAGCAGGTCAGGGGAGCAAACCAAAGACCCGCCCAGACACACAGCCCCCCATTCCCGCGGCGCTGCGAGGATGCGCAGCTGAGGGGTACGGGGAGGGCTCTCTCCATCCCACAGCCTCCCCCTTCCTCCTCCGTCGCCTCCCGACGCTGTCCCTTTAGTTGGACTAACAGGGGCAGGTTTTGGTACCTCAGCACCTCACGCTTGTGTTTCCCTTTTAGAGATTTTGTGTGCCTTGTAAAACTGAGAGTTGGAGCATTTTTTCATTAATTTTTTTAATAAAAAAGAATGAGTTGGAAAAAACCATGTCGAGCGAGTGCGAGGCGGGAGAAGGAAAGCAATCCCAGGGGTGCTGACGTGCGGAAAGAAACTCCCCAACTCGGGGCGAGTTACAAAGCAGCATGTTTATTGCAGCGCTGGGTGCAAGGGGGATGGCTCCCAACTCGCCCAGGGGCTGGTAAAGCAAGCGTTCCTTTCTGATGCAAAGGCGTACGTATTCATTAGTGTAGGCTGGGAATAGGCACCACTCTGGTCATGATCTGTGGGTTGTTGTGGAGGAAGGCTCCCAGTCTTCCTGCCGGTGTACTTTTCCCCTTTGGCTCAAGAGTGCTGCTGTGGCTGAGCTCTGAGCCGCCAGACCGGTTCTCAGCAGATGGTTACTTCGCGCAGACAATAAGGCCCTGAATAGCCCTTCCTGTTCTCTGGGTGGCTCTGCTCCTCTGCTGCTTCTAAGGTCGGGCTGCCCCAGTGTCATCATTGAGGAGCCTTTTGTCTATCCAGTTCTCACTTGTGGGTGTTCCTGCCCATGTCAGTGCCAGAGCTCTTCCGTAGGCTCCTTCTGCTAGCGGAGAGCCAGGGGCCGTTCCTTCAGGAGAAAGCTTGAGAAATGTTTAAAAAGAGAAAAGGGAAAGGAGGAAAAATAAAGTGGGAAAATGAAAAAGAGAAAAAGAAAAAAAGGGGGGGAAAAATGGGGAAAAAGCAAAAAAGGTCAAAAGAAAAAAGGGGTAAAAGAGAAAAAAGGGGGAAGCGAAAACATATTAAAAAAGAAAGGTAGAAAGGAAAAAAAACCAACCAAACCAAGCACGGAAAGTGGGAACAGCTGCGGGGCAAGAGGAGGGACAGGAGCTGGGGGGGGGGAGGTGGCAGTGCCGGCGCCGACCCCGGGGGCTGCGACACCACGTTTTTGTCCTCTACTGCAAAGTGTTGTGTGAAAAACAACCAACCAAACCCCATCCAAGGACAACATCAAAAACCAAAGAGAAATCTCTGCAGCTCACAGGAGCCTGAGCTTGCTCTCGGTTGCTTTCTTTCCAGTGTCTTGGGGGCATCACGGCCGAGCTGAGATTGGGGTGTGGTGGTGGTGGGAGTTTGTCCCATGGCTGTGATGGGGGGAGAAGGGGTGGGCGGGGAGTGGGGGATGTGGTGTGGGGTTTTCTTTGGGTGATGGTGTTTTTTTGCCAGGCGTCGCTTTACCCAGTGGCTCAGGGAGGTGTTGGCATCACAAAGCCTGCGCTAAAGCGGGGTGGGGGCCTCGCCGCAGTTGGTTAGCAGAGCCAAAGTGGTTATTAATGGTTCTTAAGGGCGCCCTAATTATGCCCGTGTAACTGGGAAGCTCAGATGCCCCCTAAGCACCCCCCCGGTGCTTCTCTAGCCAGGCGAGTGCTGGGCGTCCCCCCCTGCAGGAGAGGAGCGCACCTCCAGGGCGGGTGGAAGGGCATCACCCAAGAGGGAGAGGACCAAGATGGGGCTTGGGTGTCCTTGGGGTGGCCGTGTGGCGGGGTAGGGCTGCTGGGGGCTGCCACGATGAGGGACACCCCCACGCCTTTCTCCATGGCTTCCAGAGCTGTGCTCCCTCCCTCCCTCCCACCCATCCAGTGCCACCGGAGAGGTGGTGTCCCCCCTCCCGGGGCGGGCAGGGGCTGCTGCCACCCCACCTAACACCTCAACGCACCAAACCAGCTTTCAGCAGTCACAGCCACCCGGGCACTGCCAAGGGGGCAGCAGGGACTCCCCAAAGGGGGCTTACAGAACACAGAGAGCGTCCGTACACCGCTGACCCCTCTCCAGGGGCGGATTTTCAGGATGCTGCTTGCTCATCTCACCACTGAACGACACCTCGATTGCCCCTGCAGCACTGTGTGACCATCGCTTCACGGCTTCTGTGCTCCGATGCTCCTCCTGGCTCCAATCCTCTTCCTGGGGGATTGTGAGGGAGCGAAAATCCACATCGCTACATCCAACTTTTTTTCAGTTAAATAAAAAAAAAAGAATAAATCACCCTCTCTCATTACCAGGTAGAGGTTCGTTCCCTTAAGGCTCTTTTTATGAAAATAAATATTTAAATTATATAAAGAAATAAATACTTCTCTTTTCACATTAGATAACTCCCTGGAGACAGCAAAAAAAAAAGCACCACCACTGTGCACCAGTGTCCACCAGGGCTTTATACTTTTGTGGCTCTCATGTGCCAGGCCATCGAATCCACACAGTCCAATACAGTCGGTTGTCCCTCTCCTCCTCCTGGCTGGAGGCAGGGCACCTCTACTGTTGACCGTAGTACCTACGATTATCAGATTGGTTCCTACCTGGTCCGTAGGATCGCCTACCGTAGGTTGGAGCAACCTTCTTCCTGTAAGAATCCTTTCTTCTATCGGCTTCATTTTGCAACTCAAGCACCTGTGCCTGTAGGGCTGAGGTAGGTTCTCCATCCCTCTTCTTCATGTCTTCTGCATATTCACAGAGGCAAACCCACAGGATATCTCGCATCAGCTTTGATTTGTCTTGAGTCGGAGGGTGGTTTTTCTCTTGAGTAGGAGGGCGTTTCCTCTTAGCAGCTGCAACATGAGTCTGTACAGGGAAAGCATGGAGTTTTTCCTCCACCTTGGTTAGTTTATCAAACAGTTTATCGGTTTGCTCAACTAATCTCTGGGTCATTTGCTCTATTTTCTCAGTCAGTTTCTCAGTCATTTTCTCGGTGGTCACAGTCAGCTTTTCTATGGCTGCCATAGAGAAGGGACCAGAGAGACTGTCTTCATACTGTCGTACCTTCTTAACCCCTTCATTTACAGTTGGTGTGTCAGTATCGGATCCTCCCCAGACCATTGTTGACAATGGGTGGGAATATGTTGATGGTGCACTTTGTACAAGCTTTTTGAGCAGAGATCGTTTGCATGGCATTTCATCAGGGTCTACTATCGCTTGCCCATCACTATAAATCACCTCTCGCACAGGCAGTTCTTTCAGGTACAATCCCTCCATCCTTGGACAGGTTTCCCAATCGCCTAGCTTCTCTGCCATCTCAGTCTAGGGTATCTGCCCCGCTATCCCAGCATCGGAGCAACCAGGAGACAAGTGTTTCGCCTTCATGACGACTAAAGTCCTTCCTGATACTTCTCAGATCTTTCACGGAGAAGGATTGAACAACTCCCTCTACATCTGAGTCCTCCTGTGGGGAGGCTGCCCCAGAAGGGGCCTCTCCAGCATCTGCTCTAGAAGGACTCTGGCCTTTGTCTGTTTTCAAAGGTCTCTTTCCCTTCTGTGGTCTTGAAGGACCCTCCCCTGGATCTTGTTCAGAACTCTCCCCCAAGCTATGTGACTTGAGGTGGTCTTTGTGGTAAGGGGCAGGGGAAGGAGTTGACCTCCTCTTCCTGCTCCTGGTTCCCGGGGCGGCTTGTACCGATTTTGATGGAGTTGGAGTAGTTTTGGTACTGGTTGTAGTGGCTGCAGTAGGTTGTGCCGGGAGAGGCGGCGGCGTGGCTTGTGCCGCTGCAGGGGGGGGCGCGGCTTGTGCCGGGACGGGCGGCGGAGGGGCCGGTGTTGTTGCGGTGGGGGGGCGGCTGCCGGTGGTGCGGGTGCCGGTGCCGGTGCAGGCGGCGGCGGAGGCGCCTGTGCCGTGGCGGTGGGGGGGGCGGCTGCCGGTGGCGCCGGTGCCGTGGGGGAGGCGGTAAGGATTTTAATTTTTTTTTTTTTTTTTTTTTCAGAGGGGGTGGGGGCGGGAGGAGGATGTTTGGTTTTTAGCCAAAGCCGGCTTTTCTCGAGGTTCAAGGACAGGAACTAGTCCAGTGGTTCTCTAATGCCCGGTAGAGCAGGGATGTAGGATTGCCAGCAGGGGGTGAAACCCCCCATAATAATTAAAGGAGCGTTAAAAAGCGATTTCTTAAGGGCTTTGAGAAGAGCAGTGCCTGTATGAGCCAAGAGAAGGGATCCCGTCTCCTCAAAGAGGCATTTCTCTTTCACGCGCCCTTTCCTCTTTGCTTCCCTGAGTCCCAAACTGGGGTTGGCATCTGCTGCGTCCCCCTGTCCCGGCTGTCCCTCTGTCCCTTCGCTCTCCATCACCGCCCCGACGCGGCTGAAAGATGCGGGTTGCAGGAGAGAAGGGGGGAAAGAGGGGCGGGGGGTGTCCTGGTTCCGGCAGGGATGGGGTTAATTTCCCCGAGGAGCCGGCAGGGACACAGGTATCCCATCCCCTGTGAGCCATGCCCGGGGCTGGGGGGAGCTCGCCGGGGGAGGGGGCGGGAAGTCGCGGCTGGGAGCGGGCTGCGGCGGTGCGGGGCCGGTCGGTGCGCGGAGGCGCTGTCATCGCGTCCGTCTATTCCTTTACCGCTGTTATTGGGATTGTTTGCCCTTCCCGTTGCTCTTCTCTTAAACTGCCTTTATCTCAACCCGCGAGTTTTTTGCCTTTTTCTTCCGATTTTGCCCCCGGCTGCGGGAGTGGAGCGAGCGGCCGCGTGGTTCTTTGTTGCCGGCTGAGGCCAAACCACGACGGGGGAAACACCGGATTTCCAAGAGGTTGTCAGCCCAGGGCTGGGGAAAAAAAAAAAAAAAAAAAACCAACAAAAAACCTAGCAAAATTATTATTTTTTTTAAATTTCAAAAATAAAGCACACACAACCCCCAACCCCAGATGACACACACACATCCACACAGAAAAAAACACCTCAGGTTTTCATACCTCAGCACCTTGCGTTTGTGTTTCCCTTCTAGAGATTTTGTGTGCCTTGTAAAACTGATACTTGGAGCTTTTTTTTTTGTTTAATTTGTTAAAAAAAAAAAGACGAGTTGGAAAAAACGATCTCGACCGAGTGTGAAGCAGGAGAAGGAAACCACTCCCACGGGTGCCAATGCTCTTCCGTAGTCTCCTTTGGCTAGCTGAGAGCCAGGGGCTGTTCCTTTGGAGAAAGCTTGAGAAATGTTAAAAAGGAGAAAAAAAAAGGGGAAAAAAGTGGTGGAAAGAAAAAGGGGGAAAAGAAAAAAAAGCAAAAGAAAAAAGGAGAAAAGAAAAAAAAAAAGAGAAAGAGAAAAAAGGGGGGGAAGAAAGGCGGAAAAAAAAGGGAAAAAGAACCCCAACTCAAATATAAAAAAAGGTTGTAAGAAAAAAAAAAAAAAAAAAAAAACCAAACACAAAACAAAACCAAGCAAGGAAAGTGGTGAAAGCCGCTGGGAAGAGGAGGGACGAGGGACGGGAGCGAAGGGAGGGGGGGGTGAGGTGGCGGTGCCAGTGTGGCCCCAGGGGCTGTGACACCATATTTTTGTCCTCTACTGCAAAGTGTTCCGTGAAAAAAAAACAACCAAACCCCACCCAACGACAGCATCATCACAAGAAAAAGAGAAATCTCTGCAGCTCACACGAGCCTGAGCTCGCTCTCCGTTGCTCTCTTTCCAGTGTCTCGGGGGGGTCATGGCCGAGCTGAGATTGGGGGGTGGTGGTGGTGGGAGTTTGCCCCATGGCTGTGATGGGGGGAGAAGGGGTGGGTGGGGAGTGGGGGCTGTGCTGTGGGGTTTTTTTGGGGTGGTGGTGGTTTTTTGCCAGGCGCAGCTTTACCCAGTGGCTCGGGGAGGTGTTGGCATCAGGAAGCCTGTGCTAAAGCGGGGTGGGGGCCTCGCCGCAGTTGGTTAGCAGAGCCAAAGTGGTTACTAATGGTTATTAATGGTGCACTAATTACGCCCCTGTAACTGGGAAGCTCAGATGCCCCCAGTCACCCACCCCCATCCCCCCCCCCCGGGTGCTTCTCTAGCCAGGCGAGCGCTGGGCGTCCCCCCCGCAGGAGAGGAGCGCACCTCCGGGGTGGGTGGAAGGGCGTCACCCAACGGGGAGAAGACCAAGATGGGGCTTGGGTGTCCCTTGGGGTGGCCGGGTGGCGGGGTAGGGCTGCTGGGGGCTGCCACGATGAGGGACACCCCCACGCCTTTCTCCATGGCTCCCAGAGCTCTACTCCCTCCCTCCCTCCCACCCATCCAGTGCCACCGGAGAGGTGGTGTCCCCCCTCCCGGGGTGGGCAGGGGCTGTGCCACCCCACCTAACACCTCAACGCACCAAACCAGCTTTCAGCAGTCACAGCCACCCGGGCGCTGCCAAGGGGGCAGCAGGGGCTCCCCACAGGGGGTTTACAGAACACAGAGAGTGTCCGTACACCACTAACCCCTCTCCAGGGGCGGATTTTCGGGATGCTGCTTGCTCATCTCACCGCTGAACAACTCCCCGATTGCCCCTTCAGCACATTGTGACCATCGCTTCGTGGCTTTTGTGCTCCGATGCTCCTCCTGGCTCCAATCCTCTTCCTGGGGGATTGTGAGGGAGCAAAAAACCACATCGCTACATCCAACTTTTTTTCAGTTAAATAAAAAAAAGAATAAATCACCCTCTCTTATTACCAGGTAGAGTTTTGTTCCCTTAAGGCTCTTTTTATGAAAATAAATATTTAAATTATATAAAGAAATAAATACTTCTCTTTTCACATTAGATAACTCCCTGGAGACAGCAAAAAAAAAAGCACCACCACTGTGCACGAGTGTCCACCAGGGCTTTATACTTTTGTGGCTCTCATGTGCCAGGCCATCGAATCCACACAGTCCAATAAAGTCGGTTGTCCCTCTCCTCCTCCTGGCTGGAGGCAGGGCACCTCTACTGTTGACCGTAGTACCTACGATTATCAGATTGGTTCCTACCTGGTCCGTAGGATCGCCTACCGTAGGTTGGAGCAACCTTCTTCCTGTAAGAATCCTTTCTTCTATCGGCTTCATTTTGCAACTCAAGCACCTGTGCCTGTAGGGCTGAGGTAGGTTCTCCATCCCTCTTCTTCATGTCTTCTGCATATTCACAGAGGCAAACCCACAGGATATCTCGCATCAGCTTTGATTTGTCTTGAGTCGGAGGGTGGTTTTTCTCTTGAGTAGGAGGGCGTTTCCTCTTAGCAGCTGCAACATGAGTCTGTACAGGGAAAGCATGGAGTTTTTCCTCCACCTTGGTTAGTTTATCAAACAGTTTATCGGTTTGCTCAACTAATCTCTGGGTCATTTGCTCTATTTTCTCAGTCAGTTTCTCAGTCATTTTCTCGGTGGTCACAGTCAGCTTTTCTATGGCTGCCACAGAGAAGGGACCAGAGAGACTGTCTTCATACTGTCGTACCTTCTTAACCCCTTCATTTACAGTTGGTGTGTCAGTATCGGATCCTCCCCAGACCATTGTTGACAATGGGTGGGAATATGTTGATGGTGCACTTTGTACAAACTTTTTGAGCAGAGATCGTTTGCATGGCATTTCATCAGGGTCTACTATCGCTTGCCCATCACTATAAATCACCTCTCGCACAGGCAGTTCTTTCAGGTACAATCCCTCCATCCTTGGACAGGTTTCCCAATCGCCTAGCTTCTCTGCCATCTCAGTCTAGGGTATCTGCCCCGCTATCCCAGCATCGGAGCAACCAGGAGACAAGTGTTTCGCCTTCATGACGACTAAAGTCCTTCCTGATACTTCTCAGATCTTTCACGGAGAAGGATTGAACAACTCCCTCTACATCTGAGTCCTCCTGTGGGGAGGCTGCCCCAAAAGGGGCCTCTCCAGCATCTGCTCTAGAAGGACTCTGGCCTTTGTCTGTTTTCAAAGGTCTCTTTCCCTTCTGTGGTCTTGAAGGACCCTCCCCTGGATCTTGTTCAGAACTCTCCCCCAAGCTATGTGACTTGAGGTGGTCTTTGTGGTAAGGGGCAGGGGAAGGAGTTGACCTCCTCTTCCTGCTCCTGGTTCCCGGGGCGGCTTGTACCGATTTTGATGGAGTTGGAGTAGTTTTGGTACTGGTTGTAGTGGCTGCAGTAGGTTGTGCCGGGAGAGGCGGCGGCGTGGCTTGTGCCGCTGCAGGGGGGGGCGCGGCTTGTGCCGGGACGGGCGGCGGAGGGGCCGGTGTTGTTGCGGTGGGGGGGGCGGCTGCCGGTGGTGCGGGTGCCGGTGCCGGTGCAGGCGGCGGCGGAGGCGCCTGTGCCGTGGCGGTGCGGAAGACGGCTGCCGGTGGCGCCGTTGCTCCGGGGGGGGCAGCTGCCGGTGGCGCCGGTGCCGTGGGGGAGGCGGCTGCCGGTGGTGCCGTTGCTCCGGGGGGGGCAGCTGCGGCCGGGCCGGGCGGGGCCGCGGTTCGCGCCGCTGCAGATCGCCGAGCGGCTGCGCGGGTCTGAGTGGCGGCAGCGCACGGTCCCCTCCAGCTCCCCCTGCACAGATGTTTCACAAGAAACCACCCCTGCACCACATTCAGGAGCATCAACAACAAAACCACGATCTTAACAAGGTACCAGTCCTTATCCTCAGAGCCCAGAAGGTTGCCATGCCCCAGCTCTGATGGGGTCACATCAGCATAATTATCAAAGGGCGAAGTAAACATTCCCCAGGTAGAAGAACCCTTTGATCCCTTTGGTCTCTTTTCTACTGAGCATGAGGCAGATGGGATGGAATACCCTGTTGGTCAGTTTTAGGTCACCTGTCCTGTCGCTCCTCCCCGCAGGTGGGACCCCACTATGCTTTTCCGCTTCCGACCCTCCAACGGGGCAAATAACAAAGCTGGTTGGCCGTGGGGGTTATAGCAATGAGTATAAGCAAGAGCCTCTCTGCATCCCATGCCTGGGCATCAGCTGTAACCATTGCTCTTATCGCTCTGAGAGAGTGAACGCTGACGGCACAATAGGCAGTTAATTTCAGTTGGTAGAAGAGGCCCAGCTAAGAAGCCAAGTTACTGAACAAAATTGGTTCTCTTTTACCTCAAACCAGGACACAGGGAGAGTTTCCTTCCATTAAGGCTCTTTTTATTAAAATAAATATTTATATTATATAAAGAAATAAATACTTCTCTTTTCACATTAGATAACTCCCTGGAGGCAGCAAAACAAGCCAACCCCAAACCAGCCCAAAGGACAGGGGCTTTGGTGAGAAATCAAGAGATGGTAAACGCTTTCTTTCTGTGGTCGTGACAAATCCAGTTTTAGGAATCAAGTAGACGGTAGATATTCCAGAAACAGAGGAAAACTCTCTTTGAGGAGACGGTAGTTCAGCACGTTGTCCTTGGGAAGGTAAGTTGGGCAAACACGACTGTAACCACCACCACGGATGTTTCCCATTTGTCTGTAACGTGGTCGCGTGCGCTGTGAGGCGCGAGCGTGCGGCTCAGCCATGGAAGTTGACGATGTTCCTTCTTCACTCTGCCCTTAACGAGGTCACACCCACCTTTCTGGCTCTTGCTTAAGGTGCGTTAGCTAATTTCAAAGAGAGTTACTGTCTCCAAAATAAGGGGGGGGGGGGGGTGGGTGGAGGTGGGGAAATAAACTGTCTTAACCACTACTTCATAATTTGAAGAGGAAAACTTGTGTACCAAAACCCCAGAGTTACTGTCTCCAAAATAAGGGAGGTGGGGGGAATAAACTGTCTTAACCACTACTTCATAATTTGAAGAGGAAAACTTGTGTACCAAAACCCCAGAGTTACTGTCTCCAAAATAAGGGAGGTGGGGGGAACAAACCATCTTAACTTCTCCTTCATAAGCTAAAGAGGAAAACTTGTGTACCAAAACCCCAGAGTTACTGTCTCCAAAATAAGGGAGGTGGGGGGAATAAACCATCTTAACTTCTACTTCATAACCTAAAGAGGAAAATTCGTCTAAGAAATGTAACTAAAGGTCTAAGAAAACTAACTAAAGGCCTAAGAAAAGTAACTAAGGTCGAAGAAACGTAATCAAAAGAAGAGCTCTAAGAGTCCACGTGTCACAGCAGCTGTTGGTGGATTATCTCCCACACCATCTTCTTCCGGAAGTATGGCATGTGAGTCTGAAAAGAGAAGAGAAAGAAAAGAGAAATTAAATAATGACGTCACGGTAGAAAGAGGTGGCAAACACGCATAAACGCCCAGCGGAGTCCTTAATAGGAAGTTCCCTTTAGGAACTGTCAACCGTTTGGGTACAACACCCCACTCGGTGCCTAAGAGGGTGACACGACAACCCGACAAAACCAGATTGACTTGACCGCGCGACAGCATACAAGCACGCTAATAAAAGACCCGTCTAAAACGAAATCAAGAAAAAGAAGCGGTGTCTTGACTGGTCAAAGGGTAGAAGCCATTTCTCCAAAAGATACCGAGCCCAGATATGCCAAACGCGCTGGCGGCAGTACCTTGCCCAAGAGGAATCTCACCGGCAGCAGCTCCCAAAGGCGGGGATGGAGAACCACAGCTCTGCCCTGCCCAGGCCACTTGGAAGTTCTGACCCCAGCAACTACGCACCGAAACGGGGTACGAAACCTCAGCCCCTGCCCCGGACACAATGAAGAGCTGCTGCCTAACCTCCCTGGCTCCTGTCCCTGGGCGAGAGGGGCTTGGAGGGGTTTATGACCTTCACTCACCTGGCTAAAGTTGAACGGTTTCTCTCTGGCGATGTAATCTGCGTATTTACACATAAAGACGCCGCAGTCGCTTCCATTCAGCTGCTGAGGGATCTCCTAAGGAATGCAAAGAAGATGGAGGATTTCCCTCTGTCTCAAAAGAAAAGCAACTTGGAAGCAGCGCACATAACCCACACCGACACTGCGCTCACCGCACACTCCTGACCCTACTTGCCTAATCCCCGATACCCACTCCCGCCCACGAGGAACAGACCCAGTTCACTGCTCACCATCCCTCCCCTCTGCCTCCCGGACTCGGACACTACGATCCAAATTTTTGGCAGGCCCAGAAGGCGCAGCAGCCCTCCCCCCTGCGAGGTGTCTCAAGGTTCGCACCGCCTCTTTCTTAAGTGACCTTTCTTAAATCCGGTCTTTAGGGACTGCTTTTTACTATCAACTCCTCGAGGAACATCAGCTCAACCCTTTCTTTGTCACGTGCCAGGATCTGGGCCCCAAAGAAGCACTTACAGTTCCCATTTCAAACCCAAGGGGTGCTCACGTACACGTGGCTCCATGCTGTGAAGAGTCCACTCTGAAACATCCAGCTCCAGCTGTCTTTTTTCCCAGCTTTCTTTTTGCAGGTATTGGCTGGTTAAAACAAAAGGAAAAAAAAAAATCCCTTTTCATCTCTGTAATTTAGGCCAACAACAAAATAAAGCAGCTGAAGGATCACAGGAAGACGGACGGCAGGACGGTAAAATGTCAGAGGATCCTCACTGCAGCTGATTTAAGGCTGATTTTGAGGAAAAATCCCAATCTGAAACTTACAAACACGGGGAGAGGCTGTGAGCTAATGGTCAAGAACTAACAAAGTCGGCACACGTGTGCCATGGGGCTATGGCGTATCTGGCTGTGCCTCTCACGGGAAGGTGGCAGAATCCAGGCACCCCAGACCCTGGGTGCAGGGGACGCTGTGACAGCAGATAAGCAGTCGATGCCAGACAAGTCGCAGCAAGCAACGCCAAGATTCCTGCTTGGTTATCTACAAGCCACGTGAAAACTGGCAGTCGCCTTACAGGGACTAAATCTAAAACCCCTCTCCTCATTCACACCAGAAAAGCAGTGACGGAGCGGTTACTTACAGCAAAGTCTGACAAATCTTGTCCCCTTTCTGCCCAAGCGAGTCCAAGTACGTGATCGTGTTCTTCCTCAGATCTATGACCTGTTATTAAAAGGTGACCGTTAGGCAAAGCACAACCTTGTGCCGCACACCCCCCAACACCTACATGACTTCTCTTGCCAGTTTTTGCTCCCCGTCCAATTCTAAAGGAAAAGCCCGTGGGACTCACGGCTAGTGTCCAGTGTGCTCGCGAGTTCACAGGCACGAAGAGGATGTCCTGCTTAAAGACATCGACACTCTTGGTCCACCTTCTGACCGACTCGTAGCCCCCAGATGTTAGTTTTGGATAAAAGAAACTACTAAACGCGTGGACTGCTGGATAGCCTTCCTTCTTCCCTCTTTCCATCACCAGACTCATGTAGAAATTAACGACCTGCACCATAAAGAGGAAACGTGAGGTGTCAAAATAAGACGCTGCCTTCCCCAACGAAAAATACAGCACCACCTCTGTTCTGGCCACCCTTAAGCACGCAGCGCAGAGAACTCCAGCCTCAGCTGGAGGCTTTTGTTCCCAGGATTTCACACGGGGCTACATCGGCAGTTTGATCAAAACACCTGCCACCCACGCCAATAACCCGGACGAACTCCTGGAAGCTGCGTCATACAAGAAGTAACGGAACTTCCCGAAACGCTCGACCCTTCAACACCTCAAATAAGAAGTGTACAGAGATTTCTAGGCTCTGCAGCGGAGGTCGTCAAAGAACGTTGACGCGACTTCTGTACAGGGCGGAAGGGTATTTTTCAATAAAGGCTGAGTGAGACTGTCCCTGTGCTGCAGCTGGTTTTACCTCATCGTTTAGCCAGCAAAGTGAGCGTGTGGATGTCTTCGCGAGTGACCTTTAGTTTGAAGGCACTGCTCATGATCTCATCTGGCTCACCTTTGCCAAATGCGGCACTGACCTCTCTCTCCATGGCCTGAAAGGAACAATTAAATGGGGAAGGACTTGTGAAACAGCGCATGGAGCACGCTGACCTGGGGGCAGCTTTCCACTGAAACACGGCCTGTAAATTCAGCTCAGGTGACAGAGCAACTGCCTTCGACGGTTTCCTGCCTCAGTGAGCGATAGCGCTTTTGCCTTGCTTGGTTGGTTTCAGCATCCTAACTTTGAACTTCACAGCCCAGGCTTGCTGCCGTTTCTTTTCACCAAGGACGTGGGGATAAAACCCGTCAACTTAGCAAACACGCTCAAGCAGCTGAAAATGGAACACAACTCTGGCAACCCCCTTTCCCAGGTGCTGCTGCGGCCCTCGCAATACCCAGGTTTAAGCCAACCCCAGCGGGCATCCTCCGTACCGAGGCAGCTAAGTCAGGAGCCTGAAAGAACGTGAAGGTGGGGGACTTCAAAGGGAACGGCAAAGGGGGAAACTGAGGCAGCCGTCCCGCTAACAGAAGGCCCACAAACCCTTAGGGCAGCACAACTGAAGGAGCGCGGGGAGCACACAAAATCCTTCAAAGCAGCTTTAGTGCTGACCCTCGCACTGTGAAGCCACAACCACAGCCACTCGCTAACAGGTTCAATGCAAGTTCTTCAGATTTCAAAGCGCCTTAAGAACCACTGAGAAGAAGAGGACTTCCTTGCAGCTCTGCCACAACCTTCTCTTTTGTCTCACAGACTGTCGCCTACGGTACCTCTGTGAGCGGAGGAAAGCGTTCCGCTGTTTTTCCCAATCTTGGCACTTTCTTTTCCTCCACATCGAGGCTGGCTGACTTTTTGGACGGAACAGGTGTAGGGTGTCCTCGGAATAAGGCATCTTCTAAGATTTCTGTGCCACGCTGCCTCTGTTAGACAAACGGACGTTAAGCTAGCAATCAAGCACAGATTTGTTGAAGTTTCTGACCACAAAGAGCTCTATTTTCCTTGGGAATAACACAAGCTTACCCCTGCGATGGTTTCTTTCACTGCTCCTTCCTCTTCCGCAGAGTTTTCTTCTGGTGTGCAGTACCTGCCAGGAGAGGGAGAGAGAGAAGTGAGCTCTATATCCGTCCTGTCCCATGGAATTCTCAAGAATTCACCCTCTGGACAAGAAAGGCTTTTGCAAGGCCTATCCTGACTAGCCCCGGTTGCACACATCAACATGTGACAATATCGCCTCAACTTCCAGCACCGGTCTTTCTTAGCAGCAAGACTGGGATAGAATGAAGAGCTGGGAGCTTTGGAAGTTTGTTTTTTTTTTCCCATCTACTTGTACAAGACTCCTTTTCCTTCTCTTTATCAGTTGCATTATTTGGAAAACAGGGAAGCAACCAGCACTTCCTCTGTCGAGTGCTTTGTGATCTGCTGCTGATAAACACTGCATGCTGGGTGTTCTACTGCAAGGTATAACAGGAACATCTGCAACTAGACTTGCACCCAAACAGAGTGAGCTTCGGGAAACCAAGACCTGTTTCCATAAAGACCGCAAAGCCGTCGCAACTCACAGTCCTGCCAGCTCAGACAGCCAATACCAATGAGGCCGCTGGCCTCTCAAACCCAACTGCACGCTGCCTTTTTCCCCCTCCTAGGCAAACCCCAGGCATCCTTTGGGACTTACAAAGTCCCCAAAACTGCCTCAAGTCCCACCAGGCTTTACAAGCTCTCTAATCCTTCTGCTTAGGATGCGGGTTTCCAAGTGAAAGAAGTGAAATGTCAGCTCATTGATGGCTCGGCAGAACGACTCACAAACAAAAACGGATTCTGCACATCCAAGGGCAACTTGGGACGGCCACCACTCGCACCCTTACTGGCTTTCTTCCCACAGCAAACACCACACCAGCACAACCCTCTTTGTCACGCAGCACGGCTCTCGCTTGTGTTGGAGATGCAACTGGCTTGCAAGCAATTCCGGAGCCGCAAGCTAGCTACTTCTCTTTCACAGCACTGAGACGATCAAAGACCGTTGGTCATCTTCGAGACTCTACCAGCGGCTGAAAGAGATACACGCGCAGAGCCAAAAGGAACAAGAAGCATCATTAGAAGAGACTCTACCTGATCGTATCACCTCTCTGCGACCGCTGCGGGCAGCAAACATCTATACATTCGACACCTGCACAGAAAAGCAGTAGTAAGAAAACAAGAAGTCGACTTTCAATCACCATCAGATGTACACAGCTCTCCATTTCTGAGTGATAAATAAAAAAAAAGGAAAAACTTTGAAGGATGACGGTATGGTCAGGAAGTTCGAATTCTGGCAAGCACTTTGAACTCGGAACGTCATCTGCGAGTGTGTAAGAAATGCCCTATTCGGATTTGACGTCTACCTACAAAGTGGAACGGATTGGAATCATGGGGATACTCACCGGTCCTGAGTGTTGCACGTGGATAGACGTCTCCTCCGTATTTTGGTTCTTCCCGGTGACTCACAGTCGCCACTGGTTCCTTGGAGGAGGCTTGAACACTTTGGGGCAGGAAACAAACAACAGAGGAGAATCACAATTTTTATACGGGGGGCATTTGTTATCAGTGCGTACCAATTCACGCTGGCTTTTGGGGTTTTTCTTTAAGAAGAACAAAATATTCTTTGCACATCCGACAAATATCTGCATCAACCTGAGGAGGCCACTTTACTCTGTGGGACAAGACAGCGTTCATTTCAACCAGCCCTGACCAATTCTGCTCAATCTATTTGTTAAAGGTTATGCTGACGCTGAGAATGGCAATGTCCACAACATCCATACTGCTGGGACATTTTACTTCAGACCTGCCCTGCTCTGACCTCAGGGACTATATGCTCAGTAGCGGTTGGAGTGCATTAGACACCTTCCCCAGGAACTTCTCTGGTTTAGCTTCCTCTGAAAGGAATCTCTTTCTCAGGCTCCAGATCTGCTCCAAAATATGAGCCAAACCACAATAAGCAACGACTGGCAGATGAGACGCCGACAGCAGAGTCTTGACCTGCTCTCAAATGCAGTGCGCTTAAACTCAGCGCACCCAAAATTACATGAGAAACTCTCTTCTGTATCATTTTCATGGTATGGATTTTCATCTGCAGTGGCGGATTCTGGCGCAGCGCACTCCTTAACTGGTGGCCTCAGTGGTAAGAAGCTGTCTGGAGCAGCTTTGATGCTCTGTTTGCCCTTCCGGCTTGTGCTCAAAACATCAACGGCAAAAGAAACGGTATCAAGAGAACATTCCAATGTGCACCTCCACCACCACCTGCTTTGTCAAGCACGTACACCGATGACGATGGAGACAGACACGAGATGTTTATGACTTTCAGATGAAGACCTGCTGTCTTCAACTGGCTAATGGGGAAGTAGAGAGAAGTAAAAGTGAAAATCACAACAACTGCCTTGAAGATACGCTGTTGATTGTGTCCTCAGCCTCCTCTCAAGTTCAACGCTTCCTCTTACCGCAGACCTTTAATCTCTAGCTAATCTCCTGTGTCAATTAAGTAGCTGGATTTAAAGAAAAAGTTTAATATTGGTTCTTCGGGAGGGGAAGCAGCTGACGACCTCCCTTACCATAGGCAGTAAACCTTTCGGGGAAGAAGTCAAAGAAAACGGAAGGATTTTTACCTCAGACGGGGAATTGTCTTGTCAGGACGAGAGAGTGGTTCCTTAGTCAAGCGAGCATGGGTCCCACACGGCATTTGACCTACGAGAGAAGAGCGTAAGGCATCGGTAAGTATAAAAGGAAACTGAAGAGGTTTATGAGTTTACAGTAACGAGCTTCACCAAAGATAAATTGTCATTTTCTCTCTCACATCATCATATGATTTGTGTTATGTCACTTTAGGACATTTTCAGGTTTTCACACCGGCAACTGCAGCAAGTTGCGCGCACAAGGTATTGCCAGACGAAACCTGAAATACAAAAGGCTCCTCAGGATCTACTACCTAAAAGGACCATTGAAAACAATTTGCTTCTGGCAAGCTAACAGTGGACCTATCAGAACGGAAGGACTGCATCCAAGGCAGCTCTGGTACCGAGACGACCAGATCGACGCCCGGCTCCACTCCAGAAGCAATGCGAGGATGCGGGTAAGAAACAGAGGTCACGCTCAAGTATTCCCAGATGCTGCCTCGTCCCGTGCCTGCCATAATCCCTACAGAACCCTAGGGGTAGGCTTGGACAGTACACAAGGTAGGGTGAAAATGAAACAAGTCGTATAACTTGATGTCAGCCTTACCAATTTGCAGCACGGCTACATCGAGTGACGAAAATCGTGGTCTTTTAGTGGAAGGCTCTAAAGAAGTGGACCCAGGCTTAAAAGAAAACAACAAAAAAGCACCAGCGTGAGTGTAACCTGAATGTGAATCCCAGCAAACACACTTCCTGAGGCGTAGTCAGCTCTACTATGACTTGGGGACCATGACTTGCTGGTTCAGATTGCAGAAGGCGGCAAATCTTGGCAGGACCTTTGACAGGTACGCTTTAAATTTTGAATACAGGCTCTCATATGTGCAGCAATTAAAAGAATACAGTCTTGTCACTGAGTTATCACTCAGTCGGCTTCTAAACATTCCAAAGGGTGATAGTTCGGCCCTTGAGAAATATATTGTGTACAAATAAGAGTTAACGACTCTCTCAGGAACGAAGAACTAGAGCCCGACAGTCTCTTAGCCCTCTAATCCCATGGGGCAATAAGAAAAACTGCACTACACCTTTGAACCAAACTAGGCAGTCAAGGTGGCTCATTTTTACAGAGCCAAAGTCCTACAGGAACGCTCTCCTGGACTGGTGGATAATGAGCAGAAAGTGGTTTATCCAGAGCAAGTATGCAGTTTTTCTTGTCAGGTAGTGTATATTGATTCCTTAACCACAAGCTTGAGAAAGAGAATAACAGTTTGCAAACACACTAAAACTATAAACTTGAACCATTCTCAAGTATCTGGAAGACAACAAACAGTTTGCTCCTCCCGCAGCTGCCAGTGCCGGAGCAGAGGACGCAGGCTTGAGTAAGGCAAACCCAGCCCACATTAGAGCTGCCTGCTAGAAATGCAAAAGAACCACCTACTGCTGTACAGGCTCAGAGCAGGCTCAACCTCAAGATGCAGTAGGGAGAGCCGCTTGCTCTCGCACCTTGCACAGACCCTAACATTTCAAAGCCCTCGCTAACCTCTTCCGCAGACTCTGTGCCGGCAGCATCTTCGCTGACGGAAGCCGCCGGGCGTTTGGTTGCCTTGGTCGGCAACTGCAGCACTGCAGAAACGTCAACTTTCTCTTTCTGCTCAGAGATGGAATAATCTAAAAAACAAAGACAGGCCGTATAAGAACAGGATAGAAAACCAACAGAGGTACATTGCGAATACAGACAGGAGGGAGCACACAGCTTGGATTTAAGATACTCTTTCTGCTGACAGGCGCGGGCTCAGCGCCAGAGACCTGGGCTATCTCCTGCTGGCAGTAAAAGTATTGGGCCCTGCCACAGTCACCGCAGAGAACGTCCGTCATCTATAGGGCTAAGCCCTACCGGACACCCTCAAGCCATTGGCTATAGGCATAGAGAGCCACAAGGCAAGAAGCCAACAGCTTGAAAAGCCACCGCTTCAGGAACAATGCCAGAGCACAAAAGCCAGACTTTTCCAAGGGACACGAAACCTCAGAAAAATCGGGCATATTCAGTACTTGTGTAATGCGCGATACCTGATTTTTGCTTTTTCAGCGGAGTCTCGTCATCATCATCATCCACAACTATGCAAACGCTGAGGAAAGAACACACACAACAGTGTTTTGCAACCCTAGGGAAGCTCCCAGCAGGCTGACTTCCCTTCACAGGGCCCAAACTTCCCAAGTTACTTTTCCTATCCCAAAGGTCTCCCCCTCCAAGCGCCCCTGGGATCATCTCAGGCACATACACCTAACTGCAGCCCTCCTCAACACCCCCCAACCTCTCCCAGCCAACGACCGCTCGCAGAGAGCTAATGATCCCGCTGCAGCACATTAGGCCTCTTTGGCTCATTCCGTTAATGCTTCCCAACATTTTACCTTTCTTCCTATCGCCAACAAATTAAGTTCGTTTCGGAAATCCCTACACTGAGTTGCAAAGAAAAGTCTAAGGAGGACAGGACATAAAAGGTGGGAAAGCAACTCGGGCATACACCCACTTCAATCACTTTGTCCTTTGGGAATGGAGCACACAGGTTGGTCCGAGGTGGGTTTTTTCCTCTCTTTGCCCCCCCAAATGTCAGGACAGCCGGATCCTTTGAAGAACTCTTTGGTCTTTCTTACACAAAGGAATTTCTCTTGAACTGTTATGCCCCCGACCCCTGCTGATAGCATTGCTTCTGGCCGGGGAGATGGGGGGGGAGTGGGCGCCGGGGCGATGCCCGGGGGCGGCCCTGAGGCGGCGGGGCGGCTCGCTGCCCTGGGGGGCGGCCTCTTGCGCGGCGGCGGGGCCGGGGGCGGCGAGGAGGGCGCCGAGGGCCCCCCGCAGCCATTAGTGGAGGGGAGGCTGAGGGGGGAGAGAGGGGCGGGGCGGTGGGTGCGCGCGCGCAGGCGCGCCGCCGTCTGTGCTCTGCCTGAGGGAGCCGTTAGCGGCCGCCCGGCCCGCTTCTGCCCCTGCCCTGCGGTGGGGCCGGGCCGGCGCCGTCCCGCCTGGCCCTGCTCTGTCTGGGGGAGGCGCTTGCCCTTCTCCGGAAGCCCCGAGCCGGGCCCCGGCTGGCAGCTGGGCGCCGGGAGGCCGGGGAGTGCCCGGAGGAGGGGAAGAGGCCTTCGGGGAGAGGCCCCCACGGAGGCCGGAGGGGCCCCCCAGAAGCCCTCCAGAGACGGAGGGGCCCCCCAGAAGCCTCCCAGAGAGCGGAGGGGCCCCTCGGAGAGCGGAGAAGCCTTTCGGCGTCCCGCAGGCCTGAGGCGAGCGACAGCGGCCGGCGGCGCGGGCTCTCGCGCGCCCCCTCCTGCCTCCTCTGCCCTCGGTGGGTGAGGGAATGCCAATCCCGGGCTTACCGAGCCCTTTCCTGCGCGCTCGCACGGCGCTTTGCGCCCCTCTGGCGGGGAGCTGCGCTCGCTGCACCCGGCTGCGCCATGGCTGCGGTGCGACTGGAAGGACGCGGACTGCGTTCGGCGTTCCACCATGGTGAGCGGCTGTGACGGAGCGGCGCCCAACCGCCGGCCGCGGGCAGCCCCGCTCGAGCCGCTGCTGCGGGGGCCGGCGAGCGTGTGGTGAGTGCTGAGCTGTGTGCTGGGGGGTTGGGCTGGCTCTTGGGGCGCTGCCTTGCTCCTAAGGGGGCTTTGAAATGCGGTGCTCGCCCCTCGTTAACGAGCTGTTTGCTGTGGGGTGGAAATGTGCGGCTGTTGCTGCAGCCCCGTCCTGGAGAGGCTTTTTTTCCAGGGCTGGGAGCGAGAGCGGCGTCCAGGCTGGGCAGGGGAGCCGGGTCTGCTCGTCCTCCAGCTGAGCAGTGGTGGTTTGCAGGTAGCATCCGGTTGCACTTGCTGGAATGCAGAGCAGGAGAGAGTTGTGTCGTGGTTTTCCCCTGCAGATGCGGGACACGGGCGGCAAGGTGACAGCGTGGGGGGAGTGGGGGTAACTGGGAGCCCCCGTCTGCCTCCCAGCCCCATGGCGCTGGATGCAGCTCAGATGCACCCACGCTCTGTGAGGGGGGGTTTGAGGGCCTGAAGGGTTGTCCCCGTGTCCCTGCCGGGCTTATGGTGGTATCTTGCTGCTGTGCGTGGGTCTGGGGGTGGCCGGGAAGGGTCTGGCATGCTGGGGCCATCACTGACCCTCATTTTCTCTCCCACCATAGAGCTCCTCGGCATAGCTCTCAGCCAGCTCTCGGCGGAGCTCCCCCAGCCAGCGCCTTCCCACATCAGCACCCTTTAGGTGCCTGTGTCCCCTCTCCAGGAGATCTTTGCTGGGGCACCTTGGGAGAGTGGGCAACCACTACCATGGGATGGTGGGATGGGGACAGCCACCTCCTTTGTCCCCTGTCCAGCTGGTGCCCTGACCCTCTCACTCTTCCATGCCCCCGCAGCTTCCGGAGCAAGAGGTTGTGAACGTGTTCATCGGGACGCAGGCGGTGGGGGCCATCATCGGGAAGAAGGGGCAGCACATCAAGCAGCTGGTGCGGTTTGCGGGTGCCTCCATCAAGGTGAGGAAGGCGCTGCGGGGCTGGTCCTGCGCTTCGTGCCTCAGTTTCCCCTCTGCACTGCCGAGGTCAGGGAATGGGAGTGTGCGGGGAGCAGTTTTGCTCCCCAACTTATCACAGAACGGTTGAGGTTGGAAGGGACCTTGAAGATCATGGAGTCCCACCCCCCTGCCCTGTTCAGGGACACCTCCCCCCAGCCCAAGTTGCTCCAAGCCCCGTCCAACATGGCCTTGAACACCTCCAGGGCTAGGGCAGCCACAGCTTCTCTGGGCAAGCTGGGCCAGTGATTCACCACCCTCACAGTGAAAAATTTCTTCCTGTTATCTCCTCTAAATGTCCCCTCTTCCACTTTGAAGGCACTCCGCCTCGTCCTGTCACCCCATGCCCTTGTAAAAAGTCTCTCCCCAGCTCTCCTGTACCCGTTGGCATGGGCCCACCTCTCCCGCCTGTGTTTAGTAGAAGGCCAGATGCTCGGTGGGGGCTCAGGGGTGGGTGGTGGTGGGAGAAACAGTGCCCTGACCCCCAACTCTTGCTTTTCCCTTCTCCTCCCCAAGACTGCACAGTGCAAGATGAGGGAAATGGTCCAGCAGGTGAAGCAGCAGGAGCAGAAACACGCTCCGGGAGCCCCGGCCTCGCAGCACAGCAAGTGATGCTCCTGTCGTGCCGCCCAGCACCGCCTGATGAATGTAACCCCACTGCCGGACAACCCCCTCCAACCTCCTCCACCACCCCCAGCAGGTCAGGGGAGCAAATCAAAGACCCACCCAGACACACAGCCCCCCATTCCCGCGGCGCTGCGAGGATGCGCAGCTGAGGGGTACGGGGAGGGCTCTCTCCATCCCACAGCCTCCCCCTTCCTCCTCCGTCGCCTCCCGACGCTGTCCCTTTAGTTGGACTAACAGGGGCAGGTTTTGGTACCTCAGCACCTCACGCTTGTGTTTCCCTTTTAGAGATTTTGTGTGCCTTGTAAAACTGAGAGTTGGAGCATTTTTTCATTAATTTTTTTAATAAAAAAGAATGAGTTGGAAAAAACCATGTCGAGCGAGTGCGAGGCGGGAGAAGGAAAGCAATCCCAGGGGTGCTGACGTGCGGAAAGAAACTCCCCAACTCGGGGCGAGTTACAAAGCAGCATGTTTATTGCAGCGCTGGGTGCAAGGGGGATGGCTCCCAACTCGCCCAGGGGCTGGTAAAGCAAGCGTTCCTTTCTGATGCAAAGGCGTACGTATTCATTAGTGTAGGCTGGGAATAGGCACCACTCTGGTCATGATCTGTGGGTTGTTGTGGAGGAAGGCTCCCAGTCTTCCTGCCGGTGTACTTTTCCCCTTTGGCTCAAGAGTGCTGCTGTGGCTGAGCTCTGAGCCGCCAGACCGGTTCTCAGCAGATGGTTACTTCGCGCAGACAATAAGGCCCTGAATAGCCCTTCCTGTTCTCTGGGTGGCTCTGGGTGGCTCTGCTCCTCTGCTGCTTCTAAGGTCGGGCTGCCCCAGTGTCATCATTGAGGAGCCTTTTGTCTATCCAGTTCTCACTTGTGGGTGTTCCTGCCCATGTCAGTGCCAGAGCTCTTCCGTAGGCTCCTTCTGCTAGCGGAGAGCCAGGGGCCGTTCCTTCAGGAGAAAGCTTGAGAAATGTTTAAAAAGAGAAAAGGGAAAGGAGGAAAAATAAAGTGGGAAAATGAAAAAGAGAAAAAGAAAAAAAGGGGGGGAAAAAGGGGGAAAAAGCAAAAAAGGTCAAAAGAAAAAAGGGGTAAAAGAGAAAAAAGGGGGAAGCGAAAACATATTAAAAAAGAAAGGTAGAAAGGAAAAAAAACCAACCAAACCAAGCAAGGAAAGTGGGAACAGCTGCGGGGCAAGAGGAGGGACAGGAGCTGGGGGGGGGGAGGTGGCAGTGCCGGCGCCGACCCCGGGGGCTGCGACACCACGTTTTTGTCCTCTACTGCAAAGTGTTGTGTGAAAAACAACCAAGCAAAACCCACCCAACGACAACATCAAAAACCAAAGAGAAATCTCTGCAGCTCACAGGAGCCTGAGCTTGCTCTCGGTTGCTTTCTTTCCAGTGTCTTGGGGGTGTCACCGCCGAGCTGAGATTGGGGTGTGGTGGTGGTGGGAGTTTGTCCCATGGCTGTGATGGGGGGAGAAGGGGTGGGCGGGGAGTGGGGGATGTGGTGTGGGGTTTTCTTTGGGTGATGGTGTTTTTTTGCCAGGCGTCGCTTTACCCAGTGGCTCAGGGAGGTGTTGGCATCACAAAGCCTGCGCTAAAGCGGGGTGGGGGCCTCGCCGCAGTTGGTTAGCAGAGCCAAAGTGGTTATTAATGGTTCTTAAGGGCGCCCTAATTATGCCCGTGTAACTGGGAAGCTCAGATGCCCCCTAAGCACCCCCCCGGTGCTTCTCTAGCCAGGCAAGTGCTGGGCGTCCCCCCCTGCAGGAGAGGAGAGCACCTCCAGGGCGGGTGGAAGGGCATCACCCAAGAGGGAGAGGACCAAGATGGGGCTTGGGTGTCCTTGGGGTGGCCGTGTGGCGGGGTAGGGCTGCTGGGGGCTGCCACGATGAGGGACACCCCCACGCCTTTCTCCATGGCTTCCAGAGCTGTGCTCCCTCCCTCCCTCCCACCCATCCAGTGCCACCGGAGAGGTGGTGTCCCCCCTCCCGGGGCGGGCAGGGGCTGTGCCACCCCACCTAACACCTCAACGCACCAAACCAGCTTTCAGCAGTCACAGCCACCCGGGCGCTGCCAAGGGGGCAGCAGGGACTCCCCAAAGGGGGCTTACAGAACACAGAGAGCGTCCGTACACCGCTGACCCCTCTCCAGGGGCGGATTTTCGGGATGCTGCTTGCTCATCTCACCACTGAACGACACCTCGATTGCCCCTGCAGCACTGTGTGACCATCGCTTCGCGGCTTCTGTGCTCCGATGCTCCTCCTGGCTCCAATCCTCTTCCTGGGGGATTGTGAGGGAGCAAAAAACCACATCGCTACATCCAACTTTTTTTCAGTTAAATAAAAAAAAAAGAATAAATCACCCTCTCTCATTACCAGGTAGAGGTTCGTTCCCTTAAGGCTCTTTTTATGAAAATAAATATTTAAATTATATAAAGAAATAAATACTTCTCTTTTCACATTAGATAACTCCCTGGAGACAGCAAAAAAAAAAGCACCACCACTGTGCACCAGTGTCCACCAGGGCTTTATACTTTTGTGGCTCTCATGTGCCAGGCCATCGAATCCACACAGTCCAATACAGTCGGTTGTCCCTCTCCTCCTCCTGGCTGGAGGCAGGGCACCTCTACTGTTGACCGTAGTACCTACGATTATCAGATTGGTTCCTACCTGGTCCGTAGGATCGCCTACCGTAGGTTGGAGCAACCTTCTTCCTGTAAGAATCCTTTCTTCTATCGGCTTCATTTTGCAACTCAAGCACCTGTGCCTGTAGGGCTGAGGTAGGTTCTCCATCCCTCTTCTTCATGTCTTCTGCATATTCACAGAGGCAAACCCACAGGATATCTCGCATCAGCTTTGATTTGTCTTGAGTCGGAGGGTGGTTTTTCTCTTGAGTAGGAGGGCGTTTCGTCTTAGCAGCTGCAACATGAGTCTGTCCAGGGAAAGCATGGAGTTTTTCCTCCACCTTGGTTAGTTTATCAAACAGTTTATCGGTTTGCTCAACTAATCTCTGGGTCATTTGCTCTATTTTCTCAGTCAGTTTCTCAGTCATTTTCTCGGTGGTCACAGTCAGCTTTTCTATGGCTGCCACAGAGAAGGGACCAGAGAGACTGTCTTCATACTGTCGTACCTTCTTAACCCCTTCATTTACAGTTGGTGTGTCAGTATCGGATCCTCCCCAGACCATTGTTGACAATGGGTGGGAATATGTTGATGGTGCACTTTGTACAAACTTTTTGAGCAGAGATCGTTTGCATGGCATTTCATCAGGGTCTACTATCGCTTGCCCATCACTATAAATCACCTCTCGCACAGGCAGTTCTTTCAGGTACAATCCCTCCATCCTTGGACAGGTTTCCCAATCGCCTAGCTTCTCTGCCATCTCAGTCTAGGGTATCTGCCCCGCTATCCCAGCATCGGAGCAACCAGGAGACAAGTGTTTCGCCTTCATGACGACTAAAGTCCTTCCTGATACTTCTCAGATCTTTCACGGAGAAGGATTGAACAACTCCCTCTACATCTGAGTCCTCCTGTGGGGAGGCTGCCCCAGAAGGGGCCTCTCCAGCATCTGCTCTAGAAGGACTCTGGCCTTTGTCTGTTTTCAAAGGTCTCTTTCCCTTCTGTGGTCTTGAAGGACCCTCCCCTGGATCTTGTTCAGAACTCTCCCCCAAGCTATGTGACTTGAGGTGGTCTTTGTGGTAAGGGGCAGGGGAAGGAGTTGACCTCCTCTTCCTGCTCCTGGTTCCCGGGGCGGCTTGTACCGATTTTGATGGAGTTGGAGTAGTTTTGGTACTGGTTGTAGTGGCTGCAGTAGGTTGTGCCGGGAGAGGCGGCGGCGTGGCTTGTGCCGCTGCAGGGGGGGGCGCGGCTTGTGCCGGGACGGGCGGCGGAGGGGCCGGTGTTGTTGCGGTGGGGGGGGCGGCTGCCGGTGGTGCGGGTGCCGGTGCCGGTGCAGGCGGCGGAGGCGCCTGTGCCGTGGCGGTGCGGAAGACGGCTGCCGGTGGCGCCGTTGCTCCGGGGGGGGCAGCTGCCGGTGGCGCCGGTGCCGTGGGGGAGGCGGCTGCCGGTGGTGCCGTTGCTCCGGGGGGGGGCAGCTGCCGGTGGCGCCGGTGCCGTGGGGGAGGCGGCTGCCGGTGGTGCCGTTGCTCCGGGGGGGGCAGCTGCGGCCGGGCCGGGCGGGGCCGCGGTTCGCGCCGCTGCAGATCGCCGAGCGGCTGCGCGGGTCTGAGTGGCGGCAGCGCACGGTCCCCTCCAGCTCCCCCTGCACAGATGTTTCACAAGAAACCACCCCTGCACCACATTCAGGAGCATCAACAACAAAACCACGATCTTAACAAGGTACCAGTCCTTATCCTCAGAGCCCAGAAGGTTGCCATGCCCCAGCTCTGATGGGGTCACATCAGCATAATTATCAAAGGGCGAAGTAAACATTCCCCAGGTAGAAGAACCCTTTGATCCCTTTGGTCTCTTTTCTACTGAGCATGAGGCAGATGGGATGGAATACCCTGTTGGTCAGTTTTGGGTCACCTGTCCTGTCGCTCCTCCCCGCAGGTGGGACCCCACTATGCTTTTCCGCTTCCGACCCTCCAACGGGGCAAATAACAAAGCTGGTTGGCCGTGGGGGTTATAGCAATGAGTATAAGCAAGAGCCTCTCTGCATCCCATGCCTGGGCATCAGCTGTAACCATTGCTCTTATCGCTCTGAGAGAGTGAACGCTGACGGCACAATAGGCAGTTAATTTCAGTTGGTAGAAGAGGCCCAGCTAAGAAGCCAAGTTACTGAACAAAATTGGTTCTCTTTTACCTCAAACCAGGACACAGGGAGAGTTTCCTTCCATTAAGGCTCTTTTTATTAAAATAAATATTTATATTATATAAAGAAATAAATACTTCTCTTTTCACATTAGATAACTCCCTGGAGGCAGCAAAACAAGCCAACCCCAAACCAGCCCAAAGGACAGGGGCTTTGGTGAGAAATCAAGAGATGGTAAACGCTTTCTTTCTGTGGTCGTGACAAATCCAGTTTTAGGAATCAAGGAGACGGTAGATATTCCAGAAACAGAGGAAAACTCTCTTTGAGGAGACGGTAGTTCAGCACGTTGTCCTTGGGAAGGTAAGTTGGGCAAACACGACTGTAACCACCACCACGGATGTTTCCCATTTGTCTGTAACGTGGTCGCGTGCGCTGTGAGGCGCGAGCGTGCGGCTCAGCCATGGAAGTTGACGATGTTCCTTCTTCACTCTGCCCTTAACGAGGTCACACCCACCTTTCTGGCTCTTGCTTAAGGTGCGTTAGCTAATTTCAAAGAGAGTTACTGTCTCCAAAATAAGGGGGGGGGGGGGGGGTGGAGGTGGGGAAATAAACTGTCTTAACCACTACTTCATAACTTGAAGAGGAAAACTTGTGTACCAAAACCCCAGAGTTACTGTCTCCAAAATAAGGGAGGTGGGGGGAACAAACCATCTTAACTTCTCCTTCATAAGCTAAAGAGGAAAACTTGTGTACCAAAACCCCAGAGTTACTGTCTCCAAAATAAGGGAGGTGGGGGGAACAAACCATCTTAACTTCTCCTTCATAAGCTAAAGAGGAAAACTTGTGTACCAAAACCCCAGAGTTACTGTCTCCAAAATAAGGGAGGTGGGGGGAATAAACCATCTTAACTTCTACTTCATAACCTAAAGAGGAAAATTCGTCTAAGAAATGTAACTAAAGGTCTAAGAAAACTAACTAAAGGCCTAAGAAAAGTAACTAAGGTCGAAGAAACGTAATCAAAAGAAGAGCTCTAAGAGTCCACGTGTCACAGCAGCTGTTGGTGGATTATCTCCCACACCATCTTCTTCCGGAAGTATGGCATGTGAGTCTGAAAAGAGAAGAGAAAGAAAAGAGAAATTAAATAATGACGTCACGGTAGAAAGAGGTGGCAAACACGCATAAACACCCAGCGGAGTCCTTAATAGGAAGTTCCCTTTAGGAACTGTCAACCGTTTGGGTACAACACCCCACGCGGTTCCTAAGAGGGTGACACGACAACCCGACAAAACCAGATTGACTTGACCACGCGACAGCTTACAAGCACGCTAATAAAAGACCCGTCTAAAACGAAATCAAGAAAAAGAAGCGGTGTCTTGACTGGTCAAAGGGTAGAAGCCATTTCTCCAAAAGATACCGAGCCCAGATATGCCAAACCCGCTGGCGGCAGTACCTTGCCCAAGAGGAATCTCACCGGCAGCAGCTCCCAAAGGCGGGGATGGAGAACCACAGCTCTGCCCTGCCCAGGCCACTTGAAAGTTCTGATCCCAGCAACTACGCACCGAAACGGGGTACGAAACCTCAGCCCCTGCCCCGGACACAATGAAGAGCTGCTGCCTAACCTCCCTGGCTCCTGTCCCTGGGCGAGAGGGGCTTGGAGGGGTTTATGACCTTCACTCACCTGGCTAAAGTTGAATGGTTTCTCTCTGGCGATGTAATCTGCGTATTTACACATAAAGACGCCGCAGTCGCTTCCATTCAGCTGCTGAGGGATCTCCTAAGGAATGCAAAGAAGATGGAGGATTTCCCTCTGTCTCAAAAGAAAAGCAACTTGGAAGCAGCGCACATTACCCACACCGACACTGCGCTCACCGCACACTCCTGACCCTACTTGCCTAATCCGCGATACCCACTCCCGCCCACGAGGAACAGACCCAGTTCACTGCTCACCATCCCTCCCCTCTGCCTCCCGGACTCGGACACTACGATCCAAATTTTTGGCAGGCCCAGAAGGCGCAGCAGCCCTCCCCCCTGCGAGGTGTCTCAAGGTTCGCACCGCCTCTTTCTTAAGTGACCTTTCTTAAATCCGGTCTTTAGGGACTGCTTTTTACTATCAACTCCTCGAGGAACATCAGCTCAACCCTTTCTTTGTCACGTGCCAGGATCTGGGCCCCAAAGAAGCACTTACAGTTCCCATTTCAAACCCAAGGGGTGCTCACGTACACGTGGCTCCATGCTGTGAAGAGTCCACTCTGAAACATCCAGCTCCAGCTGTCTTTTTTCCCAGCTTTCTTTTTGCAGGTATTGGCTGGTTAAAACAAAAGGAAAAAAAAAAAAATCCCTTTTCATCTCTGTAATTTAGGCCAACAACAAAATAAAGCAGCTGAAGGATCACAGGAAGACGGACGGCAGGACGGTAAAATGTCAGAGGATCCTCACTGCAGCTGATTTAAGGCTGATTTTGAGGAAAAATCCCAATCTGAAACTTACAAACACGGGGAGAGGCTGTGAGCTAATGGTCAAGAACTAACAAAGTCGGCACACGTGTGCCACGGGGCTATGGCGTATTTGGCTGTGCCTCTCACGGGAAGGTGGCAGAATCCAGGCACCCCAGACCCTGGGTGCAGGGGACGCTGTGACACCAGATAAGCAGTCGATGCCAGACAAGTCGCAGCAAGCAACTCCAAGATTCCTGCTTGGTTATCTACAAGCCACGTGAAAACTGGCAGTCGCCTTACAGGGACTAAATCTAAAACCCCTCTCCTCATTCACACCAGAAAAGCAGTGACGGAGCGGTTACTTACAGCAAAGTCTGACAAATCTTGTCCCCTTTCTGCCCAAGCGAGTCCAAGTACGTGATCGTGTTCTTCCTCAGATCTATGACCTGTTATTAAAAGGTGACCGTTAGGCAAAGCACAACCTTGTGCCGCACACCCCCCAACACCTACATGACTTCTCTTGCCAGTTTTTGCTCCCCGTCCAATTCTAAAGGAAAAGCCCGTGGGACTCACGGCTAGTGTCCAGTGTGCTCGCGAGTTCACAGGCACGAAGAGGATGTCCTGCTTAAAGACATCGACACTCTTGGTCCACCTTCTGACCGACTCGTAGCCCCCAGATGTTAGTTTTGGATAAAAGAAAGTACTAAACGCGTGGACTGCTGGATAGCCTTCCTTCTTCCCTCTTTCCATCACCAGACTCATGTAGAAATTAACGACCTGCACCATAAAGAGGAAACGTGAGGTGTCAAAATAAGACGCTGCCTTCCCCAACGAAAAATACAGCACCACCTCTGTTCTGGCCACCCTTAAGCACGCAGCGCAGAGAACTCCAGCCTCAGCTGGAGGCTTTTGTTCCCAGGATTTCACACGGGGCTACATCGGCAGTTTGATCAAAACACCTGCCACCCACGCCAATAACCCGGACGAACTCCTGGAAGCTGCGTCATACAAGAAGTAACGGAACTTCCCGAAACGCTCGACCCTTCAACACCTCAAATAAGAAGTGTACAGAGATTTCTAGGCTCTGCAGCGGAGGTCGTCAAAGAACGTTGACGCGACTTCTGTACAGGGCGGAAGGGTATTTTTCAATAAAGGCTGAGTGAGACTAGCCCTGTACTGCAGCTGGTTTTACCTCATCGTTTAGCCAGCAAAGGTTCCTGAGCGTGTGGATGTCTTCGCGAGTGACCTTTAGTTTGAAGGCACTGCTCATGATCTCATCTGGCTCACCTTTGCCAAATGCGGCACTGACCTCTCTCTCCATGGCTTGAAAGGAACAATTAAATGGGGAAGGACTTGTGAAACAGCGCATGGAGCACGCTGACCTGGGGGCAGCTTTCCACTGAAACACGGCCTGTAAATTCAGCTCAGGTGACAGAGCAACTGCCTTCGACGGTTTCCTGCCTCAGTGAGCGATAGCGCTTTTGCCTTGCTTGGTTGGTTTCAGCATCCTAACTTTGAACTTCACAGCCCAGGCTTGCTGCCGTTTCTTTTCACCAAGGACGTGGGGATAAAACCCGTAAACTTAGCAAACACGCTCAAGCAGCTGAAAATGGAACACAACTCTGGCAACCCCCTTTCCCAGGTGCTGCTGCGGCCCTCGCAATACCCAGGTTTAAGCCAACCCCAGCGGGCATCCTCCGTACCGAGGCAGCTAAGTCAGGAGCCTGAAAGAACGTGAAGGTGGGGGACTTCAAAGGGAACGGCAAAGGGGGAAACTGAGGCAGCCGTCCCGCTAACAGAAGGCCCACAAACCCTTAGGGCAGCACAACTGAAGGAGCGCGGGGAGCACACAAAATCCTTCAAAGCAGCTTTAGTGCTGACCCTCGCACTGTGAAGCCACAACCACAGCCACTCGCTAACAGGTTCAATGCAAGTTCTTCAGATTTCAAAGCGCCTTAAGAACCACTGAGAAGAAGAGGACTTCCTTGCAGCTCTGCCACAACCTTCTCTTTTGTCTCACAGACTGTCGCCTACGGTACCTCTGTGAGCGGAGGAAAGCGTTCCGCTGTTTTTCCCAATCTTGGCACTTTCTTTTCCTCCACATCGAGGCTGGCTGACTTTTTGGACGGAACAGGTGTAGGGTGTCCTCGGAATAAGGCATCTTCTAAGATTTCTGTGCCACGCTGCCTCTGTTAGACAAACGGACGTTAAGCTAGCAATCAAGCACAGATTTGTTGAAGTTTCTGACCACAAAGAGCTCTATTTTCCTTGGGAATAACACAAGCTTACCCCTGCGATGGTTTCTTTCACTGCTCCTTCCTCTTCCGCAGAGTTTTCTTCTGGTGTGCAGTACCTGCCAGGAGAGGGAGAGAGAGAAGTGAGCTCTATATCCGTCCTGTCCCATGGAATTCTCAAGAATTCACCCTCTGGACAAGAAAGGCTTTTGCAAGGCCTATTCTGACTAGCCCCGGTTGCACACATCAACATGTGACAATATCGCCTCAACTTCCAGCACCGGTCTTTCTTAGCAGCAAGACTGGGATAGAATGAAGAGCTGGGAGCTTTGGAAGTTTGTTTTTTTTTTCCCATCTACTTGTACAAGACTCCTTTTCCTTCTCTTTATCAGTTGCATTATTTGGAAAACAGGGAAGCAACCAGCACTTCCTCTGTCGAGTGCTTTGTGATCTGCTGCTGATAAACACTGCATGCTGGGTGTTCTACTGCAAGGTATAACAGGAACATCTGCAACTAGACTTGCACCCAAACAGAGTAAGCTTCGGGAAACCAAGACCTGTTTCCATAAAGACCGCAAAGCCGTCGCAACTCACAGTCCTGCCAGCTCAGACAGCCAATACCAATGAGGCCGCTGGCCTCTCAAACCCAACTGCACGCTGCCTTTTTCCCCCTCCTAGGCAAACCCCAGGCATCCTTTGGGACTTACAAAGTCCCCAAAACTGCCTCAAGTCCCACCAGGCTTTACAAGCTCTCTAATCCTTCTGCTTAGGATGCGGGTTTCCAAGTGAAAGAAATGAAATGTCAGCTCCCTGATGGCTCGGCAGAACGACTCACAAACAAAAACGGATTCTGCACATCCAAGGGCAACTTGGGACGGCCACCACTCGCACCCTTACTGGCTTTCTTCCCACAGCAAACACCACACCAGCACAACCCTCTTTGTCACGCAGCACGGCTCTCGCTTGTGTTGGAGATGCAACTGGCTTGCAAGCAATTCCGGAGCCGCAAGCTAGCTACTTCTCTTTCACAGCACTGAGACGATCAAAGACCGTTGGTCATCTTCGAGACTCTACCAGCGGCTGAAAGAGATACACGCGCAGAGCCAAAAGGAACAAGAAGCATCATTAGAAGAGACTCTACCTGATCGTATCACCTCTCTGCGACCGCTGCGGGCAGCAAACATCTATACATTCGACACCTGCACAGAAAAGCAGTAGTAAGAAAACAAGAAGTCGACTTTCAATCACCATCAGATGTACACAGCTCTCCATTTCTGAGTGATAAATAAAAAAAAAGGAAAAACTTTGAAGGATGACGGTATGGTCAGGAAGTTCGAATTCTGGCAAGCACTTTGAACTCGGAACGTCATCTGCGAGTGTGTAAGAAATGCCCTATTCGGATTTGACGTCTACCTACAAAGTGGAACGGATTGGAATCATGGGGATACTCACCGGTCCTGAGTGTTGCACGTGGATAGACGTCTCCTCCGTATTTTGGTTCTTCCCGGTGACTCACAGTCGCCACTGGTTCCTTGGAGGAGGCTTGAACACTTTGGGGCAGGAAACAAACAACAGAGGAGAATCACAATTTTTATACGGGGGGCATTTGTTATCAGTGCGTACCAATTCACGCTGGCTTTTGGGGTTTTTCTTTAAGAAGAACAAAATATTCTTTGCACATCCGACAAATATCTGCATTAACCTGAGGAGGCCACTTTACTCTGTGGGACAAGACAGCGTTCATTTCAACCAGCCCTGACCAATTCTGCTCAATCTATTTGTTAAAGGTTATGCTGACGCTGAGAATGGCAATGTCCACAACATCCATACTGCTGGGACATTTTACTTCAGACCTGCCCTGCTCTGACCTCAGGGACTATATGCTCAGTAGCGGTTGGAGTGCATTAGACACCTTCCCCAGGAACTTCTCTGGTTTAGCTTCCTCTGAAAGGAATCTCTTTCTCAGGCTCCAGATCTGCTCCAAAATATGAGCCAAACCACAATAAGCAACGACTGGCAGATGAGACGCCGACAGCAGAGTCTTGACCTGCTCTCAAATGCAGTGCGCTTAAACTCAGCGCACCCAAAATTACATGAGAAACTCTCTTCTGTATCATTTTCATGGTATGGATTTTCATCTGCAGTGGCGGATTCTGGCGCAGCGCACTCCTTAACTGGTGGCCTCAGTGGTAAGAAGCTGTCTGGAGCAGCTTTGATGCTCTGTTTGCCATTCCGGCTTGTGCTCAAAACATCAACGGCAAAAGAAACGGTATCAAGAGAACATTCCGATGTGCACCTCCACCACCACCTGCTTTGTCAAGCACGTACACCGATGACGATGGAGACAGACACGAGATGTTTATGACTTTCAGATGAAGACCTGCTGTCTTCAACTGGCTAATGGGGAAGTAGAGAGAAGTAAAAGTGAAAATCACAACAACTGCCTTCAAGATACGCTGTTGATTGTGTCCTCAGCCTCCTCTCAAGTTCAACGCTTCCTCTTACCGCAGACCTTTAATCTCTAGCTAATCTCCTGTGTCAATTAAGTAGCTGGATTTAAAGAAAAAGTTTAATATTGGTTCTTCGGGAGGGGAAGCAGCTGACGACCTCCCTTACCATAGGCAGTAAACCTTTCGGGGAAGAAGTCAAAGAAAACGGAAGGATTTTTACCTCAGACGGGGAATTGTCTTGTCAGGACGAGAGAGTGGTTCCTTAGTCAAGCGAGCATGGGTCCCACACGGCATTTGACCTACGAGAGAAGAGCGTAAGGCATCGGTAAGTATAAAAGGAAACTGAAGAGGTTTATGAGTTTACAGTAACGAGCTTCACCAAAGATAAATTGTCATTTTCTCTCTCACATCATCATATGATTTGTGTTATGTCACTTTAGGACATTTTCAGGTTTTCACACCGGCAACTGCAGCAAGTTGCGCGCACAAGGTATTGCCAGCCGAAACCTGAAATACAAAAGGCTCCTCAGGATCTACTACCTAAAAGGACCATTGAAAACAATTTGCTTCTGGCAAGCTAACAGTGGACCTATCAGAACGGAAGGACTGCATCCAAGGCAGCTCTGGTACCGAGACGACCAGATCGACGCCCGGCTCCACTCCAGAAGCAATGCGAGGATGCGGGTAAGAAACAGAGGTCACGCTCAAGTATTCCCAGATGCTGCCTCGTCCCGTGCCTGCCATAATCCCTACAGAACCCTAGGGGTAGGCTTGGACAGTACACAAGGTAGGGTGAAAATGAAACAAGTCGTATAACTTGATGTCAGCCTTACCAATTTGCAGCACGGCTACCTCGAGTGACGAAAATCGTGGTCTTTTAGTGGAAGGCTCTAAAGAAGTGGACCCAGGCTTAAAAGAAAACAACAAAAAAGCACCAGCGTGAGTGTAACCTGAATGTGAATCCCAGCAAACACACTTCCTGAGGCGTAGTCAGCTCTACTATGACTTGGGGACCATGACTTGCTGGTTCAGATTGCAGAAGGCGGCAAATCTTGGCAGGACCTTTGACAGGTACGCTTTAAATTTTGAATACAGGCTCTCATATGTGCAGCAATTAAAAGAATACAGTCTTGTCACTGAGTTATCACTCAGTCGGCTTCTAAACATTCCAAAGGGTGATAGTTCGGCCCTTGAGAAATATATTGTGTACAAATAAGAGTTAACGACTCTCTCAGGAACGAAGAACTAGAGCCCGACAGTCTCTTAGCCCTCTAATCCCATGGGGCAATAAGAAAAACTGCACTACACCTTTGAACCAAACTAGGCAGTCAAGGTGGCTCATTTTTACAGAGCCAAAGTCCTACAGGAACGCTCTCCTGGACTGGTGGATAATGAGCAGAAAGTGGTTTATCCAGAGCAAGTATGCAGTTTTTCTTGTCAGGTAGTGTATATTGATTCCTTAACCACAAGCTTGAGAAAGAGAATAACAGTTTGCAAACACACTAAAACTATAAACTTGAACCATTCTCAAGTATCTGGAAGACAACAAACAGTTTGCTCCTCCCGCAGCTGCCAGTGCCGGAGCAGAGGACGCAGGCTTGAGTAAGGCAAACCCAGCCCACATTAGAGCTGCCTGCTAGAAATGCAAAAGAACCACCTACTGCTGTACAGGCTCAGAGCAGGCTCAACCTCAAGATGCAGTAGGGAGAGCCGCTTGCTCTCGCACCTTGCACAGACCCTAACATTTCAAAGCCCTCGCTAACCTCTTCCGCAGACTCTGTGCCGGCAGCATCTTCGCTGACGGAAGCCGCCGGGCGTTTGGTTGCCTTGGTCGGCAACTGCAGCACTGCAGAAACGTCAACTTTCTCTTTCTGCTCAGAGATGGAATAATCTAAAAAACAAAGACAGGCCGTAGAAGAACAGGATAGAAAACCAACAGAGGTACATTGCGAATACAGACAGGAGGGAGCACACAGCTTGGATTTAAGATACTCTTTCTGCTGACAGGCGCGGGCTCAGCGCCAGAGACCTGGGCTATCTCCTGCTGGCAGTAAAAGTATTGGGCCCTGCCACAGTCACCGCAGAGAACGTCCGTCATCTATAGGGCTAAGCCCTACCGGACACCCTCAAGCCATTGGCTATAGGCATAGAGAGCCACAAGGCAAGAAGCCAACAGCTTGAAAAGCCACCGTTTCAGGAACAATGCCAGAGCACAAAAGCCAGACTTTTCCAAGGGACACGAAACCTCAGAAAAATCGGGCATATTCAGTACTTGTGTAATGCGCGATACCTGATTTTTGCTTTTTCGGCGGAGTCTCGTCATCATCATCATCCACAACTATGCAAACGCTGAGGAAAGAACACACACAACAGTGTTTTGCAGCCCTAGGGAAGCTCCCAGCAGGCTGACTTCCCTTCACAGGGCCCAAACTTCCCAAGTTACTTTTCCTATCCCAAAGGTCTCCCCCTCCAAGCGCCCCTGGGATCATCTCAGGCACATACACCTAACTGCAGCCCTCCTCAACACCCCCCAACCTCTCCCAGCCAACGACCGCTCGCAGAGAGCTAATGATCCCGCTGCAGCACATTAGGCCTCTTTGGCTCATTCCGTTAATGCTTCCCAACATTTTACCTTTCTTCCTATCGCCAACAAATTAAGTTCGTTTCGGAAATCCCTACACTGAGTTGCAAAGAAAAGTCTAAGGAGGACAGGACATAAAAGGTGGGAAAGCAACTCGGGCATACACCCACTTCAATCACTTTGTCCTTTGGGAATGGAGCACACAGGTTGGTCCGAGGTGGGTTTTTTCCTCTCTTTGCCCCCCCAAATGTCAGGACAGCCGGATCCTTTGAAGAACTCTTTGGTCTTTCTTACACAAAGGAATTTCTCTTGAACTGTTATGCCCCCGACCCCTGCTGATAGCATTGCTTCTGGCCGGGGAGATGGGGGGGGAGTGGGCGCCGGGGCGATGCCCGGGGGCGGCCCTGAGGCGGCGGGGCGGCTCGCTGCCCTGGGGGGCGGCCTCTTGCGCGGCGGCGGGCCCCGGGGCGGCGAGGAGGGCGACGAGGGGCCCCACAGCCATCGGTACAGGGGAGGCTGAGGGGGGAGAGAGGGGCGGGGCGGTGGGTGCGCGCGCGCAGGCGCGCCGCCCTCTGTGCTCTGCCTGAGGGAGCCGTTAGCGGCCGCCCGGCCCGCTTCTGCCCCTGCCCTGCGGTGGGGCCGGGCCGGCGCCGTCCCGCCCGGCCCGCCTGGCCCTGCTCTGTCTGGGGGAGGCGCTTGCCCTTCTCCGGAAGCCCCGAGCCGGGCCCCGGCTGGCAGCTGGGCGCCGGGAGGCCGGGGAGTGCCCGGAGGAGGGGAAGAGGCCTTCGGGGAGAGGCCCCACGGAGGCCGGAGGGGCCCCCCAGAAGCCCTCCAGAGACGGAGGGGCCCCCCAGAAGCCTCCCAGAGAGCGGAGGGGCCCCTCGGAGAGCGGAGAAGCCTTTCGGCGTCCCGCAGGCCTGAGGCGAGCGACAGCGGCCGGCGGCGCGGGCTCTCGCGCGCCCCCTCCTGCCTCCTCTGCCCTCGGTGGGTGAGGGAATGCCAATCCCGGGCTTACCGAGCCCTTTCCTGCGCGCTCGCACGGCGCTTTGCGCCCCTCTGGTGGGGAGCTGCGTTCGCTGCACCCGGCTGCGCCATGGCTGCGGTGCGACTGGAAGGACGCGGACTGCGTTCGGCGTTCCACCATGGTGAGCGGCTGTGACGGAGCGGCGCCCGACCGCCGGCCGCGGGCAACCCCGCTCGAGCCGCTGCTGCTGGGGCCGGCGAGCGTGTGGTGAGTGCTGAGCTGTGTGCTGGGGGGTTGGGCTGGCTCTTGGGCCGCTGCCTTGCTCCTAAGGGGGCTTTGAAATGCGGTGCTCGCCCCTCGTTAACGAGCTGTTTGCTGTGGGGTGGAAATGTGCGGCTGTTGCTGCAGCCCCGTCCTGGAGAGGCTTTTTTTCCAGGGCTGGGAGCGAGAGCGGCGTCCAGGCTGGGCAGGGGAGCCGGGTCTGCTCGTCCTCCAGCTGAGCAGTGGTGGTTTGCAGGTAGCATCCGGTTGCACTTGCTGGAATGCAGAGCAGGAGAGAGTTGTGTCGTGGTTTTCCCCTGCAGATGCGGGACACGGGCGGCAAGGTGGCAGCGTGGGGGGAGTGGGGGTAACTGGGAGCCCCCGTCTGCCTCCCAGCCCCATGGCGCTGGATGCAGCTCAGATGCACCCACGCTCTGTGAGGGGGGGTTTGAGGGCCTGAAGGGTTGTCCCCGTGTCCCTGCCGGGCTTATGGTGGTATCTTGCTGCTGTGCGTGGGTCTGGGGGTGGCCGGGAAGGGTCTGGCATGCTGGGGCCATCACTGACCCTCATTTTCTCTCCCACCATAGAGCTCCTCGGCGGAGCTCTCAGCCAGCTCTCGGCGGAGCTCCCCCAGCCAGCGCCTTCCCACATCAGCACCCTTTAGGTGCCTGGCCCCCCTCTCCAGGAGATCTTTGCTGGGGCACCTTGGGAGAGTGGGCAACCACTACCATGGGATGGTGGGATGGGGACAGCCACCTCCTTTGTCCCCTGTCCAGCTGGTGCCCTGACCCTCTCACTCTTCCATGCCCCCGCAGCTTCCGGAGCAAGAGGTTGTGAACGTGTTCATCGGGACGCAGGCGGTGGGGGCCATCATCGGGAAGAAGGGGCAGCACATCAAGCAGCTGGTGCGGTTTGCGGGTGCCTCCATCAAGGCGAGGAAGGTGCTGCGGGGCTGGTCCTGCGCTTCGTGCCTCAGTTTCCCCTCTGCACTGCCGAGGTCAGGGAATGGGAGTGTGCGGGGAGCAGTTTTGCTCCCCAACTTATCACAGAACGGTTGAGGTTGGAAGGGACCTTGAAGATCATGGAGTCCCACCCCCCTGCCTGTTCAGGGACACCTCCCCCCAGCCCAGGTTGCTCCAAGCCCCATCCAACCTGGCCTTGAACACCTCCAGGGCTAGGGCAGCCACAGCTTCTCTGGGCAAGCTGGGCCAGTGATTCACCACCCTCACAGTGAAAAATTTCTTCCTGTTATCTCCTCTAAATGTCCCCTCTTCCACTTTGAAGGCACTCCGCCTCGTCCTGTCACCCCATGCCCTTGTAAAAAGTCTCTCCCCAGCTCTCCTGTACCCGTTGGCATGGGCCCACCTCTCCCGCCTGTGTTTAGTAGAAGGCCAGGCCTGCAGCACCCTGGTTATGAGCCCGGCTCGGGTGGGAGGGGATGCTCCTGCATGGGGGGATTGCCCTGCGTTGTGGGGGGACATGCCACCGAGGGAAGGTCTTGCTGAAGCGGTGGCTGCACTCACGCTCCTTCTCCCCCATACTTCCCCAGATTGCACCGGCAGAAGGTCCCAAGGGCAGCGAGCGCATGGTCATCATCACAGGGCCGCCCGAGGCTCAGTTCAAGGTGCGCTGGGTGGGGGCTGTGGGTGTGGGGGACAGTAAGGGCCAAGTTGAGAGCGTCCCTGTGGTCAGCACTGTGCTGCCAGCCTGGCTTGGCCTCCCTCAGCGCCAGGGGAGCTCTTTGCTGGGTACCATGATTTTGATGCTGCTGGACGTGAGGACATTGTGAATGGACTCCTCGGTGCGGGCAAAGCCACCCGCATCCCACCTGGGTTCATCTTCCATAACCTTGTCTCCTGTCCACTCGAGCGGGATGGCGGCCCCCCCCCCAAAAAATTGAGCCTCTCTCAAGGAGCGATGGAGGAAGCACAAGTTAAAAAAACCCAGAAACCTGAAATTAATTAGGGCTTGTCCGGGGTGAAAAGTTGGGAGCGGCGAGATGCTCGGTGGGGGCTCAGGGGTGGGTGGTGGTGGGAGAAACAGTGCCCTGACCCCCAACTCTTGCTTTTCCCTTCTCCTCCCCAAGACTGCACAGCGCAAGATGAGGGAAATGGTCCAGCAGGTGAAGCAGCAGGAGCAGAAACGCTCCGGGAGCCCCGGCCTCGCAGCACAGCAAGGGAGGCTCCTGTCGTGCCGCCCAGCACCGCCTGATGAATGTAACCCCACTGCCGGACAACCCCCTCCAACCTCCTCCACCACCCCCAGCAGGTCAGGGGAGCAAACCAAAGACCCGCCAAGACACACAGCCCCCCATTCCCGCGGCGCTGCGAGGATGCGCAGCTGAGGGGTACGGGGAGGGCTCTCTCCATCCCACAGCCTCCCCCTTCCTCCTCCGTCGCCTCCCGACGCTGTCCCTTTAGTTGGACTAACAGGGGCAGGTTTTGGTACCTCAGCACCTCACGCTTGTGTTTCCCTTTTAGAGATTTTGTGTGCCTTGTAAAACTGAGAGTTGGAGCATTTTTTCATTAATTTTTTTAATAAAAAAGAATGAGTTGGAAAAAACCATGTCGAGCGAGTGCGAGGCGGGAGAAGGAAAGCAATCCCAGGGGTGCTGACGTGGGGAAAGAAACTCCCCAACTCGGGGCGAGTTACAAAGCAGCATGTTTATTGCAGCGCTGGGTGCAAGGGGGATGGCTCCCAACTCGCCCAGGGGCTGGTAAAGCAAGCGTTCCTTTCTGATGCAAAGGCGTACGTATTCATTAGTGTAGGCTGGGAATAGGCACCACTCTGGTCATGATCTGTGGGTTGTTGTGGAGGAAGGCTCCCAGTCTTCCTGCCGGTGTACTTTTCCCCTTTGGCTCAAGAGTGCTGCTGTGGCTGAGCTCTGAGCCGCCAGACCGGTTCTCAGCAGATGGTTACTTCGCGCAGACAATAAGGCCCTGAATAGCCCTTCCTGTTCTCTGGGTGGCTCTGGGTGGCTCTGCTCCTCTGCTGCTTCTAAGGTCGGGCTGCCCCAGTGTCATCATTGAGGAGCCTTTTGTCTATCCAGTTCTCACTTGTGGGTGTTCCTGCCCATGTCAGTGCCAGAGCTCTTCCGTAGGCTCCTTCTGCTAGCGGAGAGCCAGGGGCCGTTCCTTCAGGAGAAAGCTTGAGAAATGTTTAAAAAGAGAAAAGGGAAAGGAGGAAAAATAAAGTGGGAAAATGAAAAAGAGAAAAAGAAAAAAATGGGGGGAAAAAGGGGGAAAAAGCAAAAAAGGTCAAAAGAAAAAAGGGGTAAAAGAGAAAAAAGGGGGAAGCGAAAACATATTAAAAAAGAAAGGTAGAAAGGAAAAAAAACCAACCAAACCAAGCAAGGAAAGTGGGAACAGCTGTGGGTCAAGAGGAGGGACAGGAGCTGGGGGGGGGGAGGTGGCAGTGCCGGCGCCGACCCCGGGGGCTGCGACACCACGTTTTTGTCCTCTACTGCAAAGTGTTGTGTGAAAAACAACCAACCAAACCCCATCCAAGGACAACATCAAAAACCAAAGAGAAATCTCTGCAGCTCACAGGAGCCTGAGCTTGCTCTCGGTTGCTTTCTTTCCAGTGTCTTGGGGGTGTCACCGCCGAGCTGAGATTGGGGTGTGGTGGTGGTGGGAGTTTGTCCCATGGCTGTGATGGGGGGAGAAGGGGTGGGCGGGGAGTGGGGGATGTGGTGTGGGGTTTTCTTTGGGTGATGGTGTTTTTTTGCCAGGCGTCGCTTTACCCAGTGGCTCAGGGAGGTGTTGGCATCACAAAGCCTGCGCTAAAGCGGGGTGGGGGCCTCGCCGCAGTTGGTTAGCAGAGCCAAAGTGGTTATTAATGGTTCTTAAGGGCGCCCTAATTATGCCCGTGTAACTGGGAAGCTCAGATGCCCCCTAAGCACCCCCCCGGTGCTTCTCTAGCCAGGCGAGTGCTGGGCGTCCCCCCCTGCAGGAGAGGAGCGCACCTCCAGGGCGGGTGGAAGGGCATCACCCAAGAGGGAGAGGACCAAGATGGGGCTTGGGTGTCCTTGGGGTGGCTGTGTGGCGGGGTAGGGCTGCTGGGGGCTGCCACGATGAGGGACACCCCCACGCCTTTCTCCATGGCTTCCAGAGCTGTGCTCCCTCCCTCCCTCCCACCCATCCAGTGCCACCGGAGAGGTGGTGTCCCCCCTCCCGGGGCGGGCAGGGGCTGCTGCCACCCCACCTAACACCTCAACGCACCAAACCAGCTTTCAGCAGTCACAGCCACCCGGGCACTGCCAAGGGGGCAGCAGGGGCTCCCCAAAGGGGGCTTACAGAACACAGAGAGCGTCCGTACACCGCTGACCCCTCTCCAGGGGCGGATTTTCGGGATGCTGCTTGCTCATCTCACCACTGAACGGCACCTCGATTGCCCCTGCAGCACTGTGTGACCATCGCTTCGCGGCTTCTGTGCTCCGATGCTCCTCCTGGCTCCAATCCTCTTCCTGGGGGATTGTGAGGGAGCGAAAATCCACATCGCTACATCCAACTTTTTTTCAGTTAAATAAAAAAAAAAGAATAAATCACCCTCTCTCATTACCAGGTAGAGGTTCGTTCCATTAAGGCTCTTTTTATGAAAATAAATAATTAAATCACATAAAGAAATAAATACTTCTCTTTTCACATTAGATAACTCCCTGGAGACAGCAAAAAAAAAAGCACCACCACTGTGCACCAGTGTCCACCAGGGCTTTATACTTTTGTGGCTCTCATGTGCCAGGCCATCGAATCCACACAGTCCAATACAGTCGGTTGTCCCTCTCCTCCTCCTGGCTGGAGGCAGGGCACCTCTACTGTTGACCGTAGTACCTACGATTATCAGATTGGTTCCTACCTGGTCCGTAGGATCACCTACTGTAGGTTGGAGCAACCTTCTTCCTGTAAGAATCCTTTCTTCTATCGGCTTCATTTTGCAACTCAAGCACCTGTGCCTGTAGGGCTGAGGTAGGTTCTCCATCCCACTTCTTCATGTCTTCTGCATATTCACAGAGGCAAACCCACAGGATATCTCGCATCGGGTTTGATTTGTCTTGAGTCGGAGGGTGGTTTTTCTCTTGAGTAGGAGGGCATTTCCTCTTAGCAGCTGCAACATGAGTCTGTACAGGGAAAGCATGGAGTTTTTCCTCCACCTTGGTTAGTTTATCAAACAGTTTATCGGTTTGCTCAACTAATCTCTGGGTCATTTGCTCTATTTTCTCAGTCAGTTTCTCAGTCATTTTCTCGGTGGTCACAGTCAGCTTTTCTATGGCTGCCATAGAGAAGGGACCAGAGAGACTGTCTTCATACTGTCGTACCTTCTTAACCCCTTCATTTACAGTTGGTGTGTCAGTATCGGATCCTCCCCAGACCATTGTTGACAATGGGTGGGAATATGTTGATGGTGCACTTTGTACAAACTTTTTGAGCAGAGATCGTTTGCATGGCATTTCATCAGGGTCTACTATCGCTTGCCCATCACTATAAATCACCTCTCGCACAGGCAGTTCTTTCAGGTACAATCCCTCCATCCTTGGCCAGGTTTCCCAATCGCCTAGCTTCTCTGCCATCTCAGTCTAGGGTATCTGCCCCGCTATCCCAGCATCGGAGCAACCAGGAGACAAGTGTTTTGCCTTCATGACGACTAAAGTCCTTCCTGATACTTCTCAGATCTTTCACGGAGAAGGATTGAACAACTCCCTCTACATCTGAGTCCTCCTGTGGGGAGGCTGCCCCAGAAGGGGCCTCTCCAGCATCTGCTCTAGAAGGACTCTGGCCTTTGTCTGTTTTCAAAGGTCTCTTTCCCTTCTGTGGTCTTGAAGGACCCTCCCCTGGATCTTGTTCAGAACTCTCCCCCAAGCTATGTGACTTCAGGTGGTCTTTGTGGTAAGGGGCAGGGGAAGGAGTTGACCTCCTCTTCCTGCTCCTGGTTCCCGGGGCGGCTTGTACCGATTTTGATGGAGTTGGAGTAGTTTTGGTACTGGTTGTAGTGGCTGCAGTAGGTTGTGCCGGGAGAGGCGGCGGCGTGGCTTGTGCCGCTGCAGGGGGGGGCGCGGCTTGTGCCGGGACGGGCGGCGGAGGGGCCGGTGTTGTTGCGGTGGGGGGGGCGGCTGCCGGTGGTGCGGGTGCCGGTGCCGGTGCAGGCGGCGGCGGAGGCGCCTGTGCCGTGGCGGTGCGGAAGACGGCTGCCGGTGGCGCCGTTGCTCCGGGGGGGGCAGCTGCGGCCGGGCCGGGCGGGGCCGCGGTTCGCGCCGCTGCAGATCGCCGAGCGGCTGCGCGGGTCTGAGTGGCGGCAGCGCACGGTCCCCTCCAGCTCCCCCTGCACAGATGTTTCACAAGAAACCACCCCTGCACCACATTCAGGAGCATCAACAACAAAACCACGATCTTAACAAGGTACCAGTCCTTATCCTCAGAGCCCAGAAGGTTGCCATGCCCCAGCTCTGATGGGGTCACATCAGCATAATTATCAAAGGGCGAAGTAAACATTCCCCAGGTAGAAGAACCCTTTGATCCCTTTGGTCTCTTTTCTACTGAGCATGAGGCAGATGGGATGGAATACCCTGTTGGTCAGTTTTGGGTCACCTGTCCTGTCGCTCCTCCCCGCAGGTGGGACCCCACTATGCTTTTCCGCTTCCGACCCTCCAACGGGGCAAATAACAAAGCTGGTTGGCCGTGGGGGTTATAGCAATGAGTATAAGCAAGAGCCTCTCTGCATCCCATGCCTGGGCATCAGCTGTAACCATTGCTCTTATCGCTCTGAGAGAGTGAACGCTGACGGCACAATAGGCAGTTAATTTCAGTTGGTAGAAGAGGCCCAGCTAAGAAGCCAAGTTACTGAACAAAATTGGTTCTCTTTTACCTCAAACCAGGACACAGGGAGAGTTTCCTTCCATTAAGGCTCTTTTTATTAAAATAAATATTTATATTATATAAAGAAATAAATACTTCTCTTTTCACACTAGATAACTCCCTGGAGACAGCAAAAAACAAGCCAACCCCAAACCAGCCCAAAGGACAGGGGCTTTGGTGAGAAATCAAGAGATGGTAAACGCTTTCTTTCCGTGGTCGTGACAAATCCAGTTTTAGGAATCAAGGAGACGGTAGATATTCCAGAAACAGAGGAAAACTCTCTTTGAGGAGACGGTAGTTCAGCACGTTGTCCTTGGGAAGGTAAGTTGGGCAAACACGACTGTAACCACCACCACAGATGTTTCCCATTTGTCTGTAACGTGGTCGCGTGCGCTGTGAGGCGCGAGCGTGCGGCTCAGCCATGGAAGTTGACGATGTTCCTTCTTCACTCTGCCCTTAACGAGGTCACACCCATCTTTCTGGCTTTTGCTTAAGGTGCGTTAGCTAATTTCAAAGAGAGTTACTGTCTCCAAAATAAGGCGGGGTGGGGGGTAGTGGTGGGGAAATAAACTGTCTTAACCACTACTTCATAACTTGAAGAGGAAAACTTGTGTACCAAAACCCCAGAGTTACTGTCTCCAAAATAAGGGAGGTGGGGGGAACAAACCATCTTAACTTCTACTTCATAACCTGAAGAGGAAAATTCATCTAAGAAATGTAACTAAAGGTCTAAGAAAAGTAACTAAAGGTCTAAGAAATGTAACTAAGGTCGAAGAAACGTAATTAAAATAAGAACTCTAATAGTCCACATGTCACAGCAGCTGTTGGTGGATTATCTCCCACACCATCTTCTTCTGGAAGTATGGCATGTGAGTCTGAAAAGAGAAGAGAAATCCATTAAATAATGACATCACGGTAGAAAGAGGCGGCAAACAGGCATAAACGCCCAGCGGAGTCCTTAATATGAAGTTCCCTTTAAGAACTGTCAACCGTTTGGGTACAACACCCCACGCGGCTCCTAAGAGGGTGACACGACAACCCGACAAAACCAGATTGACTTGACTGCGCGACAGCTTACAAGCACGCTAATAAAAGACCGGTGTAAAATGAAATCAATAAAAATAAGCGCTGTCTTGACTGGTCAAAGGGTAGAAGCCATTTCTCCAAAAGATACCGAGCCCAGATATGCCAAACCCGCTGGCGGCAGTACCTTGCCCAAGAGGAATCTCACCGGCAGCAGCTCCCAAAGGCGGGGATGGAGAACCACAGCTCTGCCCTGCCCAGGCCACTTGGAAGTTCTGACCCCAGCAACTACGCACCGAAACGGGGCACGAAACCTCAGCCCCTGCCCCGGACACAATTAAGAGCTGCTGCGTAACCTCCCCGGCTCCTGTCCCTGCGCGAAAGGGGCTGGAGGGGTTTATGACCTCCACTCACCTGGGTAAAGTTGAACGGTTTCTCTCTGGCGATGTACTCTGCGTATTTGCACATAAAGACGCCGCAGTCGCTTCCGTTCAGCTGCTGAGGGATCTCCTAAGGAATGCAAAGAAGATGGAGGATTTCCCTCTGTCTCAAAAGAAAAGCAACTTGGAAGCAGCGCACATTACCCACACCGACACTGCGCTCACCGCACACTCCTGACCCTACTTGCCTAATCCCCGATACCCACTCCCGCCCACGAGGAACAGACCCAGTTCACTGCACACCATCCCTCCCCTCTGCCTCCCGGACTTGGACACTACGATCCAAATTCTTGGCAGGCCCAGAAGGCGCAGCAGCCCTCCTCCCTGCGAGGCCTCTCGAGGTTCGCACCGCCTTTTTCTTAAGTGACCTTTCTTAAATCCAGTCTTTAGGGACTGCTTTTTACTATCAACTCCTCGAGAAACATCAGCTCAGCCCTTTCTTTGTCACGTGCCAGGATCTGGGCCCCAAAGAAGCACTGACAGTTCCCATTTCAAACCCAAGGGGTGCTCACGTACACGTGGCTCCATGCTGTGAAGAGTCCACTCCAAAACATTCAGCTCCAGGTTTCTTTTTTCCCGGCTTTCTTTTTGCAGGTATTGGCTGGTTAAAACAAAAGGGAAAAAAAAATCCCTTTTCATCTCTGTAATTTAGGCCAACAACAAAATAAAGCGGCTGAAGGATCACAGGAAGACGAACGGCAGGACGGTAAAATGTCAGAGGATCCTCACAGCAGCTGATTTAAGGCTGATTTTGAGGAAAAATCCCAATCTGAAACTTACAAACACAGGGAGAGGCTGTGAGCTAATGGTCAAGAACAAGGCCAATGATTCCATTGCTTCAGAGAGGTCAAAAAGCCCCAAATCACATGTTATCAGAAGACAAAGAGACAAACCAAGCAAGGAACTGTAATGCCATAATTCCACCGTGTGCCTTCATCCCACATACTGGGATCCAACTAACAAAGCCGGTAGACGTGTGCCACGGGGCTATGGTGGATTTGGCTGTGCCTATCACGGGAAGGTGGCAGAATCCAGGCACCCCAGACCCTGGGTGCAGGGGACGCTGTGACACCAGATAAGCAGCTGATGCCAGACAAGTCGCAGCAAGCAACTCCAAGATTCCTGCTTGGTTATCTACAAGCCATGTGAAAACTTGCAGTCGCCTTACAGGGACTCAATCTAAAATCCCTCTCCTCATTCACACCAGAAAAGCAGTGACGGAGCGGTTACTTACAGCAAAGTCTGACAAATCTTGTCCCCTTTCTGGCCCAGAGAGTCCAAGTACATGATGGTCTTCCTCCTGAGATCTATGACCTGTTATTAAAAGGTGACCATTAGACAAAGCACAACCTTCTGCCGCACACCCCCCAACACCTAAATGACTTCTCTTGCCAGTTTTTGCTCCCCGTCCAATTCTAAAGAAAAAGCCCGTGGGACTCACGGCTAGTGTCCAGTGCGCTTTCAAGTTTACAGGCACGAAGATGATGTCCTGCTTGAAGACATCAACACTTCTGGTCCATCTTCTTACTGCATCGTAGCCACCAGATCTTAGTTTGGCATAAAAGAAAGTACTGAAAGCGTGGACCGCTGGATATCCTTCCTTCTTGCCTCTTTCCATCAGCAGACCCATGTAGAAATTAACGACCTGTACCATAAAGAGGAAACGTGAGGTGTAAAAATAAGACGCTGCCTTCCCCAATGAAAAATACAGCACCATGTCTTTTCTGGCCACCCTTAAGCACGCAGCGGAGAGAACTCCAGCCTCAGCTGTCAGCTTTTGTTCCCAGAATTTCACACGGGGCTACATCGTCAGTTTGATCAAAACACCTGCCCCCCACACCAAAAACCCGGACGAACTCCGGGAAGCTGCGTCATACAAGAAGTAACGGAACTTCCAGAAACGCTCGACCCTTCAATACCTCAAATAAGACTTCTACAGAGGTTTTTAGGCTCTGCCACGGAGGTCGTCAAAGAACGTTGACGGGACTTCTGTACACGGCAGAGGGGTATTTTTCAATAAAGGCTGAGTGAGACTAGCCCTGTGCTGCAGCTGGTTTTACCTCATCGTTTAGCCAGCAAAGGTTCCTGAGCGTGCGGATGTCTTCGCGAGTGACCTTTAGTTTGAAGGCACTGCTCATGATCTCATCTGGCTCACCTCTGCCAAATGCGGCACTGACCTCTCTCTCCATGGCCTGAAAGGAACAATTCAATGGGGAAGGACTTGTGAAACAGCGCATGGAGCACGCTGACCTGGGGGCAGCTTTCCACTGAAACACGGCCTGTAAATTCAGCTCAGGTGACAGAGCAACTGCCTCCGACGGTTTCTTGGCTAAGTCAGCGATAGCGCTTTTGCCTTGCTTGGTTGGCTTCAGCATCCCAACTTTGAACTTTAGAGCCCAGGCTTGCTGCCATTTCTTTTCACCAAGGACGTTGGGATAAAACCCGTAAACTCAGCAAACACGCTCAAGCAGCTGAAAATGGAACACAACTCTGGCAAACCCCTTTCCCACGTGCTGCTGCGGCCCTCGCAATACCCAGGTTTAAGCCAATCCCAGCGGGGAATGCAAAGAAACCACTACGGATGGTGGTATAAAATACTCTGATCTGCAATAGCATCTCCTTCTTGCTTGAATCTGGGCGAGCAAAATAAGAAAACCACCCGGTTTCCCTTGTACCCAGCATCAACTCTGCAGACTTTGTAAACTCTGCATTTGCCCGCCCTTTCCGAGTCCATCCTCAACAGGCAGGAAAAGGTGGGGGGAGCTCAATTAGACTGCAACTCCAAAGAATAAAAGCAGCCAAAATTCATACAAGCAGGGGAAACTGAACTCCCACTCCCTGGGGAACGGCATCACGGACCAGCACAAGCTGATCTTTCAGGTTCTATCACCACGGTAGGACAAGAGGCACATCCAATATAACTGGATGAGTCGGGTTAGCACTGCTCTGGAGACTGGTGTTCAACCTGGACTCATTTTTTGTCCTGCTAACAGAAGGCCCACAAACCCTCAGGGCAGCACAACTGAAGGAGCGCTGGAGCACACGAAATCCTTCAAACCAGCTTTAGTGCTGACCCTCGCACTGCAAAGTCACAGCCGCAGACACTCGCTAACAGGTTCAATGCAAGTTCTTCAGATTTCAAAAAGCCTCAAGAACCACCGAGAATAAGAGGAGTTCCCTGCAGCTCTGTCACAACCTTCTCTTTTGTCTAACAGACTGTCGGCTGTGGTACCTCTGTGAGCGGAGGAAAGCGTTCCGCTGTTTTTCCCAAGCCTGGCACTTTCTTTCCTTCCACGGTGAGGCTGGCTGACTTTTTGGACCGAACAGGTATAGGATGTCCTTGGAATAACGCATCTTCTGAGATTTCAGCTCCATGCTGCCTCTGTTAGACAAACGGACATTAAGCTAGCAATCAAGCACAGATTTGTTTGCTTGGGGACAGGACAGAAAACTGGAAGAGTTTTTGTACACACATCCAAACAGCAAACCCCAAAGTGACTTTTTATTGACGACTGCATTCCAACTGTGCACCCATGGAGTGCTGCACTTGGAGGCAAGAGAGGCAGAGAGCTCGTTTGGCTTGGGCTAGCGTTAAGAACTCCAGCAAAGCCTCCACGTGTAGGTATTAAGTTGAGAGTGAGACTACTATTTATGATTTCCATGATTAAAATTTTATTTTTGACCTCAATCCTGACCAGAGATGGAAGTCAGGGATGTACTTCCCATCCCAGTAAACAAGATAAGACTAAAGACACCCCAGTCCAGCTTTGCAGGTCAACTAAGGCTGTGCAGTAAAGATTTTGAGGCTATACCCAACACATGAAAGGGGAAGAATCAAAATGCTATAGTGTAGCGTGCTCCTAATAGTCCAGAAACAAAATTAACGGTAGCGGAAAACACTTTGCCATAGCGCTACTCATCAAATAACGCTCCCGCTTTCCCGGGGAAAAACAACCTGGGCAAATACAGATATTGTTGAGTAAGTCACGTGAAGTGGAGAGTGCTGAAGTTTCTGATCACAAATAGCTCTATTTTCCTTGTGAATAACGCAAGCTTACCCCCGCGATGGTTTGTTTCGCTGCTCCTTCCTCTTCCTGAGAGTTTTCTTCTGGTGTGCAGTACCTGCCAGGAGAGGGAGAGAGAGAAGTGAGCTTTGTATCTGTCCTCTCCCATGGAATTCTCAGGAATTCACCTTCTGGACAAGAAAGGCTTTTTCAAGGCTTATTCTGACTACAGCCCCAGTTGCACACATCAACACGTGACAATATCGCCTCAACGTCCAGCACCATTCTTTCTTAGCAGCAGGACTGGGATAGAATGAAGAGCTGGGAGCTTTGCAATTTTTTTTTTTCCCATTTACTTGTACAAGACTCCTTTTCCTTCTCTTTATCAGTTGCATTATTTAGAAAACAGAGAAGCAACCAGCACTTCCTCTATCGAGGGCTTTGTGATCTACTGCTGATAAACACTGCACGCTGGGTGTTCTACTGCAAGGTGTAACAGGAACATCTGCAACTAGACTTGCATCCAAACAGAGTGAGCTTCGGGAAACTAAGGCCAGCACACTGAATTCCAAATGGGACAGCCACAGGATGTTTACTTGCCTTCTACAGGCCAGTCAAGAGAGTGACTATCCCCATTTGGAGAGGATTGTCATTCAAACCACACAGACTCTGAAGAGCAAACAAATACACAGACATTAAAGTTGTCCAGATATATGTCCCTGCTTCAAAAACAAGAATTCGCATTGTCACCAAAAGACCCCTTTGAGAGAGGCTGCTGGCCTCTCAAACCCAACCGCACGCTGCTTTTTTCCCCCTCCTAGTCAAACCCCACGCATCCTCTAAGTCCCAAAAACTGCCTCAAGTCCCACCAGGCTTTACAAGCTCTCTAATCCTTATGCTCAGGATGCGAGTTTCCAAGTGAAAGAAATGAAATGTCAGCTCCCTGATGGCTCAGCAGAACGACTCACAAACAAAAACGGATTCTGCACATCCAAGGACAACTTGGGACGGCCACCACTCGCACCCTTACTGGCTTTCTTCCCACAGCAAACACCACACCAGCACAACCCTCTTTGTCACGCAGCACGGCTCTCACATGGCAGCTGTGTTGGAGATGCAACTGGCTTGCGAGCAATTCCGGAGCCGCAAGGTAGCTACTCATTACTACATTAAAAGAGACTCTACCTGATCGTATCACCTCTCTGCGACCACTGCGGGCAGCAAACATCTATACATTCGACACCTGCACAGGAAAGCAGTAGTAAGAAAACAAGAAGTCGACTTTCAGTCACCATCGGATGTACATAGCTCTCCATTTCTGAGTGATAATTAAAAAAAAAAAGAAAAACTTTGAATGCTGACTGTATGGTCAGGAAGTTTGAATTCTGGCAAGCGCTTTGAACATCATCTGCCAGTGTATAAGAAATGCCCTATTCCGATTTGAAGTCTACCTACAAAGTGGAACGGATTGGAATCATGGGGATACTCACCGGTCCTTAGTGTTGGACGTGGATAGACCTCTCCTCCGTATTTTGGTTCTTCCAGGTGACTCACAGTCGTCACTGGTTCCTTAGAGGAGGCTTGAACACTTTGGGGCAGGAAAGAACAACAGAGGAGAATCACAATTTTTATATGTGGGGCATTTGTTATCAGTGTATACCAATTCACGGTGGCTTTTGGGGTTTTTCTTTGAAAAGAAAAAAATATTCTTTGCACATCCGACAAATATCTGCATCAACCTGAGGAGGCCACTTTACTCTGCGGGACAAGACAGCGTTCATTTCAACCAGCCCTGACCAATTCTGCTCAATCTATTTGTTAAAGATTATGCTGACAGTGAGAATGGCAATGTCCACAACATCCATACTGCTGGGACATTTTACTTCAGACCTGCCCTGCTCTGACCTCAGGGACTATATGCTCAGTAGCAGTTGGAGTGCATTAGACACGTTCCCCAGGAACCTTCTCTGGTTTACCTTCCTCTGAAAGGAATCTCTTTCTCATGCTCCAGATCTGCTCCAAAATATGAGCCAAACCACAATAAGCAACGACTGGCAGATTAGACGCCCAAAGCAGAGTCTTGACCCGCTCTCAAATGCAGTGCGCTTAAACTCAGTGCACACAAAATTACATGAGAAACTGTTTTCTGTATCATTTTCATGATATGGATTTTCATCTGAAGTGGCGGATTCTGGCGCAGCGCGCTCCTTAATGGGCGGCCTCAGGGGTAAGAAGCTGTCTGGAGCAGCTTTGATGCTCTGTTTGCCATTCCGGATTGTGCTGAAAACATCAACGGCAAAAGAAATGGTATCCAGAGAACATTCCAATATGCACCTCCACCACCAACTACTTTGTCAAGCACGTACACCGATGATGATGGAGACAGACACGAGATGTTCATGACTTTCAGATGAAGATACGCTGTTGATTGTGTCCTCAGCCTCCTCTCAAGTTCAACACTTCCTCTTACTGCAGACCTTTAATCTCTACCTAATCTCCTGCGTCAATTAAGTAGCTGGGTTTAAAGAAAAAGTTGAAAATTGGTTCTTCAGGGGGGAAGCAGCTGGAGACCTCCCTTACCATAGGCAGTAAACCTTTTGGGGAAGAAGTCAAAGAAAACAGAAGGATTTTTACCTCAGACGTGGAATTATCTTGTGAGGACGGGATAGTGGTTCCTTCGTCAGGTGAGCATGGGTTCCACACGGCATCTGACCTACGAGGGAAGAGCATAAGGCATCAGGAACTCTAAAAGGAAACTGAAGAGGCTCATGAGTTTACAGTAACGAGCTTCAACAAAGATAAACTGTCATTTTCTCTCTCACATCATCATATTATTTCTGTTATGTCACTTGAGGACATTTTCAGGTTTTCACACCGGCAACTACAGCAAGTTGTGCGCACAAGGTATTGCCAGCCAAAACCTGAAATACAAAAGGCTCCTCAGGATCTACTACCTAAAAGAAGCATTGAAAACAATTTACTTCTGGCAAGCTAACAGTGGACCTATCAGAATGGAAGGACTGCATCCAAGGCAGCTCTGGTACTGAGATGACAAGATAAATGCCCGGCCCCACTCCAGAAGCAATGCAAGGATGCAGGTAAGAAACAGAGGTCACGCTCAAGTCTTCCCAGATGCCGCCTCGTCCTGTGCCTGCAATAATCTGTACAGAACCCCAGGGGTAGGCTTGGACGGTACACAAGGTAGGGTGAAAATGAAACAAGTCGTATAACTTGATGTCAGCCTTACCAATTTGTAGCATTGCTACATCGAGCGATGAAAATCTTGGTCTTTTACTTGAAGGCTCAAAAGAAGTGGACCGAATCTTAAAAGAAAACAAAAAAAAAGTACCAATGTGAGTATAACCTGAATGAGAAACCAAGCAAACACACTTCCTGAGACTTAGTCAGCTCTGCTATGACTTGCGGACCATGACTTGCTGGGTCAGATTGCAGAAGAATGCCAATCTTTGCAGGACCTTTGACAGGTACGCTTTAATTTTTGAATACAGGCTCTCATACGTGCAGTCAGCTCCTAAACATTCCAAAGTGTGATAATTCAGCCCTTGAAAAATATATTTTGTACAAATAAGAGTTAACGACTCTCTCAGGAATGAAGAATTAGAGCCCGACAGTCTCTTAGGCCTCTAATTCCATGGGGTAATAAGAAAAATAGCACTACACCTTTGAACCAAACTAGGGAGTCAAGCAGTAGGTGGCTCATTTTTACAGAGCCAAAGTCCTACAGGAATCCTCTCCTGGGCTGGTGGCTAATGAGCAGAAAGAGGTAGAAAGAGGTTTATCCACAGGAAGTACGCAGTTTTTCTTGTAAGGTAGTGTATTTTGATTCCTTAACCACAAACTCGAGAAAGAGAATAACGCAGACTTGAGTAAGGCAAACCCAGCCCACATTAGAGCTGCCTGCTAGAAATGGAAAAGAACCACCTACAGCTGTACAGGCTCAGAGCAGGCTCAACCTCAAGATGCATTAGGGAGAGCCGCTTGCTCTCGCACCTTGCACAGATCCTAATATTTCAAACCCCTCGCTAACCTCTTCCGCACACTCTGTGAATGGAGCATCTTCGCTGACGGAAGCCGCCGGGCGTTTGGTTGCCTTGGTCGGCAACTGCACCACAGCAGAAACTTTCTCTTTCTGTTCAGAGATGGAATAATCTAAAAAACAAAGACAGGCCATGTAAGAACATGATAGAAAACCAACAGAGGTACATTGCGAATACAGCCAGGAGGGAGCACACAGCTTTGATTTAAAATACTCTTTCTGCTGACACGCGCGGGCTCACCGCCAGAGACCTGGGCTATCTCCTGCTGGCAGTAAAAGTACTGTGCCCTGCCACAGTCACCGCAGATAACGTCATACAGAGGGCTAAGCCCTACCGTACACCCTCAAGCCATTGGCTATAGGGATAGATAGCCACAAGGAAAGAACAGCTTGAAAAGCCACAGTTTCAGGAACAATGCCAGCGCACAAAAGCCAGACTTTTCCAAGGGACACGAAACCTCAGAAAAATCAGGCATATTCAATACTTCTGTAATGTGCAATACCTGATATTTTCTTTTTCGCCGGACTCTCGTCACCATCGTCCACAGGTATCCAAACGCTGAGGAAAGAACACACACAACAGTGTTTTGCAGCCCTAGGGAAGCTCCCAACAGGCTGACTTCCCTTCACAGGGCCCAAACTTCCCAAGTTACTTTTCCTATCCCGAAGGTCTCCCCCTCCAAGTGCCCCTGGGATCATCTCAGGCACATACACCTAATTGCAGCCCTCCTCAACACCCCCCAACCTCTCCCAGCCAACGACCGCTCGCAGAGAGCTAATGATCCCGCTGCAGCACATTAGGCCTCTTTTTCTCATTCTGTTAGTGCTTCCTAACATTTTACATTTGTTCCTATCGCCAAAAAATTGAGTTTATATGTAATGTTTTCCTCTTTCATCAGGGAAAGCAGCACACCAGAGATTACTACGCCATCTCATTTCGTAAATCACTACACTGAGTTGCAAAGAAAGGTCTAAGGAGGACAGGAAATAAAAGGTGGGAAAGCAACTCATGCGTACACCCACTTCAATCACTTTTTCCTTTGGGAATGGAGCACAAAGGATGGTCCTAGGTGGGTTTTTGCCTCTATTTGCCCCCCCAAATGTCATGACAGACGGCAAGGATTCTTTGAAGAATTCTTTGGTCTTTCTTACACAAAGGAATTTCTTTTAAAATGTTATGCCCCCGAACCCTGATGATAGCATTGCTTCTGGACTATCTTCTCTCTGTATCAGGAGCACAAAGAAGTCCCTAACGGCACCTTTCATACAATGTCAAGAGTATTGGCTATTACTATGCTATTAAAGTCAGGCAGAAAATATCGGGGGGTAGGCATTAGAGGTAAATATCTTCCCATGAAAATGCATTCTTACTCAGCATATTTGATACTTCAGAAGGCAAAAGTAGAGAAGGCAAAATCTTTGTATCCTCCTGCTCAATTGTTCGCAGGAGCTAACTCCTTCTGAGCTGCTCTCCAGGCTCAAGGCTACGTCCTGAGAGAAGCACAGTTTCAATACCTGATGGCACTTACGGCAACTGCCTGTGAACAGAAATGCCGCTTTCTCCAGCTTTACCAGAGCACCCGGCACCTGGGAAAGCCTTGTTTTGTCCTTTTTTACTTTACCAGCCACTTGGAGGTTTAGGATCAGTTTGAGGGTGAGAAAAGAGGAATTTTCTCCTGGGAAGTTGTACTAAGCTGCTCCCCGCTCCTTCACCACTCCAAGTCTTCACCCCCTCTTTTTCCCTTTTCAAGCCCCCGCTGTGCAGACGGAAAGCCAACGAGGGGGTGGCTTTGCCCACGGATTTGGGGGGAACATCTGGAAGCCACAGTCATCTCAGCATCACAGGGGAACGACTCTGACTGCGGCCCGGGGCGAGCCCACAGCGGCAGGAGCCACAGCCGCCGCACAGGGCCGGAAGGACGGGGCTGCCGGGCTGGGAGAGGGCGGGGGGGGCACGGGGCTGCCGGGGCCCACCACGAGCCCCACCGCCCCGGAGGGGGGGCTCTGGGCGGGCAGAGGGGCCGAGGCCAGAGCCAGGGGAGCCCCAGAGCAAGACCCCGCCCTGCACCCGAGCCCACAGAGCGACTAACGCCGCTCCCGGCCGAGGCGCCGGGCGGGCTCCCGCCAAGGAGCCCCGGGGGTCCCACAGGCCCCAGGCGGAGGGGGGAGTGGGCGCCGGGGCGATGCCCGGGGGCGGCCCTGAGGCGGCGGGGCGGCTCGCTGACCTGGGGGGCGGCCTCTTGCGCGGCGGCAGGGCCGGGGGCGGCGAGGAGGGCGACGAGGGCCCCCCGCAGCCATCGGTACAGGGGCGGCTGAGGGGGGAGACAGGGGCGGGGCGGTGGGTGCGCGCGCGCAGGCGCGCCGCCGTCTGTGCTCTGCCTGAGGGGGCCGTTAAGGGCCGCCCGGCCCGCTTCTGCCCCTGCCCTGCGGTGGGGCCGGGCCGGCGCCGTCCCGCCTGGCCCTGCTCTGTCTTGGGGAGGCACTGGCCCTTCTCCGGAAGCCCCGAGCCGGGCCCCGGCTGGCAGCTGGGCACCGGGAGGCGGGGGGTGCCCGGAGGCGGGGAAGAGGCCTGTCTGCCCTCGGGGAGAGGCCCCCCCAGAGGCCGGAGGGGGCCCCCCAGAAGCCCTCCAGAGGCGGAGGGGCCCCCCAGAAGCCTCCCAGAGAGCGGAGGGCCCCCCCCCCGAGAGCGGAGAAGCTTTCCGGCGTCCCGCAGGACTGAGGCGAGCGGCACCGCCCGGCGGCGCGGGCTCTTGCGCGCCCCCTCCTGCCTCCTCTGCCCGCGGTGGGTGAGGGAATGCCAATCCCGGGCTTACCGAGCCCTTTCCTCCGCGCTCGCACGGCGCTTTGCGCCCCTCTGCCGCGGAGCTCCGCTGGCCGCATCCGGCTGCGCCATGGCTGCGGCGCGACTGGAAGGACGCGGACTGCGTTCGGCGTTCCACCATGGTGAGCGGCTGCGATGGAGCGGCGCCCAACCGCCGGCCGCGGGCAGCCCCGCTCGAGCCGCTGCTGCGGGGGCCGGCGAGCGTGTGGTGAGCGCTGAGCTGTGTGCGGGGGGTTGGCTGGCTCTTGGGGCGCTGCCTCGCCCTGCCCTTGCTCCTAAGGGGGCTTTTCAATGCGGTGCTCGCCCGTCGTTAACGGGGGGTGGACATGTGCGGGTGTTGCTGCAGCCCCGTGGCGGAGAGGCTTTTCCAGAGGGGTTTTTAAGTATAAGAGGAGCAAATGTCCTGAGCAGGAGCTGGTGTCTTGGGCTGTAGCTTCGTCTGTGGAGCTGTAGAGTCGTGGGAAGGATGGAGGAGAAGGAACGAGCCTCCTGGTGAAGGGAGGGAAATGATGTACCTCTTGGGTGTGTATGGAGCCCCCCCCGGCCGGTGCCTTCCGCCATCAGCACCCAGTAAGTGCCTGGTACCCCTTTCCAGGAGATCTTCACTTGGGCACCTTGGGAGGGTGAGCAGCTACTACCATGGGATGGTAGCATGGGGACAGCCACCTCCCTTGTCCCTTGTCCAGCCAGTCCCCTGACCCTCTCGCTCTTCTGTGCCCCTTCAGCTGCCGGAGCAAGAGTTTGTGAACCTGTTCATCGGGATGCAGGCGGTGGGGGCCATCATCGGGAAGAAGGGGCAGCACATCAAGCAGCTGGTGCGGTTTTTGGGTGCCTCCATCAAGGTGAGGAAGGGGCCGCGGGGCTGGTCCTGCGTTTTGTGCCTCAGTTTCCCCTCTGCACTGCCGAGGGCAGGGAATGGGAGTCTGCGGGTTACAGTGTTGCTCCCCAAATTATCATAGACTGGTTTCGGTTGACAGAGACCTTGAAGACCATCCAGTCCACCCTGCTGCCCTGGTCAGGGACACCTCCCACCCGCCCAGGTTGCTCCAAACCCTGACCAACCTGGCCTTGAACACCTCCAGGAATGGGGCAGCCACAGCTTCTCTTGCCATCTCATGTTGAGCTTCTCATCAATCAGCACCCCCAGGTCCTTCTCCTCAGGGCTGCACTCCATCCATTCTCCGCCCAGCCTGGATTTTTGCTGGGGATTGCCCCGACCCATGTGTAGGACCTTGCACTTGGCCTCCTTGAACTTCATGAGGTTGGCATGTGCCCACCTCTCCGGCCTGTCATTAGTAGAAGGCCAGGCCTGCAGCACCCTGGTTATCAGCCCAGCTCAGGTGGGAGGGGATGCTCCTGCATGGGGCGGTTGCCCTGCGTTGGGGGGGTACATCCCACCAAGGGAAGGTCTTGCTGAAGTGGGGGCTGCGCTCATGCTCCCTCTCCCTCATCCCTCCCCAGATCGCCCCGGCAGAAGGTCCCGAGGCCAGCGAGCGGATGGTCATCACGGGGCTTCCCGAGGCTCAGTTCAAGGTGCGCTGGGTGGGGGCTATGGGGGGGGCGACAGTAAGGGACAAGTCGAGGGCATCCCTGTGGTCACCACTGTGCTGGCAGCCTGCCTTGGCCTCCCTCAGCGCCAGGGGAGCTTTTTGCTGGGTACAGTGGTTTTGATGCTGCTGGACATGGGGACATCGTCAGCTTTGGGGATGGAGAGGCACAGTGGGCGCTGCCTGATGGTTTTCCTTTCTGTCCGTCTCCTCCCCAGGCCCAGGGGTGAATATTTTGGGAAGATGAAAGAGGAAAACGCGAAAGACGTGAAGCTTGAAGCCCACATCAAGGTGCCTTCTTTCGCCACCGGCCATGTTATAGGCAAAGGTGGCAAGACGGTAGGTGGTGGTGCCCCAGGGACGCAGAGTTGGGCATCAGCCGTCACCCCTGCCCACCCCAGGGGGACAAATCCTGGGTGCACAGTAGTTTCGGCGATGTCTTGACCCTCAGCCCCTATGTCCTGGTGGTGGTTCTTGTTGGTCCCAAGGAAGGGGGAGACACACAGGGTGCCTGGTGCCGTGGTGACACCGGCAGCAGAGCATTTTGGCTCTTCCACAACAAAACCCTCTTGTGGTTCGCTCCAGGTGAATGAACTGCAAATTTTAACCAGTGTGGAAGTCCTTGTGCCACGAGACCAAACCCTGGACAAGAACGAGGTCATCATTAAAATCATTGGGTACTTCTTTGCCAGTCAAGTACGGTTTGGCCGTGGCTTTACCCAATATTCCCCGGCTGCTTCCGTCCACCGAGGAAAGGCGTGGGGTGGCTGAGCCCAGCACCACCCGAGCGTCCTGCCACTCTTCTTTCAGGTGGTCCCTGTGCCCCCAAGAGGCACTGAAGGTGTTTTGGTAGCTCCCCCCGGCTGTGGGAGTGCTGAAATTGAAGATTGGCTCGATTGAGCTAAAAATGGGTGTTTTGAATGCTGTGCAGAGCGGCACCCAGGGTGTGAATGGAATCCTCAGTGCGGGCAGAGCCACGCGCATCGCACCTGGGTGCATCTTCCATAACCTTGTCTCCTGTCCACTCGAGAGGGATGGTGGCCCCCCAGAAAAATTCAGGTGGTCTTGAGGAGAGATGGAGGAAGCACAAGTTTAAAAAAAAAAAAAAAAAAAAACAACCCCCAAAAAACAAACAAACAAAAAACCCAACCAAACAAAACCCCTTGAAATTACTTACAGCTTGTCCAGAGTGACAAGTTGGGAGTGGCGAGATGCTCGGTGGGGGCTTGGGGGTGGGTGGTAGGGGGAGAAACAGTGCCCTGACCCCCACCTCTTGCTTTTCCCCTCTCCTCCCCAGGACTGCACAGCGCAAGATGAGGGAAATGCTCCAGCAGGTGAAGCAGCAGGAGCAGAAACACGCTCCGGGAGCCCCGGCCTCGCAGCACAGCAAGGGAGGCTCCCGCAATGATGCCCAGCACTGCCCAATGAATGTAACCCCACTGCCAGACTTTGCCCCCCCTCCCCCACCCCCAGCAGGTCAGGGGAGCAAACCAAAGACCCCTCCCAAACACACCTCCCCCCCCCCCCCCCCATTCCACGTGGCACTGTGAGGATGCGCAACCGAGGGGTGTGGGGAAGGCTCTCTCCATCACCTCCCGACACTATCCCTTTAGTTGGACTAACATAGGCAGAGAGAGAGAGAAAGAGAGTTTTTATTATTCTTTTTTTAAAATTTTTTTATTTCCTAAAAGCCACCCGGTTTTCATCCCAGGCATGGCCAGAGGAGCTCACCCAGTGTTGAGGGGGGGAGGTTGGGCTGCGTCACGCAGCGCAGCGGCTCATCAGTTTTTAGAATTAATGTAACAATAACAAAACTAATGGCGATTTTTAAGTTTTTTAAGGATTTTAATTCTTTATTTATTTCATTTCAGAGGGGGTGGGGGCAGGAGGAGGATGTTTATTTTTTAGCACAAGCCGGATTTTCTAGAGGTTAAAGGAAAGGCCATGCTCGGCTGTAAACACTTTGGGGAATGATCCCGGTTGTAAGGAGAGAAGGGGGAAAGAGGGGCAGGGGTGGAAAGCCAGATTTCCAAGAGGCTGTCAGCCCAGGGCTGGGGGAAAAAAAAAAACACACTAGCAAAATAACTTATTTTTTTTTTAATTTCAAAAATAAAACGCATACAACCCTCAACCCCAGATGACACACACACAACCACACAGAAAAACTACCTCAGGGTTTACCTCAGCACATTGCGCTTCTGTTTCCCTTTTAGAGATTTTGTGTGCCTTACAAAACTGATAGCTGGCACGTTATTTTTGTTTATTTTCTTAATAAAAAAAAAAAAAAAGAGTTGGAAAACACGCTCTACTGAGTGCGAGGCGGGAGAAGGAAAGCAATCCCACGGGTGCCAGAGCTCTTCCATAGTCTCCTTCTGCTGGCTGAGAGCCAGGGGCCGTTCCTTCGGAGAAAGCTTGAGATGTTTAAAAAGAGAAAGAGAAAAAAAAAATAAAAGAAAAAAAGAGGGGGAGAAAAAAACGAGGGGAAAGAAGAAAAAAGGGAAAAAGAGATAAAAAGGGGGGAAAGGAAAAAAAAAGGGAAAAAAAACCAACAACCCCAAATATAAAAAAAGAAAGGTAGAAAGGAAAAAAAACCCTAAAAAAACCAAGCAAAGTAAGTGGTGAAAGCCTTCGGGCAAGAGGAGGGACAAGAGCCAGGGGGTGAGGTGGCGCTGCCAGCGCCGGCCCCGGGGGCTGTGACACCACACTGCAAAGTGTTCTGTGAAAAAAAAACAAAAAAACAAACAAATCCCATCCAACGACAACAACATAAAAAAACAAAGAGAAATCTCTCCAGCTCACAAGAGCCTGAGCTCGCTCTCCGTTGCTCTCTTTCCAGTGACTCGGGGAGGGGGGGGGGGGGGTCATAGCTGAGCTGAGAGTGGGGGGGGTGGTGGGAGTTTGCCCCATGGCTGTGATGGGGGGAGAAGGGGTGGGTGGGGAGTGGGGGATGTGGTGTGGGGTTTTTGAGGGTGGTGTGGGTTTTTTTGCCAGGTGTTGCTTTACCCAGTGGCTCGGGGAGTGTGACGAAACGGAAAAAAGGACTTCACTGAGAGGTTCAAATTAACAATTTCTTTGGACTTCACTCACAGGTCCAATACATCACTATTGCAAGTTCTGTGTGTGCGATGGCGATTGCACTATTGCGGTTTAAAAGAAATTAGCGGGATCCACTATTGCGAGCTACAAATGCCCCCGACAAGTACCAACACAAACCACAAGGGCGCTAGATATTAATGCCTTAAAAGAGTGCACCAGTCACAAACTCAATCGCATGCCCTATACCGTACGGGTGTTTCTTAGTCACTTACCCTCTCTCTCTCAGGTGAGGTCGCTCCATCCCGGGGAAGTTACCCTGTACAGCGTCCTGGATGGGGGGGCGGATCTCCTAGGGGCCAGCTGTATCCTTGGAGGATTCCCCATTTGTCTCCCCAGACCCCGCGGTTTATATTTCCTGACTCGGTGAGGGTGCAGGATTATGCCTGAGTGGATTACACTGTCTGGGATATTTCCCTCTGGTGGTGCCATAGCGAAGTCTCTGTTGCCAATTTGTGATGTCCAGCACTCAACGTCACGGGCAGAGTGGTGGGATGGGACTCGAGGCATTTTGTTTGTTAAGGGCCATTTGGTTTTGGTTGTTCTGTGCCATCTGGAGATAAGCCCGGGCTGAGCTGTTTTGCAGCTCCCCCCAAGTTCTCTCTGCACAGCCAAGGCACGGCGGGGATGGAGCTGAGTGGGACGGCAGCTCCCTGCCTCTCACCTCTGGTGCTCTGAAACCGGCTTGGCTGGCTGCTCCCACACGGTGTGTTACTGGCTTGCCCAGCAAGTAAAGAACCCAGATTTGGGACGCCACTGGGGTGTCCGTAAGGGGTCCTGGGCTGCCCTTATGGGGTCCTGGGGGGGAACTCTTGCAGGCCAGAGGGAGTCTGGGGCAGCCCTTCAAGGATCTGGGGGTCCCCTCTGGTGCCTCTGGGGAGGGTTTTGTGTCTGGAGAGGGCCCAGCTGGTTTCAAGAGGTGCTTCCTCCCTTTCTCCAGCCCACCCAGCTCCCCCGAAACCACCCCCCCCCCAGCTTGGTGGGTGCCAGCAGTGCCAGCCTGTCCCACTGGGTCGGGCACTGAGGGGGGCACAGCCCCAGCTCGGGATGGGAAGATGAACCACAGCACCAGGGATAGAGACCAACATTTTATTTCTTTAACATTTCCCATGGGGAGCACCCCAGGGTTGCACGGCTGCACTGCAGCTGGTGCCAGGAGGGACTCCCAACATCCCCCCCACAGCTCACCTGGCTCCGCGTGTGATGCTTTTGATGGGGCTCAGCGCGGTCTCTTCTGTGCTACGGACCAAGCGGCTCCAGGTAGGCGACTGCTGCACCGCACTGTGCCGCAGCGTGGGGTGGGGTGGGGGGCTGTGGCATGGGGCTGGGAGCTGCTCCCACTCACCCAGCTCCCGGGGTCCAGGAGACGGACTGGAAGTAGCCAAACCAAGGGACGGGGCTGTGCCCAGGGCTGCTGGCCGCTCACTCCGTCCCCTCCCTCAGCAGCTTCTCGGCTAGCGGATGAAGGATGGGAGCTAGAGTCAACACAGGAGAAGCAGGGAGTGTGGGGGAGACCCCCAGATCCTGCCCCAGACCCTCAGCCCATGCCCTGCCCTGCCTGCGCTGGGCAGCCCTGCCCGCCTGCTGAGGAAGGGGTGCTGCCTGCGGGCCCCGACGGAGGAGACGGGGTGCAGCGGGCTCTCTTCTCTCTCCTCCTCTGCAGGGCAACCGAGGAGGCAGAGAGGAGGGAGCACCGGGCCCCACAGGACCCACTGGGCTCCCTGCCAACCATATACCATCTGAGCAGTGATGCCTCTCTCTACCCCCTGCACACCCCAAGCCCCCACGTCCCCCTGCCCTCCTCTGCTGCCTATAGGTCCTATCAGTGGGGACACCTCCTTCTGGTCCAGGCAACCCCCGGGCTCCTGGGCCCCCCGAGGGCCACCGCAACAGCCCCTGCAGCCTGTGCTCGCTGGACAACTCGGAGGACTGCAGCAGCCTGTTGAGGAGCAGCTCCTCTTCCCAGAGCTCCCTCTACGACATCCTGGAGCCCTGGCCCAGTGCAGCAACAGAGCCAGTGGTGCTCACACACTCAGGACAACCCCGCTCTCCCATGGCTGCTGATGGAGCAGTGGGGAAACCGGGGCCGGTCCTCGGACATGAACCTCCACAGGAGCTGCCAGCAGGGACCGAGAAAGAGCGGGTTCCCAGGCAGGGGACGGGACTGAGTGTGGAAGCACACGCTGTGGGGCTCTGAGCTGCTGCGTGGTGCCAGGTCTATCCAACGTCAGGCAGTACGTTCCCAGGAGACGTCACCGCTAACAACTCTTCCGAGGAAGTCGGGCCGTTTCTGTAGTCGTAGCCTGCCTGGAGAAAGAGCCCCACGGAGCTAATAGTCTGCTGAGCAGCAAGGGAGCAGAGTCGCTGACTCTCAACCAAGGACTGAAACACAGCAACTCACTCTATTGCCTTCCCCCTTCGCCCGCTGCCTCCCACAGTCACCAGGGAGCTCCAAGTGAGGGGACCCCTCCCCCACTCCCCCAAATCTGCCCAACATCCCCAAACCTCCCTCAAGACACGGGACTCCTCCCACACACCTCCACTCCCCACACCGACAACCCTCCCCCTCCCCCAACGCTCCAAAAAGCAGCAGTCCTTAGGGCAGACTCCTTAAGCTGACTCCACAGCTACGGCTCCCCGTCGGCTCCGGGGGAGACAAGGGGGCCCCGGGGCTCTCCGTGGGCTTTAAGGGGGTCCCAGGGCTGCCCACGGGCTCCCAGCAATGCCCATGCCCACCACCCACCCCCGCTTCAGGGGGCCCAGCGCTGACACCCCCCGACCCATCTCGGGGGTACCTGGGGGGACTCGGCCGTGGGCTGGAGGCGGGAGAAGGGGGCACAGCCGGGCTGACCGGCCGGGGGGGGCTGAGAGCGGAGCCCAGAGCGGAGCCAAGCGCCCGGCCAGGCCGGCCCCGGGCACCCTGCGCTGCGGCCGGGGCTGCCGCCACCTGCGGGGAGCGAGCAGGGGGTGAGGGGGCGGCAGCGGGGGATGGGGGAGCCTGAATCGGCCCTGTTCTCCCCGGGGACCCCCCACTCGGCTCTGCCCCCCCCAAACAGGCCCAGGCCACCCCCGAGCCCCCCAGCCCGGTCCCGACACCCCACAAACCCCCCGAAATGGCCCTGGACACCTCCGCACCACCGCTCCTGCCGCCACCCCCCCCCCGGTCCCCCGTCTCCCCCGGTACCGACCGCCGCACCTCCCGACCGCCGCCGCACACCGGAAACGTTCTCCTTCGCGTCCGCCCACCCGCGCGTGCGCCGAGGGGCAGACCCGGGCCACGCCCCCCAGCGGGGGGGGGGCCGCGCCGAGGAGAACGAGGGCCCCTCAGCCCCGCGCCACCGCTTTCCTCCGCCCCGGGCACTGCGAGGCCGAAGAAACCAGCCCAGCCCTCCCCAAAAAGAGCCGGAACCCCCCCCAAACCAGCCCAGCCCTCCCCAAAATGAGCCGGGACCACCCCAAAACCAGCCCAGCCCTCCCCAAAATGAGGGTGTGTCGTTGTTGGGACGGACACGACACTGGACATCAAGTTGCAGCAATCCAATTTCTTTATTTAACAAGCAGTGCTTTTTAATATTCTTTATCCAGGTGCTTATCTATGCATATATTCAGCATTCTACTTTTGCCCGATACGCTCTCACATCACACGCTGTTCATGCTCTGGTCAGAGCCAGGATGTTTGCCAACCCTTATCTTTTTACTTAGCTCTTCTCAGGACTCCCCAGTCTCTTCAAGGGTACACGGATATCTGCTCAAGGTCAATGTTAAACTCGCATTCTGATCCCTCGGACCAGCCGAGGTTTCCCACAGGGGACAAGAGTCCCCTGGTCCATGGTGCTGCACTGCCTCAGCTAAGCAGCGTTGGGTTTTGTTTGCAGTACAACCTGTGCAAAGTGAGGAAGATCTTCGTGGGCACCAAAGGAATCCCTCATCTGGTCACCCACAATGCCCGCACCATCCGCTATCCAGACCCCCTCATCAAGGTGAATGATACGGTCCAGACCGACCTGGAGACAGGCAAGATCACAGATTTCATCAAGTTTGACACAGGTGGGTCTTGCACCCCATGTGGCAGTTCCCCACTGTGGAGAGCAGTACAGGAGTTAAGTACAAATGCCAAACAGCTTTTCTCTAAAATAAAGAAGCAGTGGTGGCAGTCTTGGGAAAGGGGTGGTTTCCCAAGAAACCACCTGGAGCAGGGTTTCCTCCCATGTAGGAGGCGTTTGGCATAGGGACTTGGAGGGATTCCAAAAGCAAGCAGGCACCAGGTAAAAGCAATGAGCTGGTGGAGGGGTTGCTTGAGTCTTGGGACCAGAGAGCTCTTTGGCTCCTCGAAGTGTGCCAGTGTTCCTGTGGGACACGCAGGTGTCCCCAGGTGCTCTGGTGGCCGCTCCGTGGGCCAGTGTGGCCCTGTCGCTGCCCTTCTCCAGTGGTGCTCCTCAAGGAGCCAAGCGGAAGGCTTTCACCACGGCTCCTGGTGCCAGCTCTTCTCACACCTGTATTCCGTGCCAACTTGGGCCATACTGGAGTGATCACCAACTGGGAGAGACACCCCGGGTCATTCGACGTGGTTCACGTGAAGGATGCCAATGGCAATAGCTTTGCTACCAGGCTCTCCAACATCTTCATTATTGGCAAAGTAAGGCTGCGCGGGCATAAGGCGGGTGGGTACTCTCCTAGTTCCCCAGGGCTCGGTGCTGGGGCCGGTTCTGTTTAATGTCTTTATCAACGATGTGGAGGAGGGGATCGAGTGCAGCCTCGCTAAGCTTGTAGAGGACACCAAGTTGGGTGGGAGTGTTGATCTAGTGGTGGGTAGGAAGGCTCTACAGAGGGATCTGGACAGGCTGGCTGGCTGGGCTGCAGACGATGGTATGAGTTTCAACAAGGCCAAGTGTCAGGTCTTGCACTTGGGTGACAACCCCGTGCAGTGCTACGGGCTTGGGGAAGTGTGGCTGGAAAGCTGCCTGGCAGAAAGGGACCTGGGGGTGTTGGTCTATAGCCATCTTTCTCCTGAGATGGGCCAGGCACAGACAAGCATTGGGGGAAAATTGTCATCTTTTATTGGCCTCAGAAAGCCTCCATAGCCGAGCGGAGGCTGGCAGCACGATGTCCTCAGGGCAGATGAATGTCTGGGGCGCTGTCCATGCACCCATCCTTCGGTTGCCTGGATGCTGTGCAGGCTCAGGGCCAGGTGCCATCTCTGGGGACCCACCTGGCACTGGCAGCAGGACACTACTGTTCTTTCTGTCCCGCTATGCAGGTACAGCGGAAAGCCCTGCGCAGAGCCCTGAGTGCCCTCCTGAAGAAGGAGGGCCGTCGCTGTCGAGCCGGGGTGTGTGGCAGGGCCACGATGCCTGCGGGGAACAGAGAGCTGTAGGTGAGGGGCTGGGCAGGCAACGGGCAAGCCGCTGCCAGCCCCCTGCCACCGAGGCGGTTCCCCAGGGAGGGGTGGCCACAGCACGGCCAGTCCCCATGTGTGCAGTGCTGCCGACCTGCCCTGGGTGCCGCTGGCTGGGATGAGCAGCACCCAGCCAGGCCTGCCCTCGGCTCAGGGACCTACCTGGGACATCCTCCGGCACGTCCCTGCAGCTGCAGGAGGGCTGTGCACCGCCTGGATGCTCGGAGAGCGCCTGCAGAGGAAGAGCAAGAGCAGAGGTAGGGGAGGGAGGGGATGTCAGCGGGAGACCTGGAGGGCACCAGGCAGCAGCCTGGGCGCTGCGCCTGCCTTCGGCAACTCAGGATGCCCGGTGCTGGCCACGTGCGCCTGGCTCACCTGGTGCTGAGGTTCCTGAGCCACGGGAGAAGCTGCTGCACCTCCCTGGTCGTCTGCAGCTGGGGCGACAGGGGCTGTGCTGGCCTCTACGTGAGGTTCTGCAGCCAAGAGACGCTCAGTGTCTTGGTGTGCTGCAGGTGTTCTCGCAGCCATCTCTGCATCCGCGCTCTGTGCCTGCTCCTGCTGGATCACAAGCACAGCACCGGCCATGGCCTCCCGCACAGTGTGCCAGGCAACGTCCTGCAGAGCCTCCTCATATGCTGTGGGGCTGTGCGGGGCAGGTGCCTGGCTCTCTGCCTCTTCTGCTGGGGCAAAGTGGGGTGCGCCAACGTCTGCCGGAGCGTTTTGGAGCACTGAAGCAGCCACTTCATCCTCCTGCGCTGCCGGGGAGACAACAGCTGTGCTGTCCTCTCCATGAGCCTCTGTGGTCACCGGACCCTCGGTGCCCTGAGGTACTGCCGGTGTTCTTGCTGCCTGTTCTTGTTGGAATACAAGCACAGCGCTGGCCACAACCTCCCTCACAATGCACCAGGCTGTGTCCTGCAGTGCTGCCTCGTAGCCTGCGGGGTTGTGTGGGGCAGCTGCCCGGCTCTTTGCCTCTGCTGCTGGGGCCTGCTCGCCAAAGGCTTCTGCTGGCTCCTCTGCCTCCTCTTGTGCCACAGGAGTGAGTGGTGCACGCTGCCCCTCTTCCTCATGAGCTCCGGCCAAGCCAGAAGCTGTTGGTTCAATGTCCCTGGGACCATAGCTGGGACTTTGCAGACCCCCAGCTCTGTCTCCGGTCCCCTCTGTGTCCATGCTGCTGGGCCAGCCAGGCCCCTCCTGAGGACTAGAGTGGGCATCCTGGAAGAGCTCCTGGACCAAGGAGTTGTTGACACAGATGCTGGGGATGTTGATGTCTTCCCCCTGGGTCAGCTCTTTGTCCCTGTTGTTCTGACACTCCTCCTCGGCCAAGGCCTTTTCCTCTGGGCAGTCCCGCTGACACTGCAGGCTGGCATTCCTGAGCTGGGCCAGACTGTGCCCGGTGCGGGCCAGGAAGCTCCTCCCCAGCTCCTCCGGAGCCTGCATCTTAATGGATAGGATGTCCACATGCTCTGCAGAAGCCTGGTGGTTCACCCCCGGTGATCGCTTGTAGAGGTCGCACCTGATCCACATCGCCCACATTGCTGGGTTGTGCTCCGCTGCGTGTCCCCAGCACCCTGGCCTCATATGCTGTCCCCGGGCAGCTGGTGCAGGGCCCCTGACGGCAGCATCAGTGTCCCCCCCATGCATGGGGATCAGGCGAGAGCTGAGCTGCAGGAGCCTTGCTCCCATTGACACCTGGACCTCGTCTGTTCTTGCTGTTATTGACAGGGCCCTGTTACGTGCCCAGTCCCACGGTGCCACTGCCTGCTGGCTGTGACTCCAGCTCCCACGGAAAACCTTGCCTGGGACCTCACTGGTGAGGCACGGAGCTGTCCCCTTCACAGCTGGTGTATAGGCCGCAGGGCTCTGCGTGGCAGGCCTGAATCTCCTGACCCTCGCAGGTCTGCCCCGCTCACCGCAGGTGCCCCAAGGAGGTGGGACTGGCTGTCGGTGTCTGATGGCTGCACTGCTGCTGGCCGTGTCCCATGCCCCGGCAGAAGGTGCAGCGGGTGCTGCTGGCAGAGCAGGCAGCCTGCAGCGGGTGCTGTCAGCTGCTGGTAGCCGAGCTGCGGGTGCGTATCTGGGTGCCGCTGCCCGCCCGGGCAGAGTCTCCAGTTTCTCCACGATGCTGGGCAGTACCATCGGGTTGCAGGGCAGTGCCTCCATGTGTGCCACGCTGTCTGTCTGCAAAAGAAGCTGAGGAGAGAGGCTGTGAGACGGTGGCCCTTGCCCCCCTTGTAACAGCTGGAAGAGCTCCTGTGGCCGGGCTCCCCCGCCAGCCCCCAGGGCAGCGCTCAGCCCCACAGGCAGCTGCCGCCCTGTTCCCACAGCCGGCTGGGAGAGGGCTGGTCCCTGCAGGAGCATCCCCGGCATGCCCAGGCAGCCTGATGGGCATGGCACAGGGGGTCCAGCTTGCTACAGGGGCCGAGCCCGCCTGTCCTCTCCTGCACCTCCCACCTGCCCGTTGGCAGCTCCCCAGGGTCGGGAAAACATTCAGCCCCGTCTCTCGCAGGTTCCCTACCTGTGCGTGGCGACTCCCAGCGGCCTGCAAGCTCTCTGGGCAGTGCAGGTCTGGCAGCCTGACCCCGTGGAGGGACGAGGCTGGGCTCTGCCTGCCCTGCGGCGCTGGCGTTGGTGGCCTCTGGCCCACCTGCAGGCAGAAGAAGGAGAAGGCATGGGATGGAGGTGGCTGCCTTGGCACAGTGGCCCCCAGAGTGCCATCCAGCTCAGCCTCGACACGAAGGCAGCTCGGTGTGGCCCCGTCCCACCAGCAGCCTCTCCCTCCTGCCCTATCCCTCACCTGACGCCTCTTCCGCAGGCTCAGCAGCCCCTTGTTGGGCTGAGATGGCATATTCGCCTCTCTGTCCATGGGCATCTTCGGCGTCCTGTGCCGTAGAGCTGCCGTGGGCACCCAGGGGAGATGCTGCCTCCTGAGGCAGGTGCTCTCCTGGGAGTGGGCACCCCAGGGCTCTGGCCCCTTATATACCCCACGGTCACCGTGGCCACCCGTGTCACAATGGCTGCTGGGCATGATGCGGTGCCCCCATCACAAAGCGCTGGCAGTCGCCATGGTGATGCCCACACCCGTGACCGGCTGGAACCAGCTTGGACTGGTTGTGCCATGGCTCCGAGGTGGCCATGCCCGGCATGGGTCAGCCCCTGCTCTCCCCTCAGAGAGGCCCTGGGAGGCCCGAGCCAACGCCTCCTGCACAGCCCGGTGCCAGCGGCCTCTGCAGAGCTCAGACCTGGGTGCCTTCAGCAGCTCGGAGTGCCACCGCCCTGGGCCTTGTCCCCCGGCATTGCTCCTGTCCGGCTCCTGGAGGTGTGCCAGCGTTCCTGCGGGACATGTAAATTGAGCCCGGTGGTGAACTGGTTGAGCCTGGTGATGAACTGGATTTTCCTCTCCCTGAACTTACTGGCCTGTCTGGATCTACTGGCTCTCCATGACAGCAACCATCAGACAGGCACCAGGAGCATGTTCGGTGTCTGCGCAGCTGTCGCACTGCTGGCTGTTGGCCGCCTCTTCGCCCTCAGCTACCACAATGCTGAGCTCTGCACTGCCGGACAAGCTGATGCCGACACCACACGTGAGCTGTGATGGGGTCCTGCGACGGGTGTCACCCCCCTGAGGGACCGGGAAAGGGTCATGGGGACACCCTGACCCGCTGCTACAGGATGAGTGGCCCCCCCTGGGTGGCTGGTGACCCCCAAAGCATCCTTGTCTCCAGTGCCTCTGTGGTGGCAGGGGGGGTTGGAAGCAGATGGGGAGGTGTATTCTCCCTATTTAAAAAAAGAAAAAAAAGGTGTTTCTGCAGATCCCCAACCTTCCTCTGCATGTTTTTTTTTGGGGGGGAACCTACTCCAGATCTGCCCCCTGCCCAGCACGGGGCTCTGTGCACGTGCGAGTTGCACTGTGGATCCGCGTTGTCCCGCACAGCGGTGCCGGAGTCAGGCTCACACGAGTGTTCCTGGTACACGGGGCGCCTCTGTGCACACCCGCCGTTGTGTTGCACAATCGCCCCTGGTGCAGGGTGGGGGTTCCGTGAGCACCAATGCTTCTGTTGCACAATGGTCCCTGGTGCACGGGGGAGTTTCTGCGTCCACAGACACCACACGAACATGCGCCGGCACCACGCTCCGCCCGTTCCGCTCCCGAGCCCTAGCGGCTCTGCCCCGGGCAGCGCGGTACAGCGGGGATGGCGTGAGTCGTCGTGCGGATGCGCACCCCAAGGGAATGGCACGGGGACTACAACTCCCGGCGTGCCCCGCGCCGCCAGCCGGCCGAAACCGCACTCGAGGCTGCGAGTGGGGCTCTGTGTGTGTCAGAGTGGGCGATGGTGTCATTTGGGGCAGCCCAAGGTCACCGGGGGTGGGGGGTGGGGGGCAGTGCTGCGGTGGAGGAGCAGGTGAGTGGGGGATGGGGAGGGTCACGCGGGGGTCGCTCCAAAAGAGGTGGGTCACAGCCCCAAAATGTCTGGAAGTTCATGGGGGGATTAAATACCATTAAAACCTGTGAATGTGGGTGTGAGGCACTGAAATGGAGAAAAAGCCTTTATTTTAATCTATGTTGATAAATGAGCATTCATTTATGTATATCGAAGGAGTTCAAAATAAAAACCTACTCTAAAAAAAAATATCTACTCTATTATATAGGAGAAAGGTTAACAAAACTGCCACCTTAGACTTCCGGAGGGCAAATTTTAATCTGTTCAGAAGACTGCTAGACAGAATCCCTTGGGAGGATGCCCTGATGGATACAGGAGTCCAGGAAGGATGGACATACTTCAAGAAAGAAGTCTTAAAGGCACAGGAGCAGGCTGTTCCCATGTGCCGAAAAACAAGTAGGCGGGTGTCCTGGTTTGAGAGACACAGGACTAATTTCTCTTCTAACACTTGGGAAAAGTGCACTTTCAGAAGACTCCAGTGTCTGAATTTGTGAAAATATTGACTTTACAGCCAGCTATGGTGTGTGGGTCTCAAGGTCTCAGCGTTTTCGAGCTCGCCAGGTGCAGGGATGAGGAGGAGCGAGACCCGGGCACTTGACCCAAGCTGCCAACAGGATTATTTCATACCATTAACGTCACACTCATTATAAATTAGAAAGTTTGCTGCAAAGTTCGCTCTCTCCCTTGATGGCTGCCATCCTGAGAACTTCGTGCCCTGGTGCCGGAGCCCTGAGCCCTTCCCTTCCTCCTGAAGCCGTAGCGCTCGCAGTGTCCCACATTAGCTGTCCACTGCTGGGAGTGCACAGCTTCCTACTGATAGAATGGGCTGAGTATAATCTTTGCATATTCTGTATTGGTGTCGGGATCAATATCAGCTCTTTAGTGCTGTTAATGTTAATTATCTAATCTTATTCTATTAAATCTGTTTATACTTCAGCTCTCGGGTTTTCTTGTTTTTCCCAATTTCCCTTTCCCAGGTGGGGAGGGGTCATCGGGTGATAGAATGATTGTCTAAATGACAACAAATTGTTATGGGTCTCTCAAACCATAACACTCCTGAAGACACCATTGCAAACTGAAATTAACATCACCGTGCACCAGTTATTCTTTATGTTGTCTCTATTTTTTCAGTCTTTCCCTGTCTGTTTTGTGCTGGGGTTGTGTCTTTCTGATGGCCAGAAATGGCCTTGTCATTACAATTCTCAGAGAAGGACTGGCAGTGTAACATGCTCTTGTTGTTGTTTCCCCAGCATCATCTTTTTGCCACTCCAGCATCTTTTTGGTGGAAAGAACTGACCTGGAAGCACTGATTGTTGTGGAAAGGTAAACTTGTAGTGTGACTGTTTGGTGGTATTGTTTCTTGTGTAACTCTGCTTTTCACATTGCTGGTCTCAGCTAGTGAATGCTTTAAGTGAAATGCTACTTTGTTTATGTTTCCAAATTGATGTACTGAAGGTGTTGGGTTGGAATGTGTTTTTCTGCACAACCTAGAGTTTTGGGGAAAAGAGCAACAAGCTTTAAGATTTTGATCCTTGCGTGTCACAAAGTGGCAATGTGACTTTGAAAAACTGTTCTATGGGATTCTAATAAAAGAAGCAGCAACTTGGAACTTGGTGTTATTTTAATCAGTCTTTAATCAGTCTTGCCCCGGCAGAAAACACTCATTCCCTCCAAGAAGCAGCAGAGGTTTCTAGTATGAGCCGGGCCTCTGCTTCCCAGCATGAAAAGGTCAAGATTGGTGAAGATACGGCGGCCTTGTGGAAGGAAAGGGAAAGGTACTGGAAGCAGAGGAGCCGCAGCAAGGCAGCGGGGCTGCGTCTGGGGGCCTCTTCCCGCTCTTGCCCTCGGCATCCCGTCGGGGCGGGAAGAGGCGGACGCCTCCAGCGGCGCCTGTGCTGTCGGCACCGGTGACTCGGGGCCCGATGCTCCTGGCTGCCGCCGTCAGTGCCACCGGCCCCGAGCTCGCTGGCGGGAGCAGTCGGGGCGGGAAAAGGCTTCTGCGTTGCTCCTCTTGCGCAGACGTGGCTGTGCTACTTACCCGCCCCGACGGGGGCTCCCCCGGCCGGGGGCTGCCCCTCCTGCCGCTGCCTGTGCCGCTGCGCTGCGCTGCGCTGCGGGGGCTGCTCTGGGCAGCCCCTCGGGCTCCTTTCGCTCCGCATCGGGCAACCTGCGGCGCTCGGTGACTCCCGGGCGCAGCCCCGCAGGGCTCTGCCCGCCCCGCGGTGGCCCCACCGTCCTCCCAGCGGGGGAGAGGGCGGGTACGGACGGGACGGTGTGTGCGGCACAGAGCCCGTGCGGCGGGGCCCGGGGCAGGCAGGAGGGTCCGGCCGTGCCCCCCGCCGGCTGCCCCGCCAAAGGGGGATGGCCGCCGGGACGGAGCGGCCCCAGCCCAGCCCAGCCCCGGGGCTGCCCCGACGCCCGGACAGCGGGGACCCGAGGGACACCGAGCGGCTGCCCCGGACCGGCCGGGACCTCGGGGCAGCGCAGGAGGGGAGCGCCCCGCGGCCGCCTCCCGGGGCGGCTCGGCCCCTCCGCCCGCCGCTCCTCTGCCCGCCCTGCGCCAGCCCGGCCCCGCCGCCGCGCTCGGGGACGGCCCTGACCGGCCGAGAGGGGCCGCGAGATGACGAGCCGATCCGAGCGGGGCCGAGTGTTGCCGAGCGGAGCCGAGCGGCAGCCGGTACCTCTCGCCACAGCCGCTGGCGAGACCTGGGCGTTGCCCGGGCAACGGCGGGAGGCTCAAACGCGCCGCAGCGGAGGGAGCGGCCGGTGGCCGAGGGAGCCGCTCCGGGGCCGGCCCACTCCGCGGCGGAGAGCAGCGCAGCGTGAGGGGGGAGCAGGGGGACGGTGCGCTCGGCCTGGCGGCAGAGCCGGGGGGGAAGGAGAAAGGCTGAGGAGCAGCCGGGAGCGTGAGCGAGAGAGAGAGGGGCCGCTGGAGCCACGCTCTGCCCTCCCGGAGACGGGGACGGGAACAGAGGACCCGATCTGCCGGGCAGACCCTCCTCTTGGGGAAGTCTGCTGCCCCCCTGGGCCCGGGTTAAGGACGTCACTAGGAAACTTCCCGGCCTGGTACGGCCCTCGGACTATTGCCCAGCGCTGCTCTTCCCTGTGGGTGGCCACGAAGCCACAATGCGTAGTCCGAGGGCGATCCGGAGAGACTTCAGGGCCTTGGGATGGGTGGTAAGGGAATCTGGAGCGCCGGCTATTTTTCCTCTCTCCTTCCAGTTATGCGCAGCGACACTGGAAGGAACAGACAGACCTGGTCTCTTAATACATGGTTCCGTGGCTGCTGTCACCACCACAATTTTGTTGGGTGGTTTTTTTTTTTTTTGGTTGGTTGGTTTTGGGTTTTTTTGTGGGTTTTTTTTTTTTGGTTGGTTGTTGTTTTTTTTTTTTTATTTTATTTTTTCACAAATAGGGTGGCCTCCATGGTGCCAGGCCTGCTGGGGTCAGATGGGATTGAGCTTTCTGAAAGGGGGAAGAGGGTCTTTGCTCAGGAGCCAGTGGGGCTCATTGGCAGAGCTTTAAACTAGACTTGAAGGGGTCAGGGATAGGATCAGACTTGAAGGGGTCAGGGATAGGATCAGGCTTGAAGGGGTCAGGGATAGGATCAGGCTTGAAGGGGTCAGGGATAGGATCAGCCTTGCCCGTGACAAGCTGCGGGAACGTGCTAAGGTCAGGGGGACGGGGCGCCAGCGAGGACCCTCAGCCTGTTGGTCTGAGACGTGCTGGGTGCAGCAGACTCGGAGTCTTATGGAGATGAGCCAGGGGCTTCTGACGGAACAGAAGCCAACAGGGAAACATCAGTGAAATCACAGTGTCATAGAATCATTTGGGTTGGAAGGGACCTTTAGAGGTTGTTGAGTCCAACCCCCTGCAATAAGCAGGGATGGGGCATCTGGGAAGATTATGTTTTTTGATGATGAGGGTGGGGAGACACTGGCCCAGGTTGCCCAAAGAGGTGGGAGATGGCCCATGCCTGGAAACATTCCAGGTCAGGTTGGATGGGGCTCTGAGCAAACAGATCCAATTGAAGACGACCCAGATCATTCTATGATTAAGTACCGCTTGGAAGAAACATACAAAGGAAAACTGAGTTAGAATCAAGTTAGGCTGATTCACACGGGGACTGGAGACACAAAGAGTAAGGAAGACCCTCCCATTGAGTCACGAGGTTCAGAGTGGATCCCCTTGCCTTCTAAACTCCTTATGGAGCCCCGGTCTCAGACTTGGAGAACAGCTTATGTCTAACGGAATTATCTATACAATGTTTGCAATAATATTGAGTAGCTGCATGGATTAGTAATGTCTCATTAGTACTAATTCAGCACGCTCTCAGTCACTTACTGAGGATCTGCCGCAGCTAAGGCATCTCTCCGCCTTGGGTGAGGAAGGCTCTCAGTCTCAGGTAAGGAATCTCTAACCTTGAGAGTCGCCCCTGCCCACGGGGAGAGTCGCCTGGCGTGCAGTCCAGCTGCCATTCAGGGAGAGGTCAAATTGGGCTCCTCCTGACGGTGATATTTATCGAGGGGAGTAGTTGGCTGCTAGGCGATAGCACAGACAAGAGAGATGTCTTTTGTTTAGCTCGGGTATCTCGTTCTGTACTTTGGTTATCTTGCATTTTTAGGGTTTGAAACCACCTTTAGTTCTTAAAGCAAGCAAACAAATAAACTTCTCCTGTACAACAGAATTTTACATTGTGTAACAGTTCTTTGGTTCCTTTTCCTTTCAGAATTCCTCCAAAGAAAAGGAGTGTGACTTTAGTCCAGCATCCCTTAGCGTGGGCTGTAGCCAAGTGAGATTCAGTAAGTAAAGAATTCCTGGATTGTTTCATTCAGTTCGGTCATATTAGACTGCTTGCCCTCACCATCCCTTGGCAGCACTTTCACAGCCCGACCAACACTGGGGCTCTGCGCTTTCCTTGCACCATAACGCTCCCAACACTCTCTCCCACACTTGCCAGAGCCCCGCTCCAAAATGGAAAACATCCAGCGACTGCTCCTACACAAAAGGTGCAAGGATGGAAAGCTGTTCCTGCCTTCACCATCCCGTAGCAGCGCTTTGACAGGCAGCTAATGGCAGCGTGGGCTGAGGCTGAGGTCCCCAGCAGCACGGGTGGCCCAGAGGAGAGAGGTGTCTGTTGCGGATGGAGTGATGCACTTCACTCGTAGAGAGAAGCAGCGACACGTTTATTGATACAAAACAGGGATTTAACAAAGTTTGAGAGTAAATGCGACAGTGCTTTAGCAGGATTCGATGGCAAGGTACACTTGGTTATTTCCTGCATGGAGGACAGGGTCAGGCAGAACTGCCAGGGAGACCCTCCTGTTGGGCTGAGGTTCGGAAAGGAGCCCCTTGCTTTCTAACCTCCTTCTCAGAGAGGAGTCTGGGTGCGGCTGGATCCAATCCTGGTCCCAGACTGGGTCAACGGTTTATGTCTAAGGGATTATATATGTGCAATCAATCCTTTCTATCACTTAGCTAAGATTTCACAGTTTTGCGTGCTATTAATCACTGACCGAGGATCTGTTGCAGCAAAGAATCTGTAAAGCTCGAGGAGTAACCTTGAGAGGCGTCCCCGCTCATGGGGAGATCCTGGCGTGCAGGGGAGCTCAAAGGGCTCTTGGGCTGTTCACTATTTATGTGGGTGAGATGATTGACCTATACTCATATCTGCATATTGGCCACAGTACCAGCACTGCTCAAGTTAGCCCTTGGCTACTGTGGTGTTATGTGTTTCCCCAAAACCACATCGAGCCGGGGGCAGCCATCACAAGTACACGTGCCCATTGTGACCACCACAGGTGTTAGTGCTTGGGCAGGGTCACGGGAGATAAAGGTCAGGTTGGAAGGTGGGGAGGGGGAGCACACCATCACAGTGTCAAGGAAGCGATGTTGGTGCAATACCGTTCCCTCCTCGACATATCTTTTCCAGCCACGTGTGCCTGCAGCTGTGGGATTCTCATACAGAACGCAAACCCTAACCTAACCCTAATGGGAGGGTTGGATGGATCCAGGAACAGAGACCTATTGGCAAAACAGAAGGAAGCTTCCGTGGAGGAGTCTTGGTAGCTACCTGTGATAGCAGGTACCTCAAGTAGAGATCAAAAGTCTCTGGGAGATGCCGGGGAGGAGACATGGGTTTATCGCGGGGTAAAAAGCTTTGCGTAAAAGAGAAAAAACATGATAGGTAACTTCCCAAAGAGAAAAACCATCACAGGTATCTCACTTTGAACGGTCTAGAGGTCCTACCAGGGATCAGAGGTCCCTAAACTACATGACAAAAGACAACACCAGAAGCCTGGGAGAAGACTTGGTTGCAACCCAGAGGATGGAGCATTGTCGAAGGAGAAAAATAATCTCGGGTATCTTCCCTGGAGGAGTCTGGGGTTGCTACCCGGGATTACAGGGCCCCAAATCACAGGAAAAATGTCTGCGGGAGACGCCTGGGAGGAATCTCAGGTGCATCCCAGAGGATGGAGCATTGCCCAAGGATAAAAATCATTGCGGGTATCTTCCCGGGAGGAGTCTGGGGTTGCTACCTGGGATCACAGGACCCTAAAACACCAGAAGAAAGACTTGCGGACATACCGGCGAGGAGTCTCGGGTGTATCCCAGATGACAGAGCATTGTCCAAGGAGAAAAATCATCTCGGGTATCTTCCCTGGAGGAGTCTGGGGTTGCTACCCAGGATTACAGGGCCCTAAAGCATTGGAGAAAAACCTGCGGGAGACGCCTGGGAGGAGTTCTGGGCAGACCCCGCAGGATGGACCACTGTGAAGAGAGAAAAAACATCTTGGGTATCTTCCCTGGAGGAGTCTGGGGTTGCTACCCAGGATTACAGGGACCCAAACCACAGGAAAAACATTTGCGGGAGTCGCCTGGGAGGAATCTCAGATGCATCCCAAAAGATGGAGCATTGTCCAAGGAGAAAAATCATCTCGGGTATCTTCCCTGGAGGAGTCTGGGGTTGCTACCTGGGATGACAGAACCCTAAACCGCGAGAAAAATGACTCAGGGACATAGCTGCGACAAGTCTCGGATGCATCCCAGAGGATGGAGATTTGTCCAAGTAGAAAAATCATCTCGGGTATCTTCCTGAAGGAGTCTGGGGTTGCTACCCGGGATTAAAGGGACTCAAACCACAGGAAAAATGTCTGTGGGAGACGCCTGGGAGGAATCTCAGATGCATCCCAGAAGATGGAGCATTGTCCAAGGAGAAAAATCATCTCGGGTATCTTCCCTGGAGGAGTCTGGGGTTGCTACCCGGGATCACAGGGCCCTAAACCACTGGAATAAAGACTCAGGGACATACCTGCAAGGAGTCTCGGATGCTTCCCAGAGGATGGAGCATTGTCCAAGGAGAAAAATTATCTAGGGTATCTTCCCTGGAGGAGTCTGGGGTTGCTACCCGGGATTACAGGGACCAAAACCACAGGAAAAACATCTGCGGGAGTCGCCTGGGAGGAATCTCAGATGCATCCCACAAGATGGAGCATTGTCCAAGGAGAAAAATCATCTCGGGTATCTTCCCTGGAGGAGTCTGGGGTTGCTACCTGGGATGACAGAACCCTAAACCGCGAGAAAAAAGACTCAGGGACATAGCTGAGACAAGTCTCGGATGCATCCCAGAGGATGGAGCTTTGTCCAAGGAGAAAAATCATCTTGGGTATCTTCCCTGGAGGAGTCTGGGGTTGCTACCCGGGATCACAGGGCCCTAAAGCACTGGAGAAAACTCTGCGGGAGATACCTGGGAGGAGTTCTGGGTAGATCCTGCAGGATGGACCGATGTCAAGAGAGAAAAATCATCTTGGGTGTCTTCCCTGGAGGAGTCTGGGGTTGCTACCTGGGATGACAGAACCCTAAACCGCGAGAAAAAAGACTCAGGGACATAGCTCAGACAAGTCTCGGATGCATCCCAGAGGATGGAGCTTTGTCCAAGGAGAAAAATCATCTTGGGTATCTTCCCTGGAGGAGTCTGGGGTTGCTACCCGGGATCACAGGGCCCTAAAGCACTGGAGAAAACTCTGCGGGAGATACCTGGGAGGAGTTCTGGGTAGATCCTGCAGGATGGACCACTGTCAAGAGAGAAAAATCATCTTGGGTGTCTTCCCTGGAGGAGTCTGGGGTTGCTACCCGGGATTACAGGGACCCAAACCACAGGAAAAATGTCTATGGGAGACGCCTGGGAGGAGTCTCGGATGCATCCCAGAGGATGGAGATTTGTCCAAGGAGAAAAATCATCTCGGGTATCTTCCCTGGAGGAGTCTGCGGTTGCTACCCGGGACCACAGGGCCCTATAACCCTGAAGAAAACTATGCAGGAGACGCCCGGGAGGAGTTCTGGGTAGGTCCCGCAGGATGGACCACTGTCAAGACAGAAAAATCATCTTGGGTGTCTTCCGTGAAGGAGTCTGGGGTTGCTACCCGGGATCACAGGGCCCTAAAGCACTGGAGAAAACTCTGCGGGAGAGGCCTGGGAGGAGTTCTGGGTAGATCCCACAGGATGGACCAATGTCAAGAGAGAAAAATCATCTCGGGTATCTTCCTGGAGGAGTCCGGGGTTGCTACCCGGGATTAGAGGAACTCAAACCACAGGAAAAATATCTTCGGGAGACGCCTGGGAGGAATCTCAGATGAATCCCAGAAGATGGAGCAGTGTCCAAGGAGAAAAATCATCTCGGGTGTCTTCCCTGGAGGAGTCTGGGGTTGCTACCCGGGATTACAGGGACCCAAACAACAGGAAAAACATCTGCGGGAGACGCCTGGGAGGAGTTCTGGGTAGATCCCGCAGGATGGACCAATGTCAAGACATAAAAATCATCTTGGGTGTCTTCCCTGGAGGAGTCTGGGGTTGCTACCCGGGATCACAGGGCCCTAAAGCACTGGAGAAAACTCTTCGGGAGATACCTGGGAGGAGTTCTGGGTAGATCCTGCAGGATGGACCGATGTCAACAGAGAAAAATCATCTCGGGTGTCTTCCCTGGAGGAGTCTGGGGTTGCTACCCGGGATTACAGGGACCCAAACCACCGGAAAAATGTCTGTGGGAGACGCCTGGGAGGAATCTCAGATGCATCCCAGAAGATGGAGCATTGTCCAAGGAGAAAAATCATCTCGGGTGTCTTCCCTGGAGGAGTCTGGCGTTGCTACCCGGGATTACAGGGACCCAAACCACAGGAAAAATGTCTACGGGAGACGCCTGGGAGGAGTCTCGGATGCATCCCAGAGGATGGAGATTTGTCCAAGGAGAAAAGTCATCTCGGGTATCTTCCGTGGAGGAGTCTGGGGTTGCTACCCAGTATCACTGGGCCCTAAAGCACTGGAGAAAACTCTGCGGGAGAGGCCTGGGAGGAGTTCTGGGTAGATCCCGCAGGATTGGACCACTGTGAAGAGAAAAAAATCATCTTGGGTGTCTTCCCTGGAGGAGTCTGGGGTTGCTACCTGGGATGACAGAACCCTAAACCGCGAGAAAAAAGACTCAGGGACATAGCTGCGACAAGGCTCGGATGCATCCCAGAGGATGGAGCTTTGTCCAAGGAGAAAAATCATCTCGGGTGTCTTCCCTGGAGGAGTCTGGGGTTGCTACCCGGGATTACAGGGACCCAAACCACAGGATAAACATCTGCGGGAGACACCTGGGAGGAGTTCTCGGTAGATCCCGCAGGATGGACCAATGTCAAGAGAGAAAAATCATCTTGGCTGTCTTCCCTGGAGGAGTGTGGGGTTGCTACACGGGATGACAGAACCCTAAACCGCGAGAAAAAAGACTCAGGGACATAGCTGCGACAAGTCTCGGATGCATCCCAGAGGATGGAGCTTTGTCCAAGGAGAAAAATCATCTCGGGTGTCTTCCCTGGAGGAGTCTGGGCTTGCTACCCAGAATTACAGGGACCCAAACCACAGGAACAATGTCTGTGGGAGACGCCTGGGAGGAATCTCAGATGCATCCCAGAAGATGGAGCATTGTCCAAGGAGAAAAATCATCTCGGATATCTTCCCTGGAGGAGTCTGGGGTTGCTACCCAGTATCACTGGGCCCTAAACCACCGGAATAAAGACTCAGGGACATACCTGCAAGGAGTCTCGGATGCTTCCCAGAGGATGGAGCATTGTCCAAGGAGAAAAATCATCTCGGGTATCTTCCTGGAGGAGTCTGGGGTTGCTACCCGGGATTACATGGACCTAAAGCACTGGAGAAAACTCTGCGGGAGACGCCTGGGAGGAGTTCTGGGTAGATCCCGCAGGATGGACCACTGTCAAGAGAGAAAAATCATCTCGGGTGTCTTCCCTGGAGGAGTCTGGGGTTGCTACCCGGGATCACAGGGCCCTAAACCACCGGAATAAAGACTCAGGGACATACCTGCAAGGAGTCTCGGATGCTTCCCAGAGGATGGAGCATTGTCCAAGGAGAAAAATCATCTCGGGTATCTTCCCTGGAGGAGTCTGGGGTTGCTACCCGGGACCACAGGGCCCTAAAGCCCTGAAGAAAACTATGCAGGAGACGCCCGGGAGGAGTTCTGGGTAGGTCCCGCAGGATGGACCACTGTCAAGACAGAAAAATCATCTTGGGTGTCTTCCGTGAAGGAGTCTGGGGTTGCTACCCGGGATCACATGGCCCTAAAGCACTGGAGAAAACTCTGCGGGAGAGGCCTGGGAGGAGTTCTGGGTAGATCCCGCAAAATTGGACCACTGTCAAGAGAGAAAAATCATCTTGGGTGTCTTCCCTGGAGGAGTCTGGGGTTGCTACCTGGGATGACAGAACCCTATACCGCGAGAAAAAAGACTCAGGGACATAGCTGCGACAAGTCTCGGATGCATCCCAGAGGATGGAGCTTTGTCCAAGGAGAAAAATCATCTCGGGTATCTTCCCTGGAGGAGTCTGTGCTTGCTACCCAGGATTACAGGGACCCAAACCACAGGAACAATGTCTGTGGGAGACGCCTGGGAAGAATCTCAGATGCATCCCAGAAGATGGAGCATTGTCCAAGGAGAAAAATCATCTCGGGTATCTTCCCTGGAGGAGTCTGGGGTTGCTACCCGGGATTACAGGGACCCAAACCACAGGAAAAACATCTGCGGGAGACGCCTGGGAGGAGTTCTGGGTAGATCCCGCAGGATGGACCAATGTCAAGACATAAAAATCATCTTGGGTGTCTTCCCTGGAGGAGTCTGGGGTTGCTACCCGGGATCACAGGGCCCTAAAGCACTGGAGAAAACTCTTCGGGAGATACCTGGGAGGAGTTCTGGGTAGATCCTGCAGGATGGACCGATGTCAACAGAGAAAAATCATCTTGGGTGTCTTCCCTGGAGGAGTCTGGGGTTGCTACCTGGGATGACAGAATCCTAAACCGCGAGAAAAAAGACTCAGGGACATAGCTGCGACAAGTCTCGGATGCATCCCAGAGGATGGAGCTTTGTCCAAGGAGAAAAATCATCTCGGGTGTCTTCCCTGGAGGAGTCTGGGGTTGCTACCCGGGATTACAGGGACCCAAACCACAGGAAAAACATCAGCGGGAGACGCCTGGGAGGAGGTCTGGGTAGATCCCGCAGGATGGACCAATGTCAAGAGAGAAAAATCATCTTGGGTGTCTTCCCTAGAGGAGTCTGGGGTTGCTACCTGGGATGACAGAACCCTAAACCGCGAGAAGAAAGACTCAGGGACATAGCTGCGACAAGTTTCGGATGCATCCCAGAGGATGGAGCTTTGTCCAAGGAGAAAAATCATCTCGGATGTCTTCCCTGGAGGAGTCTGGGGTTGCTACCCGGGATTACAGGGACCCAAACCACCGGAAAAATGTCTGCGGGAGACGCCTGGGAGGAATCTCAGATGCATCCCAGAGGATGGAGCTTTGTCCAAGGAGAAAAATCATCTCGGGTATCTTCTCTGGAGGAGTCTGGGTTTGCTACCCGGGATCACAGGGCCCTAAACCACCGGAATAAAGACTCAGGGACATACCTGCAAGGAGTCTCGGATGCTTCCCAGAGGATGGAGCATTGTCCAAGGAGAAAAATTATCTCGGGTATCTTCCCTGGAGGAGTCTGGGGTTGCTACCCGGGATTGCAGGGAACCAAACCACAGGAAAAACATCTGCGGGAGACGCCTGGGAGGAGTTCTGGGTAGATCCCGCAGGATGGACCGATGTCAAGAGAGAAAAATCATCTTGGGTGTCTTCCCTGGAGGAGTCTGGGGTTGCTACCTAGGATGACAGAACCCTACACCACGAGAAAAAAGACTCAGGGACATAGCTGCGACAAGTCTCGGATGCATCCCAGAGTATGGATCTTTGTCCAAGGAGAAAAATCATCTCGGATATCTTCCCTGGAGGAGTATGGGCTTGCTACCCGGGATCACAGGGCCCTAAAGCACTGGAGAAAACTCTGCGGAAGACGCCTGGGAGGAGTTCTGGGTAGGTCCCGCAGGATGGACCACTGTCAAGAGAGAAAAGTCATCTTGGGTGTCTTCCCTGGAGGAGTCTGGGGTTGCTACCTGGGATGACAGAACCCTAAACCGCGAGAAAAAAGACTCAGGGACATAGCTGCGACAAGTCTCGGATGCATCAGAGAGGATGGAGCTTTGTCCAAGGAGAAAAATCATCTCGGGTGTCTTCCCTGGAGGAGTCTGGGGTTGCTACCCGGGATTACAGGGACCCAAACCACCAGAAAAATGTCTGCGGGAGACGCCTGGGAGGAATCTCAGATGCATCCCAGAAGATGGAGCATTGTCCAAGGAGAAAAATCATCTCGGGTATCTTCCCTGGAGGGGTCTGGGTTTGCTACCCGGGATCACAGGGCCCTAAACCACCGTAATAAAGACTCAGGGACATACCTGCAAGGAGTCTCGGATGCTTCCCAGAGCATGGAGCATTGTCCAAGGAGAAAAATTATCTCGGGTATCTTCCCTGGAGGAGTCTGGGGTTGCTACCCAGGATTACAGGGACCCAAACCACAGGAAAAACATCTGCGGGAGACGCCTGGGAGGAGTTCTGGGTAGATCCCGCAGGATTGGACCAATGTCAAGAGAGAAAAATCATCTTGGGTGTCTTCCGTAGAGGAGTCTGTGGTTGCTACCTAGGATGACAGAACCCTACACCGCGAGAAAAAAGACTCAGGGACATAGCTGAGACAAGTCTCGGATGCATCCCAGAGGATGGAGCTTTGTCCAAGGAGAAAAATCATCTTGGGTATCTTCCCTGGAGGAGTCTGGGGTTGCTACCCGGGATTAAAGGGACTCAAAACACTGTAAAAATGTCTGCGGGAGACGCCTGGGAGGAATCTCAGATGCATCCCAGAAGATGGAGCATTGTCCAAGGAGAAAAATCATCTCGGGTATCTTCCCTGGAGGAGTATGGGGTTGCTACCCGCGATTACAGGGACCCAAAATACAGGAAAAACATCTGCGGGAGACGCCTGGGAGGAGTTCTGGGTAGATCCTGCAGGATGGACCGATGTCAAGAGAGAAAAATCATCTCGGGTGTCTTCCCTGGAGGAGTCTGGGGTTGCTACCCGGGATTAAAGGGACTCAAAACACCGGAAAAATGTCTGCGGGAGACGCCTGGGAGGAATCTCAGATGCATCCCAGAAGATGGAGCATTGTCCAAGGAGAAAAATCATCTCGGGTATCTTCCCTGGAGGAGTCTGGGGTTGCTACCTGGGATGACAGAACCCTAAACCGCGAGAAAAAAGACTCATGGACATAGCTGCAACAAGTCTCGGATGCATCCCAGAGGATGGAGCTTTGTCCAAGGAGAAAAATCATCTCGGGTGTCTTCCCTGGAGGAGTCTGGGGTTGCTACCCGGGATTACAGGGACCCAAACCACCGGAAAAATGTCTGCGGGAGACGCCTGGGAGGAATTTCAGAAGCATCCCAGAAGATGGAGCATTGTCCAAGGAGAAAAATCATCTCGGGTATCTTCCCTGGAGGAGTCTGGGGTTGCTACCCGGGATCACAGGGCCCTAAACCACCGGAAGAAAGACTCAGGGACATACCTGCAAGGAGTCTCGGATGCTTCCCAGAGGATGGAGCATTGTCCAAGGAGAAAAATCATCTCGGGTGTCTTCCCTGGAGGAGTCTGGGGTTGCTACCCGGGATTAAAGGGACCCAAACCACCAGAAAAATGTCTGCGGGAGACGCCTGGGAGGAATCTCAGATGCATTCCAGAAGATGGAGCACTGTCCAAGGAGAAAAATCATCTCGGATATCTTCCCTGGAGGAGTCTGGGGTTGCTAGCCAGTATCACTGGGCCCTAAAGCACTGGAGAAAACTCTGCGGGAGATACCTGGGAGGAGTTCTGGGTAGATCCTGCAGGATGGACCGATGTCAAGAGAGAAAAATCATCTTGGGTGTCTTCCCTGGAGGAGTCTGGGGTTGCTACCTGGGATGACAGAACCCTAAACCGCGAGAAAAAAGACTCAGGGACATAGCTGCGACAAGTCTCGGATGCATCCCAGAGGATGGAGCTTTGTCCAAGGAGAAAAATCATCTCGCATATCTTCCCTGGAGGAGTCTGGAGTTGCTACCCAGTATCACTGGGCCATAAAGCACTGGAGAAAACTCAGCGGGAGATACCTGGGAGGAGTTCTGGGTAGATCCCGCAGGATGGACCACTATCAAGAGAGAAAAGTCATCTTGGGTATCTTCCCTGGAGGAGTCTGGGGTTGCTACCCGGGAGTACAGGGACTCAAAACACCGGAAAAATGTCTGCGGGAGACGCCTGGGAGGAATCTCAGATGCATCCCACAAGATGGAGCATTGTCCAAGGAGAAAAATCATCTCGGGTATCTTCCCTGGAGGAGTCTGGGGTTGCTACCTGGGATGACAGAACCCTAAACCGCGAGAAAAAAGACTCAGGGACATAGCTGCGACAAGTCTCGGATGCATCCCAGAGGATGGAGCTTTGTCCAAGGAGAAAAATCATCTCGGGTGTCTTCCCTGGAGGAGTCTGGGGTTCCTACCCGGGATTACAGGGACCAAAACCACAGGAAAAACATCTGCGGGAGACGTCTGGGAGGAGTTCTGCGTAGATCCTGCACGATGGACCGATGTCAAGAGAGAAAAATCATCTTGGGTGTCTTCCCTGGAGGAGTCTGGGGTTGCTACCCGGGATCACAGGGCCCTAAAGCACTGGAGAAAACTCTGCGGGAGATACCTGGGAGGAGTTCTGGGTAGATCCTGCAGGATGGACCGATGTCAAGAGAGAAAAATCATCTTGGGTGTCTTCCCTGGAGGAGTCTGGGGTTGCTACCCGGGATTACAGGGACCCAAACCACAGGAAAAATGTCTATGGGAGACGCCTGGGAGGAGTCTCGGATGCATCCCAGAGGATGGAGATTTGTCCAAGGAGAAAAATCATCTCGGGTATCTTCCCTGGAGGAGTCTGCGGTTGCTACCCGGGACCACAGGGCCCTATAACCCTGAAGAAAACTATGCAGGAGACGCCCGGGAGGAGTTCTGGGTAGGTCCCGCAGGATGGACCACTGTCAAGACAGAAAAATCATCTTGGGTGTCTTCCGTGAAGGAGTCTGGGGTTGCTACCCGGGATCACAGGGCCCTAAAGCACTGGAGAAAACTCTGCGGGAGAGGCCTGGGAGGAGTTCTGGGTAGATCCCACAGGATGGACCAATGTCAAGAGAGAAAAATCATCTCGGGTATCTTCCTGGAGGAGTCCGGGGTTGCTACCCGGGATTAGAGGAACTCAAACCACAGGAAAAATATCTTCGGGAGACGCCTGGGAGGAATCTCAGATGAATCCCAGAAGATGGAGCAGTGTCCAAGGAGAAAAATCATCTCGGGTGTCTTCCCTGGAGGAGTCTGGGGTTGCTACCCGGGATTACAGGGACCCAAACAACAGGAAAAACATCTGCGGGAGACGACTGGGAGGAGTTCTGGGTAGAGCCCGCAGGATGGACCAATGTCAAGAGAGAAAAATCATCTTGGGTGTCTTCCCTGGAGGAGTCTGGGGTTGCTACCCGGGATCACAGGGCCCTAAAGCCCTGGAGAAAACTCTGCGGGAGATACCTGGGAGGAGTTCTGGGTAGATCCTGCAGGATGGACCGATGTCAAGAGAGAAAAATCATCTTGGGTGTCTTCCCTGGAGGAGTCTGGGGTTGCTACCTGGGATGACAGAACCCTAAACCGCGAGAAAAAGGACTCAGGGACATAGATGCGACAAGTCTCGGATGCATCCCAGAGGATGGAGCTTTGTCCAAGGAGAAAAATCATCTAGGGTATCTTCCCTGGAGGAGTCTGGGGTTGATACCCGGGATCACAGGGCCCTAAAGCTCTCGAGAAAACTCTGCGGGAGATACCTGGGAGGAGTTCTGGGTAGATCCTGCAGGATGGACTGATGTCAAGAGAGAAAAATCATCTTGGGTGTCTTCCCTGGAGGGGTCTGGGGTTGCTACCTGGGATGACAGAACCCTAAACGGCGAGAAAAAAGACTCAGGGACATAGCTGCGACAAGTCTCGGATGCATCCCAGAGGATGGAGCTTTGTCCAAGGAGAAAAATCATCTCGGGTGTCTTCCCTGGAGGAGTCTGGGGTTGCTACCCGGGATTACAGGGACCCAAACCACAGGAAAAAAATCTGCGGGAGTTGCCTGGGAGGAATCTCAGATGCATCCCAGAAGATGGAGCATTGTCCAAGGAGAAAAATCTTCTCTGGTATCTTCCCTGGAGGAGTCTGGGGTTGCTACCCGGGATTGCAGGGACCCAAACCACAGGAAAAACATCTGCGGGAGACGCCTGGGAGGAGTTCTGGGTAGATCCCGCAGGATGGACCGATGTCAAGAGAGAAAAATCATCTTGGGTGTCTTCCCTGGAGGAGTCTGGGGTTGCTACCTAGGATGACAGAACCCTACACCACGAGAAAAAAGACTCAGGGACATAGCTGCGACAAGTCTCGGATGCATCCCAGAGTATGGATCTTTGTCCAAGGAGAAAAATCATCTCGGATATCTTCCCTGGAGGAGTATGGGCTTGCTACCCGGGATCACAGGGCCCTAAAGCACTGGAGAAAACTCTGCGGAAGACGCCTGGGAGGAGTTCTGGGTAGGTCCCGCAGGATGGACCACTGTCAAGAGAGAAAAGTCATCTTGGGTGTCTTCCCTGGAGGAGTCTGGGGTTGCTACCTGGGATGACAGAACCCTAAACCGCGAGAAAAAAGACTCAGGGACATAGCTGCGACAAGTCTCGGATGCATCAGAGAGGATGGAGCTTTGTCCAAGGAGAAAAATCATCTCGGGTGTCTTCCCTGGAGGAGTCTGGGGTTGCTACCCGGGATTACAGGGACCCAAACCACCAGAAAAATGTCTGCGGGAGACGCCTGGGAGGAATCTCAGATGCATCCCAGAAGATGGAGCATTGTCCAAGGAGAAAAATCATCTCGGGTATCTTCTCTGGAGGAGTCTGGGGTTGCTACCTGGGATGACAAAACCCTAAACCGCGAGAAAAAAGAGTCAGGGACATAGCTGCGACAAGTCTCGGATGCATCCCAGAGGATGGAGCTTTGTCCAAGGAGAAAAATCATCTCGGGTGTCTTCCCTGGAGTAGTCTGGGGTTGCTACCCGGGATTACAGGGACCCAAACCACCGGAAAAATGTCTGCGGGAGACGCCTGGGAGGAATCTCAGATGCATCCCAGAAGATGGAGCATTGTCCAAGGAGAAAAATCATCTCGGGTATCTTCCCTGGAGGGGTCTGGGTTTGCTACCCGGGATCACAGGGCCCTAAACCACCGTAATAAAGACTCAGGGACATACCTGCAAGGAGTCTCGGATGCTTCCCAGAGCATGGAGCATTGTCCAAGGAGAAAAATTATCTCGGGTATCTTCCCTGGAGGAGTCTGGGGTTGCTACCCAGGATTACAGGGACCCAAACCACAGGAAAAACATCTGCGGGAGACGCCTGGGAGGAGTTCTGGGTAGATCCCGCAGGATTGGACCAATGTCAAGAGAGAAAAATCATCTTGGGTGTCTTCCGTAGAGGAGTCTGTGGTTGCTACCTAGGATGACAGAACCCTACACCGCGAGAAAAAAGACTCAGGGACATAGCTGAGACAAGTCTCGGATGCATCCCAGAGGATGGAGCTTTGTCCAAGGAGAAAAATCATCTTGGGTATCTTCCCTGGAGGAGTCTGGGGTTGCTACCCGGGATTAAAGGGACTCAAAACACTGTAAAAATGTCTGCGGGAGACGCCTGGGAGGAATCTCAGATGCATCCCAGAAGATGGAGCATTGTCCAAGGAGAAAAATCATCTCGGGTATCTTCCCTGGAGGAGTATGGGGTTGCTACCCGCGATTACAGGGACCCAAAATACAGGAAAAACATCTGCGGGAGACGCCTGGGAGGAGTTCTGGGTAGATCCTGCAGGATGGACCGATGTCAAGAGAGAAAAATCATCTCGGGTGTCTTCCCTGGAGGAGTCTGGGGTTGCTACCCGGGATTAAAGGGACTCAAAACACCGGAAAAATGTCTGCGGGAGACGCCTGGGAGGAATCTCAGATGCATCCCAGAAGATGGAGCATTGTCCAAGGAGAAAAATCATCTCGGGTATCTTCCCTGGAGGAGTCTGGGGTTGCTACCTGGGATGACAGAACCCTAAACCGCGAGAAAAAAGACTCATGGACATAGCTGCAACAAGTCTCGGATGCATCCCAGAGGATGGAGCTTTGTCCAAGGAGAAAAATCATCTCGGGTGTCTTCCCTGGAGGAGTCTGGGGTTGCTACCCGGGATTACAGGGACCCAAACCACCGGAAAAATGTCTGCGGGAGACGCCTGGGAGGAATTTCAGAAGCATCCCAGAAGATGGAGCATTGTCCAAGGAGAAAAATCATCTCGGGTATCTTCCCTGGAGGAGTCTGGGGTTGCTACCCGGGATCACAGGGCCCTAAACCACCGGAAGAAAGACTCAGGGACATACCTGCAAGGAGTCTCGGATGCTTCCCAGAGGATGGAGCATTGTCCAAGGAGAAAAATCATCTCGGGTGTCTTCCCTGGAGGAGTCTGGGGTTGCTACCCGGGATTAAAGGGACCCAAACCACCAGAAAAATGTCTGCGGGAGACGCCTGGGAGGAATCTCAGATGCATTCCAGAAGATGGAGCACTGTCCAAGGAGAAAAATCATCTCGGATATCTTCCCTAGAGGAGTCTGGGGTTGCTACCCGGGATCACAGGGCCCTAAAGCACTGGAGAAAACTCTGCGGGAGATACCTGGGAGGAGTTCTGGGTAGATCCTGCAGGATGGACCGATGTCAAGAGAGAAAAATCATCTTGGGTGTCTTCCCTGGAGGAGTCTGGGGTTGCTACCTGGGATGACAGAACCCTAAACCGCGAGAAAAAAGACTCAGGGACATAGCTGCGACAAGTCTCGGATGCATCCCAGAGGATGGAGCTTTGTCCAAGGAGAAAAATCATCTCGGGTGTCTTCCCTGGAGGAGTCTGGGGTTGCTACCCAGGATCACAGGGCCCTAAACCACCGGAATAAAGACTCAGAAACATACCTGCAAGGAGTCTCGGATGCTTCCAAGAGGATGGAGCATTGTCCAAGGAGAAAAATCATCTCGGGTATCTTCCCTGGAGGAGTCTGGGGTTGCTACCTGGGATTACAGGGACCCAAACCACCGGAAAAATGTCTGCGGGAGACGCCTGGGAGGAATCTCAGATGCATCCCAGAGGATGGAGCATTGTCCAAGGAGAAAAATTATCTCGGGTATCTTCCCTGGAGGAGTCTGGGGTTGCTACCCGGGATTGCAGGGACCCAAACCACAGGAAAAACATCTGCGGGAGACGCCTGGGAGGAGTTCTGGGTAGATCCCGCAGGATGGACCGATGTCAAGAGAGAAAAATCATCTTGGGTGTCTTCCCTGGAGGAGTCTGGGGTTGCTACCTAGGATGACAGAACCCTACACCACGAGAAAAAAGACTCAGGGACATAGCTGCGACAAGTCTCGGATGCATCCCAGAGTATGGATCTTTGTCCAAGGAGAAAAATCATCTCGGATATCTTCCCTGGAGGAGTATGGGCTTGCTACCCGGGATCACAGGGCCCTAAAGCACTGGAGAAAACTCTGCGGAAGACGCCTGGGAGGAGTTCTGGGTAGGTCCCGCAGGATGGACCACTGTCAAGAGAGAAAAGTCATCTTGGGTGTCTTCCCTGGAGGAGTCTGGGGTTGCTACCTGGGATGACAGAACCCTAAACCGCGAGAAAAAAGACTCAGGGACATAGCTGCGACAAGTCTCGGATGCATCAGAGAGGATGGAGCTTTGTCCAAGGAGAAAAATCATCTCGGGTGTCTTCCCTGGAGGAGTCTGGGGTTGCTACCCGGGATTACAGGGACCCAAACCACCAGAAAAATGTCTGCGGGAGACGCCTGGGAGGAATCTCAGATGCATCCCAGAAGATGGAGCATTGTCCAAGGAGAAAAATCATCTCGGGTATCTTCTCTGGAGGAGTCTGGGGTTGCTACCTGGGATGACAAAACCCTAAACCGCGAGAAAAAAGAGTCAGGGACATAGCTGCGACAAGTCTCGGATGCATCCCAGAGGATGGAGCTTTGTCCAAGGAGAAAAATCATCTCGGGTGTCTTCCCTGGAGTAGTCTGGGGTTGCTACCCGGGATTACAGGGACCCAAACCACCGGAAAAATGTCTGCGGGAGACGCCTGGGAGGAATCTCAGATGCATCCCAGAAGATGGAGCATTGTCCAAGGAGAAAAATCATCTCGGGTATCTTCCCTGGAGGGGTCTGGGTTTGCTACCCGGGATCACAGGGCCCTAAACCACCGTAATAAAGACTCAGGGACATACCTGCAAGGAGTCTCGGATGCTTCCCAGAGCATGGAGCATTGTCCAAGGAGAAAAATTATCTCGGGTATCTTCCCTGGAGGAGTCTGGGGTTGCTACCCAGGATTACAGGGACCCAAACCACAGGAAAAACATCTGCGGGAGACGCCTGGGAGGAGTTCTGGGTAGATCCCGCAGGATTGGACCAATGTCAAGAGAGAAAAATCATCTTGGGTGTCTTCCGTAGAGGAGTCTGTGGTTGCTACCTAGGATGACAGAACCCTACACCGCGAGAAAAAAGACTCAGGGACATAGCTGAGACAAGTCTCGGATGCATCCCAGAGGATGGAGCTTTGTCCAAGGAGAAAAATCATCTTGGGTATCTTCCCTGGAGGAGTCTGGGGTTGCTACCCGGGATTAAAGGGACTCAAAACACTGTAAAAATGTCTGCGGGAGACGCCTGGGAGGAATCTCAGATGCATCCCAGAAGATGGAGCATTGTCCAAGGAGAAAAATCATCTCGGGTATCTTCCCTGGAGGAGTATGGGGTTGCTACCCGCGATTACAGGGACCCAAAATACAGGAAAAACATCTGCGGGAGACGCCTGGGAGGAGTTCTGGGTAGATCCTGCAGGATGGACCGATGTCAAGAGAGAAAAATCATCTCGGGTGTCTTCCCTGGAGGAGTCTGGGGTTGCTACCCGGGATTAAAGGGACTCAAAACACCGGAAAAATGTCTGCGGGAGACGCCTGGGAGGAATCTCAGATGCATCCCAGAAGATGGAGCATTGTCCAAGGAGAAAAATCATCTCGGGTATCTTCCCTGGAGGAGTCTGGGGTTGCTACCTGGGATGACAGAACCCTAAACCGCGAGAAAAAAGACTCATGGACATAGCTGCAACAAGTCTCGGATGCATCCCAGAGGATGGAGCTTTGTCCAAGGAGAAAAATCATCTCGGGTGTCTTCCCTGGAGGAGTCTGGGGTTGCTACCCGGGATTACAGGGACCCAAACCACTGGAAAAATGTCTGCGGGAGACGCCTGGGAGGAATTTCAGAAGCATCCCAGAAGATGGAGCATTGTCCAAGGAGAAAAATCATCTCGGGTATCTTCCCTGGAGGAGTCTGGGGTTGCTACCCGGGATCACAGGGCCCTAAACCACCGGAAGAAAGACTCAGGGACATACCTGCAAGGAGTCTCGGATGCTTCCCAGAGGATGGAGCATTGTCCAAGGAGAAAAATCATCTCGGGTGTCTTCCCTGGAGGAGTCTGGGGTTGCTACCCGGGATTAAAGGGACCCAAACCACCAGAAAAATGTCTGCGGGAGACGCCTGGGAGGAATCTCAGATGCATTCCAGAAGATGGAGCACTGTCCAAGGAGAAAAATCATCTCGGATATCTTCCCTGGAGGAGTCTGGGGTTGCTAGCCAGTATCACTGGGCCCTAAAGCACTGGAGAAAACTCTGCGGGAGATACCTGGGAGGAGTTCTGGGTAGATCCTGCAGGATGGACCGATGTCAAGAGAGAAAAATCATCTTGGGTGTCTTCCCTGGAGGAGTCTGGGGTTGCTACCTGGGATGACAGAACCCTAAACCGCGAGAAAAAAGACTCAGGGACATAGCTGCGACAAGTCTCGGATGCATCCCAGAGGATGGAGCTTTGTCCAAGGAGAAAAATCATCTCGCATATCTTCCCTGGAGGAGTCTGGAGTTGCTACCCAGTATCACTGGGCCATAAAGCACTGGAGAAAACTCAGCGGGAGATACCTGGGAGGAGTTCTGGGTAGATCCCGCAGGATGGACCACTATCAAGAGAGAAAAGTCATCTTGGGTATCTTCCCTGGAGGAGTCTGGGGTTGCTACCCGGGAGTACAGGGACTCAAAACACCGGAAAAATGTCTGCGGGAGACGCCTGGGAGGAATCTCAGATGCATCCCACAAGATGGAGCATTGTCCAAGGAGAAAAATCATCTCGGGTATCTTCCCTGGAGGAGTCTGGGGTTGCTACCTGGGATGACAGAACCCTAAACCGCGAGAAAAAAGACTCAGGGACATAGCTGCGACAAGTCTCGGATGCATCCCAGAGGATGGAGCTTTGTCCAAGGAGAAAAATCATCTCGGGTGTCTTCCCTGGAGGAGTCTGGGGTTCCTACCCGGGATTACAGGGACCAAAACCACAGGAAAAACATCTGCGGGAGACGTCTGGGAGGAGTTCTGCGTAGATCCTGCACGATGGACCGATGTCAAGAGAGAAAAATCATCTTGGGTGTCTTCCCTGGAGGAGTCTGGGGTTGCTACCCGGGATCACAGGGCCCTAAAGCACTGGAGAAAACTCTGCGGGAGATACCTGGGAGGAGTTCTGGGTAGATCCTGCAGGATGGACCGATGTCAAGAGAGAAAAATCATCTTGGGTGTCTTCCCTGGAGGAGTCTGGGGTTGCTACCCGGGATTACAGGGACCCAAACCACAGGAAAAATGTCTATGGGAGACGCCTGGGAGGAGTCTCGGATGCATCCCAGAGGATGGAGATTTGTCCAAGGAGAAAAATCATCTCGGGTATCTTCCCTGGAGGAGTCTGCGGTTGCTACCCGGGACCACAGGGCCCTATAACCCTGAAGAAAACTATGCAGGAGACGCCCGGGAGGAGTTCTGGGTAGGTCCCGCAGGATGGACCACTGTCAAGACAGAAAAATCATCTTGGGTGTCTTCCGTGAAGGAGTCTGGGGTTGCTACCCGGGATCACAGGGCCCTAAAGCACTGGAGAAAACTCTGCGGGAGAGGCCTGGGAGGAGTTCTGGGTAGATCCCACAGGATGGACCAATGTCAAGAGAGAAAAATCATCTCGGGTATCTTCCTGGAGGAGTCCGGGGTTGCTACCCGGGATTAGAGGAACTCAAACCACAGGAAAAATATCTTCGGGAGACGCCTGGGAGGAATCTCAGATGAATCCCAGAAGATGGAGCAGTGTCCAAGGAGAAAAATCATCTCGGGTGTCTTCCCTGGAGGAGTCTGGGGTTGCTACCCGGGATTACAGGGACCCAAACAACAGGAAAAACATCTGCGGGAGACGACTGGGAGGAGTTCTGGGTAGAGCCCGCAGGATGGACCAATGTCAAGAGAGAAAAATCATCTTGGGTGTCTTCCCTGGAGGAGTCTGGGGTTGCTACCCGGGATCACAGGGCCCTAAAGCCCTGGAGAAAACTCTGCGGGAGATACCTGGGAGGAGTTCTGGGTAGATCCTGCAGGATGGACCGATGTCAAGAGAGAAAAATCATCTTGGGTGTCTTCCCTGGAGGAGTCTGGGGTTGCTACCTGGGATGACAGAACCCTAAACCGCGAGAAAAAGGACTCAGGGACATAGATGCGACAAGTCTCGGATGCATCCCAGAGGATGGAGCTTTGTCCAAGGAGAAAAATCATCTAGGGTATCTTCCCTGGAGGAGTCTGGGGTTGATACCCGGGATCACAGGGCCCTAAAGCTCTCGAGAAAACTCTGCGGGAGATACCTGGGAGGAGTTCTGGGTAGATCCTGCAGGATGGACTGATGTCAAGAGAGAAAAATCATCTTGGGTGTCTTCCCTGGAGGGGTCTGGGGTTGCTACCTGGGATGACAGAACCCTAAACGGCGAGAAAAAAGACTCAGGGACATAGCTGCGACAAGTCTCGGATGCATCCCAGAGGATGGAGCTTTGTCCAAGGAGAAAAATCATCTCGGTTGTCTTCCCTGGAGGAGTCTGGGCTTGCTACCCAGGATTACAGGGCCCTAAACCACCGGAATAAAGACTCAGGGACATACCTGCAAGGAGTCTCGGATGCTTCCCAGAGGATGGAGCATTGTCCAAGGAGAAAAATCATCTCGGGTGTCTTCCCTGGAGGAGTCTGGGGTTGCTACCCGGGATTACAGGGACCCAAACCACAGGAAAAAAATCTGCGGGAGTTGCCTGGGAGGAATCTCAGATGCATCCCAGAAGATGGAGCATTGTCCAAGGAGAAAAATCTTCTCTGGTATCTTCCCTGGAGGAGTCTGGGCTTGCTACCCAGTATCACTGGGCCCTAAAGCACTGGAGAAAACTCTGCGGGAGAGGCCTGGGAGGAGTTCTGGGTAGATCCCGCAGGATTGGACCACTGTCAAGAGAGAAAAATCATCTTGGGTGTCTTCCCTGGAGGAGTCTGGGATTGCTACCTTGGATGACAGAACCCTAAACCGCGAGAAAAAAGACTCAGGGACATAGCTGCTACAAGTCTCGGATGCATCCCAGAGGATGGAGCTTTGTCCAAGGAGAAAAATCATCTCGGGTGTCTTCCCTGGAGGAGTCTGGGGTTGCTACCCAGGATCACAGGGCCCTAAACCACCGGAATAAAGACTCAGAAACATACCTGCAAGGAGTCTCGGATGCTTCCCAGAGGATGGAGCATTGTCCAAGGAGAAAAATCATCTCGGGTATCTTCCCTGGAGGAGTCTGGGGTTGCTACCTGGGATTACAGGGACCCAAACCACCGGAAAAATGTCTGCGGGAGACACCTGCAAGGAGTCTCAGATGCATCCCAGAAGATGGAGCATTGTCCAAGGAGAAAAATCATCTCGGGTGTCTTCCCTGGAGGAGTCTGGCGTTGCTACCCGGGATTACAGGGACCCAAACCACAGGAAAAATATCTACGGGAGACGCCTGGGAGGAGTCTCGGATGCATCCCAGAGGATGGAGCTTTGTCCAAGGAGAAAAATCATCTCGGGTGTCTTCCCTGGAGGAGTCTGGGCTTGCTACCCAGAATTACAGGGACCCAAACCACAGGAACAATGTCTGTGGGAGACGCCTGGGAGGAATCTCAGATGCATCCCAGAAGATGGAGCATTGTCCAAGGAGAAAAATCATCTCGGATATCTTTCCTGGAGGAGTCTGGGGTTGCTACCCAGTATCACTGGGCCCTAAACCACCGGAATAAAGACTCAGGGACATACCTGCAAGGAGTCTCGGATGCTTCCCAGAGGATGGAGCATTGTCCAAGGAGAAAAATCATCTCGGGTATCTTCCTGGAGGAGTCTGGGGTTGCTACCCGGGATTACATGGACCTAAAGCACTGGAGAAAACTCTGCGGGAGACGCCTGGGAGGAGTTCTGGGTAGATCCCGCAGGATGGACCACTGTCAAGAGAGAAAAATCATCTCGGGTGTCTTCCCTGGAGGAGTCTGGGGTTGCTACCCGGGATCACAGGGCCCCAAACCACCGGAATAAAGACTCAGGGACATACCTGCAAGGAGTCTCGGATGCTTCCCAGAGGATGGAGCATTGTCCAAGGAGAAAAATCATCTCGGGTATCTTCCCTGGAGGAGTCTGGGGTTGCTACCCGGGATCACAGGGCCCTAAAGCACTGGAGAAAACTCTGCGGGAGAGGCCTGGGAGGAGTTCTGGGTAGATCCCGCAAAATTGGACCACTGTCAAGAGAGAAAAATCATCTTGGGTGTCTTCCCTGGAGGAGTCTGGGGTTGCTACCTGGGATTACAGAACCCTATACCGCGAGAAAAAAGACTCAGGGACATAGCTGCGACAAGTCTCGGATGCATCCCAGAGGATGGAGCTTTGTCCAAGGAGAAAAATCATCTCGGGTGTCTTCCCTGGAGGAGTCTGTGCTTGCTACCCAGGATTACAGGGACCCAAACCACAGGAACAATGTCTGCGGGAGACGCCTGGGAGGAATCTCAGATGCATCCCAGAAGATGGAGCATTGTCCAAGGAGAAAAATCATCTCGGGTATCTTCCCTGGAGGAGTATGGGGTTGCTACCCGCGATTACAGGGACCCAAAATACAGGAAAAACATCTGCGGGAGACGCCCGGGAGGAGTTCTGGGTAGGTCCCGCAGGATGGACCACTGTCAAGACAGAAAAATCATCTTGGGTGTCTTCCGTGAAGGACTCTGGGGTTGCTACCCGGGATCACAGGGCCCTAAAGCACTGGAGAAAACTCTGCGGGAGAGGCCTGGGAGGAGTTCTGGGTAGATCCCGCAAAATTGGACCACTGTCAAGAGAGAAAAATCATCTTGGGTGTCTTCCCTGGAGGAGTCTGGGGTTGCTACCTGGGATGACAGAACCCTATACCGCGAGAAAAAAGACTCAGGGACATAGCTGCGACAAGTCTCGGATGCATCCCAGAGGATGGAGCTTTGTCCAAGGAGAAAAATCATCTCGGGTGTCTTCCCTGGAGGAGTCTGGGGTTGCTACCCGGGATTACAGGGACCAAAACCACAGGAAAAATGTCTGCGGGAGACGCCTGGGAGGAATCTCAGATGCATCCCAGAAGATGGAGCATTGTCCAAGGAGAAAAATCATCTCGGGTATCTTCCCTGGAGGAGTCTGGGGTTGCTACCCGGGATTAAAGGGACTCAAACCACCGGAAAAATGTCTGCGGGAGACGCCTGGGAGGAATCTCAGATGCATCCCAGAAGATGGAGCATTGTCCAAGGAGAAAAATCATCTCGGGTATCTTCCCTGGAGGAGTCTGGGGTTGCTACCTGGGATGACAGAACCCTAAACCGCGAGAAAAAATACTCAGGGACATAGCTGCGACAAGTCTCGGATGCATCCCAGAGGATGGAGCTTTGTCCAAGGAGAAAAATCATCTCGGGTATCTTCTCTGGAGGAGTCTGGGTTTGCTACCCGGGATCACAGGGCCCTAAACCACCGGAATAAAGACTCAAGGACATACCTGCAAGGAGTCTCGGATGCTTCCCAGAGCATGGAGCATTGTCCAAGGAGAAAAATTACCTCGGGTATCTTCCCTGGAGGAGTCTGGGGTTGCTACCCGGGATTGCAGGGACCCAAACCACAGGAAAAACATCTGCGGGAGACGCCTGGGAGGAGTTCTGGGTAGATCCCGCAGGATGGACCGATGTCAAGAGAGAAAAATCATCTTGGGTGTCTTCCCTGGAGGAGTCTGGGGTTGCTACCTAGGATGACAGAACCCTACACCACGAGAAAAAAGACTCAGGGACATAGCTGCGACAAGTCTCGGATGCATCCCAGAGTATGGATCTTTGTCCAAGGAGAAAAATCATCTCGGATATCTTCCCTGGAGGAGTATGGGCTTGCTACTCGGGATCACAGGGCCCTAAAGCACTGGAGAAAACTCTGCGGAAGACGCCTGGGAGGAGTTCTGGGTAGGTCCCGCAGGATGGACCACTGTCAAGAGAGAAAAGTCATCTTGGGTGTCTTCCCTGGAGGAGTCTGGGGTTGCTACCTGGGATGACAGAACCCTAAACCGCGAGAAAAAAGACTCAGGGACATAGCTGCGACAAGTCTCGGATGCATCAGAGAGGATGGAGCTTTGTCCAAGGAGAAAAATCATCTCGGGTGTCTTCCCTGGAGGAGTCTGGGGTTGCTACCCGGGATTACAGGGACCCAAACCACCAGAAAAATGTCTGCGGGAGACGCCTGGGAGGAATCTCAGATGCATCCCAGAAGATGGAGCATTGTCCAAGGAGAAAAATCATCTCGGGTATCTTCTCTGGAGGAGTCTGGGGTTGCTACCTGGGATGACAAAACCCTAAACCGCGAGAAAAAAGAGTCAGGGACATAGCTGCGACAAGTCTCGGATGCATCCCAGAGGATGGAGCTTTGTCCAAGGAGAAAAATCATCTCGGGTGTCTTCCCTGGAGTAGTCTGGGGTTGCTACCCGGGATTACAGGGACCCAAACCACCGGAAAAATGTCTGCGGGAGACGCCTGGGAGGAATCTCAGATGCATCCCAGAAGATGGAGCATTGTCCAAGGAGAAAAATCATCTCGGGTATCTTCCCTGGAGGGGTCTGGGTTTGCTACCCGGGATCACAGGGCCCTAAACCACCGTAATAAAGACTCAGGGACATACCTGCAAGGAGTCTCGGATGCTTCCCAGAGCATGGAGCATTGTCCAAGGAGAAAAATTATCTCGGGTATCTTCCCTGGAGGAGTCTGGGGTTGCTACCCAGGATTACAGGGACCCAAACCACAGGAAAAACATCTGCGGGAGACGCCTGGGAGGAGTTCTGGGTAGATCCCGCAGGATTGGACCAATGTCAAGAGAGAAAAATCATCTTGGGTGTCTTCCGTAGAGGAGTCTGTGGTTGCTACCTAGGATGACAGAACCCTACACCGCGAGAAAAAAGACTCAGGGACATAGCTGAGACAAGTCTCGGATGCATCCCAGAGGATGGAGCTTTGTCCAAGGAGAAAAATCATCTTGGGTATCTTCCCTGGAGGAGTCTGGGGTTGCTACCCGGGATTAAAGGGACTCAAAACACTGTAAAAATGTCTGCGGGAGACGCCTGGGAGGAATCTCAGATGCATCCCAGAAGATGGAGCATTGTCCAAGGAGAAAAATCATCTCGGGTATCTTCCCTGGAGGAGTATGGGGTTGCTACCCGCGATTACAGGGACCCAAAATACAGGAAAAACATCTGCGGGAGACGCCTGGGAGGAGTTCTGGGTAGATCCTGCAGGATGGACCGATGTCAAGAGAGAAAAATCATCTCGGGTGTCTTCCCTGGAGGAGTCTGGGGTTGCTACCCGGGATTAAAGGGACTCAAAACACCGGAAAAATGTCTGCGGGAGACGCCTGGGAGGAATCTCAGATGCATCCCACAAGATGGAGCATTGTCCAAGGAGAAAAATCATCTCGGGTATCTTCCCTGGAGGAGTCTGGGGTTGCTACCTGGGATGACAGAACCCTAAACCGCGAGAAAAAAGACTCAGGGACATAGCTGCGACAAGTCTCGGATGCATCCCAGAGGATGGAGCTTTGTCCAAGGAGAAAAATCATCTCGGGTGTCTTCCCTGGAGGAGTCTGGGGTTCCTACCCGGGATTACAGGGACCAAAACCACAGGAAAAACATCTGCGGGAGACGTCTGGGAGGAGTTCTGCGTAGATCCTGCACGATGGACCGATGTCAAGAGAGAAAAATCATCTTGGGTGTCTTCCCTGGAGGAGTCTGGGGTTGCTACCCGGGATCACAGGGCTCTAAAGCACTGGAGAAAACTCTGCGGGAGATACCTGGGAGGAGTTCTGGGTAGATCCTGCAGGATGGACCGATGTCAAGAGAGAAAAATCATCTTGGGTGTCTTCCCTGGAGGAGTCTGGGGTTGCTACCCGGGATTACAGGGACCCAAACCACAGGAAAAATGTCTATGGGAGACGCCTGGGAGGAGTCTCGGATGCATCCCAGAGGATGGAGGTTTGTCCAAGGAGAAAAATCATCTCGGGTATCTTCCCTGGAGGAGTCTGCGGTTGCTACCCGGGACCACAGGGCCCTATAACCCTGAAGAAAACTATGCAGGAGACGCCCGGGAGGAGTTCTGGGTAGGTCCCGCAGGATGGACCACTGTCAAGACAGAAAAATCATCTTGGGTGTCTTCCGTGAAGGAGTCTGGGGTTGCTACCCGGGATCACAGGGCCCTAAAGCACTGGAGAAAACTCTGCGGGAGAGGCCTGGGAGGAGTTCTGGGTAGATCCCACAGGATGGACCAATGTCAAGAGAGAAAAATCATCTCGGGTATCTTCCTGGAGGAGTCCGGGGTTGCTACCCGGGATTAGAGGAACTCAAACCACAGGAAAAATATCTTCGGGAGACGCCTGGGAGGAATCTCAGATGAATCCCAGAAGATGGAGCAGTGTCCAAGGAGAAAAATCATCTCGGGTGTCTTCCCTGGAGGAGTCTGGGGTTGCTACCCGGGATTACAGGGACCCAAACAACAGGAAAAACATCTGCGGGAGACGACTGGGAGGAGTTCTGGGTAGAGCCCGCAGGATGGACCAATGTCAAGAGAGAAAAATCATCTTGGGTGTCTTCCCTGGAGGAGTCTGGGGTTGCTACCCGGGATCACAGGGCCCTAAAGCCCTGGAGAAAACTCTGCGGGAGATACCTGGGAGGAGTTCTGGGTAGATCCTGCAGGATGGACCGATGTCAAGAGAGAAAAATCATCTTGGGTGTCTTCCCTGGAGGAGTCTGTGGTTGCTACCTGGGATGACAGAACCCTAAACCGCGAGAAAAAGGACTCAGGGACATAGATGCGACAAGTCTCGGATGCATCCCAGAGGATGGAGCTTTGTCCAAGGAGAAAAATCATCTAGGGTATCTTCCCTGGAGGAGTCTGGGGTTGATACCCGGGATCACAGGGCCCTAAAGCTCTCGAGAAAACTCTGCGGGAGATACCTGGGAGGAGTTCTGGGTAGATCCTGCAGGATGGACTGATGTCAAGAGAGAAAAATCATCTTGGGTGTCTTCCCTGGAGGGGTCTGGGGTTGCTACCTGGGATGACAGAACCCTAAACGGCGAGAAAAAAGACTCAGGGACATAGCTGCGACAAGTCTCGGATGCATCCCAGAGGATGGAGCTTTGTCCAAGGAGAAAAATCATCTCGGGTGTCTTCCCTGGAGGAGTCTGGGCTTGCTACCCAGAATTACAGGGACCCAAACCACAGGAACAATGTCTGTGGGAGACGCCTGGGAGGAATCTCAGATGCATCCCAGAAGATGGAGCATTGTCCAAGGAGAAAAATCATCTCGGATATCTTCCCTGGAGGAGTCTGGGGTTGCTACCCAGTATCACTGGGCCCTAAACCACCGGAATAAAGACTCAGGGACATACCTGCAAGGAGTCTCGGATGCTTCCCAGAGGATGGAGCATTGTCCAAGGAGAAAAATCATCTCGGGTATCTTCCTGGAGGAGTCTGGGGTTGCTACCCGGGATTACATGGACCTAAAGCACTGGAGAAAACTCTGCGGGAGACGCCTGGGAGGAGTTCTGGGTAGATCCCGCAGGATGGACCACTGTCAAGAGAGAAAAATCATCTCGGGTGTCTTCCCTGGAGGAGTCTGGGGTTGCTACCCGGGATCACAGGGCCCCAAACCACCGGAATAAAGACTCAGGGACATACCTGCAAGGAGTCTCGGATGCTTCCCAGAGGATGGAGCATTGTCCAAGGAGAAAAATCATCTCGGGTATCTTCCCTGGAGGAGTCTGGGGTTGCTACCCGGGATCACAGGGCCCTAAAGCACTGGAGAAAACTCTGCGGGAGAGGCCTGGGAGGAGTTCTGGGTAGATCCCGCAAAATTGGACCACTGTCAAGAGAGAAAAATCATCTTGGGTGTCTTCCCTGGAGGAGTCTGGGGTTGCTACCTGGGATTACAGAACCCTATACCGCGAGAAAAAAGACTCAGGGACATAGCTGCGACAAGTCTCGGATGCATCCCAGAAGATGGAGCATTGTCCAAGGAGAAAAATCATCTCGGGTATCTTCCCTGGAGGAGTATGGGGTTGCTACCCGCGATTACAGGGACCCAAAATACAGGAAAAACATCTGCGGGAGACGCCCGGGAGGAGTTCTGGGTAGGTCCCGCAGGATGGACCACTGTCAAGACAGAAAAATCATCTTGGGTGTCTTCCGTGAAGGACTCTGGGGTTGCTACCCGGGATCACAGGGCCCTAAAGCACTGGAGAAAACTCTGCGGGAGAGGCCTGGGAGGAGTTCTGGGTAGATCCCGCAAAATTGGACCACTGTCAAGAGAGAAAAATCATCTTGGGTGTCTTCCCTGGAGGAGTCTGGGGTTGCTACCTGGGATGACAGAACCCTATACCGCGAGAAAAAAGACTCAGGGACATAGCTGCGACAAGTCTCGGATGCATCCCAGAGGATGGAGCTTTGTCCAAGGAGAAAAATCATCTCGGGTGTCTTCCCTGGAGGAGTCTGGGGTTGCTACCCGGGATTACAGGGACCCAAACCACCGGAAAAATGTCTGCGGGAGACGCCTGGGAGGAATCTCAGATGCATCCCAGAAGATGGAGCATTGTCCAAGGAGAAAAATCATCTCGGGTATCTTCCCTGGAGGAGTCTGGGGTTGCTACCCGGGATTAAAGGGACTCAAACCACCGGAAAAATGTCTGCGGGAGACGCCTGGGAGGAATCTCAGATGCATCCCAGAAGATGGAGCATTGTCCAAGGAGAAAAATCATCTCGGGTATCTTCCCTGGAGGAGTCTGGGGTTGCTACCTGGGATGACAGAACCCTAAACCGCGAGAAAAAATACTCAGGGACATAGCTGCGACAAGTCTCGGATGCATCCCAGAGGATGGAGCTTTGTCCAAGGAGAAAAATCATCTCGGGTATCTTCTCTGGAGGAGTCTGGGTTTGCTACCCGGGATCACAGGGCCCTAAACCACCGGAATAAAGACTCAGGGACATACCTGCAAGGAGTCTCGGATGCTTCCCAGAGCATGGAGCATTGTCCAAGGAGAAAAATTACCTCGGGTATCTTCCCTGGAGGAGTCTGGGGTTGCTACCCGGGATTGCAGGGACCCAAACCACAGGAAAAACATCTGCGGGAGACGCCTGGGAGGAGTTCTGGGTAGATCCCGCAGGATGGACCGATGTCAAGAGAGAAAAATCATCTTGGGTGTCTTCCCTGGAGGAGTCTGGGGTTGCTACCTAGGATGACAGAACCCTACACCACGAGAAAAAAGACTCAGGGACATAGCTGCGACAAGTCTCGGATGCATCCCAGAGTATGGATCTTTGTCCAAGGAGAAAAATCATCTCGGATATCTTCCCTGGAGGAGTATGGGCTTGCTACCCGGGATCACAGGGCCCTAAAGCACTGGAGAAAACTCTGCGGAAGACGCCTGGGAGGAGTTCTGGGTAGGTCCCGCAGGATGGACCACTGTCAAGAGAGAAAAGTCATCTTGGGTGTCTTCCCTGGAGGAGTCTGGGGTTGCTACCTGGGATGACAGAACCCTAAACCGCGAGAAAAAAGACTCATGGACATAGCTGCAACAAGTCTCGGATGCATCCCAGAGGATGGAGCTTTGTCCAAGGAGAAAAATCATCTCGGGTGTCTTCCCTGGAGGAGTCTGGGGTTGCTACCCGGGATTACAGGGACCCAAACCACCGGAAAAATGTCTGCGGGAGACGCCTGGGAGGAATATCAGAAGAATCCCAGAAGATGGAGCATTGTCCAAGGAGAAAAATCATCTCGGGTATCTTCCCTGGAGGAGTCTGGGGTTGCTACCCGGGATCACAGGGCCCTAAACCACCGGAAGAAAGACTCAGGGACATACCTGCAAGGAGTCTCGGATGCTTCCCAGAGGATGGAGCATTGTCCAAGGAGAAAAATCATCTCGGGTGTCTTCCCTGGAGGAGTCTGGGGTTGCTACCCGGGATTAAAGGGACCCAAACCACCAGAAAAATGTCTGCGGGAGACGCCTGGGAGGAATCTCAGATGCATTCCAGAAGATGGAGCACTGTCCAAGGAGAAAAATCATCTCGGATATCTTCCCTGGAGGAGTCTGGGGTTCCTACCCGGGATTACAGGGACCAAAACCACAGGAAAAACATCTGCGGGAGACGTCTGGGAGGAGTTCTGCGTAGATCCTGCACGATGGACCGATGTCAAGAGAGAAAAATCATCTTGGGTGTCTTCCCTGGAGGAGTCTGGGGTTGCTACCTGGGATGACAGAACCCTAAACCGCGAGAAAAAAGACTCAGGGACATAGCTGCGACAAGTCTCGGATGCATCCCAGAGGATGGAGCTTTGTCCAAGGAGAAAAATCATCTCGCATATCTTCCCTGGAGGAGTCTGGAGTTGCTACCCAGTATCACTGGGCCATAAAGCACTGGAGAAAACTCAGCGGGAGATACCTGGGAGGAGTTCTGGGTAGATCCCGCAGGATGGACCACTATCAAGAGAGAAAAGTCATCTTGGGTATCTTCCCTGGAGGAGTCTGGGGTTGCTACCCGGGAGTACAGGGACTCAAAACACCGGAAAAATGTCTGCGGGAGACGCCTGGGAGGAATCTCAGATGCATCCCACAAGATGGAGCATTGTCCAAGGAGAAAAATCATCTCGGGTATCTTCCCTGGAGGAGTCTGGGGTTGCTACCTGGGATGACAGAACCCTAAACCGCGAGAAAAAAGACTCAGGGACATACCTGCAAGGAGTCTCGGATGCATCCCAGAGGATGGAGCTTTGTCCAAGGAGAAAAATCATCTAGGGTATCTTCCCTGGAGGAGTGTGGGGTTGATACCCGGGATCACAGGGCCCTAAAGCTCTCGAGAAAACTCTGCGGGAGATACCTGGGAGGAGTTCTGGGTAGATCCTGCAGGATGGACTGATGTCAAGAGAGAAAAATCATCTTGGGTGTCTTCCCTGGAGGGGTCTGGGGTTGCTACCTGGGATGACAGAACCCTAAACGGCGAGAAAAAAGACTCAGGGACATAGCTGCGACAAGTCTCGGATGCATCCCAGAGGATGGAGCTTTGTCCAAGGAGAAAAATCATCTCGGTTGTCTTCCCTGGAGGAGTCTGGGCTTGCTACCCAGGATTACAGGGCCCTAAACCACCGGAATAAAGACTCAGGGACATACCTGCAAGGAGTCTCGGATGCTTCCCAGAGGATGGAGCATTGTCCAAGGAGAAAAATCATCTCGGGTGTCTTCCCTGGAGGAGTCTGGGGTTGCTACCCGGGATTACAGGGACCCAAACCACAGGAAAAAAATCTGCGGGAGTTGCCTGGGAGGAATCTCAGATGCATCCCAGAAGATGGAGCATTGTCCAAGGAGAAAAATCTTCTCTGGTATCTTCCCTGGAGGAGTCTGGGCTTGCTACCCAGTATCACTGGGCCCTAAAGCACTGGAGAAAACTCTGCGGGAGAGGCCTGGGAGGAGTTCTGGGTAGATCCCGCAGGATTGGACCACTGTCAAGAGAGAAAAATCATCTTGGGTGTCTTCCCTGGAGGAGTCTGGGATTGCTACCTTGGATGACAGAACCCTAAACCGCGAGAAAAAAGACTCAGGGACATAGCTGCTACAAGTCTCGGATGCATCCCAGAGGATGGAGCTTTGTCCAAGGAGAAAAATCATCTCGGGTGTCTTCCCTGGAGGAGTCTGGGGTTGCTACCCAGGATCACAGGGCCCTAAACCACCGGAATAAAGACTCAGAAACATACCTGCAAGGAGTCTCGGATGCTTCCCAGAGGATGGAGCATTGTCCAAGGAGAAAAATCATCTCGGGTGTCTTCCCTGGAGGAGTCTGGGGTTACTACCCGGGATCACAGGGCCCTAAACCACCTGAATAAAGACTCAGGGACATACCTACAAGGAGTCTCGGATGCTTCCCAGAGGATGGAGCATTGTCCAAGGAGAAAAATCATCTCGGGTGTCTTCCCTGGAGGAGTCTGGGGTTGCTACCCGGGATTACAGGGACCCAAACCACAGGAAAAAAATCTGCGGGAGTCGCCTGGGAGGAATCTCAGATGCATCCCAGAAGATGGAGCATTGTCCGAGGAGAAAAATCATCTCGGTATCTTCCCTGGAGGAGTATGGGGTTGCTACCTGGGATGACAGAACCCTATACCACGAGAAAAAAAACTCAGGGACATAGCTGCGACAAGTCTCGGATGCATCCCAGAGGATGAAGCTTTGTCCAAGGAGAAAAATCATCTCGGATGTCTTCCCTGGAGGAGTCTGGGGTTGCTATCTGGGATTACAGGGACCCAAACCACCGGAAAAATGTCTGCGGGAGACGCCTGGGAGGAATCTCAGATGCATCCCAGAAGATGGAGCATTGTCCAAGAAGAAAAATCATCTCGGGTGTCTTCCCTGGAGGAGTCTGGCGTTGCTACCCGGGATTACAGGGACCCAAACCACAGGAAAAATGTCTACGGGAGACGCCTGGGAGGAGTCTCGGATGCATCCCAGAGGATGGAGATTTGTCCAAGGAGAAAAGTCATCTCGGGTATCTTCCGTGGAGGAGTCTGGGGTTGCTACCCAGTATCACTGGGCCCTAAAGCACTGGAGAAAACTCTGCGGGAGAGGCCTGGGAGGAGTTCTGGGTAGATCCCGCAGGATTGGACCACTGTGAAGAGAAAAAAATCATCTTGGGTGTCTTCCCTGGAGGAGTCTGGGGTTGCTACCTGGGATGACAGAACCCTAAACCGCGAGAAAAAAGACTCAGGGACATAGCTGCGACAAGGCTCGGATGCATCCCAGAGGATGGAGCTTTGTCCAAGGAGAAAAATCATCTCGGGTGTCTTCCCTGGAGGAGTCTGGGGTTGCTACCCAGGATCACAGGGCCCTAAACCACCGGAATAAAGACTCAGAAACATACCTGCAAGGAGTCTCGGATGCTTCCCAGAGGATGGAGCATTGTCCAAGGAGAAAAATCATCTCGGGTGTCTTCCCTGGAGGAGTCTGGGGTTACTACCCGGGATCACAGGGCCCTAAACCACCTGAATAAAGACTCAGGGACATACCTACAAGGAGTCTCGGATGCTTCCCAGAGGATGGAGCATTGTCCAAGGAGAAAAATCATCTCGGGTGTCTTCCCTGGAGGAGTGTGGGGTTGCTACCCGGGATTACAGGGACCCAAACCACAGGAAAAAAATCTGCGGGAGTCGCCTGGGAGGAATCTCAGATGCATCCCAGAAGATGGAGCATTGTCCGAGGAGAAAAATCATCTCGGTATCTTCCCTGGAGGAGTATGGGGTTGCTACCTGGGATGACAGAACCCTATACCACGAGAAAAAAAACTCAGGGACATAGCTGCGACAAGTCTCGGATGCATCCCAGAGGATGAAGCTTTGTCCAAGGAGAAAAATCATCTCGGATGTCTTCCCTGGAGGAGTCTGGGGTTGCTATCTGGGATTACAGGGACCCAAACCACCGGAAAAATGTCTGCGGGAGACGCCTGGGAGGAATCTCAGATGCATCCCAGAAGATGGAGCATTGTCCAAGAAGAAAAATCATCTCGGGTGTCTTCCCTGGAGGAGTCTGGCGTTGCTACCCGGGATTACAGGGACCCAAACCACAGGAAAAATGTCTACGGGAGACGCCTGGGAGGAGTCTCGGATGCATCCCAGAGGATGGAGATTTGTCCAAGGAGAAAAGTCATCTCGGGTATCTTCCGTGGAGGAGTCTGGAGTTGCTACCCAGTATCACTGGGCCCTAAAGCACTGGAGAAAACTCTGCGGGAGAGGCCTGGGAGGAGTTCTGGGTAGATCCCGCAGGATTGGACCACTGTGAAGAGAAAAAAATCATCTTGGGTGTCTTCCCTGGAGGAGTCTGGGGTTGCTACCTGGGATGACAGAACCCTAAACCGCGAGAAAAAAGACTCAGGGACATAGCTGCGACAAGGCTCGGATGCATCCCAGAGGATGGAGCTTTGTCCAAGGAGAAAAATCATCTCGGGTGTCTTCCCTGGAGGAGTCTGGGGTTGCTACCCGGGATTACAGGGACCCAAACCACAGGATAAACATCTGCGGGAGACACCTGGGAGGAGTTCTCGGTAGATCCCGCAGGATGGACCAATGTCAAGAGAGAAAAATCATCTTGGCTGTCTTCCCTGGAGGAGTGTGGGGTTGCTACACGGGATGACAGAACCCTAAACCGCGAGAAAAAAGACTCAGGGACATAGCTGCTACAAGTCTCGGATGCATCCCAGAGGATGGAGCTTTGTCCAAGGAGAAAAATCATCTCGGGTGTCTTCCCTGGAGGAGTCTGGGGTTGCTACCCAGGATCACAGGGCCCTAAACCACCGGAATAAAGACTCAGAAACATACCTGCAAGGAGTCTCGGATGCTTCCCAGAGGATGGAGCATTGTCCAAGGAGAAAAATCATCTCGGGTGTCTTCCCTGGAGGAGTCTGGGGTTACTACCCGGGATCACAGGGCCCTAAACCACCTGAATAAAGACTCAGGGACATACCTACAAGGAGTCTCGGATGCTTCCCAGAGGATGGAGCATTGTCCAAGGAGAAAAATCATCTCGGGTGTCTTCCCTGGAGGAGTCTGGGGTTGCTACCCGGGATTACAGGGACCCAAACCACAGGAAAAAAATCTGCGGGAGTCGCCTGGGAGGAATCTCAGATGCATCCCAGAAGATGGAGCATTGTCCGAGGAGAAAAATCATCTCGGTATCTTCCCTGGAGGAGTATGGGGTTGCTACCTGGGATGACAGAACCCTATACCACGAGAAAAAAAACTCAGGGACATAGCTGCGACAAGTCTCGGATGCATCCCAGAGGATGAAGCTTTGTCCAAGGAGAAAAATCATCTCGGATGTCTTCCCTGGAGGAGTCTGGGGTTGCTATCTGGGATTACAGGGACCCAAACCACCGGAAAAATGTCTGCGGGAGACGCCTGGGAGGAATCTCAGATGCATCCCAGAAGATGGAGCATTGTCCAAGAAGAAAAATCATCTCGGGTGTCTTCCCTGGAGGAGTCTGGCGTTGCTACCCGGGATTACAGGGACCCAAACCACAGGAAAAATGTCTACGGGAGACGCCTGGGAGGAGTCTCGGATGCATCCCAGAGGATGGAGATTTGTCCAAGGAGAAAAGTCATCTCGGGTATCTTCCGTGGAGGAGTCTGGGGTTGCTACCCAGTATCACTGGGCCCTAAAGCACTGGAGAAAACTCTGCGGGAGAGGCCTGGGAGGAGTTCTGGGTAGATCCCGCAGGATTGGACCACTGTGAAGAGAAAAAAATCATCTTGGGTGTCTTCCCTGGAGGAGTCTGGGGTTGCTACCTGGGATGACAGAACCCTAAACCGCGAGAAAAAAGACTCAGGGACATAGCTGCGACAAGGCTCGGATGCATCCCAGAGGATGGAGCTTTGTCCAAGGAGAAAAATCATCTCGGGTGTCTTCCCTGGAGGAGTCTGGGGTTGCTACCCAGGATCACAGGGCCCTAAACCACCGGAATAAAGACTCAGAAACATACCTGCAAGGAGTCTCGGATGCTTCCCAGAGGATGGAGCATTGTCCAAGGAGAAAAATCATCTCGGGTGTCTTCCCTGGAGGAGTCTGGGGTTACTACCCGGGATCACAGGGCCCTAAACCACCTGAATAAAGACTCAGGGACATACCTACAAGGAGTCTCGGATGCTTCCCAGAGGATGGAGCATTGTCCAAGGAGAAAAATCATCTCGGGTGTCTTCCCTGGAGGAGTGTGGGGTTGCTACCCGGGATTACAGGGACCCAAACCACAGGAAAAAAATCTGCGGGAGTCGCCTGGGAGGAATCTCAGATGCATCCCAGAAGATGGAGCATTGTCCGAGGAGAAAAATCATCTCGGTATCTTCCCTGGAGGAGTATGGGGTTGCTACCTGGGATGACAGAACCCTATACCACGAGAAAAAAAACTCAGGGACATAGCTGCGACAAGTCTCGGATGCATCCCAGAGGATGAAGCTTTGTCCAAGGAGAAAAATCATCTCGGATGTCTTCCCTGGAGGAGTCTGGGGTTGCTATCTGGGATTACAGGGACCCAAACCACCGGAAAAATGTCTGCGGGAGACGCCTGGGAGGAATCTCAGATGCATCCCAGAAGATGGAGCATTGTCCAAGAAGAAAAATCATCTCGGGTGTCTTCCCTGGAGGAGTCTGGCGTTGCTACCCGGGATTACAGGGACCCAAACCACAGGAAAAATGTCTACGGGAGACGCCTGGGAGGAGTCTCGGATGCATCCCAGAGGATGGAGATTTGTCCAAGGAGAAAAGTCATCTCGGGTATCTTCCGTGGAGGAGTCTGGGGTTGCTACCCAGTATCACTGGGCCCTAAAGCACTGGAGAAAACTCTGCGGGAGAGGCCTGGGAGGAGTTCTGGGTAGATCCCGCAGGATTGGACCACTGTGAAGAGAAAAAAATCATCTTGGGTGTCTTCCCTGGAGGAGTCTGGGGTTGCTACCTGGGATGACAGAACCCTAAACCGCGAGAAAAAAGACTCAGGGACATAGCTGCGACAAGGCTCGGATGCATCCCAGAGGATGGAGCTTTGTCCAAGGAGAAAAATCATCTCGGGTGTCTTCCCTGGAGGAGTCTGGGGTTGCTACCCGGGATTACAGGGACCCAAACCACAGGATAAACATCTGCGGGAGACACCTGGGAGGAGTTCTCGGTAGATCCCGCAGGATGGACCAATGTCAAGAGAGAAAAATCATCTTGGCTGTCTTCCCTGGAGGAGTGTGGGGTTGCTACACGGGATGACAGAACCCTAAACCGCGAGAAAAAAGACTCAGGGACATAGCTGCGACAAGTCTCGTATGCATCCCAGAGGATGGAGCTTTGTCCAAGGAGAAAAATCATCTCGGGTGTCTTCCCTGGAGGAGTCTGGGCTTGCTACCCAGAATTACAGGGACCCAAACCACAGGAACAATGTCTGTGGGAGACGCCTGGGAGGAATCTCAGATGCATCCCAAAAGATGGAGCATTGTCCAAGGAGAAAAATCATCTCGGATATCTTCCCTGGAGGAGTCTGGGGTTGCTACCCAGTATCACTGGGCCCTAAACCACCGGAATAAAGACTCAGGGACATACCTGCAAGGAGTCTCGGATGCTTCCCAGAGGATGGAGCATTGTCCAAGGAGAAAAATCATCTCGGGTATCTTCCTGGAGGAGTCTGGGGTTGCTACCCGGGATTACATGGACCTAAAGCACTGGAGAAAACTCTGCGGGAGACGCCTGGGAGGAGTTCTGGGTAGATCCCGCAGGATGGACCACTGTCAAGAGAGAAAAATCATCTCGGGTGTCTTCCCTGGAGGAGTCTGGGGTTGCTACCCGGGATCACAGGGCCCTAAACCACCGGAATAAAGACTCAGGGACATACCTGCAAGGAGTCTCGGATGCTTCCCAGAGGATGGAGCATTGTCCAAGGAGAAAAATCATCTCGGGTATCTTCCCTGGAGGAGTCTGGGGTTGCTACCCGGGACCACAGGGCCCTAAAGCCCTGAAGAAAACTATGCAGGAGACGCCCGGGAGGAGTTCTGGGTAGGTCCCGCAGGATGGACCACTGTCAAGACAGAAAAATCATCTTGGGTGTCTTCCGTGAAGGAGTCTGGGGTTGCTACCCGGGATCACATGGCCCTAAAGCACTGGAGAAAACTCTGCGGGAGAGGCCTGGGAGGAGTTCTGGGTAGATCCCGCAAAATTGGACCACTGTCAAGAGAGAAAAATCATCTTGGGTGTCTTCCCTGGAGGAGTCTGGGGTTGCTACCTGGGATGACAGAATCCTAAACCGCGAGAAAAAAGACTCAGGGACATAGCTGCGACAAGTCTCGGATGCATCCCAGAGGATGGAGCTTTGTCCAAGGAGAAAAATCATCTCGGGTGTCTTCCCTGGAGGAGTCTGGGGTTGCTACCCGGGATTACAGGGACCCAAACCACAGGAAAAACATCAGCGGGAGACGCCTGGGAGGAGGTCTGGGTAGATCCCGCAGGATGGACCAATGTCAAGAGAGAAAAATCATCTTGGGTGTCTTCCCTGGAGGAGTCTGGGGTTGCTACCTGGGATGACAGAACCCTAAACCGCGAGAAAAAAGACTCAGGGACATAGCTGCGACAAGTCTCGGATGCATCCCAGAGGATGGAGCTTTGTCCAAGGAGAAAAATCATCTCGGATGTCTTCCCTGGAGGAGTCTGGGGTTGCTACCCGGGATTACAGGGACCCAAACCACCGGAAAAATGTCTGCGGGAGACGCCTGGGAGGAATCTCAGATGCATCCCAGAAGATGGAGCATTGTCCAAGGAGAAAAATCATCTCGGGTGTCTTCCCTGGAGGAGTCTGGCGTTGCTACCCGGGATTACAGGGACCCAAACCACAGGAAAAATGTCTACGGGAGACGCCTGGGAGGAGTCTCGGATGCATCCCAGAGGATGGAGATTTGTCCAAGGAGAAAAGTCATCTCGGGTATCTTCCCTGGAGGAGTCTGGGCTTGCTACCCGGGATTAAAGGGACCCAAACCACCGGAAAAATGTCTGCGGGAGACGCCTGGGAGGAATCTCAGATGCATCCCAGAAGATGGAGCATTGTCCAAGGAGAAAAATCATCTCGGGTATCTTCCCTGGAGGAGTCTGGGGTTGCTTCCCGGGATCACAGGGCCCTAAACCACCGGAATAAATACTCAGAAACATACCTGCAAGGAGTCTCGGATGCTTCCCAGAGGATGGAGCATTGTCCAAGGAGAAAAATTATCTCGGGTATCTTCCCTGGAGGAGTCTGGGGTTGCTACCTGGGATTACAGGGACCCAAACCACCGGAAAAATGTCTGCGGGAGACGCCTGTGAGGAATCTCAGATGCATCCCAGAAGATGGAGCATTGTCCAAGGAGAAAAATCATCTCGGGTGTCTTCCCTGGAGGAGTCTGGCGTTGCTACCCGGGATTACAGGGACCCAAACCACAGGAAAAATATCTACGGGAGACGCCTGGGAGGAGTCTCGGATGCATCCCAGAGGATGGAGCTTTGTCCAAGGAGAAAAATCATCTCGGGTGTCTTCCCTGGAGGAGTCTGGGCTTGCTACCCAGAATTACAGGGACCCAAACCACAGGAACAATGTCTGTGGGAGACGCCTGGGAGGAATCTCAGATGCATCCCAGAAGATGGAGCATTGTCCAAGGAGAAAAATCATCTCGGATATCTTCCCTGGAGGAGTCTGGGGTTGCTACCCAGTATCACTGGGCCCTAAACCACCGGAATAAAGACTCAGGGACATACCTGCAAGGAGTCTCGGATGCTTCCCAGAGGATGGAGCATTGTCCAAGGAGAAAAATCATCTCGGGTATCTTCCTGGAGGAGTCTGGGGTTGCTACCCGGGATTACATGGACCTAAAGCACTGGAGAAAACTCTGCGGGAGACGCCTGGGAGGAGTTCTGGGTAGATCCCGCAGGATGGACCACTGTCAAGAGAGAAAAATCATCTCGGGTGTCTTCCCTGGAGGAGTCTGGGGTTGCTACCCGGGATCACAGGGCCCCAAACCACCGGAATAAAGACTCAGGGACATACCTGCAAGGAGTCTCGGATGCTTCCCAGAGGATGGAGCATTGTCCAAGGAGAAAAATCATCTCGGGTATCTTCCCTGGAGGAGTCTGGGGTTGCTACCCGGGATCACAGGGCCCTAAAGCACTGGAGAAAACTCTGCGGGAGAGGCCTGGGAGGAGTTCTGGGTAGATCCCGCAAAATTGGACCACTGTCAAGAGAGAAAAATCATCTTGGGTGTCTTCCCTGGAGGAGTCTGGGGTTGCTACCTGGGATTACAGAACCCTATACCGCGAGAAAAAAGACTCAGGGACATAGCTGCGACAAGTCTCGGATGCATCCCAGAGGATGGAGCTTTGTCCAAGGAGAAAAATCATCTCGGGTGTCTTCCCTGGAGGAGTCTGTGCTTGCTACCCAGGATTACAGGGACCCAAACCACAGGAACAATGTCTGCGGGAGACGCCTGGGAGGAATCTCAGATGCATCCCAGAAGATGGAGCATTGTCCAAGGAGAAAAATCATCTCGGGTATCTTCCCTGGAGGAGTATGGGGTTGCTACCCGCGATTACAGGGACCCAAAATACAGGAAAAACATCTGCGGGAGACGCCCGGGAGGAGTTCTGGGTAGGTCCCGCAGGATGGACCACTGTCAAGACAGAAAAATCATCTTGGGTGTCTTCCGTGAAGGACTCTCGGTTGCTACCCGGGATCACAGGGCCCTAAAGCACTGGAGAAAAATCTGCGGGAGAGGCCTGGGAGGAGTTCTGGGTAGATCCAGCAAAATTGGACCACTGTCAAGAGAGAAAAATCATCTTGGGTGTCTTCCCTGGAGGAGTCTGGGGTTGCTACCTGGGATGACAGAACCCTATACCGCGAGAAAAAAGACTCAGGGACATAGCTGCGACAAGTCTCGGATGCATCCCAGAGGATGGAGCTTTGTCCAAGGAGAAAAATCATCTCGGGTGTCTTCCCTGGAGGAGTCTGGGGTTGCTACCCGGGATTACAGGGACCAAAACCACAGGAAAAATGTCTGCGGGAGACGCCTGGGAGGAATCTCAGATGCATCCCAGAAGATGGAGCATTGTCCAAGGAGAAAAATCATCTCGGGTATCTTCCCTGGAGGAGTCTGGGGTTGCTACCCGGGATTAAAGGGACTCAAACCACCGGAAAAATGTCTGCGGGAGACGCCTGGGAGGAATCTCAGATGCATCCCAGAAGATGGAGCATTGTCCAAGGAGAAAAATCATCTCGGGTATCTTCCCTGGAGGAGTCTGGGGTTGCTACCTGGGATGACAGAACCCTAAACCGCGAGAAAAAATACTCAGGGACATAGCTGCGACAAGTCTCGGATGCATCCCAGAGGATGGAGCTTTGTCCAAGGAGAAAAATCATCTCGGGTGTCTTCCCTGGAGGAGTCTGGGGTTCCTACCCGGGATTACAGGGACCCAAACCACAGGAAAAACATCACCGGGAGACGCCTGGGAGGAGGTCTGGGTAGAGCCCGCAGGATGGACCAATGTCAAGACAGAAAAATCATCTTGGGTGTCTTCCCTGGAGGAGTCTGGGGTTGCTACCCGGGATCACAGGGCCCTATAGCACTGGAGAAAACTCTGCGGGAGATACCTGGGAGGAGTTCTGGGTAGATCCTGCAGGATGGACCACTGTCAAGAGAGAAAAATCATCTTGGGTGTCTTCCCTGGAGGAGTCTGGGGTTGCTACCTGGGATGACAGAACCCTAAACCGCGAGAAAAAAGACTCAGGGACATAGCTGCGACAAGTTTCGGATGCATCCCAGAGGATGGAGCTTTGTCCAAGGAGAAAAATCATCTCGGATGTCTTCCCTGGAGGAGTCTGGGGTTGCTATCTGGGATTACAGGGACCCAAACCACCGGAAAAATGTCTGCGGGAGACGCCTGGGAGGAATCTCAGATGCATCCCAGAAGATGGAGCATTGTCCAAGGAGAAAAATCATCTCGGGTATCTTCCCTGGAGGAGTATGGGGTTGCTACCTGGGATGACAGAACCCTAAACCGCGAGAAAAAGGACTCAGGGACATAGCTGCGACAAGTCTCGGATGCATCCCAGAGGATGGAGCTTTGTCCAAGGAGAAAAATCATCTCGGATGTCTTCTCTGGAGGAGTCTGGGGTTGCTACCCGGGATTACAGGGACCCAAACCACCGGAAAAATGTCTGCGGGAGATGCCTGGGAGGAATCTCAGATGCATCCCAGAAGATGGAGCATTGTCCAAGGAGAAAAATCATCTCGGGTGTCTTCCCTGGAGGAGTCTGGCGTTGCTACCCGGGATTACAGGGACCCAAACCACAGGAAAAATGTCTACGGGAGACGCCTGGGAGGAGTCTCGGATGCATCCCAGAGGATGGAGCTTTGTCCAAGGAGAAAAGTCATCTCGGGTATCTTCCCTGGAGGAGTCTGGGCTTGCTACCCGGGATTAAAGGGACCCAAACCACCGGAAAAATGTCTGCGGGAGACGCCTGGGAGGAATCTCAGATGCATCCCAGAAGATGGAGCATTGTCCAAGGAGAAAAATCATCTCGGGTATCTTCCCTGGAGGAGTCTGGGGTTGCTTCCCGGGATCACAGGGCCGTAAACCACCGGAATAAATACTCAGAAACATACCTGCAAGGAGTCTCGGATGCTTCCCAGAGGATGGAGCATTGTCCAAGGAGAAAAATTATCTCGGGTATCTTCTCTGGAGGAGTCTGGGGTTGCTACCCAGTATCACTGGGCCCTAAAGCACTGGAGAAAACTCTGCGGGAGAGGCCTGGGAGGAGTTCTGGGTAGATCCCGCAGGATTGGACCACTGTCAAGAGAAAAAAATCATCTTGGGTGTCTTCCCTGGAGGAGTCTGGGGTTGCTACCTGGGATGACAGAACCCTAAACCGCGAGAAAAAAGACTCAGGGACATAGCTGCGACAAGTCTCGGATGCATCCCAGAGGATGGAGCTTTGTCCAAGGAGAAAAATCATCTCGGGTGTCTTCCCTGGAGGAGTCTGGGCTTGCTACCCAGAATTACAGGGACCCAAACCACAGGAACAATGTCTGTGGGAGACGCCTGGGAGGAATCTCAGATGCATCCCAGAAGATGGAGCATTGTCCAAGGAGAAAAATCATCTCGGATATCTTCCCTGGAGGAGTCTGGGGTTGCTACCCAGTATCACTGGGCCCTAAACCACCGGAATAAAGACTCAGGGACATACCTGCAAGGAGTCTCGGATGCTTCCCAGAGGATGGAGCATTGTCCAAGGAGAAAAATCATCTCGGGTATCTTCCTGGAGGAGTCTGGGGTTGCTACCCGGGATTACATGGACCTAAAGCACTGGAGAAAACTCTGCGGGAGACGCCTGGGAGGAGTTCTGGGTAGATCCCGCAGGATGGACCACTGTCAAGAGAGAAAAATCATCTCGGGTGTCTTCCCTGGAGGAGTCTGGGGTTGCTACCCGGGATCACAGGGCCCTAAACCACCGGAATAAAGACTCAGGGACATACCTGCAAGGAGTCTCGGATGCTTCCCAGAGGATGGAGCATTGTCCAAGGAGAAAAATCATCTCGGGTATCTTCCCTGGAGGAGTCTGGGGTTGCTACCCGGGACCACAGGGCCCTAAAGCACTGGAGAAAACTCTGCGGGAGAGGCCTGGGAGGAGTTCTGGGTAGATCCCGCAAAATTGGACCACTGTCAAGAGAGAAAAATCATCTTGGGTGTCTTCCCTGGAGGAGTCTGGGGTTGCTACCTGGGATGACAGAATCCTAAACCGCGAGAAAAAAGACTCAGGGACATAGCTGTGACAAGTCTCGGATGCATCCCAGAGGATGGAGCTTTGTCCAAGGAGAAAAATCATCTCGGATATCTTCCCTGGAGGAGTCTGGGGTTGCTACCCGGGATTAAAGGGACTCAAACCACCGGAAAAATGTCTGCGTGAGACGCCTGGGAGGAGTCTCGGATGCATCCCAGAGGATGGAGATTTGTCCAAGGAGAAAAATCATCTCGGGTATCTTCCCTGGAGGAGTCTGGGGTTGCTACCCGTGATCACAGGGCCCTAAACCACCGGATTAAAGACTCAGGGACATACCTGCAAGGAGTCTCGGATGCTTCCCAGAGGATGGAGCATTGTCCAAAGAGAAAAATCATCTTGGGTATCTTCCTGGAGGAGTCTGGGGTTGCTACCCGGGATTACATGGACCTAAAGCACTGGAGAAAACTCTGCGGGAGACGCCTGGGAGGAGTTCTGGGTAGATCCCGCAGGATGGACCACTGTCAAGAGAGAAAAATCATCTTGGGTGTCTTCCCTGGAGGAGTCTGGGGTTGCTACCCGGGATCACAGGGACCCAAACCACAGGAACAATGTCTGTGGGAGACGCCTGGGAGGAGTTCTGGGTAGATCCCGCAGGATGGACCAATGTCAAGACAGAAAAATCATCTTGGGTGTCTTCCCTGGAGGAGTCTGGGGTTGCTACCCGGGATCACAGGGCCCTAAAGCACTGGAGAAAACTCTTCGGGAGATACCTGGGAGGAGTTCTGGGTAGATCCTGCAGGATGGACCGATGTCAACAGAGAAAAATCATCTTGGGTGTCTTCCCTGGAGGAGTCTGGGGTTCCTACCCGGGATTACAGGGACCCAAACCACAGGAAAAACATCAGCGGGAGACGCCTGGGAGGAGGTCTGGGTAGATCCCGCAGGATGGACCAATGTCAAGAGAGAAAAATCATCTTGGGTGTCTTCCCTGGAGGAGTCTGGGGTTGGTACCTGGGATGACAGAACCCTAAACTGCGAGAAAAAAGACTCAGGGACATAGCTGCGACAAGTCTCGGATGCATCCCAGAGGATGGAGATTTTTCCAAATAGAAAAATCATCTCGGGTGTCTTCCCTGGAGGAGTCTGGCGTTGCTACCCGGGATTACAGGGACGCAAACCACAGGAAAAATGTCTGCGGGAGACGCCTGGGAGGAGTCTCGGATGCATCCCAGAGGATGGAGATTTGTCCAAGGAGAAAAATCATCTCGGGTATCTTCCCTGGAGGAGTCTGGGGTTGCTACCCGGGATCACAGGGCCCTAAACCACCGGAATAAAGACTCAGGGACATACCTGCAAGGAGTCTTGGATGCTTCCCAGAGGATGGAGCATTGTCCAAGGAGAAAAATCATCTTGGGTATCTTCCTGGAGGAGTCTGGGGTTGCTACCCGGGATTACATGGACCTAAAGCACTGGAGAAAACTCTGCGGGAGACGCCTGGGAGGAGTTCTGGGTAGATCCCGCAGGATGGACCACTGTCAAGAGAGAAAAATCATCTCGGGTGTCTTCCCTGGAGGTGTTTGGGGTTGCTACCTGGGATGACAGAACCCTAAACCGCGAGAAAAAAGACTCAGGGACATAGCTGAGACAAGTCTCGGATGCATCCCAGAGGATGGAGCTTTGTCCAAGGAGAAAAATCATCTCGGGTGTCTTCCCTGGAGGAGTCTGGGGTTGCCACCCGGGATTACAGGGACTCAAACCACCGGAAAAATGTCTGCGGGAGACGCCTGGGAGGAATCTTGGATGCATCCCAGAAGATGGAGCATTGTCCAAGGAGAAAAATAATCTCGGTTATCTTCCCTGGAGGAGTCTGGGGTTGCTACCCGGTCTCCTTTGCCAGAGACGCCGGCTGTGCCTCGTCTGTCCCGGCCGCAGCCCGAGAGCGTCTCCACCGGCCCGGGCCCGACCCTGTGCCCCGGGGGAGCCCCGCAGCCTCTGCCCCGCCGCCAGCCCGCCTCTCCCCGGGCCCCTCCCCGTCCCCGTCCCCGTCCCCGCCGGCACCGGGGGGAGCGCCGCCAGCGGCCGCAGCCCGGCCCCTCTCCGCACCCCCGCTGCCCGCCGACGGCCGCCCCGCCAGACCCCCGGCAGCAGCGGGCAGCGGCGGGGCCGCGCCCGGGGGACGCCCGACGGCTGCGCCGCTGCCCGCTCCCGCGGGGACCCGCTCCCGGGCCCGCCGGCCCCGCGCTTCTGCCCTCGGGCCCCGCCGCGGCCTCCGCAGCCTCCGCGGAGCGAGGCCCACACGCCCCCTGCCCGCAGCCCCCGCACGCACCCACCGGGACCCCCGGCCCCCTCCGCGCCCACACCTGCCCCGCCGCTCCGCCGGGGCTCCCGCCGCACGGCCCGGCCCGGGCCCGCAGGGCCGCAGCCCACTCGAGCCGAGCCCAGCCCAGCCCGGCCCAGCCGATCCAGCCAGCCGTGCGGGCAGAGCCGGGCCGAGCCGGGCGGGGGGAGCAGGCGGCAGGCGCGGCCGCAGCGAGGCAGTGCCGCCTCCCCGGGACTCCCTCCCGCCTCTGCCGGGGATGGGGGGCGGGTGGCCGAGCAGCGCAGCGTCCCCGCAGGGCCCTCCCTGCCCTCTGCACCTGCGGGAGCAGACAAGTCCCCCCCAGGAGAGGCACTCCACGCTGTTCCATCCTTCCCCCGCTCTCTGCCCCCCTGCCCGTCCCCAGCGTCTTCCCGTCCTTTGGGACCTGCTCCTTGCTGCCCGGCCAGCTCCTCTGGGAAGCCCCTTCCCGGCCACTCTTGGGCCAGCAGGCAGTGCCAACGGCGTCCCTGGCAAGGGCCTGTGGCCCAATGCCTGTGGCAACCCAGCCCCGTCCTGCTGGGGAGGGCGAGGATGGGGCTGTGCTCGTGGCCGGGCGAGAGCAGTGTGGGTCGGGGGGATGCTGCCATGCCCCCAGGGATGCCATACCCGTGGACATGCTGTGCCCGCAGGGATGCCATGCCCGTGGGGGTTGCCGTGGCCATTGGGGTGCTGTGCCTGGGGGATTGCCATGTCTGTGGAGATTCTACGCCCGCAAGGAGGTAGATGCTGTATCCCATGGGGATGCCGTGTCCCTGGAGATGCTGTGACCATGGTGGTGTCATGCATGTTGGGATGCTGTGCCCGCAGCGTGCTGGCACTGTGTGAGGTCTGCTGGTCCCTGCTGCAGGGTTGGGTGATCAGTGTGACCATCAGCTGGAACTGCAACCTGGACCTGTCCGACAGCAAGTGCTGCCCTCGCTACTCCTTCCACCACGTCCACCCCAAAAGGACTTCGGCTTCCCCTTGGCTACAGCTACGGGTGATGGCCCTGGCCCCGCTGACCCGCATCCTTCATCCAGCCCTGCCCCACCATCCCCACAGTGCCCATTGGTCTAAGGATGCTCTGTGGTGGGGGGGCATCACCCTGGGGTGCTCCAGCCTCAGGCCAGCCCATCCCGTCCCTGCCCGGGTACCGCCGGAGCTGCAAAGGGCCATGGTGGCAGGCTGGGGTAACACTCGCTCTGCCCGAGACCATCCAAGTCCCCCCCAGCTCTGAGTGACATGTTGCCCCCAGAAGGAGTTGCACCCCTGCCTGGGTGGGACATGTCCTACAGCCACCACGTGTCACTGCTGCCAGCCCCAGGCCTATCAATAAATCCCTGTGCTCAGCATCCCTGCCTGGGGCTGCTCCCTGCAGGCAGAATGCAGGGGACGGGAACGGGAATGGGGGGGTGGGGGTGGGGGTGGGGGGAGGTGTCATCCCCATCCTTGAGCCCTGCAGTGCTGACGTGCAGAAACAAACTCCACAACTCACGCAGAGGTATAAAGCAGCTATGTCTATTGCAGCGCTGGGTGCAAGGGGGATCGCTCCTCCAAACTTGCACACCCTAAAGGGTTAGTTATACAGCTTATAGACATGCCATATATACACATTCACAAGGGTTTCGGGGAAATGATTAACATGTTCATGACTTTTCCGGGAACTCATTACCATAGGCTACTACCCGCCCCCGTTTGCGCATTGCATTATAGTCTCTCGGTGGTCCTTCAGAATCCTCTGGGAGTCGTTGACTCCTTTTTAATCACTGTATTGTTTTGGTCAACTGTCCTTATCTGGTTGCCAAAGCCGCTGCTCTATGGCTCCAGATGGCTCTGCTCCTCTGCCACTTCCAAGGTAGAGCTGCCCCAGGGTCATCATTCAGGAGCCTCTCAGCTACGGCTCTCGCTATGCATTTTGCTATGTTGCAATGTCTCACTGGATGTTGTTTCCCCGTAGCGGTGCCGTGGTGGGGACAGGCACATCCCCCAGCGCTCGTGGGGGGCTGGAGGGTCCTGGGGCTGCTTGCCCTGCTGCAGGCATGTGGGAAGAGCGCGGGGTCCCCCCAGCCCCCTCCGGGCACCGTCCCTGCCCACAGGCTGCCTGCAGAACCTGACACAGGCAGGCACCTTGGTTCGGGCGGCATTGCCCCCCCCGCTGCTACTGCAAGAGGAGGTCGCCCCTGACGGCACCTTGGCGTTGTCCCGAGAGCCCCCGGGGAGCACAGGAGGGGCTCTGCCCGCAGCCCCGGGGACCCTTTTCCCCCGGAGGGGGGCAGGAGCAGGAGCCGCCTGTCCGGTGCTGGCAGCCCCTTCCCCTAGAGCTGCAGGGGGACAGCCGGGGGGCTGCAGGGATCAGACACGGACGGCTCCGTGGTCCTTCCTGCCCAGCAAGGACACAGCTCCACCCCCTCAGCTGCATGCACCCCCCCACGGCCACAGCTCCTGCTTCCCCCCTCCCCAAATCTACACCTGCCTTCTACAAGCCAGTCATTTACAGAAATTCAACACTAAAACCGCACCTGGGGGCCAGCACAGCCCTGCGGAGCACAGCTCCAGCCCTCGGTGCCCCCAGACCCCCGTGCCCGGCAGCGGGGGGCAGGACAGCCCCATGGTCCAGCTCTTCTCCCGCAGCTCCTCCGCGTTCGGCTCCCCTTCCCCCTCCTCTTCTGCCCCCGCCACCTCCTCCTCCCACACTCCTCTCTTGCCGCTGTCCTTCTGGAGGGAGACAGGGACGGCGCAGCAGTTCCTCCTGCCCGGCCAACACCTCCCTGCTCAGCTCAACCCCCCCCGCTGCTGCCGGGGTACGGAGCGCTTCCCAGCTCTGACCTCCCCGTAGCGGACGCGAGAGTCCAACTTCCCTCGGTACCTCCATAACCGGCTGGATCCATCCAGAGCAGGAACTCCCCGCAGCGGGAGCAGGAGATGGTCCGAGAGCGGAAGATCCCCTCGGAGTGGGTACGGGAGGGCAGAGACTGCAGTCGCCCCCCGCGTTGGCATCGTCCCGAGTTCAGAGCCTTCTCTGGGGGACACTGTGGGGAGGAGGCGGTGCTGGCAAAGAGGGGGGGTTCCCTTCTCCCCTCCCACCACTTGGGGATGGATGGGCCGTACCCATCCGACCCCATCCGAGCGGAGCCGACCCCATCCGAGCGGAGCCGAGCCCCGCCGGTGCCCGCGGGCGCGGTGCGGCTCCTCCCGCCGCGGGTGACGGCGCGCAGGAACCGGCCCCGCGGCACCGGGCGCTGCAGCTGCTCGTCCCGCTGCGCTCCGGCGGGGCGGCGCGGGCTCGGGGAGCTCCTGCCCAGGGCGGGGGCGGGCGGGCGGAGCGGGGCGCTGCCGGGGCCGGGGGGCGGCCCGCGGGGGAGGGGGCGTGTGGCGGTGGGAACGCGCGGACTGCGATATGCAGGATCGAAACCGGAATCCGCTGTATTAAGCAAGCGTGCTCTTTACATACCTTTCTACCAAGGCAGTAATTTCCTACTGTACTTGTTTACACCATCGCGTACTCTAAAAGATCACGTTCCCACCGAAAAGGGAATCTCTCTTCCCTGTGAGCAGCACCTCCTTATCTCGGGAGGAGCTTCACACAACTTCGTCGTCTGCCAGAACAGTGCTGCAGCTGCTTATTCCTCCCGATTAGTTCTACCCCACTTAACCCTTCTTTTGCCTCAGTCCCCACATCTCCCCCTTTTTTGTTTTTCAATTAGAAACGCCGAATTTATCATCTTCTGCAGGGCCCTTTGCAGACAAGAGTATAAACATGGAACAATTAATGCTATAAAAAAAATTATGATCAATATCATTAATCCTGTCTTAATGATTGCAGCTATCCATCCTGTAATTCCCCAACCAGATAACAAATCGTTCAACCAATTCCATTCATTGTCTACTTGCAACTTTCTGACCCCCTCCTTTAACATTTGAATGCTTTTATGCACAGATTCTGAATGATCTGACAGATTCACACGACACACTTGTGAAAGACCGAAGTAACCGCTGGGCTGTAGCCGGCCCACACAAAAACCAACTTCCTCGTACTTTCACCGCTGCAGCAAAAGTTGTCGCCAACATCTCCATGTTATGAGAGTTAGAACCGATTCTTTGACATGCCTCAATCATTTGGACTATCGTTGGATTTTGTAACGAGCGCAAAATACACTGACATTCATAATTAGCATTTCCCACAATAAGCTGCGTTAACAAAGACTCTTTCGCAGCAGCATTCGCTGCTTGCAAGGGCTGCCACTTGGCAAGCAGATTTCCACGTTGACTCAAATAATACCATTTGCGTAGGAGTAAGTATTAAATGCGTAATTTGCCAAATATCATAGGGTGTTAACTCATTCCCCCAAAATATTCCTTGTAGCAAACTTTGAGTATGTGGTGCACTTAACCCATTTTGCATAACAGTTTGTCTCAAGTCTTTAATTACTCCATAAGGAAAAAGCGAGTGCTCATTAGGCTGATCCGTTCGTCGTAAGACGGGACACGCTATTGCATTTCCACATGCTGTATCTCCACTGTCCAGTGCCTTTTGCTTTATTTGCCTCCATTTTTCAAGTGGATCATATCAAAAAGGGACATCTTCATTAAAGTCTGCTAACATAGTACCTTCCCCTGTGAAACTTGCAGTATTAGACTTCTTCGTAGGTGATTCATAAAATCCTGGCAAATCAGAGGAGGCTGTCGCTTAAGTTTTGAAGCATCTGCGTTAGATTTTGTTGGATCAGGGCAATCTCATAACTCTGAACTTTCCTTAACCACGAACTCAGTCTGAGATGCCCGATCTCCTGGACTCTCCTGCAGTTAATGCTGTTTTAGCAATTTCCGCTATGGAATCACGGAATCACGGAGTTTTCAGAGTTGGAAGGGACCTCTAGAGATCATCTAGTCCAGCTCCCCTGCTAAAGCAGGATTGCCCAGAGCACATCACTCAGGACTGCATCCAGGTGGGTCTTGAAGATCTCCAGAGAAGGGGACTCCACAACCTCCCTGGGCAGCCTGGGCCAGTGCTCTGACACCCTCATTGTAAAGAAGTGTTTCCCTGTATTTGAACGGAACTTCCTGTGTTCTAACTTGTGCCCATTGCCCCTCGTCCTGTCACTGGGAACCATTGAAAAGAGTCTGGCTCCATCCTCCTTCAACCCACCCTTTAGATACTCATATGCCATAATAAGGTCTCCCCTCAGCCTTCTCTTCTCCAGGCTAAAGAGTCCCAGCTCTCTCAGCCTTTCCTCATAAGGGAGATGCTCCACCCCACCCAGTTTGGTATCATCAGCAAACTTGCTGAGGATACACTCTGTCCCCTCATCCAGGTCATTAATGAATATATTAAACAAAATTGGACCGAGTATTGACCCCTGGGGGACACCACTGGTTACAGGCCTCCAACTAGACTCTGTGCCGCTGATCACAACCCTCTGAGTTCTGTCCCGCAGCCAACTCTCAATCCACCTCACTGTCACCTCATCTAGCCCATACTTCCTCAGCTTCCTAATGAGGATGTTGTGGGAGACAGTGCCCAAAGCCTTGCTAAAGTCAAGGTAGGTGACATCTACGACTTTCCCCTCATCCAGCCAACCAGTTATAACATCACAGAAAGCTATCAGATTGGTCAAGCATGATTTACCCTTGGTAAATCCATGTTGACCACTTCCAATAACTTCCTGTTCCTCAACGTGTTTGGATATGACATCCAGAATGAGTCGCTCCATTACCTTCCCAGGGACAGAGGTGAGACTAACTGGTCTGTAATTCCCTGGGCCCTCCTTCTTGCCTTTTTTGAAGATCAGAGTGATGTCAGCCTTCCTCCAGTCCTCAGGCACCTCTCCTGTTCTCCATGACCGTTCAAAGACGATGGAGAGTGGTCCAGCAATAACATCCGCCAGCTCTCTCAGCACTCGCGGGGTGCATGCCATCAGGGCCCGTGGACTTATGAATGTCCAGCTTGGCCAAGTGGTCTCTGACCCGGTCCTCCTCAACTGAGGGAAAATCTTCCTCTCTCCAGACCTTCTCCTTTGCCTTCAGAGTATGGGATTCGTGAGGGACAGCTTTAGCAGTGAAGACCGAAGAAAAGAAGGCATTCGGGAACTCTGCCTTCTCTGTGTCTTCCACCACTAGGGCACCTGTCTCATTCGCCAGTGGGCCTACATTTTCCCTAGTCTTCCTTTTTCTATTGATATACTCAAAGAATCTCTTCTTATTGTCTTTAACTGCATTGGCCAAGCTGAGTTCTGAAGTTCACTTGTGCTGTTGTCTGAAGTTTACTTGTGCTGTTTTCTTCTCCTGGCAACGCCAGCAGCAGAGCGGTCGGAGGAGAAGGGTGAGTGCCAGGCTGGTGGTGTGGAGGGGCGTGTGAGTGTGATGTGCGCGGTGGCCCCGGAGGGCACTGAGAAGGGTTGGTTGGTCTGGCTGTGCGGGAAGATGCTCTGCCCGCGACGACCGCACGAGCAAGTGCGGCCTTGGGGAAGCGTCTGGTTGAGCGTTTGTTGGTGTATTGGAGAAGAGCTGGGCAGGTGTCCCAAAGGTCAGCGTTTGGTGGGACCCCCTTCAGCCCAAAGCTTTGTGGGACCTTTTTGAAGCCACCCTGGTGAGGCCTCTGCTCCTTCCACCCAAGTACTTTACGTTTCACACCGTGGAGTGGTCATTTCTGACTGCATCCTCAGCAGGACCTGGGGCCGGTGGCAGTAGCTTCAACTGTGGAGCTCTAGAGACCTGGCAAGGATGGAGGAGAAGGAATGAGGCTCCTGGTGAAGGGAGGGAAGTGAGGAGGTGCGGTGTCCACGCTGGCGTTGAGGAGTGGCTGGGCAGGAGAGGACATGTTGGTGTAGGAGCCATGGAGCAGCCCATGGCCAGAAGCAGAGGGTGGACATGGGGAGCATGGGCTCAATGTGAGAGGGAGCACAACCTCGGCACAGCGGGTTTAACTAGAGGGCTGGGAGCGAGAGCGTCGTCCAGCCTGGTCAGGGGAGCTGGGTCTGCTCCTTCTCCACGTGAGAAATGGTGGTTTGCAGGTAGCATCTGGTTGCACTTGCTGGAACGCAGAGCAGGAGAGAGTTGTGTCTACTGCCAGGGGAAGTTTCTGATGGATTTGAGACATGGAAGAGTTGACGAGGCTTTGGGCTGGGTTGACTTGAGTTGGGGTGCTGGCACGCACCCCTTGCTGCTTTCCCCCCTGTCCCCAGCCCAGGTCTTGGGGGAACATCTTCCTCAGCCTTGGCTTTCTCTTCTCTTGGACCTGGAAAAGTGAAACGATGATGGAAATCAGAGCCAAACCAGACATGGTGCTCGGTTCTCACCAATCCCCTACTTTCTGTGCAGGGGACCGATGGTGGTCAGAGCACAGTTTCAGCTTTGCGGGGTTGCGGCTGCTCTGAAAGGCCGTTTGGGCCGGTTTTCCCCTACAAAGGCAGGACACAGGCAGAAAGATGGCAGCGGGGAGGAACTGGGGGTACCTGGGTGCTGAGTCGGGGCTGCAGCTCACCCCAATGCACCCTCGGGTGCCCCCGTGCTCTGTGAGGGGGGGTTTCAGGGCCTGCTGGGCTCACGGTGGTGGCATGCTGCTCTGCGTCGGGCTGGGGGTGGCGGGGAAGGGTCTGGCACGCTGGGGCCGTCACTGACCCTCGTTTTCTCTCCCACCATAGAGCTCCTGGGCGTACCTCTCAGGTCTGTACGGAGCCCCCCCGGCTGGCACCTGCTCCAGGCTGAACAACCCCAACGCTCAGCCTGTCCTCCCAGCAGAGGGGCTCCAGCCCTCACAGCATCTCCGTGGCCTCCTCTGGCCCCACTCCAGCAGGTCCATGTGTTTCCTATGTTGGGGGCTCCAGAGCTGGACGCAGTACTCCAGGTGGGGTCTCCCCAGAGCGCAGCAGAGGGGCAGAACCACATCCCTCGCCCTGCTGGCCCACTTCTGATGCAGGCTGGGATATGGATGGCTTTCTGGGCTGCGATCACGTGTTGCCGGCTCATGTTGAGCTTCTCATCAATCAGCACCCCCAGGTCCTTCTCCCCAGGGCTGCGCTCCATCCATTCTCCGCCCAGCCTGGATTTGGGCTTGGGATTGCCCCGACTAAGCTGCAGGACCTTGCACTGGGCCTCATTGAACTTCATGAGGTTGGCATGTGCCTACCTCTCCGGCCTGTCGTTAGTAGAAGGCCAGGCCTGCAGCACCCGGTTATCACCCCGGCTCGGGTGGGAGGGGATGCTCCTGCATGGGGGGGTTGCCCTGCGCTGGGGGGGAAATGCCACAGAGGGAAGGTCTTGCCGAAGTGGGGGCTGCGCTCATGCTCCCTCTCCCCCATCCCTCCCCAGCTCACCCGGACAGAAGGTCCCGAGGGCAGCGAGCAGATGGTCATCATCACAGGGCCGCCCGAGGCTCAGTTCAGGGTGCTCTGGGTGGGGGCTATGAGGGGGGGGGACAGTAAGGGACAAGTCACAGGCGTCCCTGTGATCACCACTGTGCTGCCAGCCTGGCTTGGCCTCCCTCAGCACCAGGGGAGCTCTTTGCTGGGTACCGTGGTTTTGATGCTGCTGGACATGGGGACATTATCAGCTTTGGGGATGGAGGGGCACAGCGGGCGCTGCCTGATGGTTTTCCTTTCTGTCCGTCTCCTCCCCAGGCCCAGGGGTGAATATTTGGGAAGCTGAAAGAGGCAAACTTCTTTAACGCGAAAGAAGAAGTGAAGCTTGAAGCCCACATCAAGGTGCCTTCCTTCGCAGCAGGCTGTATGATAGGCAAAGGTGGCAAGATGGTAGGTGGTGGTGCCCTGGGGACGCAGAGTTGGGAATCATCCATCACCCCTGCCCAACCCAGGGGGACAAATCCCGGGTGCACAGTGGTTTCAGCGACGTCTTGACCCTCAGCCCCCATGTCCTGGTGGTGGTTCTCGTTGGTCCCAAGGAAGGGGGAGACACACAAGTGGTGACACCAGCAGTGGAGGATTTTGGCTCTTCCACAACAGAAGCCTCTTGTGGTTCGCTCCAGGTGAACGAACTGCAAAACTTAACCAGCGCGGCAGTCATTGTGCCATGAGACCAAACCCCAGACGAGAACGAGGAGGTCATCGTTAAAATCATTGGGCATTTCTTTGCCAGTCAGGTACGGTTTGGCCGTGGCTTTACCTGATCTTCCCCGGCCGCTTTCATCCACCGAGGAAAGATGTGGGGCTTGCTGAGCCCAGCACCACCCAAGCACCCTGCCACTCTTCTTTTGGGAGGTCCCTGTGTCCCCAAGAGTCACTTGAAGGTGTTTCGGTAGCTTCCCCCCGGCTGTGCAAGTGCTGAAATTGAAGATTGGCTCGATTGATCTAAAAATGTGTGTTCTGGAGGCCGTGCAGAGCAGCGCCCAGGGTGTGAATGGACTCCTCTGTGCAGGCAAAGCCACCCGCATCCCACCTGGGTGCATCTTCCATAACTGCACAGCGCAAGATGAGGGAATTGCTCCAGCAGGTGAAGCAGCAGGAGCAGAAACACGCTCCGGGAGCCCCGGCCTCGCAGCACAGCAAGGGAGGCTCCCGCCGTGCCGCCCAGCACCGCCCGATGACTGTAACCCCGCCGCCAGACATCCCCCCCCCTTCCCCCACCCCCAGCAGATCAGGGGAGCAAACCAAAGACCCCCCCAAACACACAGCCCCCCATTCCCCGCGGCGCTGCGAGGATGCACAGCCGAGGGGTACGGGGAGGGCTCTCTCCATCCCACAGCCTCCCCCTTCCTCCTCCGTCGCCTCCCGACGCTGTCCCTTTAGTTGGACTAACAGGGGCAGGTTTGGGTACCTCAGCACCTCACGCTTGTGTCTCCCTTTTAGAGATTTTGTATGCCTTGGAAACCTGAGAGTTGGAGGGTTTTTTTATTAATTTTCTAATAAAAAAAGAACCGAGTTGGACAAAACGATGGGAATAGGCAGCACTGTGGTCATTCTCTCCGGGGCGTTGTGGAGGAAGGCTGCCAGTCTTCCTCCCAGTGTACTTTTCCCCGTTGGCTCCAGACTGCTGCTGGGGCTGAGCTCTGAGCCGCCAGAGCGGTTCTCAGCAGACGGTCACTCGGCGCAGACAATGAGGCCCTGAATAGCCCTTCCTGTGCTCTTGATGGCTCCGGATGGCTCTGCTCCTCTGCTGCTTCTAAGGTGGGGCTGCCCCAGTGCCCTCACTCAGGAGCCTTTTGTCTGTGCAGGTCTCACTTGTGACAGGGGGTGGGGGTGTTGCCAAACTAACTGCTGTGTTGCGATGTGTGAGTGGGTGTTCCTGCCCGTGTCAGTGCCAGAGCTCTTCCGTAGGCTCCTTCTTCCAGCGGAGAGCCAGGGGCCGCTCCTTCAGGAGAGAGCTTGTTTAAAAAGAGAAAAAAAAAAGGGAGTGGGGGGTGGGGGGAAGGAGAAAAAAAAATGGGGGAAAAGAAAAAAGGGGAAAAAGAGGAAAAAAGTAGAAAGAGAGAAAAAGTAAAACGGGGGGACAGGAAACAGAAAAAACGGGGAAAAGGCAAAAAAACAAAAAGGGGAAAAAGAAAAAAGGGGAAAGAAGTGAAAAAAGAGAAAAAGAAAAATGGGGGGAAAAGGGGAAACAGAGAAAAAAGGGGGAAAAAGCAAAAAAAAGGGAAAAAGAAGAAAAGGGGAAAAAGGGAAAAAAGGATGGGGAAGTGAAAAACAAAAGGGAGAAAGAAGAAAACCCCCACATATTAAAAAATAATGGTAGAAAGGAAAAAAAAAAAGCAAACCAAGGAAGGAAAGTGGGAACAGCCGCCGGGCAGGAGGAGGGACAGGAGCCGGGGGAGGATGGGGGGCCGTGGGGGGAGGTGGCGGTGCCAGCGCCGGCCCCGGGGGCTGCGACACCACGTTTTTGTCCTCTACTGCAAAGTGTTCTGTGAAAAACAACCAACCAAATCCCACCCACCGACAACATCAAAACCCAAAGAGAAATCTCTCCAGCTCACAGGAGCCTGAGCTCGCTCTCCGTTGCTCTCTTTCCAGTGTCGCGGGGGGGTCACGGCCGAGCTGAGATTGGGGGGTAGTGGTGGTGGGAGTTTGCCCCATGGCTGTGATGGGGGGAGAAGGGGTGGGTGGGGAGTGGGGGATGTGCTGTGGGTTTTTTTTGGGGTGGTGGTGGTTTTTTGCCAGGTGTCGCTTTACCCAGTGGCTGTGGGAGGTGTTGGCATCAGGAAGCCTGTGCTAAAGCGGGGTGGGGGCCTCGCCGCAGTTGGTTAGCAGAGCCAAAGTGGTTATTAATGGTTATTAACAGCACAGTAATTAGGCCCGTGTAATGGGTGTGATAAGCCCAGCGCTGTTTGTTCACCAAACCTAGAAATTTACATTGTCACATTGTTTTACAAAAAGGCAATTGCTGAACCGGATGTTGCAAGATAGCCAGCACAGCATCCTGTGAGCGAGCAAGGCTAAAACTGCAAAGGTCAGGTTATGCAAACAAAGTAGGATGTGAAAAGACTTGAAGGAGGGGAGGGGGGCTCATGAAGACGAAGAGTACATGATGTGAGGAAGACATGAATCTTTCATCCCTGCGACCACCGGAGGAAAAGGAAAGCAGAAAACGACCCCCTAGCAACAAGTCGTGTCGTGCAGATGCAGAGTACCTCTCTACCGGAAAAAGAAGAGTATAAAACCAAAAGATTTTCGGGAACCAGGCGCATGCCGTCGGCGGAGTGAGTCTCCCAGGCCGCCCAGCGCTGTTTTGCTTGTTGCCGCTTGCTAAATAAATATTCCAAATTTTAATTGACTCTATCTCACATCAATTTGTGGGATCAACTTATAACAATGGGGAAGCTCAGATGCCCCCTAAGCACCCCCCGGTGCTTCTCTAGCCAGGCGAGCGCTGGGCGTCCCCCCCGCAGGAGAGGAGCGCACCTCTGGGGTGGGTGGAAGGGCATCACCCAACGGGGAGAGGACCAAGATGGGGCTTGGGTGTCCCTTGGGGTGGCCGGGTGGCGGGGTAGGGCTGCCACGATGAGGGACACCCCCACGCCTTTCTCCATGGCTCCCACAGCTCTGCTCCCTCCCACCCATCCAGTGCCACCGGAGAGGTGGTGTCCCCCCTCCCGGGGTGGGCAGGGGCTGTGCCACCCCATCTAACACCTCAACGCACCAAAGCACCTCACTGGGGGAGGGACCCTGCGCCTGGTAGCCCCGTGCGCCCCAGCACTGTAAGGATGGGGCTGAGCCCCCACCACGGCCACCCTGTGCAAACCAAAGACCCCCCAAACACACAGCCCCCCATTCCCCGCGGCGCTGCGAGGATGCACAGCCGAGGGGTACGGGGAGGGCTCTCTCCATCCCACAGCCTCCCCCTTCCTCCTCCCTCGCCTCCCAACGCTATCCCTTTCGTTGGACTAACACAGGCAGAGAGACAGAGAAAGAGAGTTTTTATTATTCTTTTTTTTTTAAAATTTTTCATTTCCTAAAAGCCACCTGGTTTTCATCCCAGGCATGGCCAGAGGAGCTCGCCCAGCGTTGAGGGGGGGAGGTTGGGCTGCGTCGCGCAGCGCAGCGGCTCATCAGTTTTTAGAATTAATGTAACGATAACGAAACTAACGGCGATTTTTAAGTTTTGTAAGTATTTTTTTTTTATATTATTTATTTCATTTCAGAGGGGGTGGGGGCGGGAGGGGGATGTTTGTTTTTTAGCAAATGCCGGCTTTTCTAGAGGTTAAAGGAAAGGCTGTGCTTGGATAAAAATGGTTTGGGGAAAGATCCCGGTTGCAAAGAGAGAAGGGGGGCAAAGCCAAATTTCCAACAGGTTGTCAGCCCAGGGCTGGGGGAAAAAAAACAACACACTAGCAAAATTATTATTTTTTTTTTAATTTCAAAAATAAAACACACACAACCCACAACCCCAGATGACACACACACATCCACACACAAAAACTACCTCAGGTTTTCATACCTCAGCACATTGCGCTTCTGTTTCCCTTTTAGAGATTTTGTGTGCCTTGTAAAACTGATAGCTGGAGCATTATTTTTGTTTATTTTCTTAATAAAAAAAAAAAGCGAGTTGGAAAACACACTCTCTACTGAGTGCGAGGTGGGAGAAGGAAAGCAATCCCACGGGTGCCAGAGCTCTTCCATAGTCTCCTTCTGCTGGCTGAGAGCCAGGGGCCGTTCCTTCGGAGAAAGCTTGAGAGATGTTTAAAAAGAGAAAAAGAAAAAAAACAAAAGAAAAAAATGGGGGGAGAAAAAAAAAGAGGGGAAAGAAGAACAAAGAGAAAAAGAGATAAAAGGGGGGAAGAAAAAAGGGGGAAACGGAAAAAAAGGGAAAAGGAATAAAGGGGGGGGGAGAGAAAAAAAAAGGAAAAGGAAACAAAAACCCCAAATATAAAAAAAAAGAAAGGTAGAAAGGAAAAAACAACCAACCAAACCAAGCAAGGAACGGGGTGAAAGCCACCGGGCAAGAGGAAGGACGAGAGCCGGGGGTGAGGTGGCGGTGCCAGCGCCGGCCCCGGGGGCTGTGACACCACACTGCAAAGTGTTCTGTGAAAAAAACCAACCAAACCCCACCCAACGACAACAACATCAAAAAACAAAGAGAAATCTCTCCAGCTCACAAGAGCCTGAGCTCGCTCTCCGTTGCTCTCTTTCCAGTGTCTCGAGGGGGTCACGGCCGAGCTGAGATTGGGGGGGTGGTGGTGGGAGTTTGCCCCATGGCTGTGATGGGGGGAGAAGGGGTGGGTGGGCAGTGGGGGATGTGGTGTGGGGTTTTTTTTTGGGGTGGTGTTTTTTTTGCCAGGTGTTCCTTTACCCAGTGGCTCGGGGAGTGGGACGAAACGGGAAAAAGGGCTTCACTGAGAGGTTCAAATTAACAATTTCTTTGGACTTCACTCACGGGCCCAATACGTCACTATTGCAAGTTCTGTGTGTGCGATGGCGATTACACTATTGCGGTTTAAAAGCAATTAGTGGGATCCACTATTGCGAGCTACAAATGCCCCCGACAAGTAGCAACGCAAACCACAAGGGCGCTAGATATTAATGCCTTAGAAGAGTGCACCAGTCACAAACTCAATCGCATGCCCTATACCGTACGGGTGTTTCTTAGTCACTTACCCTCTCTCTCTCAGGTGAGGTCGCTCCATCCCGGGGAAGTTACCCTGTACAGCGTCCTGGATGGGGGGGACAGATCTCCTAGGGGCCAGCTGTATCCTTGGAGGATTCCCCATTTGTCTCCCCAGACCCCGCGGTTTATATTTCCTGACTCTGGGAGGGTGCAGGATTATGCCCGAGTGGATTACACTGTCTGGGATATTTCCCTCTGGTGGTGCCATAGCGAAGTCTCTGTTGCCAGTTTGTGATGTCCGGCGCTCAACATCACGGGAGAAGTGGTGGGATGGGACTCGGGGCATTTTGATTGTTAAGGGCCATTTGGTCTTGGTTGTTCTGTGCCATCTGGAGATAAGCCCGGGCTGAGCTGTTTTGCAGCTCCCCCCAAGTTCTCTCTGCACAGCCAAGGCACGGCGGAGATGGAGCTGAGTGGGATGGCAGCTCCCTGCCTCTCACCTCTGGTGCTCTGAAACCGGCTTGGCTGGCTGCTCCCACACAGTGTGTTACTGGCTTGCCCAGCAGGTAAAGAACCCAGATTTGGGATGCCACTGGGGTGTCCGTAAGGGGTCCTGGGGGGGACTCTTGCAGGCCAGAGGGAGTCTGGGGCAGCCCTTCAAGGATCTGGGGGTCCCCTCTGGTGCCTCTGGGGAGGGTTTTGTGGCTGGAGAGGGCCCAGCTGGTTTCAAGAGGTGCTTCCTCCCTTTCTCCAGCCCACCCAGCTCCCCCGACACCACCACCCCCCCAGGTTGGTGGGTGCCAGCAGTGCCAGCCTGTCCCACTGGGTCGGGCACTGAGGGGGGCACAGCCCCAGCCGCGGGATGGCAGGATGAACCACAGCACCAGGGATAGAGACCAACATTTTATTTCTTTAACATTTCCCATGGGGGGCACCCCAGGGTTGCGCGGCTGCACCGCAGCTGGTGCCAGGAGGGACTCCAACGTCCCCCCCACAGCTCACCTGGCTCCGCGCGTGATGCTTTTGATGGGGCTCAGCGCGGTCTCTTCTGTGCTACGGACCAAGCGGCTCCAGGTAGGCGACTGCTGCACCGCACTGTGCCGCAGCGTGGGGTGGGGTGGGGGGCTGTGGCATGGGGCTGGGAGCTGCTCCCACTCACCCAGCTCCCGGGGTCCAGGAGACGGACTGGAAGTAGCCAAAGCAAGGGATGACGCACGTGAGAGCCCGCCCGCAGGAGCAGAGCAGTGAGTGGCCCCAGCACCGAGCACCGGGCAAACAGCACACACCCCACGGCAGCCCTGAGCCGGGGCTGTGCCAAGGGCTGCCGGCCGCTCACTCTGTCCCCTCCCTCAGCAGCTTCTCGGCTAGCGGATGAAGGATGGGAGCTCAAGTCGATGCAGGAGAAGCAGGGAGCGTGGGGGAGACCCCCAGATCCTGCCCCAGACCCTCAGCCCGTGCCCTGCCCTGCCTGTGCTGGGCAGCCCTGCCCGCCTGCTGAGGAGGGGGTGCTGCCCGTGGGCCCCGACGGAGGAGACAGGGTGCAGCGGGTCTCTTCTCTCTCCTCCTCTGCAGGGCAACCGAGGAGGCAGCGAGGAGGAAGCACCGGGCCCCACAGGACCCACTGGGCTCCCTGCCAACCATATACCATCTGAGCAGTGATGCCTCTCTCTACCCCCCACCCCCCCCAAGCCCCCACGTCCCCCTGCCCTCCTCTGCCGCCTATAGGTCCTATCAGTGGGGACAGCTGCTTCTGGTCCAGGCACCCCCTGGGCTCCTGGGCCCCCCGAGGGCCACCGCAAGAGCCCCTGCAGCTTGTGCTCGCTGGCCAACTCGGAGGACTGCAGCAGCCTGTTGAGGAGCACCTCCTCTTCCCAGAGCTCCCTCTACCACTTCCTGGAGCCCTGGCCCAGTGCAGCAACAGAGCCAGTGGTGCTCACACACTCAGGACAACCCCGCTCTCCCATGGCTGCTGGTGGGGCAGTGCGGAAACTGGGGCCGGTCCTGGGCCAGGAGCCTCCACAGGAGCTGCCAGCAGGGACCGAGAAAGAGTGGGTTCCCCAGCAGGGGATGGACAGGACACAGAGGCCCACGGACAAGCACCTGTCCCCCAGAAGGCCCCCAGCCATGGACATGGACAAGGTGGAGCGGGTGCAGGAGATCACCTGTGCTTTCCAGGCCTTGAACGCAAAGACGGAGGAGTCCTGCAAGACCACGGGCAGGGAGTGTGGCCAGGCAGACCCAGGGCTGTGCAGGGCAGGAAGGTGCCTGCGGCAGGGCTGCGCCCGGCTGTGGGGCTACCTGAAGGGCTGGTGGAGATGCCACTAGCCGTGTCTGCTTCTGCCAGCCCTGCAAATGGTGACAGCGCCAGGCCCAGAAGACCAACAGTGCCCCGAATACTGAGCGGCTGTGGGGAGTGGGGCCGGGAACCCCTCTGGGGTGCTGCGTATGTGAAACGTTAAAGAAATAAAAAGTTTGTCTCTAGCCCTCGTGCTGTCCTTCCTCCTCCCATACCACGGCTGCGGGTGCCCCCCCGAGGGAGCAGGTGCAATCAGCAAGCACTGTGTGTTGAGCTCCCCTGCTCACAGCCATGCTCCGCCTGAAGGCGGTGAGGCAGGAGCAGTCCCCAGCCAACTTGGGTGCAAAAAGGTTCATCTGACTCAGCGGGTGAGGAACAGCCCGTTTCAACTCTGTACCTTTGGCATTCTCAGGTCGGAGAATTTGATGGAGCCAACTGAGAGCGGCAGCATACGCTGTGGGGCTCTGAGCTGCTGCGTGGTGCCAGGTCTATCCAACGTCAGGCAGTACGTTCCCAGGAGACGTCACCGCTAACAACTCTTCCGAGGAAGTGGGGCCGTTTCTGCAGTCGTAGCCTGCCTGGAGAAACAGCCCCACGGAGCTAAGAGTCTGCTGAGCAGCAAGGGAGCAGAGTCGCTGACTCTCAACCAAGGACTGAAATACAGCAACCCACTCTATTGCCTTCCCCCTTCGCCCGCTGCCTCCCACAGTTGAGAAGAAACCAACCAGGGAGCTCCAAAGGAGGGGACCCCTCCCCCACTCCCCCAAATCTGCTCAACACCCCCAAACCTCCCTCAAGACACGGGACTCCTCCCACACACCTCCACTCCCCACACCGACAACCCTCCCCCTCCCCCAACGCTCCAAAAAGCAGCAGTCCTTAGGGCAGACTCCTTAAGCTGACTCCACAGCTACGGCTCCCCGTCGGCTCCGGGGGAGACAAGGGGGCCCCGGGGCTCTCCGTGGGCTTTAAGGGGGTCCCAGGGCTGCCCACGGGCTCCCAGCAATGCCCGTGCCCACCACCCACCCCCGCTTCAGGGGGCCCAGCGCTGACACCCCCCGACCCATCTCGGGGGTACCTGGGGGGGCTCGGCCGTGGGCTGGAGGCGGGCCAAGGGGGCACGGCCGGGCTGACCTGCCGGGGGGGGCTGAGAGCGGAGGCCACAGCGGAGCCAAGCGCCCGGCCAGGCCGGCCCCGGGCACCCTGCGCTGCGGCCGGGGCTGCCGCCACCTGCGGGGAGCGAGCGGGGGGTGAGGGGGCGGCAGCGGGGGACGGGAGGGGCCTGAATCGGCCCTGTCCTCCCCGGGGACCCCCCACTCGGCTCTGCCCCCCCCCAAACAGGCCCAGACCGCCCCCCGAGCCCCCCAGCCCGGTCCCGCCACCCCACAAACCTCCCAAACTGGCCATGGACTCCACCGCCACCGCCCGCCCGCCCGCCCGCTCCTGCTCTCCTCGGCCCCCGTCCCCCCCGGTACCGACCGTCAGAGCTCTCGACCGCCGACGCACACCGGAAGTGCTCCCCATCACGTCCGCCCAACCGCGCATGTGCCGAGGGGCAGATCCGGGCCACGCCCCCCTGCGTCGCCGCGGCAAACGCGAGCGAGAGGGGCGGGGCCGCGTCGAGGAGAACGAGCTCCACACCAGCGCTTCTCTCCGCGTCGGGCAATGCGAGGCCGAAACCAGCCCAGCCCTCCTCCAAAAGATCCGGGACCGCCCGAAACCAGCCCGGCCTTCTCCAAAATGAGACGGACATCCGCCTGCAGAGCTCCGCCAGCCCCCCCGACGGACATCACGGGGATGGGGGGAAAGAAAACAACCAGAAAGGTACTGAAAACAACGTGGAGACGGTGCTTAGAGATCCTTCCGAGAGGCAAAACCCGGGCTTTGTTCTCATTTTTGAACACGGGGTTTCGCAGTGCTTCGCGGGCAGTGGTTATCCAGGGGCATCAGCTATCCCGGGAAGCGAACGTTCCCATCCCGTGTGGCAAAAATCCACTCGCATGAATAACTTAGACAGAACCCGCCCACAAAAGGGCAAGAGGCACCTTTGGTCACCCTTTGCTTGAAGCTTCGCTAAAACTGTATACTCAGATTGGCCCTGTCCTGCAGTTTCTTTCCCAGAGTTTTGCCCCAAACCCACGCTTCTAGCCCCGCTCCCCAAGCCCTCCCTCGGGGCCCCCCACCTTTCCCCAGCCCAGCCTGTCCTTAAAGCTTTTCTTTCCACACACAGCCCTTTCCACTCACCTCCCTCCGTGGCGGTGTTTTGTTTTGGTGTTTTTTTTTTTTTTTTCCTAGCTTTGGAGCAAAAAGCGGGTTTTAAAGGTGGGAAATGAGGGGGTCTCCCAGCTTCCCGGTGGAAAAAAGCCGGTTTTAGCACTTCCTTAAAGCAGCTTTTAACCCTTCCTATAAAGTGTTGTTCGTTCCCCCCCCGCCCCTTTTCAGTTTTTTTTTCCTTCCTCCTTTTTGGGGCAGTTTCCCCCCATTTCTCCCCCTTTTTTGGGGGTGCTTTTTCCTACTTTTTTTTGGGGCAGTTTTCCCACCTTCCTAAATACAATTTTCTTCCTTGGTGGTGAATCTATAAAAAGCTCTTTTTCATAGTGTTTTAAAACGCATTAAATCCTCACAACGCTGCCTCTACCTCCTTTTTTTCAGGGCTTAAAACCAGAGTTTTGGACAAATACACAGAGGAGCACTCCTCTCACCACCAAACCCCCTTCTCCCTCCCCGCTTTTATTCCCCAGTTATTTTTTTATTATTATTTTTTTCTACCCAGGATTCAGGAAATATCATTGGACAAATCTAAACAATTTGGGGGGAAGAAAGCTGGGAATTGTTGAGTGCTGCAAATCCTTTTGTCAGCGACATTTGTGTGTCCCCGTGCGTGTCGTCTTTGTCTGGGTGATGCTGTCACCGGCGCCTTGAAAGGAATCGGGAGTAATTTGGTGCTTTATTTGTCTATAACATAACTTGGGGAACTGGATTTTTTTAATACAAATGGGGCCTGGGAGAAGCTACCAGCGCAATTTGGGATTTTTTTCCCATCCCCAACTCCATTCGGACGCCCGTTCCGCACTTTCAGTGCAGCACCTCTGGAAAACCCCTCAAAAACTAAACTATTCTGGAGCTTTGATACTGCCTGAGCGCCTTTGGGTGAATTCGGGCCCAAAAATTATGTTTAAAACCCCCTTTTTTCCCTTTTTTGGGCTGTTTCATCCAAAAGTGAAAGTTGGAATAGGCCAAGAATGGGATGGAGGGGAGGTCTTTCCCCAAACGCGGAGTCTTCCGGGACCCCGAGCGGGAGGAACCGGCTGCCCGGTCTTCCCCGGCCCCGCTGCGGGTTTTGCTCGCCCCGTTCCTCGCCCGGGGTGAGTGGCCTCTGGTAGGTGGGTGGTGCGAGGGGGTGTGGCCTATGCAAATATGCGTGACTGTGGGCGTGGTGCATCCAAATATAGCGAGTCGGGGGCGTGGCGCATGCGAATCTCTGGGCGCGGGGGCGGTGGCGCATGGGAGGACTCGTTCTGGAGGCGCCGTGTGTGGAAATCTATGGGAGGGGGCGTGGTCTATGCAAATGTGCCGGTTCGGGGGCAGGCGCTGGCGGAGGGGTTGTGTGCGTTATTTTTCGCCCGTACCGAGCCGGGGTGTCCCCGCCGCTGCTGTCCACCCCCCGGTAGCCGTGGGCGGGTCGGTGCGGGGGTGCGGGTGGCGGTCAGGCAGCGCGCTGAGCCCCTGTGCGTCAGTGCCGGGCGGGGCCCTGCCTCCGGAGCCCGTGCGGGGGTGTGGGAGCCCCCCGCTGCTCAGACGTCACGGGGGGTTTCTGCCAATGCCGCAATTCCGCCTGAAATCGCTCAACTCCGCTACCGGCGGCGGCGGGCCGGGGGGGCTGCCCCCTCCCCGGGCACCGGCCCGGCCGTCTCTTCCGCCCCCATTCCCCGAGGCCCGGCCCCGCCGCCCCCGGACAGCCCTCCCGGTGCGGCGGCTGCGCGCCACGTCTCCGAGTACAATGTACCTCCCATGTCCTCCTCCACCTGTCGCCTCCTCATCCCCTCCCGAAACGCAGCCCCCCCTCCCCCCACTGTTACCGTAAATCGGCAGAACCAAACTTTCTAAGCCTTAATTTAAGTTTAGAAAGCAGGCACTGCTTTATTACGGCGCCGGGCGCACAGGGGATCACTCCACCCAGTGTGCGTACCGAGTTGCTCCACTACAAAAATTAAAATATACATATTCATTACATTTCCGAGAAACAATTGACATATTCATATGATTTCCAGGAACTCATTAATATATGTAAATGTCCGTGACGCATGCACCTTCAGGTACACTGGTGGTTGTCCAGGGTCTTCTGGTGGTCGTCCAGGGTCTTCCTCACTCTGTCCGCTGGTTGAACCCGGTCCTTGCGCGTGCTCAGCTTGGTCACAGAGTTCCACGCCACCTTTAATCTTGGAACCTCCAGAAGATTTTCTCGGTTTACTAACCAGGCCTACAACTCCTCGCTTTCTTGACAGGTACTTCAAAGCTACATTGTTCAACAGCTAGGTTAGGTCATACCTAGTTCCCAAATACATCTTATGGGTTTGATTTTCACTGATTGGTCCCTTGACTATACATTACTCTCAATACCCATATCCAAATAATCAATGGTTATTTCTATTAATATCTATTAATTTGAGTGTAGATATTTAAACCAAGATGGGAAGGGTAAGGGGGTTTCTAAGCAGCGTCACTGGTGTATAACAGGTTTCTATAATTACTAGCCTCAAACAAAACTTCTCTATTCTGTTCTTAATTGTTTCATCTGGGTTCTTCTTGTTCCTTGATACAAAACAACGATTACCTAGTGAGGGCTCTATGGTTACAACTTTCAGAACACACAGTGCTCTCACATTCTACTTCTGCTATAACCAAAATCTGGTGATTTTACAACAAGGGAGAGCCCCAAATCCATTCCTGCAGTTGCCCTACAGACTCCTGCAAGGCCGGGAGCAGCAATTCCTTCAGGGAGAGCCCCCAGGTCCATGCCTGGGTGTCCCCACAGCCTCCTGCGTGGCCAGGAATTGCATTTCCCTCAGGGAGAGACCCCAGACCCATGCCTAGGGCATCAGCACAGCCTCCTGTGAGGCCGAGAGCAGCGTTATCCCTCAGAAAGAGCTACCAAACTCCCCCAAATCCATCCCCGGGGCAGCCCCACAGCTTCCTGCATGGCTGGGAACGGCGTTTCCCTCAGGAAGAGCCCCCAAACGCATTCCCAGGGTGTCCTCACAGCCTCCTGTGTGGCCGGGAATGGTGTTTCCCTCAGGGAGAGCCCCCAGATCCATCCCTGCCGTTGACCTTCAGCCTCCTGCATGGGTGGGAGCAATGATTCCCTCAGGGATAGAAACCCCCTTAACCCCAAACCTATCCCCAGGGTGTCCCCACAGCCTCCTGCAGGGCTGGGAGCAGCGTTTCCCTCGGGGAAAAGCCCCCAAACCCATCCCTGGGGCAGCCCCACAGCTTTCTGCAAGGCTGGGAATGGTGTTTCCCTCAGGGATAGCCCCCAGATCCATCTCTGGGGTGGCCCCACAGCCTCCTGCGAGGCCGGGAGCAGCGTTTCCCTCAGGGATGGAGCCCCTTCGTTCCTCCAACCCCACTCCTGGGCAGTCTTTTCCTCCCTCCCACCTCTCCCCACACCTCAGCGCTTGGGCAGCCCCACACCTCTTCCAGGGCTGGGAAAACACTCCTGCCCTTTCTCCTCCTGCGGGTTTTGAGAAGAAGAGCCCCCCATCTCCCCAGCCCACACATGGGGTCTGGGCAGGTCCACGCCTTGTGTTTGAACCGGGAATTGGGATAATTCAGTTTTCTTCTGCGATCAGGCCTGGTTGTGAAAGGGCCAGTTGTAGTGGTTAGGGTTTGATGGGTGAGTAACAGCAAATCTTATTGAACTTTTCCTTTTTTTTAGATTTTGTGTAGGAGGCTTGTTGTCCTCACGCCCGCGAGTTCTGCTCCAGGTCAAGCGAAGCCCCATGGAACTGGCCCTAAGGGCGGCGGCGGCCATGGACCAGCACCACTTCGGCATCAAGAACATGGTTCATTTCGAGGTGAATCTCCCTGTTTTTTTATTTTTTTCAAAAGCGGGGGGCTGGTTTGTAGCGAGGCTTAAAACCCCGGGTTGTGCCTAAGTGTGGGGCTGATTTCAACCTCAGGGGCTGCGACTATGTCCAGCTCTGACTCACAGCCCTGGCAGCACCGTCAGCGCGCTGGGCTCAGCGTTCTCTTGTATTTTGAAGGGTTTCTTACGGATCGGCAGCAGCCGGGGATATTTAGCAGCTGTGTATTGGTGGTGGAATCTGTGTGGTGAAAAGATCTTTGGGGTAAAGAGGTGAATAGGTGGGGGTTTTTTGCACCTTGAGAATGTTTCTTGTTGCCTTGTACCTGTAAAAAGATATTCAGATTGATAAGGCTGAAGAAGACGGTAACAATCATAACCCCTCTGTTTCACAGGAATTTCACTTCTGTCCTATTTTCATAAAATTACCCCCTACACAGGAATATGTTCTGTGGTTGGATTTTTTTGTTTTGTTTTATTTTATGAGAGTCCTTTCAACCTGCCCTCCAGCTGGAAATGGGCAATGCAAAGGCATTACAATGATAGATTTGCTAAATATGTTGCCAAGGTCTATATTAGTGGCTTTCCCTGAAGCGGGGAAAAGACGTCCTGTTTAATTCTATTTTGCATTTGAAATTCTCTGTGAAATGGATTAAGCAGAGAGGGCTTCTTTTTGTGGGTCTGCCCTTGGAAGGAGAGCGCCTTTAGGAAAAGGCTTTTCTGGATGGGACGGAGAACTTAATTGCTGATGTCTATAAAAGCGTGCCCTCTTTGGGTTGCTTGAAAAGAAAACACGTGAAAATCCATGACTGAAAAATGAGACTTTCTCCTAATGATTGGGCTGGTTGCTCTTAATCTTGTTCTGCCTATTCTTAAGTTCGTCACCAGATACTAGAGATACCACTAGTGATAATACCACTGGAAGTGGAGGTCCACCCTGGCTTATACTCCTACCTCTCGTGCCTATTGGGGTGCCTCCAACAGCCGAGAAATAGTTCTTCTTGGCAGCGAGTCCAGAGGCCAACCTGGTCTTGCCCTCCACCCTCTTTAGTTCGGTATCTCTGATTCTTGTGGCACAATAGGGTCCTTTCTTCAGTCCCGGAACTCCTATTGGAGTTGATATTTCGAGGATCTATGAACATTCTGGTTGGGTCGGTCCACATTACGTAATTCTCTGTGGTTCTGCAACAGTAATGTCTAATCCAGTTACACTTATCTATTGGGGTTGTATTCCCACATCGGATACACTAAAGATCGAGGACTTGGGAGAGGTACTGCTCCTGTCTGCCACGGGGACCTAAAATGACCTTATTACAATTCTTACACTTATCCTGTAGATACACGCAACAATTACAACTGCAGCAAAGTAGGGTCGAAGGGGTTTGGTGCCACCCCAGTCCGAAGGCACTCTCAAGGCTTTTGCTGTCTGTCGCTCTCATGCAGCAGCACTGATTCTTATACGCCTTCTGAAGGCTCTCCAGGGCTTTTTCCTGTCAAAGCAAAAACACGAGACTTCCTTCTCATGGTTAATTTCCATATGCGTACTTTGAATCTGTATAGATAATGCCTTCTTTTCCCTGGAGATAATCTAAAGCTCTCTTCAGAGCATATAGTTCACAACTCTGGGCTGACTAATTTGCTGGTAATCCTCCTTCTTCAATTACTGCTTTTTCTTCCCCCAAAATGATGACATAACTACTTGCTCTCTTTCCATCTATACATCAGGAGGAACCGTCTCTAAAAAGTTGTTGGATAGTTTTTTGGTTTTGTTTTTGTTGTTTTTTTTTTTTTACATAGGGCATTGGTGTGTTTATTAGGTCTTCTCTTACCCTGGTTTGGTAATTTATAACATCTAATCAATCATGATGCGGCTCCCCACTTGCCTGTTCCTACAGGAGTTGTGAAGGATTCAGGTTTCCGTCTACTACGAGGGTCAAATCATTCTTTTCTATTAAAATGGTTTCGTACTTCAAAGTTCTGGAATCTGTTAACCACTGGCCAGACTTTTGAGATAAGATAGTTCATACAGTGTGGGGGTATGTACGATTAGGGTTCTTCTAGAGGTTAATTTTTGGCTTTTTTCTACTAATATTGCTGTGGCCACTACTGCCTGTATGCATGTGGGCCACCCCCAACATACTGGGTCCATTAATTTTGGATAGGTATGCCACCGGTTTCCTTTCTCCGCCCCGTTCCTGCATTACGACTCCATGCGCTGTCCCTTCTTCAGTGTTTAGAAGAAGGTGAAATTCTTTGTTTTTTTTTTCTAGGGAGGGGAGGGCTAAAACCGGGGCTTCTATTAACTTCTGCTTTAATTCTTTAAATTGCTCTTGTTTGTCTTCTGTCCACTGTATTGGACTGTCTTTTACAAGTTTGTCATAGAAAAATTTTATTGACTGACTGTATCCTTTAACCCATAATTTACAGTACTCTAGTAACCTTAAAATCTTCTTTATTTCTTATTTCGTTCTTGGCACACTTAATGCTGTAATTCGTTCTGGATTGATTTTGCTTTTTCTATTGATAATTAGATGCCTTAAATACTTCTTTTTGTACAAACTGCAGTTGTGTCGTTGAGACTCTTAACTCTTGTTCTCCAAAAAAAACCATTCAGCAAACGTATCGATGTCTCCTTCTGACTTTTTGCTCCCTCTCTCCTGATACCAACAGATCATTTCCATATTGCAAGATTCGTACTCCGGGTTCTGCCTGGAACTCCTCTAAAATTTTCTCTAGTGTCTGTTCAAATAGATTTGGGTATATTGTGAATCCTTGAGGCAGGAAGGTCCAGCGGAGTTGCTGCTTCTTCCCGGTGTCCGGATCTTCCCATTCAAAGGCAATTTCATAATACAAGACTTCTCAGCTCCTGAGTCTACTAAAAAGGTGTAAATTTCCTCCTGGGGGCCTGATTTTAAATTTATCAAGGGCTCACTAATTCTTTCTTCCCCCAGCAGGTAGAGCCCTTGACACCCTTATTCTTCCTGTTGATAGATTTTAAACACTCGTTGATCTCTCTTTTGCCTGGGACACTCTCTCTTAAAATGTTCTTCCTGCCCACAATGGTGACACTTTCCGCCCTCTGGGGCTCCTGATTTCATTCACATGGGCTTTTTGAGCAGCAGCAGATGGGCTCCCTGTATCTTGTGTGCTCTCATCCCTGGCCCCGGATTCTGGGGCCCTTTATCTTTAGTCTTTGTTATTTCTTTTTGTTATGGTTTGAGAGACCCATAACAATTTGTTGTCATTTAGACAATCATTCTATCACCCGATGACCCCTCCCCACCTGGGAAAGGGAAATCGGGAAAAACAAGAAAACCTGAGAGCTGAAGTATAAACAGATTTAATAAAATAAGATTAGATAATTAACATTAACAGCACTAAAGAACTGATATTGATCCCGACACCAATACGGAATATGCAAAGATTATGCTCAGCCAATTCTATCAGTAGGAAGCTGTGCACTCCCAGCAGTGGACAGCTAATGTGGGACACTGCGAGCGCTACGGCTTCAGGAGGAAGGGAAGGCCTCAGGGCTCCGGCACCAGGGCACGAAGTTCTCAGGATGGCAGCCATCAAGGGAGAGAGCGACTTCGCAGCAAACTTTCTAATTTATAATGAGTGTGACGTTGATGGTATGAAATAATCCTGTTGGCCAGCTTGGGTCAAGTGCCCGCGTCTCGCTCCTCCTCATCCCTGCACCTGGCGAGCTCGAAAACACTGAGACCTTGAGACCCACACACCATAGCTGGCTGTAAAGTAAATATTTTCACAAATTCAGACACTGGAGTCTTCTGAAAGTGCAGTTTTCCCAAGTGTTAGAAGAGAAATTAGTCCTGTGTCTCTCAAACCAGGACATTTTTACAGTCACTACCATTAGTTTTGCTTTTGCCCTCTGTTTCCCCTCATCGCACCTCACATACACTCTTTGTGCTTCTCGTAACAGCTCATTCATTCCTCTCTCATGCCAGTCTTCCATCTTTTCCATTTTTTTCCTAATACCTGGCCAGGCATGGGTGACAAAATTTATTTTTTAATAATTCCTGGCCAGCAACAGTCTCTGGATCAGTCCCAGAAAACTGCTGAATATTCCTTCAGAGCCTCTTCAACTTCCATCAGCGATTCCTCTTGAGTTCTTGGAACACAACCCACCCCCAAATACATAATCAATGAGTTCTTGGAATGCAGCCCACCCCCGAACATGCCCCCCCCTTCCAGCGGCGCAGGCGCTGTGCTGCCTCAGGGGTCTTCCTGACAGTCATTGGAGGGAGGCTCGAAGTCTTTACCACCATGTCCTTCTTGTGGCTTCTTCATTCCTTACACTCCTGTGGTTATCTTAGCTAACGACACCACCCTTTGCCCTGCAAGTTTCTGTACTTCCAACTGTTGCTCTCGTCCGATATCCTGTCTAACACTCTCCCTTTCCCAAACGCACAGCGAGCACAGACCCATCTTAGCTGAAGCCATAGTGAGCACACATTCATTTGAGCTGAAGCAAAATTCTTTTGCTAAATTACTTATTACAACAGCAACACACACTGACACACACCCCGACTGCATAGGAACACACACACTGACTACAGACCAACACACACTAACACCCCACACACGCCCCCACCACACATGGAACACCCCACGTAATGCACACAGTGCTCGTGCACGTCATGCACAGAGCGTGGAAGGCATGCACATGCAGCACGCACACACACACGCAGTGCGGGCACACACAGCCTGCCAGCATACGCACAAAATGCCCGCACACACGGCACGCGCTCCACCCAGTGAACGCATACCTGCAGTGCGCACGCTCACAGGCTCATCTACACCACACTGCACGTAAACAGTGTGCACCCACCGTGTGGGTACCGGGACACGGAGTGCACCCAGACACCGAGTGCACCCACACACAGGGCACACACGATGCGTGCACACACAGAGTGCAGCACACAAACTGACGTGCCGGCATTTCCCAGTCCCTGAAGGGCCGACAGGAGAGCTGGGGAGGGACTTTTTACAAGGGCGTGTAGTGACGGGATGAGGGGGAAGGGCTTCAAACTGGAAGAGGGGAGGTTTAGAATAGATCTTAGGAAGAAATTCTTGACTGTGAGGGTGTTGGACCCCGGCGCAGGTTGTCCAGAGAAGCTGTGGCTGCTCCATCCCGGGAAGTGTTCAAGGCCAGGTTGGTCAGGGCTTGGAGCAACCTGGGCTGGTGGGAGGTGTCCCTGCCCAGGGCAGGGGGGTTGGCACTTGATGGTCTTCAAGGTCCCTTCCAACCTAAACCGTTCTGTGATTCTGTGTGTGCGCCCAGGCGTGCGCATAGGTACGGAGTGCAGCATGTGGGTGTGCTGGAGTCGTCCCGCTCGCACATCACCGCTTGCCTGCTGCGGCTGTAGCCAGATGGGCCCCTCAACACCCAAAAAGGTGCGTGCTGCCTGTAGCAGTTCTGTTCTGTTCTCTGGTATATGTGTTTTGGGAAGGCCCTGGTGGCACAGGGCTGCAGAGAGCGGGGTGGCAGTGAACTTCCCCAAGAGGCCGCGATGCCACACGGGGTTTTTTGCTGCCAGCTGTCAGCAGGCAGCGCTCGCAGCCAGGCGCTGCTGCCTGCCGCGGGGCCTGCACAGCCTCATCCCGCAGGCAGAGCGTTCAGCGGGGGTCTGTCGGGGGTGTCCCATGCCGGCTTCTGCCTCCCCTCCTGCCGGGAACCCCCCATGGTGCCCCCCCTTCTGCCAAGAGGCCACCGGGCCCGGTGCCCGGAACCAGCGACTCTGTGACATCAGCCCCGGGAACAAGAGCACCGTGGGCAGCGTGAGCACTGCGGGCATTACGTCGGCTGCGGCACTGGTGGCGACAGGCCCTCGGTTCGCTTCTTGCAGGTGCCACGTGCCGCCACTGGCAGCAATGAAACTGCTCCTCGTCGTCGTCCTGCTGGCCCTGTGCTGGCCTGTGCAAGGCGCGTGGGACAGCTGTGGGTAAGTGGCCCCAGGCTCTGGGGGGGAGCTTGGGCAACCCTGATGGGGTTCACTGGAGGGAGCCTGCTTGTCCCCCGTGGCCACAGCTTCCCCAACCCCGCCTGGGAGCCTCAGATCCTGGCCAGCACCCCGGCTGCTGGCACAGCTCCTCTGCGGGGCTCAGGCAGAAACAGGGGCGCACGCACGCCCGCCCCAGGGGGTTCCCTGGCCCTGCTGTCCGTGCAGCGCCTTGTGGGGAGGGAAGAGGGCTGACCTTCAGCCTGAAGCGCAGCACGCCGTGGAGCACGACAGTCATGAGTTTCTGGTTACAGAGGGACCTGCGGGCTCCGGCCCATGGCTTACCAGTACGGCATGTCGCGCGTGGTGGGTGGCACCGATGCCCGTCCAGGAGCCTGGCCCTGGATCGTCAGCATCCAGGACCCCTGGGAAGCAGGCACGGGGCACATCTGCGGAGGGTCCCTCATCAGCCCACAGTGGGTGCTGACGGCGGCACACTGCTTCATCGAGGCCAGGTAAGGAGGGCCAGGGAAGGGGGCTGTCCCCACCACCCTCGCGGGTGCCCTGCGCGCAGCACCGCCTGCTACTCCCATCCCCATTCCTGCCAGTACGCCCAGTGCCTGGGCACTGCCGAGCCCAGCCCAGAGAGTGCTCAGGAGAAGGCTGGGCTCGGGCCACTGCTTCCTAGCAGCCTCCAGCGCCACATGGCTCGTGCCTAAGGCATGCCAGGGCGGTGGCAGCCTGCGTGGCACTGCTCTCCTCTCTGCCCTGGGAAGCAGAAGGCAGGGAACGGCGGGGCTGCTGCAGCACGTGGCTCCGCTCCCTCTGACCCCCCTCTCCATCTGCCTTCCAGGCACATCAGCATGTGGCGCGTGGTGATCGGGGCCACCCAGTTGACTCGGCTGGGCCCCGGGACCCAAGTGCGCCATATTAAGCGGCTGCTGGTTCACGAGCACTACAGGAATATCACGCAGAGGAACGACATCGCCCTGCTGGAGCTGGACCAGCCGGTCCAGTGCAACTACTACACCCAGCTTGCCTGTGTGCCCGATGCCTCACTTAGAGTGTCAGAGCTGCGCACCTGCTACGTCAGCGGTTGGGGCGCCACCACTGCAAGATGTGAGTTCCCCAAAAGTGCTGGTGTCCTGAGTGCAAGCTCGGCACACTGGGGAGAGGGGTTGAGCTTCCCGAGAGCAGAGGTGAAAGCCGGAGTGAGGCTGCGGGGACATATGCCTCCAGGGAGAATGGGCTGACCCACCGCCCAAAGCCAGACAGAGGGGAAACACGGGCACAGTGCCTTCAGGACGCAAAGCCAAGCCCTAGGGAAGGGGTTCACCCAGGCAGGGGGGGAGCTGCTGGGGCTTCATTGCTTTCTGTGCTCACAGCTGCAGGGTCAACGGATGTCCTGCAGGAGGCCAAGGTCCAGCTCATTGATGTCAACCTCTGCAACAGCAGCGGGTGGTACAGAGGGGCCATCCACAGCCACAACCTGTGTGCTGGCTATCCGCAGGGTGGCATCGACACCTGCCAGGTAGGACATGCTGCAAGTCAAGCCCCGGCAGCACCGGCAGCCCTCTCGCAACGCCCAAACATCGCCCGGCACGTGCTTGGCCTGGCAAGTCACCCTGCCACCGCTGGGTCTCCACCGCTGCTGGTGCTCACCTCCCCTTCCCCAGCTGCAGGTCCTTGCCCAGTGCCCGCCTTGTCCCAGAGCCCGGGGACGCTGCCCAGAAAGCCCATCCCGTGCTCCCGGCAGCCCATAGGTCCAGATCCCAAAGCATCCCCCTTCCACACAGCCGGGAGCACTGTGCAGAGATGAGAGAGCGCCCGACCTTACAGACCCTCCACCCTCTCCCAGATGAGGCTCTGTAGGCTCCAGCGCCGGAGCAGCGCCGTTGTGTGCAGTGAGCAGAGCTCTGGCAGGTGCTGGGAGAGAGAAGGAGCCGGCCAGAGCGCTGACAGCGGCCACCCAACACCACCTCAACCCTCTCTCCTCCCCTGCAGGGTGACAGCGGTGGTCCTCTGGTGTGCAAAGACAACAACGCGGACTACTTCTGGCTTGTTGGGGTGACCAGCTGGGGGAGAGGCTGTGCCAGAGCCAAACGGCCTGGAGTCTACACCTCCACCCAGCACTTCTATGACTGGATCCTGGTCCAGATGGGACTGCACCCAGCAGTAAGGGGTACTCCAACAGCACGGGCTTGGAGTCATTTTCTCACCGCCTCAACCCCCTATCAGAGGCCAAGGCCAACACCAACACCACCGGGCATGATTAGCTCCTGCCCATTTCCACTCCAGAAGCTGGTGGAATTCTTTACTCGGCTGCAGGAGCTGCTGCAGGTCCTGTGGGGGAAAAAGGCTTGAGCAGCGTGACGAAGAGGCTCCAGAGCAGGCCGCCCTGTTCCACGACCATTTCCTTCCGGGGCTTCCTCTGAGCGCAGAAGGGCTGATGTTGACTCGGTTGTAGAAATAAAGTTCCTGATTTTCACAGCTGAGCGTGCTTGAGTCCAATTCAGTCTCCGGTGCAAGGCAAGGACTTGCGTGCCCGGCGCCTGCCAATGAGGCTGCAGGCAGACAGCAGGGCACGAAGGGAAAGAGTGACTCCCAAGGGCTGAAACGGTGCCTGGTCAGAGAGGAGGGTGCTCAGAGCCACCATGGGACGGAGAAGACTGGCACATGGAGGATAGGAAACAGTGATGTGACCTGCAGATGACTTTGGGGGTATGCATTAAGGCACACAGCTGGAGATTAGGGCCCAGCGTAAGCCGTAGCTAATTGAACAGACGGTGTGAAACTCCTGAGCGTGACAAGAGAAATTGCTGACCACAGCAAAGAGTGAGAAGCCAACAGGGCTCTCAGTCCCAGAAGGAAGAGCTTGATTTCAGGTGTAGTTAACGGGGGATTGATCCCCCCTTGTCTCCATTTTCCCTGCTTGAACATCCCCCTCATCTTCCTTGACTCCTCCCTTTCTCCTCCCTTGTCTCTCCTCCCAAAAAAGGGACCCACCCCAGGTCACTTCCTTCCTCTCCTCCCAGGTTTGCTCCATCGCTGAAGAGATGGGGTGTTTCAGGTGCTGGTAGCTCGGTCACCTGGGACTGCCTCGGTCCCCGCCACTGCCTGCATGCATGTGGGCCACCCCCACGTACTGGGTCCATTAATTTGGACAGGTATGCCACTGGTTTCCTTTCTCCGCCCCATCCCTCCATTAGGACTCCATGCGCTATCCCTTCTTCCACGTTTACAAGAAGGTGAAATGGTTTTGGTTTCTTTTTTTTTTTTTTTCTAGGGAGGGGAGGGCTAAAACCAGGGCTTTTCTTAGCTTCTGTTTCAGTTTTTGTAATGGCTCCTGTTTGTCTTCTGTCCACTGTATTGGACCTTCTTTTACTAGTTTGTCATACAGAAATTTTACTAATTGAGTGTAGCCCTCAACCCATAGTCTACAGTACCCTAGTAACCCTAAAATCTTCCTTATTTCTCTTTTTGTTCTTGGGACACTTAAAGCTGTAATCCCAGAAATTCGTTCTGGATTGATTTCTCTTTTTCCTCCACTAATTAAATGCTCTAAATACCTTACTTCCTTTTGTACAAACTGCAGTTTTGCCTTTGACACTCTTAATCCTTGTTCTCCTAAAAAATTCAGCAAACGTATTGATGTCTCTCTGACTTTCTGCTCTTTCTCTCCCGATAACAACAGATCATTTACATACTGCAAGATTCGTACTGGGGGTTCTGCCTGGAACTCCCCTAAAATTTTCTCTAGCGTCTGTCCAAATAGATTTGGGGATTCTGTGAACCCTTGAGGCAGGGAGGTCCAGCGGAGTTGCTGCTTCCTCCCGGTGTCCGGATCTTCCCATTCAAAGGCAAATAAGTTTCTACTCTCCTTTGCTAATGGACAGGCCCAAAAGGCATCTTTAAGGTCTATTACACTAAACCATTTATGATTATGTGATATTTTACTCAGGAGGGTATATGGGTTCGAAAGCACAGGCTGCCGAGTCTGTACTCGTTTATTGACTTCTCGTAGGTCTGCGACTAATCTCTATCTCCCCTCAGCCTTCTTGACCGGTAGAATTGGACTATCATAAGGTGACATCCAGGGTTCCAACAATCCATCCTTCAACAATGAATCAATTTCTGGTTTTAGACCTTTCCTCCCCTCATAAGATACGGGATATTGTTTTATCCTTACTGGCCGGTCCTCTTTAACTTCTATTTTTGCACGGGTTCATTTACTTGTGCTGTTTTCTTCTCCTGGCAACGCCAGCAGCAGAGTGGTCAGAGGAGAAGGGTGAGTGCCAGGCTGGTGGTGCGGAGGGGCGTGTGAGTGTGATGTGCGCGGTGGCCCCGGAGGGCACTGAGAAGGGTCGGTTGGTCTGGCTGTGCGGGGGGATGCTCTGCCCGTGGCGACGGCCCGAGCAAGCGTGGCCTTGGGGAAGCGTCTGGTTGAGTGTTTGTTGGTGTGCTGGAGAAGAGCTGGGCAGGTGTCCCAAAGGGCAGCGTTTGGTGGGACCTCCTTCACCCCAAAGCTTTGTGGGACCTTATTGAAGCCACCCTGGTGAGGCCTCTGCTCCTTCCACCCAAGTACTTTACGTTTCACACTGTGGAGTGGTCATTTCTGACTGCATCCTCAGCAGGACCTGGGGCCGGTGGCAGTAGCTTCAACTGTGGAGCTGTAGAGACCTGGGAAGGATGGAGGAGAAGGAATGAGGCTCCTGGTGAAGGGAGGGAAGTGAGGAGGTGCAGTGTCCACGCTGGCGTTGAGGAGTGGCTGGGCAGGAGAGGACATGTTGGTGTATGAGCCCTGGAGCAGCCCGTGGCCAGAAGCAGAGGGTGGACACGGGGAGTGTGGGCTCAATGTGAGAGGGAGCACAACCTCGGCACAGCGGGTTTAACTAGAGGGCTGGGAGCGAGAGCGGCGTCCAGCCTGGGCAGGGGAGCTGGGTCTGCTCGTTCTCCATGTGAGCAATGGTGGTTTGCAGGTAGCATCTGGTTGCACTTGCTGGAACGCAGAGCAGGAGAGAGTTGTGTCCTGGTTTTCCCCTACAAAGGCAAGACATGGGTGGAAACGTGGCAGTGGGGAGGGACTGGGAGTAACTGGGACCCCCCATCCGCCTCCCAGCCCCATCGCGCTGGGATGGGGCTGCACATCACCCCAGGGTTTCAGGGCTTGAAGCGTTGTCCCCGTGTCCCTGCCGGGCTCACAGTGGTGGCATGCTGCTCTGCGTCGGGCTGGGGGTGGCTGGGAAAGGTCTGGCACGCTGGGGCCATCACTGACTCTCATTTTCTCTCCCACCATAGAGCTCCTGGGCGTACCTCTCAGGTCTGTACGGAGTCCCCCTGACCGGCGCCTGCTCCAGGCTGAACAACCCCAACTCTCAGCCTGTCCTCCCAGCAGAGGGGCTCCAGCCCTCACAGCATCTCCGTGGCCTCCTCTGGCCCTGCTCCAGCAGGTCCATGTCTTTCCTATGTTGGGGGCTCCAGAGCTGGACACAGTACTCCAGGTGGTGTATCACCAGAGCAAAGCAGAGTGACAGAACCACATCCTTCGCCCTGCTGGCCACACTTCTGATGCAGGCTGGGATATGTGTGGTTTTCTGGGCTGTGATCACACATTGCCATCTCATGGTGAGCTTCTCATCAGTCAGCACCCCCAGGTCCTTCTCCCCAGGGCTGCTCTCCATCCATTCTCCGCCCAGCCTGGATTTGTGCTTGGATTGCCCCGACCCAGGTGCAGGACCTTGCACTGGGCCTGGTTGAACTTCATGAAGTTGGCATGTGCCCACCTCTCCGGCCTGTCGTTAGTAGAAGGCCAGGCCTGCGGCACCCTGGTTATCAACCCGGCTCGGGTGGGAGGGGATGCTCCTGCATGGTGGGGTTGCCCTGCGCTGGGGTGGGACATCCCACCGAGGGAAGGTCTTGCTGAAGTGGGGGCCGCGCTCATGCTCCCTCTCCCCCATCCCTCCCCAGATCGCCCCGTCAGAAGGTCCCGAGGCCAGATGGTCATCATCATGGGGACGCCCGAGGCTCAGTTCAAGGTGTGCTGGGTGGGGGCTGTGGGTGGGGGAGACAGTAAGGGCCAAGTCGAGAGCATCCCTGTGGTCACCACTGTGCTGCCAGCCTGGCTTGGCCTCCCTCAGCGCCGGGGGAGCTCTTTGCTGGGTACAGTGGTTTTGATGCTGCTGGACATGGGGACATTATCAGCTTTGGGGATGGAGGGGCACAGCGGGCGCTGCCTGATGGTTTTCCTTCCCGTCCGTCTCCTCCCCAGGCCCAGGGGTGAATATTTGGGAAGCTGAAAGAGGATAACTTCTTTAACCTGAAAGAAGAAGTGAAGCTTGAAGTCCACATCAAGGTGCCTTCCTTCGCCGCCGGCCACGTGACAGGCAAAGGTGGCAAAACGGTGGGGGGTGGTGCCCCGGGGATGAAAAGTTGGGCATCACCCATCACCCCTGCCCACCCCAGGCGGATAAATCCTGGGTGCTCAGTGGTCTCAGCGACATCTTGACCCTCAGCCCCCATGTCCTGGTGGTGGTTCTCGTTGGTTCCAAGGAAGGAGGAGACACACAGGGTGCCTGGTGCCGTCGTGACTGTGGCAGTGGAGGATTTTGGCTCTTCCACAACAGAAGCCTCTTGTGGTTCGCTCCAGGTGAACGAACTGTAAAACTTAACCAGTGCGGAAGTCATTGTGCCACGAGACCAAACCCCGGACAAGAACAAGGAGGTCATCATTAAAATCATTGGGCATTTCTTTGCCAGTCAGGTACGGTTTGGCCGCGGCTTTACCCGATCCTCCCCGGCCGCTTTCATCCACCGAGGAAAGGCACGGGGCTTGCTGAGCCCAGCAGCACCCGAGCACCCTGCCACTCTTCTTTTGGGAGGTCCCTGTGCCCCCAAGATGCACTGAAGGTGTTTCAGTAGCTCCCCCCGGCTGTGCGAGAACTGAAATTGAAGATTGGCTCGATTGAGCTAAAAATGGGTGTTTTGAATGCTGTGCAGAGCAGCACCCAGGGTGTGAATGGACTCCTCTGTGCAGGCAAAGCCATGCGCGTCCCACCTGGGTGCATCTTCCATAACCTTGTCTCCTGTCCACTCGAGCAGGATCTCAGCACCCCAGAAAAATTCAGGTGCTCTCGAGGAGCGATGGAGGAAGCACAAAAAAAAAAAAAACACACCCAAAACCGCCCCCAGAATTAATTATGGCTTGTCCAGAGTGACAAGTTGGGAGCAGTGAGATGCTCGGTGGGGGCTCGGCGGGGGGGTGAGAGGGGGAGAAGCGGTGCCCTGACCCCCACCGCTTGCTTTTCCCCTCTCCTCCCCAGGACTGCACAGCGCAAGATGAGGGAAATGCTCCAGCAGGTGAAGCAGCAGGAGCAGAAACACGCTCCGGGAGCCCCAGCCTCGCAGCACAGCAAGGGAGGCTCCCGCCGTGCCGCCCAGCACCGCCCGATGAATGTAACCCCACTGCCGGATATCCCACCCCCACCCTCCCCAAACCCTCGTCCCCCACCCCCAGCAGGTCAGGGGAGCAAACCAAAGACCCCCCCAAACACACAGCCCCCCATTGCCCGCGGCGCTGCGAGGATGCACAGCCGAGGGGTACGGGGAGGGCTCTCTCCATCCCACAGCCTCCCCCTTCCTCCTCCCTCGCCTCCCGACGCTCTCCCTTTAGTTGGACTAACAGAGGCCGAGAGAGAGAGAGTTTTTAGTTTTTTTTTTTTTTATTATTTTTAATTTACTAAAAGCCACCTGTTTTTCACCTCAGGCACAGCCGGAGGAGCCGGAGGATTTTTCAGTTTTGTAAGGATTTTAATTTTTTTTTTTTTTTTTTTTCAGAGGGGGTGGGGGCGGGAGGAGGATGTTTGGTTTTTAGCCAAAGCCGGCTTTTCTCGGGGTTAAACGACAGGAACTAGTCCAGAGGTTCTCTAATGCCCGGTAGAGCAGGGATGTAGGATTGCCAGCAGGGGGTGAAACCCCCCATAATAATTAAAGGAGCGTTAAAAAGCGATTTCTTAAGGGCTTTGAGAAGAGCAGTGCCTGTATGAGCCAAGAGAAGGGATCCCGTCTCCTCAAAGAGGCATTTCTCTTTCACGCGCCCTTTCCTCTTTGCTTCCCTGAGTCCCAAACTGGGGTTGGCATCTGCTGCGTCCCCCTGTCCCGGCTGTCCCTCTGTCCCTTCGCTCTCCATCACCGCCCCGACGCGGCTGAAAGATGCGGGTTGCAGGAGAGAAGGGGGGAAAGAGGGGCGGGGGGTGTCCTGGTTCCGGCAGGGATGGGGTTAATTTCCCCGAGGAGCCGGCAGGGACACAGGTATCCCATCCCCTGTGAGCCATGCCCGGGGCTGGGGGGAGCTCGCCGGGGGAGGGGGCGGGAAGTCGCGGCTGGGAGCGGGCTGCGGCGGTGCGGGGCCGGTCGGTGCGCGGAGGCGCTGTCATCGCGTCCGTCTATTCCTTTACCGCTGTTATTGGGATTGTTTGCCCTTCCCGTTGCTCTTCTCTTAAACTGCCTTTATCTCAACCCGCGAGTTTTTTGCCTTTTTCTTCCGATTTTGCCCCCGGCTGCGGGAGTGGAGCGAGCGGCCGCGTGGTTCTTTGTTGCCGGCTGAGGCCAAACCACGACGGGGGAAACACCGGATTTCCAAGAGGTTGTCAGCCCAGGGCTGGGGAAAAAAAAAAAAAAAAAACCAAACAAAAACAACCTAGCAAAATTATTATTTTTTTTTAAATTTCAAAAATAAAGCACACACAACCCCCAACCCCATATGACACACACACATCCACACAGAAAAAAACACCTCAGGTTTTCATACCTCAGCACCTTGCGTTTGTGTTTCCCTTCTAGAGATTTTGTGTGCCTTGTAAAACTGATACTTGGAGCTTTTTTTGTTGTTTAATTTGTTAAAAAAAAAAAGACGAGTTGGAAAAAAAGATCTCGACGGAGTGTGAAGCAGGAGAAGGAAACCACTCCCACGGGTGCCAATGCTCTTCCGTAGTCTCCTTTGGCTAACTGAGAGCCAGGGGCTGTTCCTTTGGAGAAAGCTTGAGAAATGTTAAAAAGGAGAAAAAAAAAAGGTGAAAAAAAAGTGGTGGAAAGAAAAAGAAAGGGGGAAAAGAAAAAAAAGCAAAAGAAAAGAGGAGAAAAGAAAAAAAAAGGATAAAGAGAAAAAAGGGGGGGAAGAAAGGCGGAAAAAAAAGGGAAAAAGAACCCCAACCCAAATATAAAAAAAGGTTGTAAGGAAAAAAAAAAAAACAACCACAAAACAAAACCAAGCAAGGAAAGTGGTGAAAGCCGCTGGGAAGAGGAGGGACGGGAGCTGGGGGGGGGGGGTGAGGGGGGTGAGGTGGCAGTGCCAGTGTGGCCCCAGGGGCTGTGACACCATATTTTTGTCCTCTACTGCAAAGTGTTCCGTGAAAAAAAAACAACCAAACCCCACCCAACGACAACATCATCACAAGAAAAAGAGAAATCTCTGCAGCTCACACGAGCCTGAGCTCGCTCTCCGTTGCTCTCTTTCCAGTGTCTCGGGGGGGTCACGGCCGAGCTGAGATTGGGGGGTGGTGGTGGTGGGAGTTTGCCCCATGGCTGTGATGGGGGGAGAAGGGGTGGGTGGGGAGTGGGGGATGTGCTGTGGGGTTTTTTTGGGATGGTGGTGGTTTTTTGCCAGGTGCAGCTTTACCCAGTGGCTCGGGGAGGTGTTGGCATCAGGAAGCCTGTGCTAAAGCGGGGTGGGGGCCTCACCGCAGTTGGTTAGCAGAGCCAAAGTGGTTATTAATGGTGCACTAATTACGCCCTTGTAACTGGGAAGCTCAGATGCCCCCAGTCACCCACCCCCATCCCCCACCCCGTGCTTCTCTAGCCAGGCGAGCGCTGGGCGTCCCCCCCGCAGGAGAGGAGCGCACCTCCGGGGTGGGTGGAAGGGCGTCACCCAACGGGGAGAGGACCAAGATGGGGCTTGGGTGTCCCTTGGGGTGGCCGTGTGGCGGGGTAGGGCTGCTGGGGGCTGCCACGATGAGGGACACCCCCACGCCTTTCTCCATGGCTCCCAGAGCTGTGCTCCCTCCCTCCCTCCCACCCATCCAGTGCCACCAGAGAGGTGGTGTCCCCCCTCCCGGGGCGGGCAGGGGCTGTGCCACCCCATCTAACACCTCAACGCACCAAACCAGCTTTCAGCAGTCACAGCCACCCGGGCACTGCCAAGGGGGCAGCAGGGGCTCCCCACAGGGGGTTTACAGAACACAGAGAGTGTCCGTACACCACTAACCCCTCTCCAGGGGCGGATTTTCGGGATGCTGCTTGCTCATCTCACCGCTGAACAACTCCCCGATTGCCCCTTCAGCACATTGTGACCATCGCTTCGTGGCTTTTGTGCTCCGATGCTCCTCCTGGCTCCAATCCTCTTCCTGGGGGATTGTGAGGGAGCGAAAAACCACATCGCTACATCCAACTTTTTTTCAGTTAAATAAAAAAAAGAATAAATCACCCTCTCTTATTACCAGGTAGAGTTTTGTTCCCTTAAGGCTCTTTTTATGAAAATAAATATTTAAATTATATAAAGAAATAAATACTTCTCTTTTCACATTAGATAACTCCCTGGAGACAGCAAAAAACAACCCAACACCACTGTGCACCAGTGTCCACCAGGGCTTTATACTTTTGTGGCTCTCATGTGCCAGGCCATCGAATCCACACAGTCCAAGAAAGTCGGTTGTCCCTCTCCTCCTCCTGGCTGGAGGCAGGGCACCTCTACTGTTGACCGTAGTACCTACGATTATCAGATCGGTTCCTACCTGGTCCGTAGGATCGCCTACCGTAGGTCGGAGCAGCTTTCCTCCTGTGCCTGTAGGGCTGAGGTAGGTTCTCCATCCCACTTCTTCATGTCTTCACCATATTCAGAGGCAAACCCACAGGATATCTCGCATCGGGTTTGATTTGTCTTGAGTCGGAGGGTGCTTTTTCTCTTGAGTAGGAGGGCGTTTCCTCTTAGCAGCTGCAACATGAGTCTGTACAGGGAAAGCATGGAGTTTTTCCTCCACCTTGGTTAGTTTCTCAAACAGTTTATCGGTTTGCTCAACTAATTTCTGGGTCATTTGCTCAATTTTCTCAGTCAGTTTCTCAGTCATTTTCTCGGTGGTCACAGTCAGCTTTTCTATGGCTGCCACAGAGAAGGGACGAGAGAGACTGTCTTCATGCTGTCGTACCTTATTAACCCCTTCATTTACAGTTGGTGTGACAGTATCGGATCCTCCCCAGACCACTGTTGACAATGGGTGGGAATATGTTGATGGTGCACTTTGTACAAACTTTTTCAGCATAGACCGTTTGCATGGCATTTCATCAGGGTCTACAATCACTTGCCCATCACTATAAATCACCTCTCACACAGCCATTTCTCTCAGGTACTTAATACCTTTTTCCATGTTGGTCCATTTACTTGGACGGCATTCGATATCGTCCTTAAAGGGATACCTGCGCTTTACGGCTGACACCAGTCGCCTCCAGAGACTGAGAATGCTTGTCTTTCTCCCAATTTCTTTATCAATCCCTCCATCCTTGGCCAGGTTTCCCAATCGCCTAGCTTCTCTGCCATCTCAATCTAGGGTATCTGCCCCACTATCCCAGCATCGGAGCAACCAGGAGACAAGTGTTTCACCTTCATGACGACTAAAGTCCTTCCTGATATTTCTCAGATCTTTCCTAGAGAAGGATTTAACAACTCCCTCTACATCTGAGTCCTCCTGTGGTGAGGCTGCCCCAGAAGGGGCCTCTCCAGGATCTGCTCTAGAAGGACTCTCGCCTCTGTTTTCAAAGGTCTCTTTCCCTTCTCTGGTCTTGAAGGACCCTCCCCTGGATCTTCTTCAGAACCCTCCCCCAAGCTATCTGACTTGAGGTGGTCTTTGTCGTAAGGGGCAGGGGAAGGAGTTGACCTCTTCTTCTTCCTCCTGGTTACTGGGGCAGCTTGTACCGATTTTGATGGAGTTGGAGTAGTTTTGGTACTGGTTGTAGTGGCTGCAGTAGCTTGTGCCGGGACGGGCGGCGGAGGGGCCGGTGGTGTTGCAGCGGGGGGGGGCGGCTGCCGATGGTGCCGGTGCCGGTGCCGGTGCAGGCGGCGGCGGAGGCGCCTGTGCCGTTGCGGTGGGGGGGGGCGGCTGCCGGTGGCGCCGGTGCCGTGGGGGAGGCGGCTGCCGGTGGTGCCGTTGCTCCGGGGGGGGCGGCTGCGGCCGGGCCGGGCGGGGCCGCGGTTCGCGCCGCTGCAGATCGCCGAGCGGCTGCGCGGGTCTGAGTGGCGGCAGCGCACGGTCCCCTACGGCTCCCCCTGCACAGATGTTTCACAAGAAACCACCCCTGCACCACATTCAGGAGCCCCAACAACAAAATCACGATCTTGAGAAGGTACCAGTCCTTATCCTCAGAGCCCAGGAGGTTTCCATGCCCCAGCTCTGAGGGTGTCACATCAGCATAAGTATCAAAGGGCGAAGTAAACATTCCCCAGGTAGAACCGAAAGTATAACTAATAACAGAACCCATCACCTGATGCCCGAGATATACAGGTAGAGCCGTTACCCAACTCATCGTGTTATACATCTGAATTGCGAACCACACCAAAACAGCACCTTTAAACCTTCGCATAAAAAGACAAAGAATAAATGAACTTTGTAACACATTTGGCAGGTTAGACCAACTTCACTGCATTAAGGTCCAACAAAGCTGTTTAAAGGCATGATACAATATTTCCTCTAAGAACGACATGATGCAAGCTGTCTGTTCTAATCTCCGAGCAAACTGGAATTCAGACTATTTGGACAATTTATCACAGCTCTGGTGGAGCACTGCTCAGGCCCCACATTGGGCGCCAATTAATCTGTCGTGGTTTAGGCCAAATCCACCACTGGGGACCCGAGGGACCCCAAATGGGACTGACAGATGGTCCCCTCTACCCCTCTTCAAAGAGAGAGGCAGAGGAGGAAAAAGAGACTTAGGAGTTTAGAAGGAACTAAACGACTTTAATGAAATATTAATAATAAAATAAAAAGAAATAATGAAAAATATATACAAAACCGTATCAAGCTCCCAAGATGACAATCACGTCACCGGCTGGCACTGGGGCAGTCCCAGGCTGGACTAAGTGACGGACAGGAACTGGATTCCGGATCTGCATTCAGAATGGGATCACAGGCAGACAAACAGAGTCCCCCTCAGACGTCGGCCATTGAAGGAAGAGCGCTGACCCTTTGATCCCTCAGCTTTTATACTGAGCATGAGGCAGATGGGATGGAATACTCTGTTGGTCAGTTTTGGGTCACCTGTTCTGTCTGCTCTTCTCTGCAGGTGGGACCCCACTATGCTTTTCCGCTTCCGACCCTCCAACGGGGCAAATCACAAAGTTGTTTGGCCGTGGGGGTTATAGCAATGAGTATAAGCAGAGCCTCTCTGCATCCCACGCCTGGGCATCAGCTGTAACCATTGGTCTGACCTCTCTGAGAGAGTGAACACTGTCTGCACCATATGCAGTTAACTTCAGTAGTTAGAAGAGGCCCCGCTAAGAAGCGAAGTTACTGAACAAAATTGGTTCTGTTTTACCTCAAACCAGGACACAGGTAGTTTCGTTCCATTAAGGCTCTTTTTATTAAAATAAATATTTAAATTATATAAAGAAATAAATACTTCTCTTTTCACATTAGATAACTCCCTGGAGACAGCAAAAAACAAACAACCCCAAACCAGCCCAAAGGACAGGGGCTTTGGTGAGAAATCAAGAGATGGTAAACGCTTTCTTTCCGTGGTCATGACAAATCCAGTTTTAGGAATCAAGTAGACGGTAGATATTCCAGAAACAGAGGAAAACTCTCTTTGAGGAGACAGTAGTTCAGCACGTTGTCCTTGGGAAGGTAAGTTGGGCAAACACGACTGTAACCACCACCACGGATGTTTCCCATTTGTCTGTAACGTGGTCGCGTGCGCTGCGAGGCGCGAGTGTGCGGCTCAGCCATGGAAGTTGACGATGTTCCTTCTTCACTCTGCCCTTAACGAGGTCACACCCATCTTTCTGGCTCTCGCTTAAGGTGCGTTAACTAATTTCAAAGAGAGTTACTGTCTCCAAAATAAGGGGGGGGGGGGCGGGGAAATAAACTGTCTTAACCCACTACTTCATAACTTGAAGAGGAAAATTTGTGTGCCTGCTGCTGTTCCAAATAAGGTCTAAGAAATGTAACTACAATAACTACTAGTCACCCGGAGGTGATCACAGCGTTGTTCTAATAGTGCACATCTCACAGCAGCTGTTGGTGGTGCTGGCAAAAAAAAACCCCAAAACCCCAGAGTTACTGTCTCCAAAATAAGGGAGGTGGGGGGAATAAACCATCTTAACTTCTACTTCATAACCTGAAGAGGAAAATTCGTCTAAGAAATGTAACTAAAGGTCTAAGAAAAGTAACTAAAGGTCTAAGAAATGTAACTAAGGTCTAAGAAATGTAACTAAGGTCTCAGAAACGTAATTAAAATAAGAACTCTAATAGTCCACGTGTCACAGCAGCTGTTGGTGGATTATCTCCCACACCATCTTCTTGCGGAAGTACGGCATGTGACTCTGAAAAGAGAAGAGAAATCCATTAAATAATGACGTCACGGTAGAAAGAGGCGGCAAACAGGCATAAATGCCCAGCGGAGTCCTTAATATGAAGTTCCCTTTAAGAACTGTCAACCGTTTGGGTACAACACCCCACGCGGCTCCTAAGAGGGTGACACGACAACCCGACAAAACCAGATTGACTTGACCGCGCGACAGCTTACAAGCACGCTAACAAACAAAACGCTATAAAACAAAATCAATAAAAATAAGCAGTGTCTTGACTGGTCAAAGGGTAGAAGCCATTTCTCCAAAAGATACCGAGCCCAGATATGCCAAACCCGCTGGCGGCAGTACCTTGCCCAAGAGGAATCTCACCGGCAGCAGCTCCCAAAGGCGGGGATGGAGAACCACAGCTCTGCCCTGCCCAGGCCACTTGGAAGTTCTGACCCCAGCAACTACGCACCGAAACGGGGCACGAAACCTCAGCCCCTGCCCCGGACACAATTAAGAGCTGCTGCGTAACCTCCCTGGCTCCTGTCCCTGCGCGAAAGGGGCTGGAGGGGTTTATGACCTTCACTCACCTGGGTAAAGTTGAACGGTTTCTCTCTGGCGATGTACTCTGCGTATTTACACATAAAGACGCCGCAGTCGCTTCCGTTCAGCTGCTGAGGGATCTCCTAAGGAATGCAAAGAAGATGGAGGATTTCCCTCTGTCTCAAAAGAAAAGCAACTCGGAAGTAGCGCACATTACCCACACCGACACTGCGCTCACCACACACTCCTGACCCTACTTGCGTAATCCTGAATACCCACTCCCGCCCACGAGGAACAGACCCAGTTCACTGCGCACCATCCCTCCCCTCTGCCTTCCGGACTCAGACACTACAACCCAAATTCTTGGCAGGCCCAGAAGGGGCAGCAGCCCTCCTCCCTGTGAGGCCTCTCGAGGTTTGCACGGCGTCTTTCTCAAGTGACCTTTCTTAAATCCAGTCTGTAGGGACCGCTTTTTACTATCAACTCCTCGAGAAACATCAGCTCAACCCTTTGCTTTGTCACGTGCCAGGATCTGGGCCCCAAAGAAGCACTTACAGTTCCCATTTCAAACCCAAGTGGTGCTCACGTACACGTGGCTCCATGCTGTGAAGAGTCCACTCCGAAACATTCAGCTCCAGGTTTCTTTTTTCCCGACTTTCTTTTTGCAGGTATTGGCTGGTTAAAACAAAAGGGAACAAAAAATCCCTTTTCATCTCTGTAATTTAGGCCAACAACAAAATAAAGCAGCTGAAGGATCACAGGAAGATGAACGGCAGGACGGGAAAACGTCAGAGGATCCTCACAGCAGCTGATTTAAGGCTGATTTGGGAGGAAAAATCCCAATCTTCAATTTATAAACACGCTGAGAGGCTGTGAGCTAATGGTCAAGAATGAGACCAACAATTCCAACAGAGGCTTCCACACAAACCTAAGTTCATTGCTTCGGAGAGGTCAAAAAGCCCCAAATCACATGTTATCAGAGGACTAAGAGACAAACCAAGCAGGGAACTGTAATGCCGTAATTCCACCGTGTGCCTTCATCCCACATCCTGGGCTCCGACTAACAAAGTCGGCACACGTGTGCCACGGGGCTATGGCGTATTTGGCTGTGCCTATCACGGGAAGGTGGCAGAATCCAGGCACCCCAGACCCTGGGCGGAGGGGTCGCTGTGACACCAGATAAGCAGCCGATGCCAGACAACTCGCAGCAAGCAACGCCAAGATTCCTGCTTGGTTATCTACAAGCCATGTGAAAACTTGCAGTCGCCTTACAGGGACTCAATCTAAAATCCCTCTCCTCATTCACACCATAATAGCAGTGACGGAGCGGTTACTTACAGCAAAGTCTGACAAATCTTGTCCCCTTTCTGGCCCAGCGAGTCCAAGTACCTGATGGTCTTCTTCCTGAGATCTATGACCTGTTATTAAAAGGTGACCATTAGACAAAGCACAACCTTCTGCCACACAACCCCCAACACCTAAATGACTTCTCTTGCCAGTTTTTGCTCCCTGTCCAATTCTAAAGAAAAAGCCCGTGGGACTCACGGCTAGTGTCCAGTGTGCTCGCAAGTTCACAGGCACGAAGATGATGTCCTGCTTGAAGACATCGACACTTCTGGTCCATCTTCTTACTGCATCGTAGCCACCAGATCTTAGTTTGGCATAAAAGAAAGTACTGAACGCGTGGACCGCTGGATAGCCTTCCTTCTTCCCTCTTTCCATCAGCAGACCCATGTAGAAATTAACCACCTGTACCATAAAGAGGAAACATGAGGTGTAAAAATAAGACGCTGCCTTCCCCAACCAAAAATACAGCACCACCTCTTTTCTGGCCACCCTCAAGCACGCAGCGGAGAGAACTCCAGCCTCAGCTGGAGGCTTTTGTTCCCAGAATTGCACACGGGGTTACATCGGCAGTTTGATCAAAACACCTGCCCCCCACGCCAATAACCCGGACGAACTCCTGGAAGCTGCATCATACAAGAAGTAACGGAACTTCCAGAAACGATCGACCCTTCAACACCTCAAATAAGAAGTGTACAGAGATTTCTAGGCTCTGCAGCGGAGGTCGTCAAAGAACGTTGACGCGACTTCTGTACAGGGCGGAGGGGTATTTTTCAATAAAGGCTGAATGAGACTATCCCTGTGCTCCAGTTGGTTTTACCTCATCATTTAGCCAGCAAAGGTTCCTGAGCGTGTGGATGTCCTCACGAGTGACCTTTAGTTTGAAGGCACTGCTCATGATCTCATCTGGCTCACCTCTGCCAAATGCGGCACTGACCTCTCTCTCCATGGCCTGAAAGGAACAATTCAATGGGGAAGGACTTGTGAAACAGCGCATGGAGCACGCTGACCTGGGGGCAGCTTTCCACTGAAACACGGACTGTAAATTCAGCTCAGGTGACAGAGCAACTGCCTTTGATGGTTTCTTGGCTCAGTGAGCGGTAGCGCTTTTGCCTTGCTTGGTTGGTTTCAGCATCTGCACTTTGGACTTTAGAGCCCAGGCTTGCTGCCATTTCTTTTCACCAAGGACGTTGGGATAAAACCCGTAAACTCAGCAAACGCGCTAAAGCAGCTGAAAATGGAACACAAGTTTGGCAACCCCCTTTCCCAGGTGCTGCCGCGGCCCTCACAATACCCAGGTTTAAGCCAACCCCAGCGGGCATCCTCCGTACCGAGGCAGCTAAGTCAGGAGACTGAAAGAGTGTGAAGGTGGGGGACTTCAAAGGGAATGGCAAAGGGGGAAACTGAGGCAGCTACACTGGAGTCAGGCAATGGGGAGTCCAGCTTGTGCACACAACTGGTCCCAATTTGCACGTTCCCATCTAAGTCTGCCTAGGGAATGCAAAGAAACCACTACGGATGGTGGTATAAAATACTCTGATCTGCAATAGCATCTCCTTCTTGCTTGAATCTGGGCAGGCAAAATAAGAAAACCACCCGGTTTCCCTTGTACCCAGCGTCAACGCTGCAGACCTTGTAAACTCTGCATTTGCTCGCCCTTTCCAAGTCCATCCTCAACAGGCAGGAAAAGGCGGGGGGAGCTCAATTAGACTGCAACTCCAAAGAATAAAAGCAGCCAAAATTCATACAAGCAGGGGAAACTGAACTCCCACTCCCCGGTGGACGGCACCACGGATCAGCACAAGCTGATCTTTCAGGTTCTATCACCACGGTAGGACAAGAGGCACATCCAATATAACTGGATGAGTCGGGTTAGCACTGCTCTGGAGACTGGTGTTCAACCTGGACTCATTTTTTGTCCTGCTAACAGAAGGCCCACAAACCCTCAGGTCAGCACAACTGAAGGAGCGCGGGGAGCACATGAAATCCTTCAAACCAGCTTTAGTGCTGACCCTCGCACTGTGAAGTCACAGCCGCAGACACTCGCTAACAGGTTCAATGCAAGTTCTTCAGATTTCAAAGAGCCTTAAGAACCACCGAGAATAAGAGGAGTTCCCTGCAGCTCTGTCACAACCTTCTCTTTTGTCTCACAGACTGTCGCCTACGGTACCTCTGTGAGCGGAGGAAAGCGTTCCGCTGTTTTTCCCAAGCCTGGCACTTTCTTTCCTTCCACATTGAGGCTGACTGACTTTTTGGACTGAACATGTGTTGGGTGTCCTCGGAATAACACATCTTCTGAGATTTCAGTGCCACGCTGCCTCTGTTAGACAAACGGACATTAAGCTAGCAATCAAGCACAGATTTGTTTGCTTGGGGATAGGACAGAAAATCTTGCTTATATAGGAAACCGGAAGGGCTTTTGTACACACATCCAACCAGCAAACCCCAAAGTTACTTTTTATTGACGACTGCATTCCAACTGTGCACCCATGGAGTGCTGCACTTGGAGGCAAGAGAGGCAGAGAGCTCGTTTGGCTTGGGCTAGCGTTAAGAACCCCAGCAAAGCCTCCACGTGTAGGTATTAAGTTGAGAGTGAGACTACTATTTATGATTTCCATGATTAAAATTTTATTTTTGACCTCAATCCTGACCAGAGGTGGAAGTCGGAGATGTACTTCCCATCCCAGCAAACAAGAAAAGACTAAAGACACCCCAGTCCAGCTTTGCAGGTCAACTAAGGCTGTGCGCTAAAGATTTTGAGGCTATACCCAACACATTAAAGGGGAAGAATCAAAATGCTATAGTGTAGTGTGCTCCTAATAGTCCAGAAACAAAATTAACAGCAGAGGAAAACACTTTGCCATAGCGCTACTCATCAAATAATGCTCCCGCTTTCCCGGGGAAAAACAACCTGAGGAAATACAGATATTGTTGAGTGAGTCATGTGAAGTGGAGAGTGCTGAAGTTTCTGATCACAAATAGCTGTATTTTCCTTGTGAAAAACACAAGCTTACCCCTGCGATGGTTTGTTTTGCTGCTCCTTCCTCTTCCTGACAGATTTCTTCTGGTGTGCAGTACCTGCCAGGAGAGGGAGAGAGAGAAGTGAGCTTTGTATCTGTCCTCTACCACGGAATTCTCAGGAATTCACCTTCTGGACAAGAAAGGCTTTTTCAAGGCTTATTCTGACTACAGCCCCGGTTGCACACATCAACACGTGACAATATCGCCTCAACGTCCAGCACCATTCTTTCTTAGCAGCAGGACTGGGATAGAATGAAGAGCTGGGAGCTTTGCAATTATTTTTTTTTCCCATTTACTTGTACAAGACTCCTTTTCCTTCTCTTTATCAGTTGCATTATTTAGAAAACAGGGAAGCAACCAGCACTTCCTCTATCGAGTGCTTTGTGATCTACCGCTGATAAACACTGCACGCTGGGTGTTCTACTGCAAGGTATAACAGGAACATCTGCAACTAGACTTGCATCCAAACAGAGTGAGCTTCGGGAAACTAAGGCCAGCACACTGAATTCCAAATGGGACAGCCACAGGATGTTTACTTGCCTTCTACAGGCCAGTCAAGAGAGTGACTATCCCCATTTGGAGAGGATTGTCATTCAAACCACGCAGACTCTGAAGAGCAAACAAATACACAGACATTAAAGTTGTCCAGATATATGTCCCTGCTTCAAAAACAAGAATTCGCATTGTCACCAAAAGACCCCTTTGAGAGAGGCTGCTGGCCTCTCAAACCCAACCGCACGCTGCTTTTTTCCCCCTTCTAGTCAAACCCCACGCATCCTCTAAGTCCCAAAAACTGCCTCAAGTCCCACCAGGTTTTACAAGCTCTCTAATCCTTATGCTCAGGATGTGAGTTTCCAAGTGAAAGAAATGAAATGTCAGCTCGTTGATGGCTCGGCAGAATGACTCACAAACAAAAATGGATTCTGCACATCCAAGGACAACTTGGGACGGCCACCACTCGCACCCTTACTGGCTTTCTTCCCACAGCAAACACCACACCAGCACAACCCTCTTTGTCACGCAGCACGGCTCTCGCATGGCAGCTGTGTTGGAGATGCAACTGGCTTGCGAGCAATTCCGGAGCCGCAAGGTAGCTACTCATTACTACATTAAAAGAGACTCTACCTGATCGTATCACCTCTCTGCGACCACTGCGGGCAGCAAACATCTATACATTCGACACCTGCACAGAAAAGCAGTAGTAAGAAAACAAGAAGTCGATTTTCAATCACCAATGGATGTACATAGCTCTCCATTTCTGAGTGATAATTAAAAAAAAAAAAAGAAAAACTTTGAATGCTGACTGTATGGTCAGGAAGTTCGAATTCTGGCAAGCGCTTTGAACATCATCTGCCAGTCTATAAGAAATGCCCTATTCTGATTTGAAGTCTACCTACAAAGTGGAACAGATTGGAATCATGGGGATACTCACCGGTCCTTAGTGTTGGATGTGGATAGACCTCTCCTCTGTATTTTGGTTCTTCCAGGTGACTCACAGTCGTCACTGGTTCCTTAGAGGAGGCTTGAACACTTTGGGGCAGGAAAGAACAACAGAGGAGAATCACAATTTTTATATGTGGGGCATTTGTTATCAGTGTATACCAATTCACGGTGGCTTTTGGGGTTTTTCTTTGAAAAGAAAAAAATATTCTTTGCACATCCGACAAATATCTGCATCAACCTGAGGAGGACACTTTACTCTGCGGGACAAGACAGCGTTCATTTCAACCAGCCTTGACCAATTCTGCTCAATCTATTTGTTAAAGATTATGCTGACAGTGAGAATGGCAATGTCCACAACATCCACACTGCTGGGACAGTTTACTTCAGACCTGCCCTGCTCTGACCTCAGGGACTATATGCTCAGTAGCAGTTGGAATGCATTAGACACGTTCCCCAGGAACCTTCTCTGGTTTACCTTCCTCTGAAAGGAATCTCTTTCTCAGGCTCCAGATCTGCTCCAAAATATGAGCCAAACCACAATAAGCAACGACTGGCAGATTAGACGCCGAAAGCAGAGTCTTGACCCGCTCTCAAATGCAGTGCACTTAAACTCAGTGCAGCCAAAGTTACATGAGAAACTGTTTTCTGTATCATTTTCATGATATGGATTTTCATCTGAAGTGGCGGATTCTGGCGCAGCGCGCTCCTTCATGGGCGGCCTCAGTGGTAAGAAGCTGTCTGGAGCAGATTTGATGCTCTGTTTGCCATTCCGGCTTGTGCTGAAAACATCAATGGCAAAAGAAATCGTATCCAGAGAACATTCAAATATGCACCTCCACCACCAACTACTTTGTCAAGCACGTACACCGATGATGATGGAGACAGACACGAGATGTTCATGACTTTCAGATGAAGATACGCTGTTGATTGTGTCCTCAGCCTCCTCTCAAGTTCAACACTTCCTCTTACTGCAGACCTTTAATCTCTACCTAATCTCCTGCGTCAATTAAGTAGCTGGGTTTAAAGAAAAAGTTGAAAATTGGTTCTTCGGGGGGGAAGCAGCTGGAGACCTCCCTTACCATAGGCAGTAAACCTTTTGGGGAAGAAGTCAAAGAAAACAGAAGGATTTTTACCTCAGACGTGGAATTATCTTGTGAGGATGGGATAGTGGTTCCTTCGTCAGGTGAGCATGGGTTCCACACGGCATCTGACCTACGAGGGAAGAGCATAAGGCATCAGGAACTCTAAAAGGAAACTGAAGAGGTTCATGAGTTTACAGTAACGAGCTTCACCAAAGATAAATTGTCATTTTCTCTCTCACATCATCATATTATTTCTGTTATGTCACTTGAGGACATTTTCAGGTTTTCACACCGGCAACTACAGCAAGTTGTGCACACAAGGTATTGCCAGCCAAAACCTGAAATACAAAAGGCTTCTCGGGATCTACTACCTAAAATGAGCATTGAAAACAATTTACTTCTGGCAAGCTAACAGTGGACCTATCAGAACGGAAGGACTGCATCCAAGGCAGCTCTGGTACTGAGATGACAAGATAAATGCCCGTCCCCACTCCAGAAGCAATGCAAGGATGCAGGTAAGAAACAGAGGTCACGCTCAAGTCTTCCCAGATGCCGCCTCGTCCTGTGCCTGCAATAATCTGTACAGAACCCCAGGGGCAGGCTTGGACAGTACACAAGGTAGGGTGAAAATGAAACAAGTCGTATAACTTGATGTCAGCCTTACCAATTTGTAGCATTGCTACATCGAGCGATGAAAATCTTGGTCTTTTACTTGAAGGCTCAAAAGAAGTGGACTGAATCTTAAAAGAAAACAAAAAAAAGTACCAATGTGAGTATAACCTGAATGAGAATCCAAGCAAACACACTTCCTGAGACTTAGTCAGCTCTGCTATGACTTGCGGACCATGACTTGCTGGGTCAGATTGCAGAAGAATGCCAATCTTTGCAGGACCTTTGACAGGTACGCTTTAATTTTTGAATACAGGCTCTCATACATGCAGTCAGCTCCTAAACATTCCAAAGTGTGATAATTCAGCCCTTGAAAAATATATTTTGTACAAATAAGAGTTAACGACTCTCTCAGGAATGAAGAATTAGAGCCCAACAGTCTCTTAGGCCTCTAATTCCATGGGGTAATAAGAAAAATAGCACTACACCTTTGAACCAAACTAGGGAGTCAAGCAGTAGGTGGCTCATTTTTACAGAGCCAAAGTCCTACAGGAATCCTCTCCTGGGCTGCTGGCTAATGAGCAGAAAGAGGTTTATCCACAGGAAGCACGCAGTTTTTCTTCTCAGGTAGTGTATTTTGATTCCTTAACCACAAACTCGAGAAAGAGAAAAACGCAGACTTGAGTAAGGCAAACCCAGCCCACATTAGAGCTGCCTGCTAGAAATGGAAAAGAACCACCTACAGCTGTACAGGCTCAGAGCAGGCTCAACCTCAAGATGCATTAGGGAGAGCCGCTTGCTCTCGCACCTTGCACAGATCCTAATATTTCAAACCCCTCGCTAACCTCTTCCGCACACTCTGTGAATGGAACATCTTCGCTGACGGAGGCCGCCGGGCGTTTGGTTGCCTTGGTCGGCAACTGCACCACAGCAGAAACTTTCTCTTTCAGTTCAGAGATGGAATAATCTAAAAAACAAAGACAGGCCATAGAAGAACATGATAGAAAACCAACAGAGGTACATTGCGAATACAGCCAGGAGGGAGCACACAGCTTTGATTTAAAATACTCTTTCTGCTGACACACGCGGGCTCACCGCCAGAGACCTGGGCTATCTCCTGCTGGCAGTAAAAGTATTGTGCCCTGCCACAGTCACCGCAGATAACGTCATACAGAGGGCTAAGCCCTACCGTACACCCTCAAGCCATTGGCTATAGGGATAGATAGCCACAAGGAAAGAACAGCTTGAAAAGCCACAGCTTCAGGAAGAATGCCAGCGCACAAAAGCCAGACTTTTCCAAGGGACACGAAACCTCAGAAAAATCAGGCATATTCAATACTTCTGTAATGTGCAATACCTGATGTTCTCTTTTTCGGCGGACTCTCGTCACCATCGTCCACAGGTATCCAAACGCTGAGGAAAGAACACACACAACAGTGTTTTGCAGCCCTAGGGAAGCTCCCAGCAGGCTGACTTCCCTTCACAGGGCCCAAACTTCCAAAGTTACCTTTCCTATCCCGAAGATCTCCCCCTCCAAGCGCCCCTGGGATCATCTCAGGCACATACACCTAACTGCAGCCCTCCTCAACACCCCCCAACCTCTCCCAGCCAACGACCGCTCGCAGAGAGCTAATTATCCCGCTGCAGCACATTAGGCCTCTTTTTCTCATTCTGTTAATGCTTCCTAACATTTTACATTTGTTCCTATTGCCAAAAAATTGAGTTTATATGTAATGTTTTCCTCTTTCCTCAGGGAAAGCAGCACACCAGAGATTACTACGCCATCTCATTTCCTAAACCACTACACTGAGTTGCAAAGAAAAGTCTAAGGAGGACAGGAAATAAAAGGTGGGAAAGCAACTCGTGCATACACCCACTTCAATCACTTTTTCCTTTGGGAATGGAGCACAAAGGTTGGTCCTAGGTGGGGTTTTGCCTCTGTTTGCCCCCCCAAATGTCATGACAGACGGCAAGGATTCTTTGAAGAATTCTATGGTCTTTCTTACACAAAGGAATTTCTTTTAAACTGTTATGCCCCCAAACCCTGATGATAGCATTGCTTCTGGACTATCTTCTCTCTGTATCAGGAGCACAAAGAAGTCCCTAACGGCACCTTTCATACAATGTCAAGAGTATTGGCTATTACTATGCTATTAAAGTCAGGCAGAAAATATCGAGGGGTAGGCATTAGAGGCAAATATCTTCCCATGAAAATGCATTCTTACTCAGCATATTTGATACTTCAGAAGGCAAAAGTAGAGAAGGCAAAATCTTTGTATCCTCCTGCTCAATTGTTCGCAGGAGCTAACTCCTTCTGAGCTGCTCTCCAGGCTCAAGGCTACGTCCTGAGAGAAGCGCAGTTTCAATACCTGACGGCACTTACGGCAACTGCCTGTGAACAGAAATGCCGCTTTCTCCAGTTTTACCAGAGCACCCGGCACCTGGGAGAGCCTTGTTTTGTCCTTTTTTACCTTACCAGCCACTTGGAGGTTTAGAATCAGTTTGATGGTGAGAAAAGAGGAATTCTCTCCTGGGAAGTTGTACTAAGCTGCTCCCCGCTCCTTCACCACTCCAAGTCTTCACCCCCTCTTTTTCCCTTTTCAAGCCCCCGCTGTGCAGACGGAAAGCCAACGAGGGGGTGGCTTTGCCCACGGATTTGGGGGGAACATCTGGAAGCCACAGTCATCTCGGCATCACAGGGGAACGACTCTGACTGCGGCCCGGGGCGAGCCCACAGCGGCAGGAGCCACAGCCGCCGCACAGGGCCGGAAGGACGGGGCTGCCGGGCTGGGAGAGGGCGGGGGGGGCACGGGGCTGCCGGGGCCCACCACGAGCCCCACCGCCCCGGAGGGGGGGCTCTGGGCGGGCAGAGGGGCCGAGCCCAGCCCAGGGGAGGGCAGCCAGAGCCAGGGGAGCCCCAGAGCAAGACCCCGCCCTGCACCCGAGCCCACAGAGCGACTAACGCCGCTCCCGGCCGAGGCGCCGGGCGGGCTCCCGCCAAGGAGCCCCGGGGGTCCCGCAGGCCCCAGGCGGAGGGGGGAGTGGGCGCCGGGGCGATGCCCGGGGGCGGCTCTGAGGCGGCGGGGCGGCTCGCTGCCCTGGGGGGTGGCCTCTTCCGCGGCGGCGGGGCCGGGGGCGGCGAGGAGGGCGCCGAGGGCCCCCCGCAGCCATCGGTACAGGGGCGGCTGAGGGGGGAGAGAGGGGCGGGGCGGTGGGGGCGCGCAGGCGCGCCGCGTCTGTGCTCTGCCTGAGGGGGCCGTTAAGGGCCGCCCGGCCCGCTTCTGCCCTGCCCTGCGGTGGGGCCGGGCGGGCGCCGTCCCGCCTCGCCCTCCTCTGTCTTGGGGAGGCGCTGGCCCTTCTCCGGAAGCCCCGAGCCGGGCGCCGGGAGGCGGGGGGTGCCCGGAGGCGGGGAAGAGGCCTGTCTGCCCTCGGGGAGAGGCCCCCCCAGAGGCCGGAGGGGGCCCCCCAGAAGCCCTCCAGAGACGGAGGGGCCCCCCAGAAGCCTCCCAGAGAGCGGAGGGCCCCCCCCGAGAGCGGAGAAGCCTTTCGGCGTCCCGCAGGCCTGAGGCGAGCGACAGCGGCCGGCGGCGCGGGCTCTCGCGCGCCCCCTCCTGCCTCCTCTGCCCGCGGTGGGTGAGGGAATGCCAGTCCCGGGCTTACCGAGCCCTTTCCTCCGCGCTCGCACGGCGCTTTGCGCCCCTCTGGCGCGGAGCTCCGGTGGCCGCATCCGGCTGCGCCATGGCGGCGGCGCGACTGGAAGGACGCGGACTGCGTTCGGCGTTCCACCATGGTGAGCGGCTGTGACGGAGCGGCGCCCGACCGCCGGCCGCGGGCAACCCCGCTCGAGCCGCTGCTGCGGGGGCCGGCGAGCGTGTGGTGAGTGCTGAGCTGTGTGCTGGGGGGTTGGGCTGGCTCTTGGGGCGCTGCCTTGCTCCTAAGGGGGCTTTGAAATGCGGTGCTCGCCCCTCGTTAACGAGCTGTTTCCTGTGGGGTGGAAATGTGCGGCTGTTGCTGCAGCCCCGTCCTGGAGAGGCTTTTTTTCCAGGGCTGGGAGCGAGAGCGGCGTCCAGGCTGGGCAGGGGAGCCGGGTCTGCTCGTCCTCCAGCTGAGCAGTGGTGGTTTGCAGGTAGCATCCGGTTGCACTTGCTGGAATGCAGAGCAGGAGAGAGTTGTGTCGTGGTTTTCCCCTGCAGATGCGGGACACGGGCGGCAAGGTGACAGCGTGGGGGGAGTGGGGGTAACTGGGAGCCCCCGTCTGACTCCCAGCCCCATGGTGGTGTCTTGCTGCTGTAATAAGTAATTTGGCAAAAATTTTGCTTCAGCTAAAAATGAATGTGTGCTCGCTATGGCTTCAGCTAAGATGGGTGTGTGCTTGCTATGCGTTTGGAAAAGGGATAGTTTTAAATAGGATATCAGACGAAAGCAACAGTTAGAACTACCGAAAATTTGCAGAACAAAGGGTGGTGTAGTTAGCTAAGATAACCACAGAAGTGTAAGGAGTGAAGAAGCCACAAGAAGGACATGGTGATAAAGACTTTGGCCCTCCCTCCATGGACTATCAGGAAGACCCCGGAGGAAGCATGCCGCCTGGGAGGGGGGCATGTTGCATTCCCAGAACTCATTGACTATGTATTTGGGGGTGGGTTGCATTCCCAGAACTCATTGACTATGTATTTGGGGGTGGGTCGCGTTCCAAAAACTCATTGATTATGCAAACTATGTTCCAAGAAGAAACATGAATAATTATAAAAAATACAAAATAAAAACAAGCGGTTGTAAAGGGAAAAATGAGGCACAGGAGGAGAAACCCCCTGTGTAACTCCCAGCGCTGTAATAAATATTCTTTGCTCCACCGAATTTGCCCCGGACTAAAATTCAATACAGTGATCGCGTTTCTCACACTGCTGTGCGTGGGTCTGGGGGTGGCCGGGAAGGGTCTGGCATGCTGGGGCCATCACTGACCCTCATTTTCTCTCCCACCATAGAGCTCCTCGGCGTAGCTCTCAGCCAGCTCTCGGCGGAGCTCCCCCAGCCAGCGCCTTCCCACATCAGCACCCTTTAGGTGCCTGGCCCCCCTCTCCAGGAGATCTTTGCTGGGGCACCTTGGTAGGGTGGGCAACCACTACCATGGGATGGTGGGATGGGGACAGCCACCTCCGTTGTCCCCTGTCCAGCTGGTGCCCTGACCCTCTCACTCTTCCATGCCCCCGCAGCTTCCGGAGCAAGAGGTTGTGAACGTGTTCATCGGGACGCAGGCGGTGGGGGCCATCATCGGGAAGAAGGGGCAGCACATCAAGCAGCTGGTGCGGTTTGCGGGTGCCTCCATCAAGGTGAGGAAGGCGCTGCGGGGCTGGTCCTGCGCTTCGTGCCTCAGTTTCCCCTCTGCACTGCCGAGATCAGGGAATGGGAGTGTGCGGGGAGCAGTTTTGCTCCCCAACTTATCACAGAACGGTTGAGGTTGGAAGGGACCTTGAAGATCATGGAGTCCCACCCCCCTGCCCTGTTCAGGGACACCTCCCCCCAGCCCAAGTTGCTCCAAGCCCCGTCCAACCTGGCCTTGAACACCTCCAGGGCTAGGGCAGCCACAGCTTCTCTGGGCAAGCTGGGCCAGTGATTCACCACCCTCACAGTGAAAAATTTCTTCCTGTTATCTCCTCTAAATGTCCCCTCTTCCACTTTGAAGGCACTCCGCCTCGTCCTGTCACCCCATGCCCTTGTAAAAAGTCTCTCCCCAGCTCTCCTGTACCCGTTGGCATGGGCCCACCTCTCCCGCCTGTGTTTAGTAGAAGGCCAGGCCTGCAGCACCCTGGTTATGAGCCCGGCTCGGGTGGGAGGGGATGCTCCTGCATGGGGGGATTGCCCTGCGTTGTGGGGGGACATGCCACCGAGGGAAGGTCTTGCTGAAGCGGTGGCTGCACTCACGCTCCTTCTCCCCCATACTTCCCCAGATTGCACCGGCAGAAGGTCCCAAGGGCAGCGAGCGCATGGTCATCATCACAGGGCCGCCCGAGGCTCAGTTCAAGGTGCGCTGGGTGGGGGCTGTGGGTGTGGGGGACAGTAAGGGCCAAGTTGAGAGCGTCCCTGTGGTCAGCACTGTGCTGCCAGCCTGGCTTGGCCTCCCTCAGCGCCAGGGGAGCTCTTTGCTGGGTACCATGATTTTGATGCTGCTGGACGTGGGGACATTGTGAATGGACTCCTCGGTGCGGGCAAAGCCACCCGCATCCCACCTGGGTTCATCTTCCATAACCTTGTCTCCTGTCCACTCGAGCGGGATGGCGGCCCCCCCCCCAAAAAATTGAACCTCTCTCAAGGAGCGATGGAGGAAGCACAAGTTAAAAAAACCCAGAAACCTGAAATTAATTAGGGCTTGTCCGGGGTGAAAAGTTGGGAGCGGCGAGATGCTCGGTGGGGGCTCAGGGGTGGGTGGTGGTGGGAGAAACAGTGCCCTGACCCCCAACTCTTGCTTTTCCCTTCTCCTCCCCAAGACTGCACAGTGCAAGATGAGGGAAATGGTCCAGCAGGTGAAGCAGCAGGAGCAGAAACACGCTCCGGGAGCCCCGGCCTCGCAGCACAGCAAGTGATGCTCCTGTCGTGCCGCCCAGCACCGCCTGATGAATGTAACCCCACTGCCGGACAACCCCCTCCAACCTCCTCCACCACCCCCAGCAGGTCAGGGGAGCAAACCAAAGACCCGCCCAGACACACAGCCCCCCATTCCCGCGGCGCTGCGAGGATGCGCAGCTGAGGGGTACGGGGAGGGCTCTCTCCATCCCACAGCCTCCCCCTTCCTCCTCCGTCGCCTCCCGACGCTGTCCCTTTAGTTGGACTAACAGGGGCAGGTTTGGGTACCTCAGCACCTCACGCTTGTGTTTCCCTTTTAGAGATTTTGTGTGCCTTGTAAAACTGAGAGTTGGAGCATTTTTTCATTAATTTTTTTAATAAAAAAGAATGAGTTGGAAAAAACCATGTCGAGCGAGTGCGAGGCGGGAGAAGGAAAGCAATCCCAGGGGTGCTGACGTGGGGAAAGAAACTCCCCAACTCGGGGCGAGTTACAAAGCAGCATGTTTATTGCAGCGCTGGGTGCAAGGGGGATGGCTCCCAACTCGCCCAGGGGCTGGTAAAGCAAGCGTTCCTTTCTGATGCAAAGGCGTACGTATTCATTAGTGTAGGCTGGGAATAGGCACCACTCTGGTCATGATCTGTGGGTTGTTGTGGAGGAAGACTCCCAGTCTTCCTGCCGGTGTACTTTTCCCCTTTGGCTCAAGAGTGCTGCTGTGGCTGAGCTCTGAGCCGCCAGACCGGTTCTCAGCAGATGGTTACTTCGCGCAGACAATAAGGCCCTGAATAGCCCTTCCTGTTCTCTGGGTGGCTCTGGGTGGCTCTGCTCCACTGCTGCTTCTAAGGTCGGGCTGCCCCAGTGTCATCATTGAGGAGCCTTTTGTCTATCCAGTTCTCACTTGTGGGTGTTCCTGCCCATGTCAGTGCCAGAGCTCTTCCGTAGGCTCCTTCTGCTAGCGGAGAGCCAGGGGCCGTTCCTTCAGGAGAAAGCTTGAGAAATGTTTAAAAAGAGAAAAGGGAAAGGAGGAAAAATAAAGTGGGAAAATGAAAAAGAGAAAAAGAAAAAAAGGGGGGGAAAAAGGGGGAAAAAGCAAAAAAGGTCAAAAGAAAAAAGGGGTAAAAGAGAAAAAAGGGGGAAGCGAAAACATATTAAAAAAGAAAGGTAGAAAGGAAAAAAAACCAACCAAACCAAGCAAGGAAAGTGGGAACAGCTGCGGGGCAAGAGGAGGGACAGGAGCTGGGGGGAGGAGGTGGCAGTGCCGGCGCCGACCCCGGGGGCTGCGACACCACGTTTTTGTCCTCTACTGCAAAGTGTTGTGTGAAAAACAACCAACCAAACCCCATCCAAGGACAACATCAAAAACCAAAGAGAAATCTCTGCAGCTCACAGGAGCCTGAGCTTGCTCTCGGTTGCTTTCTTTCCAGTGTCTTGGGGGTGTCACGGCCGAGCTGAGATTGGGGTGTGGTGGTGGTGGGAGTTTGTCCCATGGCTGTGATGGGGGGAGAAGGGGTGGGCGGGGAGTGGGGGATGTGGTGTGGGGTTTTCTTTGGGTGATGGTGTTTTTTTGCCAGGCGTCGCTTTACCCAGTGGCTCAGGGAGGTGTTGGCATCACAAAGCCTGCGCTAAAGCGGGGTGGGGGCCTCGCCGCAGTTGGTTAGCAGAGCCAAAGTGGTTATTAATGGTTCTTAAGGGCGCCCTAATTATGCCCGTGTAACTGGGAAGCTCAGATGCCCCCTAAGCACCCCCCCCGGTGCTTCTCTAGCCAGGCGAGTGCTGGGCGTCCCCCCCTGCAGGAGAGGAGCGCACCTCCAGGGCGGGTGGAAGGGCATCACCCAAGAGGGAGAGGACCAAGATGGGGCTTGGGTGTCCTTGGGGTGGCCGTGTGGCGGGGTAGGGCTGCTGGGGGCTGCCGCGATGAGGGACACCCCCACGCCTTTCTCCATGGCTTCCAGAGCTGTGCTCCCTCCCTCCCTCCCACCCATCCAGTGCCACCGGAGAGGTGGTGTCCCCCCTCCCGGGGCGGGCAGGGGCTGCTGCCACCCCACCTAACACCTCAACACACCAAACCAGCTTTCGGCAGTCACAGCCACCCGGGCACTGCCAAGGGGGCAGCAGGGGCTCCCCAAAGGGGGCTTACAGAACACAGAGAGCGTCCGTACACCGCTGACCCCTCTCCAGGGGCGGATTTTCGGGATGCTGCTTGCTCATCTCACCACTGAACGACACCTCGATTGCCCCTGCAGCACTGTGTGACCATCGCTTCGCGGCTTCTGTGCTCCGATGCTCCTCCTGGCTCCAATCCTCTTCCTGGGGGATTGTGAGGGAGCGAAAATCCACATCGCTACATCCAACTTTTTTTCAGTTAAATAAAAAAAAAAGAATAAATCACCCTCTCTCATTACCAGGTAGAGGTTCGTTCCCTTAAGGCTCTTTTTATGAAAATAAATATTTAAATTATATAAAGAAATAAATACTTCTCTTTTCACATTAGATAACTCCCTGGAGACAGCAAAAAAAAAAGCACCACCACTGTGCACCAGTGTCCACCAGGGCTTTATACTTTTGTGGCTCTCATGTGCCAGGCCATCGAATCCACACAGTCCAATACAGTCGGTTGTCCCTCTCCTCCTCCTGGCTGGAGGCAGGGCACCTCTACTGTTGACCGTAGTACCTACGATTATCAGATTGGTTCCTACCTGGTCCATAGAATCGCCTACCGTAGGTTGGAGCAACCTTCTTCCTGTAAGAATCCTTTCTTCTATCGGCTTCATTTTGCAACTCAAGCACCTGTGCCTGTAGGGCTGAGGTAGGTTCTCCATCCCACTTCTTCATGTCTTCTGCATATTCACAGAGGCAAACCCACAGGATATCTCGCATCGGGTTTGATTTGTCTTGAGTCGGAGGGTGGTTTTTCTCTTGAGTAGGAGGGCGTTTCCTCTTAGCAGCTGCAACATGAGTCTGTACAGGGAAAGCATGGAGTTTTTCCTCCACCTTGGTTAGTTTATCAAACAGTTTATCGGTTTGCTCAACTAATCTCTGGGTCATTTGCTCTATTTTCTCAGTCAGTTTCTCAGTCATTTTCTCGGTGGTCACAGTCAGCTTTTCTATGGCTGCCACAGAGAAGGGACCAGAGAGACTGTCTTCATACTGTCGTACCTTCTTAACCCCTTCATTTACAGTTGGTGTGTCAGTATCGGATCCTCCCCTGACCATTGTTGACAATGGGTGGGAATATGTTGATGGTGCACTTTGTACAAACTTTTTGAGCAGAGATCGTTTGCATGGCATTTCATCAGGGTCTACTATCGCTTGCCCATCACTATAAATCACCTCTCGCACAGGCAGTTCTTTCAGGTACAATCCCTCCATCCTTGGACAGGTTTCCCAATCGCCTAGCTTCTCTGCCATCTCAGTCTAGGGTATCTGCCCCGCTATCCCAGCATCGGAGCAACCAGGAGACAAGTGTTTCGCCTTCATGACGACTAAAGTCCTTCCTGATACTTCTCAGATCTTTCACGGAGAAGGATTGAACAACTCCCTCTACATCTGAGTCCTCCTGTGGGGAGGCTGCCCCAGAAGGGGCCTCTCCAGCATCTGCTCTAGAAGGACTCTGGCCTTTGTCTGTTTTCAAAGGTCTCTTTCCCTTCTGTGGTCTTGAAGGACCCTCCCCTGGATCTTGTTCAGAACTCTCCCCCAAGCTATGTGACTTGAGGTGGTCTTTGTGGTAAGGGGCAGGGGAAGGAGTTGACCTCCTCTTCCTGCTCCTGGTTCCCGGGGCGGCTTGTACCGATTTTGATGGAGTTGGAGTAGTTTTGGTACTGGTTGTAGTGGCTGCAGTAGGTTGTGCCGGGAGAGGCGGCGGCGTGGCTTGTGCCGCTGCAGGGGGGGGCGCGGCTTGTGCCGGGACGGGCGGCGGAGGGGCCGGTGTTGTTGCGGTGGGGGGGGCGGCTGCCGGTGGTGCGGGTGCCGGTGCCGGTGCAGGCGGCGGCGGAGGCGCCTGTGCCGTGGCGGTGCGGAAGACGGCTGCCGGTGGCGCCGTTGCTCCGGGGGGGGCAGCTGCGGCCGGGCTGGGCGGGGCCGCGGTTCGCGCCGCTGCAGATCGCCGAGCGGCTGCGCGGGTCTGAGTGGCGGCAGCGCACGGTACCCTCCAGCTCCCCCTGCACAGATGTTTCACAAGAAACCACCCCTGCACCACATTCAGGAGCATCAACAACAAAACCACGATCTTAACAAGGTACCAGTCCTTATCCTCAGAGCCCAGAAGGTTGCCATGCCCCAGCTCTGATGGGGTCACATCAGCATAATTATCAAAGGGCGAAGTAAACATTCCCCAGGTAGAAGAACCCTTTGATCCCTTTGGTCTCTTTTCTACTGAGCATGAGGCAGATGGGATGGAATACCCTGTTGGTCAGTTTTGGGTCACCTGTCCTGTCGCTCCTCCCCGCAGGTGGGACCCCACTATGCTTTTCCGCTTCCGACCCTCCAACGGGGCAAATAACAAAGCTGGTTGGCCGTGGGGGTTATAGCAATGAGTATAAGCAAGAGCCTCTCTGCATCCCATGCCTGGGCATCAGCTGTAACCATTGCTCTTATCGCTCTGAGAGAGTGAACGCTGACGGCACAATAGGCAGTTAATTTCAGTTGGTAGAAGAGGCCCAGCTAAGAAGCCAAGTTACTGAACAAAATTGGTTCTCTTTTACCTCAAACCAGGACACAGGGAGAGTTTCCTTCCATTAAGGCTCTTTTTATTAAAATAAATATTTATATTATATAAAGAAATAAATACTTCTCTTTTCACATTAGATAACTCCCTGGAGGCAGCAAAACAAGCCAACCCCAAACCAGCCCAAAGGACAGGGGCTTTGGTGAGAAATCAAGAGATGGTAAACGCTTTCTTTCTGTGGTCGTGACAAATCCAGTTTTAGGAATCAAGTAGACGGTAGATATTCCAGAAACAGAGGAAAACTCTCTTTGAGGAGACGGTAGTTCAGCACGTTGTCCTTGGGAAGGTAAGTTGGGCAAACACGACTGTAACCACCACCACAGATGTTTCCCATTTGTCTGTAACGTGGTCGCGTGCGCTGTGAGGCGCGAGCGTGCGGCTCAGCCATGGAAGTTGACGATGTTCCTTCTTCACTCTGCCCTTAACGAGGTCACACCCACCTTTCTGGCTCTTGCTTAAGGTGCGTTAGCTAATTTCAAAGAGAGTTACTGTCTCCAAAATAAGGGGGTGGGGGTGGGGGTGGGTGGTGGAGGTGGGGAAATAAACTGTCTTAACCACTACTTCATAATTTGAAGAGGAAAACTTGTGTACCAAAACCCCAGAGTTACTGTCTCCAAAATAAGGGAGGTGGGGGGAATAAACCATCTTAACTTCTCCTTCATAAGCTAAAGAGGAAAACTTGTGTACCAAAACCCCAGAGTTACTGTCTCCAAAATAAGGGAGGTGGGGGGAATAAACCATCTTAACTTCTACTTCATAACCTAAAGAGGAAAATTCGTCTAAGAAATGTAACTAAAGGTCTAAGAAAACTAACTAAAGGCCTAAGAAAAGTAACTAAGGTCGAAGAAATGTAATCAAAAGAAGAGCTCTAAGAGTCCACGTGTCACAGCAGCTGTTGGTGGATTATCTCCCACACCATCTTCTTCCGGAAGTATGGCATGTGAGTCTGAAAAGAGAAGAGAAAGAAAAGAGAAATTAAATAATGACGTCACGGTAGAAAGAGGCGGCAAACAGGCATAAACGCCCAGCGGAGTCCTGAATAGGAAGTTCCCTTTAGGAACTGTCAACCGTTTGGGTACAACACCCCACGCGGTTCCTAAGAGGGTGACATGACAACCCGACAAAACCAGATTGACTTGACCACGCGACAGCTTACAAGCACGCTAATAAAAGACCCGTCTAAAACGAAATCAAGAAAAAGAAGCGGTGTCTTGACTGGTCAAAGGGTAGAAGCCATTTCTCCAAAAGATACCGAGCCCAGATATGCCAAACCCGCTGGCGGCAGTACCTTGCCCAAGAGGAATCTCACCGGCAGCAGCTCCCAAAGGCGGGGATGGAGAACCACAGCTCTGCCCTGCCCAGGCCACTTGGAAGTTCTGATCCCAGCAACTACGCACCGAAACGGGGTACGAAACCTCAGCCCCTGCCCCGGACACAATGAAGAGCTGCTGCCTAACCTCCCTGGCTCCTGTCCCTGGGCGAGAGGGGCTTGGAGGGGTTTATGACCTTCACTCACCTGGCTAAAGTTGAACGGTTTCTCTCTGGCGATGTAATCTGCGTATTTACACATAAAGACGCCGCAGTCGCTTCCATTCAGCTGCTGAGGGATCTCCTAAGGAATGCAAAGAAGATGGAGGATTTCCCTCTGTCTCAAAAGAAAAGCAACTTGGAAGCAGCGCACATAACCCACACCGACACTGCGCTCACCGCACACTCCTGACCCTACTTGCCTAATCCCCGATACCCACTCCCGCCCACGAGGAACAGACCCAGTTCACTGCTCACCATCCCTCCCCTCTGCCTCCCGGACTCGGACACTACGATCCAAATTTTTGGCAGGCCCAGAAGGCGCAGCAGCCCTCCCCCCTGCGAGGTGTCTCAAGGTTCGCACCGCCTCTTTCTTAAGTGACCTTTCTTAAATCCGGTCTTTAGGGACTGCTTTTTACTATCAACTCCTCGAGGAACATCAGCTCAACCCTTTCTTTGTCATGTGCCAGGATCTGGGCCCCAAAGAAGCACTTACAGTTCCCATTTCAAACCCAAGGGGTGCTCACGTACACGTGGCTCCATGCTGTGAAGAGTCCACTCTGAAACATCCAGCTCCAGCTGTCTTTTTTCCCAGCTTTCTTTTTGCAGGTATTGGCTGGTTAAAACAAAAGGAAAAAAAAAAATCCCTTTTCATCTCTGTAATTTAGGCCAACAACAAAATAAAGCGGCTGAAGGATCACAGGAAGACGGACGGCAGGACGGTAAAATGTCAGAGGATCCTCACTGCAGCTGATTTAAGGCTGATTTTGAGGAAAAATCCCAATCTGAAACTTACAAACACGGGGAGAGGCTGTGAGCTAATGGTCAAGAACTAACAAAGTCGGCACACGTGTGCCACGGGGCTATGGCGTATTTGGCTGTGCCTCTCACGGGAAGGTGGCAGAATCCAGGCACCCCAGACCCTGGGTGCAGGGGACGCTGTGACAGCAGATAAGCAGTCGATGCCAGACAAGTCGCAGCAAGCAACTCCAAGATTCCTGCTTGGTTATCTACAAGCCACGTGAAAACTGGCAGTCGCCTTACAGGGACTAAATCTAAAACCCCTCTCCTCATTCACACCAGAAAAGCAGTGACGGAGCGGTTACTTACAGCAAAGTCTGACAAATCTTGTCCCCTTTCTGCCCAAGCGAGTCCAAGTACGTGATCGTGTTCTTCCTCAGATCTATGACCTGTTATTAAAAGGTGACCGTTAGGCAAAGCACAACCTTGTGCCGCACACCCCCCAACACCTACATGACTTCTCTTGCCAGTTTTTGCTCCCCGTCCAATTCTAAAGGAAAAGCCCGTGGGACTCACGGCTAGTGTCCAGTGTGCTCGCGAGTTCACAGGCACGAAGAGGATGTCCTGCTTAAAGACATCGACACTCTTGGTCCACCTTCTGACCGACTCGTAGCCCCCAGATGTTAGTTTTGGATAAAAGAAACTACTAAACGCGTGGACTGCTGGATAGCCTTCCTTCTTCCCTCTTTCCATCACCAGACTCATGTAGAAATTAACGACCTGCACCATAAAGAGGAAACGTGAGGTGTCAAAATAAGACGCTGCCTTCCCCAACGAAAAATACAGCACCACCTCTGTTCTGGCCACCCTTAAGCACGCAGCGCAGAGAACTCCAGCCTCAGCTGGAGGCTTTTGTTCCCAGGATTTCACACGGGGCTACATCGGCAGTTTGATCAAAACACCTGCCACCCACGCCAATAACCCGGACGAACTCCGGGAAGCTGCGTCATACAAGAAGTAACGGAACTTCCCGAAACGCTCGACCCTTCAACACCTCAAATAAGAAGTGTACAGAGATTTCTAGGCTCTGCAGCGGAGGTCGTCAAAGAACGTTGACGCGACTTCTGTACAGGGCGGAGGGGTATTTTTCAATAAAGGCTGAGTGAGACTAGCCCTGTGCTGCAGCTGGTTTTACCTCATCGTTTAGCCAGCAAAGGTTCCTGAGCGTGTGGATGTCTTCGCGAGTGACCTTTAGTTTGAAGGCACTGCTCATGATCTCATCTGGCTCACCTTTGCCAAATGCGGCACTGACCTCTCTCTCCATGGCCTGAAAGGAACAATTAAATGGGGAAGGACTTGTGAAACAGCGCATGGAGCACGCTGACCTGGGGGCAGCTTTCCACTGAAACACGGCCTGTAAATTCAGCTCAGGTGACAGAGCAACTGCCTTCGACGGTTTCCTGCCTCAGTGAGCGATAGCGCTTTTGCCTTGCTTGGTTGGTTTCAGCATCCTAACTTTGAACTTCACAGCCCAGGCTTGCTGCCGTTTCTTTTCACCAAGGACGTGGGGATAAAACCCGTAAACTTAGCAAACACGCTCAAGCAGCTGAAAATGGAACACAACTCTGGCAACCCCCTTTCCCAGGTGCTGCTGCGGCCCTCGCAATACCCAGGTTTAAGCCAACCCCAGCGGGCATCCTCCGTACCGAGGCAGCTAAGTCAGGAGCCTGAAAGAACGTGAAGGTGGGGGACTTCAAAGGGAACGGCAAAGGGGGAAACTGAGGCAGCCGTCCCGCTAACAGAAGGCCCACAAACCCTTAGGGCAGCACAACTGAAGGAGCGCGGGGAGCACACAAAATCCTTCAAAGCAGCTTTAGTGCTGACCCTCGCACTGTGAAGCCACAACCACAGCCACTCGCTAACAGGTTCAATGCAAGTTCTTCAGATTTCAAAGCGCCTTAAGAACCACTGAGAAGAAGAGGACTTCCTTGCAGCTCTGCCACAACCTTCTCTTTTGTCTCACAGACTGTCGCCTACGGTACCTCTGTGAGCGGAGGAAAGCGTTCCGCTGTTTTTCCCAATCTTGGCACTTTCTTTTCCTCCACATCGAGGCTGGCTGACTTTTTGGACGGAACAGGTGTAGGGTGTCCTCGGAATAAGGCATCTTCTAAGATTTCTGTGCCACGCTGCCTCTGTTAGACAAATGGACGTTAAGCTAGCAATCAAGCACAGATTTGTTGAAGTTTCTGACCACAAAGAGCTCTATTTTCCTTGGGAATAACACAAGCTTACCCCTGCGATGGTTTCTTTCACTGCTCCTTCCTCTTCCGCAGAGTTTTCTTCTGGTGTGCAGTACCTGCCAGGAGAGGGAGAGAGAGAAGTGAGCTCTATATCCGTCCTGTCCCATGGAATTCTCAAGAATTCACCCTCTGGACAAGAAAGGCTTTTGCAAGGCCTATCCTGACTAGCCCCGGTTGCACACATCAACATGTGACAATATCGCCTCAACTTCAAGCACCGGTCTTTCTTAGCAGCAAGACTGGGATAGAATGAAGAGCTGGGAGCTTTGGAAGTTTGTTTTTTTTTTCCCATCTACTTGTACAAGACTCCTTTTCCTTCTCTTTATCAGTTGCATTATTTGGAAAACAGGGAAGCAACCAGCACTTCCTCTGTCGAGTGCTTTGTGATCTGCTGCTGATAAACACTGCATGCTGGGTGTTCTACTGCAAGGTATAACAGGAACATCTGCAACTAGACTTGCACCCAAACAGAGTGAGCTTCGGGAAACCAAGACCTGTTTCCATAAAGACCGCAAAGCCGTCGCAACTCACAGTCCTGCCAGCTCAGACAGCCAATACCAATGAGGCCGCTGGCCTCTCAAACCCAACTGCACGCTGCCTTTTTCCCCCTCCTAGGCAAACCCCAGGCATCCTTTGGGACTTACAAAGTCCCCAAAACTGCCTCAAGTCCCACCAGGCTTTACAAGCTCTCTAATCCTTCTGCTTAGGATGCGGGTTTCCAAGTGAAAGAAGTGAAATGTCAGCTCATTGATGGCTCGGCAGAACGACTCACAAACAAAAACGGATTCTGCACATCCAAGGGCAACTTGGGACGGCCACCACTCGCACCCTTACTGGCTTTCTTCCCACAGCAAACACCACACCAGCACAACCCTCTTTGTCACGCAGCACGGCTCTCGCTTGTGTTGGAGATGCAACTGGCTTGCAAGCAATTCCGGAGCCGCAAGCTAGCTACTTCTCTTTCACAGCACTGAGACGATCAAAGACCGTTGGTCATCTTCGAGACTCTACCAGCGGCTGAAAGAGATACACGCGCAGAGCCAAAAGGAACAAGAAGCATCATTAGAAGAGACTCTACCTGATCGTATCACCTCTCTGCGACCGCTGCGGGCAGCAAACATCTATACATTCGACACCTGCACAGAAAAGCAGTAGTAAGAAAACAAGAAGTCGACTTTCAATCACCATCAGATGTACACAGCTCTCCATTTCTGAGTGATAAATAAAAAAAAAGGAAAAACTTTGAAGGATGACGGTATGGTCAGGAAGTTCGAATTCTGGCAAGCACTTTGAACTCGGAACGTCATCTGCGAGTGTGTAAGAAATGCCCTATTCGGATTTGACGTCTACCTACAAAGTGGAACGGATTGGAATCATGGGGATACTCACCGGTCCTGAGTGTTGCACGTGGATAGACGTCTCCTCCGTATTTTGGTTCTTCCCGGTGACTCACAGTCGCCACTGGTTCCTTGGAGGAGGCTTGAACACTTTGGGGCAGGAAACAAACAACAGAGGAGAATCACAATTTTTATACGGGGGGCATTTGTTATCAGTGCGTACCAATTCACGCTGGCTTTTGGGGTTTTTCTTTAAGAAGAACAAAATATTCTTTGCACATCCGACAAATATCTGCATCAACCTGAGGAGGCCACTTTACTCTGTGGGACAAGACAGCGTTCATTTCAACCAGCCCTGACCAATTCTGCTCAATCTATTTGTTAAAGGTTATGCTGACGCTGAGAATGGCAATGTCCACAACATCCATACTGCTGGGACATTTTACTTCAGACCTGCCCTGCTCTGACCTCAGGGACTATATGCTCAGTAGCGGTTGGAGTGCATTAGACACCTTCCCCAGGAACTTCTCTGGTTTAGCTTCCTCTGAAAGGAATCTCTTTCTCAGGCTCCAGATCTGCTCCAAAATATGAGCCAAACCACAATAAGCAACGACTGGCAGATGAGACGCCGACAGCAGAGTCTTGACCTGCTCTCAAATGCAGTGCGCTTAAACTCAGCGCACCCAAAATTACATGAGAAACTCTCTTCTGTATCATTTTCATGGTATGGATTTTCATCTGCAGTGGCGGATTCTGGCGCAGCGCACTCCTTAACTGGTGGCCTCAGTGGTAAGAAGCTGTCTGGAGCAGCTTTGATGCTCTGTTTGCCCTTCCGGCTTGTGCTCAAAACATCAACGGCAAAAGAAACGGTATCAAGAGAACATTCCAATGTGCACCTCCACCACCACCTGCTTTGTCAAGCACGTACACCGATGACGATGGAGACAGACACGAGATGTTTATGACTTTCAGATGAAGACCTGCTGTCTTCAACTGGCTAATGGGGAAGTAGAGAGAAGTAAAAGTGAAAATCACAACAACTGCCTTGAAGATACGCTGTTGATTGTGTCCTCAGCCTCCTCTCAAGTTCAACGCTTCCTCTTACCGCAGACCTTTAATCTCTAGCTAATCTCCTGTGTCAATTAAGTAGCTGGATTTAAAGAAAAAGTTTAATATTGGTTCTTCGGGAGGGGAAGCAGCTGACGACCTCCCTTACCATAGGCAGTAAACCTTTCGGGGAAGAAGTCAAAGAAAACGGAAGGATTTTTACCTCAGACGGGGAATTGTCTTGTCAGGACGAGAGAGTGGTTCCTTAGTCAAGCGAGCATGGGTCCCACACGGCATTTGACCTACGAGAGAAGAGCGTAAGGCATGGGTAAGTATAAAAGGAAACTGAAGAGGTTTATGAGTTTACAGTAACGAGCTTCACCAAAGATAAATTGTCATTTTCTCTCTCACATCATCATATGATTTGTGTTATGTCACTTTAGGACATTTTCAGGTTTTCACACCGGCAACTGCAGCAAGTTGCGCGCACAAGGTATTGCCAGCCGAAACCTGAAATACAAAAGGCTCCTCAGGATCTACTACCTAAAAGGACCATTGAAAACAATTTGCTTCTGGCAAGCTAACAGTGGACCTATCAGAACGGAAGGACTGCATCCAAGGCAGCTCTGGTACCGAGACGACCAGATCGACGCCCGGCTCCAGAAGCAATGCGAGGATGCGGGTAAGAAACAGAGGTCACGCTCAAGTATTCCCAGATGCTGCCTCGTCCCGTGCCTGCCATAATCCCTACAGAACCCTAGGGGTAGGCTTGGACAGTACACAAGGTAGGGTGAAAATGAAACAAGTCGTATAACTTGATGTCAGCCTTACCAATTTGCAGCACGGCTACCTCGAGTGACGAAAATCGTGGTCTTTTAGTGGAAGGCTCTAAAGAAGTGGACCCAGGCTTAAAAGAAAACAACAAAAAAGCACCAGCGTGAGTGTAACCTGAATGTGAATCCCAGCAAACACACTTCCTGAGGCGTAGTCAGCTCTACTATGACTTGGGGACCATGACTTGCTGGTTCAGACTGCAGAAGGCGGCAAATCTTGGCAGGACCTTTGACAGGTACGCTTTAAATTTTGAATACAGGCTCTCATATGTGCAGCAATTAAAAGAATACAGTCTTGTCACTGAGTTATCACTCAGTCGGCTTCTAAACATTCCAAAGGGTGATAGTTCGGCCCTTGAGAAATATATTGTGTACAAATAAGAGTTAACGACTCTCTCAGGAACGAAGAACTAGAGCCCGACAGTCTCTTAGCCCTCTAATCCCATGGGGCAATAAGAAAAACTGCACTACACCTTTGAACCAAACTAGGCAGTCAAGGTGGCTCATTTTTACAGAGCCAAAGTCCTACAGGAACGCTCTCCTGGACTGGTGGATAATGAGCAGAAAGTGGTTTATCCAGAGCAAGTATGCAGTTTTTCTTGTCAGGTAGTGTATATTGATTCCTTAACCACAAGCTTGAGAAAGAGAATAACAGTTTGCAAACACACTAAAACTATAAACTTGAACCATTCTCAAGTATCTGGAAGACAACAAACAGTTTGCTCCTCCCGCAGCTGCCAGTGCCGGAGCAGAGGACGCAGGCTTGAGTAAGGCAAACCCAGCCCGCATTAGAGCTGCCTGCTAGAAATGGAAAAGAACCACCTACTGCTGTACAGGCTCAGAGCAGGCTCAACCTCAAGATGCAGTAGGGAGAGCCGCTTGCTCTCGCACCTTGCACAGACCCTAACATTTCAAAGCCCTCGCTAACCTCTTCCGCAGACTCTGTGCCGGCAGCATCTTCGCTGACGGAAGCCGCCGGGCGTTTGGTTGCCTTGGTCGGCAACTGCAGCACTGCAGAAACGTCAACTTTCTCTTTCTGCTCAGAGATGGAATAATCTAAAAAACAAAGACAGGCCGTAGAAGAACAGGATAGAAAACCAACAGAGGTACATTGCGAATACAGACAGGAGGGAGCACACAGCTTGGATTTAAGATACTCTTTCTGCTGACAGGCGCGGGCTCAGCGCCAGAGACCTGGGCTATCTCCTGCTGGCAGTAAAAGTATTGGGCCCTGCCACAGTCACCGCAGAGAACGTCCGTCATCTATAGGGCTAAGCCCTACCGGACACCCTCAAGCCATTGGCTATAGGCATAGAGAGCCACAAGGCAAGAAGCCAACAGCTTGAAAAGCCACCGTTTCAGGAACAATGCCAGAGCACAAAAGCCAGACTTTTCCAAGGGACACGAAACCTCAGAAAAATCGGGCATATTCAGTACTTGTGTAATGTGCGATACCTGATTTTTGCTTTTTCGGCGGAGTCTCGTCATCATCATCATCCACAACTATGCAAACGCTGAGGAAAGAACACACACAACAGTGTTTTGCAACCCTAGGGAAGCTCCCAGCAGGCTGACTTCCCTTCACAGGGCCCAAACTTCCCAAGTTACTTTTCCTATCCCAAAGGTCTCCCCCTCCAAGCGCCCCTGGGATCATCTCAGGCACATACACCTAACTGCAGCCCTCCTCAACACCCCCCAACCTCTCCCAGCCAACGACCGCTCGCAGAGAGCTAATGATCCCGCTGCAGCACATTAGGCCTCTTTGGCTCATTCCGTTAATGCTTCCCAACATTTTACCTTTCTTCCTATCGCCAACAAATTAAGTTCGTTTCGGAAATCCCTACACTGAGTTGCAAAGAAAAGTCTAAGGAGGACAGGACATAAAAGGTGGGAAAGCAACTCGGGCATACACCCACTTCAATCACTTTGTCCTTTGGGAATGGAGCACACAGGTTGGTCCGAGGTGGGTTTTTTCCTCTCTTTGCCCCCCCAAATGTCAGGACAGCCGGATCCTTTGAAGAACTCTTTGGTCTTTCTTACACAAAGGAATTTCTCTTGAACTGTTATGCCCCCGACCCCTGCTGATAGCATTGCTTCTGGCCGGGGAGATGGGGGGGGAGTGGGCGCCGGGGCGATGCCCGGGGGCGGCCCTGAGGCGGCGGGGCGGCTCGCTGCCCTGGGGGGCGGCCTCTTGCGCGGCGGCGGGGCCGGGGGCGGCGAGGAGGGCGCCGAGGGGCCCCCACAGCCATCGGTACAGGGGAGGCTGAGGGGGGAGAGAGGGGCGGGGCGGTGGGTGCGCGCGTGCAGGCGCGCCGCCGTCTGTGCTCTGCCTGAGGGAGCCGTTAGCGGCCGCCCGGCCCGCTTCTGCCCCTGCCCTGCGGTGGGGCCGGGCCGGCGCCGTCCCGCCCGGCCCGCCTGGCCCTGCTCTGTCTGGGGGAGGCGCTTGCCCTTCTCCGGAAGCCCCGAGCCGGGCCCCGGCTGGCAGCTGGGCGCCGGGAGGCCGGGGAGTGCCCGGAGGAGGGGAAGAGGCCTTCGGGGAGAGGCCCCCACGGAGGCCGGAGGGGCCCCCCAGAAGCCCTCCAGAGACGGAGGGGCCCCCCAGAAGCCTCCCAGAGAGCGGAGGGGCCCCTCGGAGAGCGGAGAAGCCTTTCGGCGTCCCGCAGGCCTGAGGCGAGCGACAGCGGCCGGCGGCGCGGGCTCTCGCGCGCCCCCTCCTGCCTCCTCTGCCCTCGGTGGGTGAGGGAATGCCAATCCCGGGCTTACCGAGCCCTTTCCTGCGCGCTCGCACGGCGCTTTGCGCCCCTCTGGCGGGGAGCTGCGCTCGCTGCACCCGGCTGCGCCATGGCTGCGGTGCGACTGGAAGGACGCGGACTGCGTTCGGCGTTCCACCATGGTGAGCGGCTGTGACGGAGCGGCGCCCAACCGCCGGCCGCGGGCAGCCCCGCTCGAGCCGCTGCTGCGGGGGCCGGCGAGCGTGTGGTGAGTGCTGAGCTGTGTGCTGGGGGGTTGGGCTGGCTCTTGGGGCGCTGCCTTGCTCCTAAGGGGGCTTTGAAATGCGGTGCTCGCCCCTCGTTAACGAGCTGTTTGCTGTGGGGTGGAAATGTGCGGCTGTTGCTGCAGCCCCGTCCTGGAGAGGCTTTTTTTCCAGGGCTGGGAGCGAGAGCGGCGTCCAGGCTGGGCAGGGGAGCCGGGTCTGCTCGTCCTCCAGCTGAGCAGTGGTGGTTTGCAGGTAGCATCCGGTTGCACTTGCTGGAATGCAGAGCAGGAGAGAGTTGTGTCGTGGTTTTCCCCTGCAGATGCGGGACACGGGCGGCAAGGTGGCAGCGTGGGGGGAGTGGGGGTAACTGGGAGCCCCCGTCTGCCTCCCAGCCCCATGGCGCTGGATGCAGCTCAGATGCACCCACGCTCTGTGAGGGGGGGTTTGAGGGCCTGAAGGGTTGTCCCCGTGTCCCTGCCGGGCTTATGGTGGTATCTTGCTGCTGTGCGTGGGTCTGGGGGTGGCCGGGAAGGGTCTGGCATGCTGGGGCCATCACTGACCCTCATTTTCTCTCCCACCATAGAGCTCCTCGGCATAGCTCTCAGCCAGCTCTCGGCGGAGCTCCCCCAGCCAGCGCCTTCCCACATCAGCACCCTTTAGGTGCCTGTGTCCCCTCTCCAGATCTTTGCTGGGGCACCTTGGGAGAGTGGGCAACCACTACCATGGGATGGTGGGATGGGGACAGCCACCTCCTTTGTCCCCTGTCCAGCTGGTGCCCTGACCCTCTCACTCTTCCATGCCCCCGCAGCTTCCGGAGCAAGAGGTTGTGAACGTGTTCATCGGGACGCAGGCGGTGGGGGCCATCATCGGGAAGAAGGGGCAGCACATCAAGCAGCTGGTGCGGTTTGCGGGTGCCTCCATCAAGGTGAGGAAGGCGCTGCGGGGCTGGTCCTGCGCTTCGTGCCTCAGTTTCCCCTCTGCACTGCCGAGGTCAGGGAATGGGAGTGTGCGGGGAGCAGTTTTGCTCCCCAGCTTATCACAGAACGGTTGAGGTTGGAAGGGACCTTGAAGATCATGGAGTCCCACCCCCCTGCCCTGTTCAGGGACACCTCCCCCCAGCCCAAGTTGCTCCAAGCCCCGTCCAACCTGGCCTTGAACACCTCCAGGGCTAGGGCAGCCACAGCTTCTCTGGGCAAGCTGGGCCAGTGATTCACCACCCTCACAGTGAAAAATTTCTTCCTGTTATCTCCTCTAAATGTCCCCTCTTCCACTTTGAAGGCACTCCGCCTCGTCCTGTCACCCCATGCCCTTGTAAAAAGTCTCTCCCCAGCTCTCCTGTACCCGTTGGCATGGGCCCACCTCTCCCGCCTGTGTTTAGTAGAAGGCCAGATGCTCGGTGGGGGCTCAGGGGTGGGTGGTGGTGGGAGAAACAGTGCCCTGACCCCCAACTCTTGCTTTTCCCTTCTCCTCCCCAAGACTGCACAGTGCAAGATGAGGGAAATGGTCCAGCAGGTGAAGCAGCAGGAGCAGAAACACGCTCCGGGAGCCCCGGCCTCGCAGCACAGCAAGTGATGCTCCTGTCGTGCCGCCCAGCACCGCCTGATGAATGTAACCCCACTGCCGGACAACCCCCTCCAACCTCCTCCACCACCCCCAGCAGGTCAGGGGAGCAAACCAAAGACCCGCCCAGACACACAGCCCCCCATTCCCGCGGCGCTGCGAGGATGCGCAGCTGAGGGGTACGGGGAGGGCTCTCTCCATCCCACAGCCTCCCCCTTCCTCCTCCGTCGCCTCCCGACGCTCTCCCTTTAGTTGGACTAACGTGGGCAGGTTTGGGTACCTCAGCACCTCACGCTTGTGTTTCCCTTTTAGAGATTTTGTGTGCCTTGTAAAACTGAGAGTTGGAGCATTTTTTCATTAATTTTTTTAATAAAAAAGAATGAGTTGGAAAAAACCATGTCGAGCGAGTGCGAGGCGGGAGAAGGAAAGCAATCCCAGGGGTGCTGACGTGGGGAAAGAAACTCCCCAACTCGGGGCGAGTTACAAAGCAGCATGTTTATTGCAGCGCTGGGTGCAAGGGGGATGGCTCCCAACTCGCCCAGGGGCTGGTAAAGCAAGCGTTCCTTTCTGATGCAAAGGCGTACGTATTCATTAGTGTAGGCTGGGAATAGGCACCACTCTGGTCATGATCTGTGGGTTGTTGTGGAGGAAGGCTCCCAGTCTTCCTGCCGGTGTACTTTTCCCCTTTGGCTCAAGAGTGCTGCTGTGGCTGAGCTCTGAGCCGCCAGACCGGTTCTCAGCAGATGGTTACTTCGCGCAGACAATAAGGCCCTGAATAGCCCTTCCTGTTCTCTGGGTGGCTCTGGGTGGCTCTGCTCCTCTGCTGCTTCTAAGGTCGGGCTGCCCCAGTGTCATCATTGAGGAGCCTTTTGTCTATCCAGTTCTCACTTGTGGGTGTTCCTGCCCATGTCAGTGCCAGAGCTCTTCCGTAGGCTCCTTCTGCTAGCGGAGAGCCAGGGGCCGTTCCTTCAGGAGAAAGCTTGAGAAATGTTTAAAAAGAGAAAAGGGAAAGGAGGAAAAATAAAGTGGGAAAATGAAAAAGAGAAAAAGAAAAAAAGGGGGGGAAAAAGGGGGAAAAAGCAAAAAAGGTCAAAAGAAAAAAGGGGTAAAAGAGAAAAAAGGGGGAAGCGAAAACATATTAAAAAAGAAAGGTAGAAAGGAAAAAAAACCAACCAAACCAAGCAAGGAAAGTGGGAACAGCTGCGGGGCAAGAGGAGGGACAGGAGCTGGGGGGGGGGAGGTGGCAGTGCCGGCGCCGACCCCGGGGGCTGCGACACCACGTTTTTGTCCTCTACTGCAAAGTGTTGTGTGAAAAACAACCAACCAAACCCCATCCAAGGACAACATCAAAAACCAAAGAGAAATCTCTGCAGATCACAGGAGCCTGAGCTTGCTCTCGGTTGCTTTCTTTCCAGTGTCTTGGGGGTGTCATGGCCGAGCTGAGATTGGGGTGTGGTGGTGGTGGGAGTTTGTCCCATGGCTGTGATGGGGGGAGAAGGGGTGGGCGGGGAGTGGGGGATGTGGTGTGGGGTTTTCTTTGGGTGATGGTGTTTTTTTGCCAGGCGTCGCTTTACCCAGTGGCTCAGGGAGGTGTTGGCATCACAAAGCCTGCGCTAAAGCGGGGTGGGGGCCTCGCCGCAGTTGGTTAGCAGAGCCAAAGTGGTTATTAATGGTTCTTAAGGGCGCCCTAATTATGCCCGTGTAACTGGGAAGCTCAGATGCCCCCTAAGCACCCCCCCGGTGCTTCTCTAGCCAGGCAAGTGCTGGGCGTCCCCCCCTGCAGGAGAGGAGAGCACCTCCAGGGCGGGTGGAAGGGCATCACCCAAGAGGGAGAGGACCAAGATGGGGCTTGGGTGTCCCTTGGGGTGGCCGTGTGGCGGGGTAGGGCTGCTGGGGGCTGCCACGATGAGGGACACCCCCACGCCTTTCTCCATGGCTCCCAGAGCTCTGCTCCCTCCCTCCCTCCCACCCATCCAGTGCCACCGGAGAGGTGGTGTCCCCCCTCCCGGGGCGGGCAGGGGCTGTGCCACCCCACCTAACACCTCAACGCACCAAACCAGCTTTCAGCAGTCACAGCCACCCGGGCGCTGCCAAGGGGGCAGCAGGGGCTCCCCAAAGGGGGCTTACAGAACACAGAGAGCGTCCGTACACCGCTGACCCCTCTCCAGGGGCGGATTTTCGGGATGCTGCTTGCTCATCTCACCGCTGAACAACTCCCCGATTGCCCCTTCAGCACATTGTGACCATCGCTTCGTGGCTTCTGTGCTCCGATGCTCCTCCTGGCTCCAATCCTCTTCCTGGGGGATTGTGAGGGAGCAAAAAACCACATCGCTACATCCAACTTTTTTTCAGTTAAATAAAAAAAAGAATAAATCACCCTCTCTTATTACCAGGTAGAGTTTTGTTCCCTTAAGGCTCTTTTTATGAAAATAAATATTTAAATTATATAAAGAAATAAATACTTCTCTTTTCACATTAGATAACTCCCTGGAGACAGCAAAAAAAAAAGCACCACCACTGTGCACGAGTGTCCACCAGGGCTTTATACTTTTGTGGCTCTCATGTGCCAGGCCATCGAATCCACACAGTCCAATAAAGTCGGTTGTCCCTCTCCTCCTCCTGGCTGGAGGCAGGGCACCTCTACTGTTGACCGTAGTACCTACGATTATCAGATTGGTTCCTACCTGGTCCGTAGGATCGCCTACCGTAGGTCGGAGCAACCTTCTTCCTGTAAGAATCCTTTCTTCTATCGGCTTCATTTTGCAACTCAAGCACCTGTGCCTGTAGGGCTGAGGTAGGTTCTCCATCCCTCTTCTTCATGTCTTCTGCATATTCACAGAGGCAAACCCACAGGATATCTCGCATCAGCTTTGATTTGTCTTGAGTCGGAGGGTGGTTTTTCTCTTGAGTAGGAGGGCGTTTCCTCTTAGCAGCTGCAACATGAGTCTGTACAGGGAAAGCATGGAGTTTTTCCTCCACCTTGGTTAGTTTATCAAACAGTTTATCGGTTTGCTCAACTAATCTCTGGGTCATTTGCTCTATTTTCTCAGTCAGTTTCTCAGTCATTTTCTCGGTGGTCACAGTCAGCTTTTCTATGGCTGCCACAGAGAAGGGACCAGAGAGACTGTCTTCATACTGTCGTACCTTCTTAACCCCTTCATTTACAGTTGGTGTGTCAGTATCGGATCCTCCCCAGACCATTGTTGACAATGGGTGGGAATATGTTGATGGTGCACTTTGTACAAACTTTTTGAGCAGAGATCGTTTGCATGGCATTTCATCAGGGTCTACTATCGCTTGCCCATCACTATAAATCACCTCTCGCACAGGCAGTTCTTTCAGGTACAATCCCTCCATCCTTGGACAGGTTTCCCAATCGCCTAGCTTCTCTGCCATCTCAGTCTAGGGTATCTGCCCCGCTATCCCAGCATCGGAGCAACCAGGAGACAAGTGTTTCGCCTTCATGACGACTAAAGTCCTTCCTGATACTTCTCAGATCTTTCACGGAGAAGGATTGAACAACTCCCTCTACATCTGAGTCCTCCTGTGGGGAGGCTGCCCCAGAAGGGGCCTCTCCAGCATCTGCTCTAGAAGGACTCTGGCCTTTGTCTGTTTTCAAAGGTCTCTTTCCCTTCTGTGGTCTTGAAGGACCCTCCCCTGGATCTTGTTCAGAACTCTCCCCCAAGCTATGTGACTTGAGGTGGTCTTTGTGGTAAGGGGCAGGGGAAGGAGTTGACCTCCTCTTCCTGCTCCTGGTTCCCGGGGCGGCTTGTACCGATTTTGATGGAGTTGGAGTAGTTTTGGTACTGGTTGTAGTGGCTGCAGTAGGTTGTGCCGGGAGAGGCGGCGGCGTGGCTTGTGCCGCTGCAGGGGGGGGCGCGGCTTGTGCCGGGACGGGCGGCGGAGGGGCCGGTGTTGTTGCGGTGGGGGGGGCGGCTGCCGGTGGTGCGGGTGCCGGTGCCGGTGCAGGCGGCGGCGGAGGCGCCTGTGCCGTGGCGGTGCGGAAGACGGCTGCCGGTGGCGCCGTTGCTCCGGGGGGGGCAGCTGCCGGTGGCGCCGGTGCCGTGGGGGAGGCGGCTGCCGGTGGTGCCGTTGCTCCGGGGGGGGCAGCTGCGGCCGGGCCGGGCGGGGCCGCGGTTCGCGCCGCTGCAGATCGCCGAGCGGCTGCGCGGGTCTGAGTGGCGGCAGCGCACGGTCCCCTCCAGCTCCCCCTGCACAGATGTTTCACAAGAAACCACCCCTGCACCACATTCAGGAGCATCAACAACAAAACCACGATCTTAACAAGGTACCAGTCCTTATCCTCAGAGCCCAGAAGGTTGCCATGCCCCAGCTCTGATGGGGTCACATCAGCATAATTATCAAAGGGCGAAGTAAACATTCCCCAGGTAGAAGAACCCTTTGATCCCTTTGGTCTCTTTTCTACTGAGCATGAGGCAGATGGGATGGAATACCCTGTTGGTCAGTTTTAGGTCACCTGTCCTGTCGCTCCTCCCCGCAGGTGGGACCCCACTATGCTTTTCCGCTTCCGACCCTCCAACGGGGCAAATAACAAAGCTGGTTGGCCGTGGGGGTTATAGCAATGAGTATAAGCAAGAGCCTCTCTGCATCCCATGCCTGGGCATCAGCTGTAACCATTGCTCTTATCGCTCTGAGAGAGTGAACGCTGACGGCACAATAGGCAGTTAATTTCAGTTGGTAGAAGAGGCCCAGCTAAGAAGCCAAGTTACTGAACAAAATTGGTTCTCTTTTACCTCAAACCAGGACACAGGGAGAGTTTCCTTCCATTAAGGCTCTTTTTATTAAAATAAATATTTATATTATATAAAGAAATAAATACTTCTCTTTTCACATTAGATAACTCCCTGGAGGCAGCAAAACAAGCCAACCCCAAACCAGCCCAAAGGACAGGGGCTTTGGTGAGAAATCAAGAGATGGTAAACGCTTTCTTTCTGTGGTCGTGACAAATCCAGTTTTAGGAATCAAGTAGACGGTAGATATTCCAGAAACAGAGGAAAACTCTCTTTGAGGAGACGGTAGTTCAGCACGTTGTCCTTGGGAAGGTAAGTTGGGCAAACACGACTGTAACCACCACCACGGATGTTTCCCATTTGTCTGTAACGTGGTCGCGTGCGCTGTGAGGCGCGAGCGTGCGGCTCAGCCATGGAAGTTGACGATGTTCCTTCTTCACTCTGCCCTTAACGAGGTCACACCCACCTTTCTGGCTCTTGCTTAAGGTGCGTTAGCTAATTTCAAAGAGAGTTACTGTCTCCAAAATAAGGGGGGGGGGGGGGTGGGTGGAGGTGGGGAAATAAACTGTCTTAACCACTACTTCATAATTTGAAGAGGAAAACTTGTGTACCAAAACCCCAGAGTTACTGTCTCCAAAATAAGGGAGGTGGGGGGAATAAACTGTCTTAACCACTACTTCATAATTTGAAGAGGAAAACTTGTGTACCAAAACCCCAGAGTTACTGTCTCCAAAATAAGGGAGGTGGGGGGAACAAACCATCTTAACTTCTCCTTCATAAGCTAAAGAGGAAAACTTGTGTACCAAAACCCCAGAGTTACTGTCTCCAAAATAAGGGAGGTGGGGGGAATAAACCATCTTAACTTCTACTTCATAACCTAAAGAGGAAAATTCGTCTAAGAAATGTAACTAAAGGTCTAAGAAAACTAACTAAAGGCCTAAGAAAAGTAACTAAGGTCGAAGAAACGTAATCAAAAGAAGAGCTCTAAGAGTCCACGTGTCACAGCAGCTGTTGGTGGATTATCTCCCACACCATCTTCTTCCGGAAGTATGGCATGTGAGTCTGAAAAGAGAAGAGAAAGAAAAGAGAAATTAAATAATGACGTCACGGTAGAAAGAGGTGGCAAACACGCATAAACGCCCAGCGGAGTCCTTAATAGGAAGTTCCCTTTAGGAACTGTCAACCGTTTGGGTACAACACCCCACGCGGTGCCTAAGAGGGTGACACGACAACCCGACAAAACCAGATTGACTTGACCACGCGACAGCTTACAAGCACGCTAATAAAAGACCCGTCTAAAACGAAATCAAGAAAAAGAAGCGGTGTCTTGACTGGTCAAAGGGTAGAAGCCATTTCTCCAAAAGATACCGAGCCCAGATATGCCAAACCCGCTGGCGGCAGTACCTTGCCCAAGAGGAATCTCACCGGCAGCAGCTCCCAAAGGCGGGGATGGAGAACCACAGCTCTGCCCTGCCCAGGCCACTTGGAAGTTCTGATCCCAGCAACTACGCACCGAAACGGGGTACGAAACCTCAGCCCCTGCCCCGGACACAATGAAGAGCTGCTGCCTAACCTCCCTGGCTCCTGTCCCTGGGCGAGAGGGGCTTGGAGGGGTTTATGACCTTCACTCACCTGGGTAAAGTTGAACGGTTTCTCTCTGGCGATGTAATCTGCGTATTTACACATAAAGACGCCGCAGTCGCTTCCATTCAGCTGCTGAGGGATCTCCTAAGGAATGCAAAGAAGATGGAGGATTTCCCTCTGTCTCAAAAGAAAAGCAACTTGGAAGCAGCGCACATTACCCACACCGACACTGCGCTCACCGCACACTCCTGACCCTACTTGCCTAATCCCCGATACCCACTCCCGCCCACGAGGAACAGACCCAGTTCACTGCTCACCATCCCTCCCCTCTGCCTCCCGGACTCGGACACTACGATCCAAATTTTTGGCAGGCCCAGAAGGCGCAGCAGCCCTCCCCCCTGCGAGGTGTCTCAAGGTTCGCACCGCCTCTTTCTTAAGTGACCTTTCTTAAATCCGGTCTTTAGGGACTGCTTTTTACTATCAACTCCTCGAGGAACATCAGCTCAACCCTTTCTTTGTCACGTGCCAGGATCTGGGCCCCAAAGAAGCACTTACAGTTCCCATTTCAAACCCAAGGGGTGCTCACGTACACGTGGCTCCATGCTGTGAAGAGTCCACTCTGAAACATCCAGCTCCAGCTGTCTTTTTTCCCAGCTTTCTTTTTGCAGGTATTGGCTGGTTAAAACAAAAGGAAAAAAAAAAATCCCTTTTCATCTCTGTAATTTAGGCCAACAACAAAATAAAGCAGCTGAAGGATCACAGGAAGACGGACGGCAGGACGGTAAAATGTCAGAGGATCCTCACTGCAGCTGATTTAAGGCTGATTTTGAGGAAAAATCCCAATCTGAAACTTACAAACACGGGGAGAGGCTGTGAGCTAATGGTCAAGAACTAACAAAGTCGGCACACGTGTGCCATGGGGCTATGGCGTATCTGGCTGTGCCTCTCACGGGAAGGTGGCAGAATCCAGGCACCCCAGACCCTGGGTGCAGGGGACGCTGTGACAGCAGATAAGCAGTCGATGCCAGACAAGTCGCAGCAAGCAACTCCAAGATTCCTGCTTGGTTATCTACAAGCCACGTGAAAACTGGCAGTCGCCTTACAGGGACTAAATCTAAAACCCCTCTCCTCATTCACACCAGAAAAGCAGTGACGGAGCGGTTACTTACAGCAAAGTCTGACAAATCTTGTCCCCTTTCTGCCCAAGCGAGTCCAAGTACGTGATTGTGTTCTTCCTCAGATCTATGACCTGTTATTAAAAGGTGACCGTTAGGCAAAGCACAACCTTGTGCCGCACACCCCCCAACACCTACATGACTTCTCTTGCCAGTTTTTGCTCCCCGTCCAATTCTAAAGGAAAAGCCCGTGGGACTCACGGCTAGTGTCCAGTGTGCTCGCGAGTTCACAGGCACGAAGAGGATGTCCTGCTTAAAGACATCGACACTCTTGGTCCACCTTCTGACCGACTCGTAGCCCCCAGATGTTAGTTTTGGATAAAAGAAACTACTAAACGCGTGGACTGCTGGATAGCCTTCCTTCTTCCCTCTTTCCATCACCAGACTCATGTAGAAATTAACGACCTGCACCATAAAGAGGAAACGTGAGGTGTCAAAATAAGACGCTGCCTTCCCCAACGAAAAATACAGCACCACCTCTGTTCTGGCCACCCTTAAGCACGCAGCGCAGAGAACTCCAGCCTCAGCTGGAGGCTTTTGTTCCCAGGATTTCACACGGGGCTACATCGGCAGTTTGATCAAAACACCTGCCACCCACGCCAATAACCCGGACGAACTCCTGGAAGCTGCGTCATACAAGAAGTAACGGAACTTCCCGAAACGCTCGACCCTTCAACACCTCAAATAAGAAGTGTACAGAGATTTCTAGGCTCTGCAGCGGAGGTCGTCAAAGAACGTTGACGCGACTTCTGTACAGGGCGGAAGGGTATTTTTCAATAAAGGCTGAGTGAGACTAGCCCTGTACTGCAGCTGGTTTTACCTCATCGTTTAGCCAGCAAAGGTTCCTGAGCGTGTGGATGTCTTCGCGAGTGACCTTTAGTTTGAAGGCACTGCTCATGATCTCATCTGGCTCACCTTTGCCAAATGCGGCACTGACCTCTCTCTCCATGGCCTGAAAGGAACAATTAAATGGGGAAGGACTTGTGAAACAGCACATGGAGCACGCTGACCTGGGGGCAGCTTTCCACTGAAACACGGCCTGTAAATTCAGCTCAGGTGACAGAGCAACTGCCTTCGACGGTTTCCTGCCTCAGTGAGCGATAGCGCTTTTGCCTTGCTTGGTTGGTTTCAGCATCCTAACTTTGAACTTCACAGCCCAGGCTTGCTGCCGTTTCTTTTCACCAAGGACGTGGGGATAAAACCCGTCAACTTAGCAAACACGCTCAAGCAGCTGAAAATGGAACACAACTCTGGCAACCCCCTTTCCCAGGTGCTGCTGCGGCCCTCGCAATACCCAGGTTTAAGCCAACCCCAGCGGGCATCCTCCGTACCGAGGCAGCTAAGTCAGGAGCCTGAAAGAGTGTGAAGGTGGGGGACTTCAAAGGGAACGGCAAAGGGGGAAACTGAGGCAGCCGTCCCGCTAACAGAAGGCCCACAAACCCTTAGGGCAGCACAACTGAAGGAGCGCGGGGAGCACACAAAATCCTTCAAAGCAGCTTTAGTGCTGACCCTCGCACTGTGAAGCCACAACCACAGCCACTCGCTAACAGGTTCAATGCAAGTTCTTCAGATTTCAAAGCGCCTTAAGAACCACTGAGAAGAAGAGGACTTCCTTGCAGCTCTGCCACAACCTTCTCTTTTGTCTCACAGACTGTCGCCTACGGTACCTCTGTGAGCGGAGGAAAGCGTTCCGCTGTTTTTCCCAATCTTGGCACTTTCTTTTCCTCCACATCGAGGCTGGCTGACTTTTTGGACGGAACAGGTGTAGGGTGTCCTCGGAATAAGGCATCTTCTAAGATTTCTGTGCCACGCTGCCTCTGTTAGACAAACGGACGTTAAGCTAGCAATCAAGCACAGATTTGTTGAAGTTTCTGACCACAAAGAGCTCTATTTTCCTTGGGAATAACACAAGCTTACCCCTGCGATGGTTTCTTTCACTGCTCCTTCCTCTTCCGCAGAGTTTTCTTCTGGTGTGCAGTACCTGCCAGGAGAGGGAGAGAGAGAAGTGAGCTCTATATCCGTCCTGTCCCATGGAATTCTCAAGAATTCACCCTCTGGACAAGAAAGGCTTTTGCAAGGCCTATTCTGACTAGCCCCGGTTGCACACATCAACATGTGACAATATCGCCTCAACTTCCAGCACCGGTCTTTCTTAGCAGCAAGACTGGGATAGAATGAAGAGCTGGGAGCTTTGGAAGTTTGTTTTTTTTTTCCCATCTACTTGTACAAGACTCCTTTTCCTTCTCTTTATCAGTTGCATTATTTGGAAAACAGGGAAGCAACCAGCACTTCCTCTGTCGAGTGCTTTGTGATCTGCTGCTGATAAACACTGCATGCTGGGTGTTCTACTGCAAGGTATAACAGGAACATCTGCAACTAGACTTGCACCCAAACAGAGTGAGCTTCGGGAAACCAAGACCTGTTTCCATAAAGACCGCAAAGCCGTCGCAACTCACAGTCCTGCCAGCTCAGACAGCCAATACCAATGAGGCCGCTGGCCTCTCAAACCCAACTGCACGCTGCCTTTTTCCCCCTCCTAGGCAAACCCCAGGCATCCTTTGGGACTTACAAAGTCCCCAAAACTGCCTCAAGTCCCACCAGGCTTTACAAGCTCTCTAATCCTTCTGCTTAGGATGCGGGTTTCCAAGTGAAAGAAGTGAAATGTCAGCTCATTGATGGCTCGGCAGAACGACTCACAAACAAAAACGGATTCTGCACATCCAAGGGCAACTTGGGACGGCCACCACTCGCACCCTTACTGGCTTTCTTCCCACAGCAAACACCACACCAGCACAACCCTCTTTGTCACGCAGCACGGCTCTCGCTTGTGTTGGAGATGCAACTGGCTTGCAAGCAATTCCGGAGCCGCAAGCTAGCTACTTCTCTTTCACAGCACTGAGACGATCAAAGACCGTTGGTCATCTTCGAGACTCTACCAGCGGCTGAAAGAGATACACGCGCAGAGCCAAAAGGAACAAGAAGCATCATTAGAAGAGACTCTACCTGATCGTATCACCTCTCTGCGACCGCTGCGGGCAGCAAACATCTATACATTCGACACCTGCACAGAAAAGCAGTAGTAAGAAAACAAGAAGTCGACTTTCAATCACCATCAGATGTACACAGCTCTCCATTTCTGAGTGATAAATAAAAAAAAAGGAAAAACTTTGAAGGATGACGGTATGGTCAGGAAGTTCGAATTCTGGCAAGCACTTTGAACTCGGAACGTCATCTGCGAGTGTGTAAGAAATGCCCTATTCGGATTTGACGTCTACCTACAAAGTGGAACGGATTGGAATCATGGGGATACTCACCGGTCCTGAGTGTTGCACGTGGATAGACGTCTCCTCCGTATTTTGGTTCTTCCCGGTGACTCACAGTCGCCACTGGTTCCTTGGAGGAGGCTTGAACACTTTGGGGCAGGAAACAAACAACAGAGGAGAATCACAATTTTTATACGGGGGGCATTTGTTATCAGTGCGTACCAATTCACGCTGGCTTTTGGGGTTTTTCTTTAAGAAGAACAAAATATTCTTTGCACATCCGACAAATATCTGCATCAACCTGAGGAGGCCACTTTACTCTGTGGGACAAGACAGCGTTCATTTCAACCAGCCCTGACCAATTCTGCTCAATCTATTTGTTAAAGGTTATGCTGACGCTGAGAATGGCAATGTCCACAACATCCATACTGCTGGGACATTTTACTTCAGACCTGCCCTGCTCTGACCTCAGGGACTATATGCTCAGTAGCGGTTGGAGTGCATTAGACACCTTCCCCAGGAACTTCTCTGGTTTAGCTTCCTCTGAAAGGAATCTCTTTCTCAGGCTCCAGATCTGCTCCAAAATATGAGCCAAACCACAATAAGCAACGACTGGCAGATGAGACGCCGACAGCAGAGTCTTGACCTGCTCTCAAATGCAGTGCGCTTAAACTCAGCGCACCCAAAATTACATGAGAAACTCTCTTCTGTATCATTTTCATGGTATGGATTTTCATCTGCAGTGGCGGATTCTGGCGCAGCGCACTCCTTAACTGGTGGCCTCAGTGGTAAGAAGCTGTCTGGAGCAGCTTTGATGCTCTGTTTGCCCTTCCGGCTTGTGCTCAAAACATCAACGGCAAAAGAAACGGTATCAAGAGAACATTCCAATGTGCACCTCCACCACCACCTGCTTTGTCAAGCACGTACACCGATGACGATGGAGACAGACACGAGATGTTTATGACTTTCAGATGAAGACCTGCTGTCTTCAACTGGCTAATGGGGAAGTAGAGAGAAGTAAAAGTGAAAATCACAACAACTGCCTTGAAGATACGCTGTTGATTGTGTCCTCAGCCTCCTCTCAAGTTCAACGCTTCCTCTTACCGCAGACCTTTAATCTCTAGCTAATCTCCTGTGTCAATTAAGTAGCTGGATTTAAAGAAAAAGTTTAATATTGGTTCTTCGGGAGGGGAAGCAGCTGACGACCTCCCTTACCATAGGCAGTAAACCTTTCGGGGAAGAAGTCAAAGAAAACGGAAGGATTTTTACCTCAGACGGGGAATTGTCTTGTCAGGACGAGAGAGTGGTTCCTTAGTCAAGCGAGCATGGGTCCCACACGGCATTTGACCTACGAGAGAAGAGCGTAAGGCATGGGTAAGTATAAAAGGAAACTGAAGAGGTTTATGAGTTTACAGTAACGAGCTTCACCAAAGATAAATTGTCATTTTCTCTCTCACATCATCATATGATTTGTGTTATGTCACTTTAGGACATTTTCAGGTTTTCACACCGGCAACTGCAGCAAGTTGCGCGCACAAGGTATTGCCAGCCGAAACCTGAAATACAAAAGGCTCCTCAGGATCTACTACCTAAAAGGACCATTGAAAACAATTTGCTTCTGGCAAGCTAACAGTGGACCTATCAGAACGGAAGGACTGCATCCAAGGCAGCTCTGGTACCGAGACGACCAGATCGACGCCCGGCTCCACTCCAGAAGCAATGCGAGGATGCGGGTAAGAAACAGAGGTCACGCTCAAGTATTCCCAGATGCTGCCTCGTCCCGTGCCTGCCATAATCCCTACAGAACCCTAGGGGTAGGCTTGGACAGTACACAAGGTAGGGTGAAAATGAAACAAGTCGTATAACTTGATGTCAGCCTTACCAATTTGCAGCACGGCTACCTCGAGTGACGAAAATCGTGGTCTTTTAGTGGAAGGCTCTAAAGAAGTGGACCCAGGCTTAAAAGAAAACAACAAAAAAGCACCAGCGTGAGTGTAACCTGAATGTGAATCCCAGCAAACACACTTCCTGAGGCGTAGTCAGCTCTACTATGACTTGGGGACCATGACTTGCTGGTTCAGATTGCAGAAGGCGGCAAATCTTGGCAGGACCTTTGACAGGTACGCTTTAAATTTTGAATACAGGCTCTCATATGTGCAGCAATTAAAAGAATACAGTCTTGTCACTGAGTTATCACTCAGTCGGCTTCTAAACATTCCAAAGGGTGATAGTTCGGCCCTTGAGAAATATATTGTGTACAAATAAGAGTTAACGACTCTCTCAGGAACGAAGAACTAGAGCCCGACAGTCTCTTAGCCCTCTAATCCCATGGGGCAATAAGAAAAACTGCACTACACCTTTGAACCAAACTAGGCAGTCAAGGTGGCTCATTTTTACAGAGCCAAAGTCCTACAGGAACGCTCTCCTGGACTGGTGGATAATGAGCAGAAAGTGGTTTATCCAGAGCAAGTATGCAGTTTTTCTTGTCAGGTAGTGTATATTGATTCCTTAACCACAAGCTTGAGAAAGAGAATAACAGTTTGCAAACACACTAAAACTATAAACTTGAACCATTCTCAAGTATCTGGAAGACAACAAACAGTTTGCTCCTCCCGCAGCTGCCAGTGCCGGAGCAGAGGACGCAGGCTTGAGTAAGGCAAACCCAGCCCGCATTAGAGCTGCCTGCTAGAAATGGAAAAGAACCACCTACTGCTGTACAGGCTCAGAGCAGGCTCAACCTCAAGATGCAGTAGGGAGAGCCGCTTGCTCTCGCACCTTGCACAGACCCTAACATTTCAAAGCCCTCGCTAACCTCTTCCGCAGACTCTGTGCCGGCAGCATCTTCGCTGACGGAAGCCGCCGGGCGTTTGGTTGCCTTGGTCGGCAACTGCAGCACTGCAGAAACGTCAACTTTCTCTTTCTGCTCAGAGATGGAATAATCTAAAAAACAAAGACAGGCCGTATAAGAACAGGATAGAAAACCAACAGAGGTACATTGCGAATACAGACAGGAGGGAGCACACAGCTTGGATTTAAGATACTCTTTCTGCTGACAGGCGCGGGCTCAGCGCCAGAGACCTGGGCTATCTCCTGCTGGCAGTAAAAGTATTGGGCCCTGCCACAGTCACCGCAGAGAACGTCCGTCATCTATAGGGCTAAGCCCTACCGGACACCCTCAAGCCATTGGCTATAGGCATAGAGAGCCACAAGGCAAGAAGCCAACAGCTTGAAAAGCCACCGTTTCAGGAACAATGCCAGAGCACAAAAGCCAGACTTTTCCAAGGGACACGAAACCTCAGAAAAATCGGGCATATTCAGTACTTGTGTAATGCGCGATACCTGATTTTTGCTTTTTCAGCGGAGTCTCGTCATCATCATCATCCACAACTATGCAAACGCTGAGGAAAGAACACACACAACAGTGTTTTGCAACCCTAGGGAAGCTCCCAGCAGGCTGACTTCCCTTCACAGGGCCCAAACTTCCCAAGTTACTTTTCCTATCCCAAAGGTCTCCCCCTCCAAGCGCCCCTGGGATCATCTCAGGCACATACACCTAACTGCAGCCCTCCTCAACACCCCCCAACCTCTCCCAGCCAACGACCGCTCGCAGAGAGCTAATGATCCCGCTGCAGCACATTAGGCCTCTTTGGCTCATTCCGTTAATGCTTCCCAACATTTTACCTTTCTTCCTATCGCCAACAAATTAAGTTCGTTTCGGAAATCCCTACACTGAGTTGCAAAGAAAAGTCTAAGGAGGACAGGACATAAAAGGTGGGAAAGCAACTCGGGCATACACCCACTTCAATCACTTTGTCCTTTGGGAATGGAGCACACAGGTTGGTCCGAGGTGGGTTTTTTCCTCTCTTTGCCCACCCAAATGTCAGGACAGCCGGATCCTTTGAAGAACTCTTTGGTCTTTCTTACACAAAGGAATTTCTCTTGAACTGTTATGCCCCCGACCCCTGCTGATAGCATTGCTTCTGGCCGGGGAGATGGGGGGGGAGTGGGCGCCGGGGCGATGCCCGGGGGCGGCCCTGAGGCGGCGGGGCGGCTCGCTGCCCTGGGGGGCGGCCTCTTGCGCGGCGGCGGGGCCGGGGGCGGCGAGGAGGGCGCCGAGGGCCCCCCGCAGCCATTAGTGGAGGGGAGGCTGAGGGGGGAGAGAGGGGCGGGGCGGTGGGTGCGCGCGCGCAGGCGCGCCGCCGTCTGTGCTCTGCCTGAGGGAGCCGTTAGCGGCCGCCCGGCCCGCTTCTGCCCCTGCCCTGCGGTGGGGCCGGGCCGGCGCCGTCCCGCCCGGCCCGCCTCGCCCTGCTCTGTCTGGGGGAGGCGCTTGCCCTTCTCCGGAAGCCCCGAGCCGGGCCCCGGCTGGCAGCTGGGCGCCGGGAGGCCGGGGAGTGCCCGGAGGAGGGGAAGAGGCCTTCGGGGAGAGGCCCCCACGGAGGCCGGAGGGGCCCCCCAGAAGCCCTCCAGAGACGGAGGGGCCCCCCAGAAGCCTCCCAGAGAGCGGAGGGGCCCCTCGGAGAGCGGAGAAGCCTTTCGGCGTCCCGCAGGCCTGAGGCGAGCGACAGCGGCCGGCGGCGCGGGCTCTCGCGCGCCCCCTCCTGCCTCCTCTGCCCTCGGTGGGTGAGGGAATGCCAATCCCGGGCTTACCGAGCCCTTTCCTGCGCGCTCGCACGGCGCTTTGCGCCCCTCTGGCGGGGAGCTGCGCTCGCTGCACCCGGCTGCGCCATGGCTGCGGTGCGACTGGAAGGACGCGGACTGCGTTCGGCGTTCCACCATGGTGAGCGGCTGTGACGGAGCGGCGCCCAACCGCCGGCCGCGGGCAGCCCCGCTCGAGCCGCTGCTGCGGGGGCCGGCGAGCGTGTGGTGAGTGCTGAGCTGTGTGCTGGGGGGTTGGGCTGGCTCTTGGGGCGCTGCCTTGCTCCTAAGGGGGCTTTGAAATGCGGTGCTCGCCCCTCGTTAACGAGCTGTTTGCTGTGGGGTGGAAATGTGCGGCTGTTGCTGCAGCCCCGTCCTGGAGAGGCTTTTTTTCCAGGGCTGGGAGCGAGAGCGGCGTCCAGGCTGGGCAGGGGAGCCGGGTCTGCTCGTCCTCCAGCTGAGCAGTGGTGGTTTGCAGGTAGCATCCGGTTGCACTTGCTGGAATGCAGAGCAGGAGAGAGTTGTGTCGTGGTTTTCCCCTGCAGATGCGGGACACGGGCGGCAAGGTGACAGCGTGGGGGGAGTGGGGGTAACTGTGAGCCCCCGTCTGCCTCCCAGCCCCATGGCGCTGGATGCAGCTCAGATGCACCCACGCTCTGTGAGGGGGGGTTTGAGGGCCTGAAGGGTTGTCCCCGTGTCCCTGCCGGGCTTATGGTGGTATCTTGCTGCTGTGCGTGGGTCTGGGGGTGGCCGGGAAGGGTCTGGCATGCTGGGGCCATCACTGACCCTCATTTTCTCTCCCACCATAGAGCTCCTCGGCATAGCTCTCAGCCAGCTCTCGGCGGAGCTCCCCCAGCCAGCGCCTTCCCACATCAGCACCCTTTAGGTGCCTGTGTCCCCTCTCCAGGAGATCTTTGCTGGGGCACCTTGGGAGAGTGGGCAACCACTACCATGGGATGGTGGGATGGGGACAGCCACCTCCTTTGTCCCCTGTCCAGCTGGTGCCCTGACCCTCTCACTCTTCCATGCCCCCGCAGCTTCCGGAGCAAGAGGTTGTGAACGTGTTCATCGGGACGCAGGCGGTGGGGGCCATCATCGGGAAGAAGGGGCAGCACATCAAGCAGCTGGTGCGGTTTGCGGGTGCCTCCATCAAGGTGAGGAAGGCGCTGCGGGGCTGGTCCTGCGCTTCGTGCCTCAGTTTCCCCTCTGCACTGCCGAGGTCAGGGAATGGGAGTGTGCGGGGAGCAGTTTTGCTCCCCAGCTTATCACAGAACGGTTGAGGTTGGAAGGGACCTTGAAGATCATGGAGTCCCACCCCCCTGCCCTGTTCAGGGACACCTCCCCCCAGCCCAGGTTGCTCCAAGCCCCGTCCAACATGGCCTTGAACACCTCCAGGGCTAGGGCAGCCACAGCTTCTCTGGGCAAGCTGGGCCAGTGATTCACCACCCTCACAGTGAAAAATTTCTTCCTGTTATCTCCTCTAAATGTCCCCTCTTCCACTTTGAAGGCACTCCGCCTCGTCCTGTCACCCCATGCCCTTGTAAAAAGTCTCTCCCCAGCTCTCCTGTACCCGTTGGCATGGGCCCACCTCTCCCGCCTGTGTTTAGTAGAAGGCCAGATGCTCGGTGGGGGCTCAGGGGTGGGTGGTGGTGGGAGAAACAGTGCCCTGACCCCCAACTCTTGCTTTTCCCTTCTCCTCCCCAAGACTGCACAGTGCAAGATGAGGGAAATGGTCCAGCAGGTGAAGCAGCAGGAGCAGAAACACGCTCCGGGAGCCCCGGCCTCGCAGCACAGCAAGTGATGCTCCTGTCGTGCCGCCCAGCACCGCCTGATGAATGTAACCCCACTGCCGGACAACCCCCTCCAACCTCCTCCACCACCCCCAGCAGGTCAGGGGAGCAAACCAAAGACCCGCCCAGACACACAGCCCCCCATTCCCGCGGCGCTGCGAGGATGCGCAGCTGAGGGGTACGGGGAGGGCTCTCTCCATCCCACAGCCTCCCCCTTCCTCCTCCGTCGCCTCCCGACGCTGTCCCTTTAGTTGGACTAACAGGGGCAGGTTTTGGTACCTCAGCACCTCACGCTTGTGTTTCCCTTTTAGAGATTTTGTGTGCCTTGTAAAACTGAGAGTTGGAGCATTTTTTCATTAATTTTTTAAATAAAAAAGAATGAGTTGGAAAAAACCATGTCGAGCGAGTGCGAGGCGGGAGAAGGAAAGCAATCCCAGGGGTGCTGACGTGGGGAAAGAAACTCCCCAACTCGGGGCGAGTTACAAAGCAGCATGTTTATTGCAGCGCTGGGTGCAAGGGGGATGGCTCCCAACTCGCCCAGGGGCTGGTAAAGCAAGCGTTCCTTTCTGATGCAAAGGTGTACGTATTCATTAGTGTAGGCTGGGAATAGGCACCACTCTGGTCATGATCTGTGGGTTGTTGTGGAGGAAGACTCCCAGTCTTCCTGCCGGTGTACTTTTCCCCTTTGGCTCAAGAGTGCTGCTGTGGCTGAGCTCTGAGCCGCCAGACCGGTTCTCAGCAGATGGTTACTTCGCGCAGACAATAAGGCCCTGAATAGCCCTTCCTGTTCTCTGGGTGGCTCTGGGTGGCTCTGCTCCTCTGCTGCTTCTAAGGTCGGGCTGCCCCAGTGTCATCATTGAGGAGCCTTTTGTCTATCCAGTTCTCACTTGTGGGTGTTCCTGCCCATGTCAGTGCCAGAGCTCTTCCGTAGGCTCCTTCTGCTAGCGGAGAGCCAGGGGCCGTTCCTTCAGGAGAAAGCTTGAGAAATGTTTAAAAAGAGAAAAGGGAAAGGAGGAAAAATAAAGTGGGAAAATGAAAAAGAGAAAAAGAAAAAAAGGGGGGGAAAAAGGGGGAAAAAGCAAAAAAGGTCAAAAGAAAAAAGGGGTAAAAGAGAAAAAAGGGGGAAGCGAAAACATATTAAAAAAGAAAGGTAGAAAGGAAAAAAAACCAACCAAACCAAGCAAGGAAAGTGGGAACAGCTGCGGGGCAAGAGGAGGGACAGGAGCTGGGGGGGGGGAGGTGGCAGTGCCGGCGCCGACCCCGGGGGCTGCGACACCACGTTTTTGTCCTCTACTGCAAAGTGTTGTGTGAAAAACAACCAAGCAAAACCCACCCAACGACAACATCAAAAACCAAAGAGAAATCTCTGCAGCTCACAGGAGCCTGAGCTTGCTCTCGGTTGCTTTCTTTCCAGTGTCTTGGGGGTGTCACCGCCGAGCTGAGATTGGGGTGTGGTGGTGGTGGGAGTTTGTCCCATGGCTGTGATGGGGGGAGAAGGGGTGGGCGGGGAGTGGGGGATGTGGTGTGGGGTTTTCTTTGGGTGATGGTGTTTTTTTGCCAGGCGTCGCTTTACCCAGTGGCTCAGGGAGGTGTTGGCATCACAAAGCCTGCGCTAAAGCGGGGTGGGGGCCTCGCCGCAGTTGGTTAGCAGAGCCAAAGTGGTTATTAATGGTTCTTAAGGGCGCCCTAATTATGCCCGTGTAACTGGGAAGCTCAGATGCCCCCTAAGCACCCCCCCGGTGCTTCTCTAGCCAGGCAAGTGCTGGGCGTCCCCCCCTGCAGGAGAGGAGAGCACCTCCAGGGCGGGTGGAAGGGCATCACCCAAGAGGGAGAGGACCAAGATGGGGCTTGGGTGTCCTTGGGGTGGCCGTGTGGCGGGGTAGGGCTGCTGGGGGCTGCCACGATGAGGGACACCCCCACGCCTTTCTCCATGGCTTCCAGAGCTGTGCTCCCTCCCTCCCTCCCACCCATCCAGTGCCACCGGAGAGGTGGTGTCCCCCCTCCCGGGGCGGGCAGGGGCTGCTGCCACCCCACCTAACACCTCAACGCACCAAACCAGCTTTCAGCAGTCACAGCCACCCGGGCGCTGCCAAGGGGGCAGCAGGGGCTCCCCAAAGGGGGCTTACAGAACACAGAGAGCGTCCATACACCGCTGACCCCTCTCCAGGGGCGGATTTTCGGGATGCTGCTTGCTCATCTCACCACTGAACGACACCTCGATTGCCCCTGCAGCACTGTGTGACCATCGCTTCGCGGCTTCTGTGCTCCGATGCTCCTCCTGGCTCCAATCCTCTTCCTGGGGGATTGTGAGGGAGCGAAAATCCACATCGCTACATCCAACTTTTTTTCAGTTAAATAAAAAAAAAAGAATAAATCACCCTCTCTCATTACCAGGTAGAGGTTCGTTCCCTTAAGGCTCTTTTTATGAAAATAAATATTTAAATTATATAAAGAAATAAATACTTCTCTTTTCACATTAGATAACTCCCTGGAGACAGCAAAAAAAAAAGCACCACCACTGTGCACCAGTGTCCACCAGGGCTTTATACTTTTGTGGCTCTCATGTGCCAGGCCATCGAATCCACACAGTCCAATAAAGTCGGTTGTCCCTCTCCTCCTCCTGGCTGGAGGCAGGGCACCTCTACTGTTGACCGTAGTACCTACGATTATCAGATTGGTTCCTACCTGGTCCGTAGGATCGCCTACCGTAGGTTGGAGCAACCTTCTTCCTGTAAGAATCCTTTCTTCTATCGGCTTCATTTTGCAACTCAAGCACCTGTGCCTGTAGGGCTGAGGTAGGTTCTCCATCCCTCTTCTTCATGTCTTCTGCATATTCACAGAGGCAAACCCACAGGATATCTCGCATCAGCTTTGATTTGTCTTGAGTCGGAGGGTGGTTTTTCTCTTGAGTAGGAGGGCGTTTCCTCTTAGCAGCTGCAACATGAGTCTGTACAGGGAAAGCATGGAGTTTTTCCTCCACCTTGGTTAGTTTATCAAACAGTTTATCGGTTTGCTCAACTAATCTCTGGGTCATTTGCTCTATTTTCTCAGTCAGTTTCTCAGTCATTTTCTCGGTGGTCACAGTCAGCTTTTCTATGGCTGCCACAGAGAAGGGACCAGAGAGACTGTCTTCATACTGTCGTACCTTCTTAACCCCTTCATTTACAGTTGGTGTGTCAGTATCGGATCCTCCCCAGACCATTGTTGACAATGGGTGGGAATATGTTGATGGTGCACTTTGTACAAACTTTTTGAGCAGAGATCGTTTGCATGGCATTTCATCAGGGTCTACTATCGCTTGCCCATCACTATAAATCACCTCTCGCACAGGCAGTTCTTTCAGGTACAATCCCTCCATCCTTGGACAGGTTTCCCAATCGCCTAGCTTCTCTGCCATCTCAGTCTAGGGTATCTGCCCCGCTATCCCAGCATCGGAGCAACCAGGAGACAAGTGTTTTGCCTTCATGACGACTAAAGTCCTTCCTGATACTTCTCAGATCTTTCACGGAGAAGGATTGAACAACTCCCTCTACATCTGAGTCCTCCTGTGGGGAGGCTGCCCCAGAAGGGGCCTCTCCAGCATCTGCTCTAGAAGGACTCTGGCCTTTGTCTGTTTTCAAAGGTCTCTTTCCCTTCTGTGGTCTTGAAGGACCCTCCCCTGGATCTTGTTCAGAACTCTCCCCCAAGCTATGTGACTTGAGGTGGTCTTTGTGGTAAGGGGCAGGGGAAGGAGTTGACCTCCTCTTCCTGCTCCTGGTTCCCGGGGCGGCTTGTACCGATTTTGATGGAGTTGGAGTAGTTTTGGTACTGGTTGTAGTGGCTGCAGTAGGTTGTGCCGGGAGAGGCGGCGGCGTGGCTTGTGCCGCTGCAGGGGGGGGCGCGGCTTGTGCCGGGACGGGCGGCGGAGGGGCCGGTGTTGTTGCGGTGGGGGGGGCGGCTGCCGGTGGTGCGGGTGCCGGTGCCGGTGCAGGCGGCGGCGGAGGCGCCTGTGCCGTGGCGGTGCGGAAGACGGCTGCCGGTGGCGCCGGTGCCGTGGGGGAGGCGGTAAGGATTTTAATTTTTTTTTTTTTTTTTTCAGAGGGGGTGGGGGCGGGAGGAGGATGTTTGGTTTTTAGCCAAAGCCGGCTTTTCTCGAGGTTCAAGGACAGGAACTAGTCCAGTGGTTCTCTAATGCCCGGTAGAGCAGGGATGTAGGATTGCCAGCAGGGGGTGAAACCCCCCATAATAATTAAAGGAGCGTTAAAAAGCGATTTCTTAAGGGCTTTGAGAAGAGCAGTGCCTGTATGAGCCAAGAGAAGGGATCCCGTCTCCTCAAAGAGGCATTTCTCTTTCACGCGCCCTTTCCTCTTTGCTTCCCTGAGTCCCAAACTGGGGTTGGCATCTGCTGCGTCCCCCTGTCCCGGCTGTCCCTCTGTCCCTTCGCTCTCCATCACCGCCCCGACGCGGCTGAAAGATGCGGGTTGCAGGAGAGAAGGGGGGAAAGAGGGGCGGGGGGTGTCCTGGTTCCGGCAGGGATGGGGTTAATTTCCCCGAGGAGCCGGCAGGGACACAGGTATCCCATCCCCTGTGAGCCATGCCCGGGGCTGGGGGGAGCTCGCCGGGGGAGGGGGCGGGAAGTCGCGGCTGGGAGCGGGCTGCGGCGGTGCGGGGCCGGTCGGTGCGCGGAGGCGCTGTCATCGCGTCCGTCTATTCCTTTACCGCTGTTATTGGGATTGTTTGCCCTTCCCGTTGCTCTTCTCTTAAACTGCCTTTATCTCAACCCGCGAGTTTTTTGCCTTTTTCTTCCGATTTTGCCCCCGGCTGCGGGAGTGGAGCGAGCGGCCGCGTGGTTCTTTGTTGCCGGCTGAGGCCAAACCACGACGGGGGAAACACCGGATTTCCAAGAGGTTGTCAGCCCAGGGCTGGGGAAAAAAAAAAAAAAAAAAAACCAACAAAAAACCTAGCAAAATTATTATTTTTTTTAAATTTCAAAAATAAAGCACACACAACCCCCAACCCCAGATGACACACACACATCCACACAGAAAAAAACACCTCAGGTTTTCATACCTCAGCACCTTGCGTTTGTGTTTCCCTTCTAGAGATTTTGTGTGCCTTGTAAAACTGATACTTGGAGCTTTTTTTTTTGTTTAATTTGTTAAAAAAAAAAAGACGAGTTGGAAAAAACGATCTCGACCGAGTGTGAAGCAGGAGAAGGAAACCACTCCCACGGGTGCCAATGCTCTTCCGTAGTCTCCTTTGGCTAGCTGAGAGCCAGGGGCTGTTCCTTTGGAGAAAGCTTGAGAAATGTTAAAAAGGAGAAAAAAAAAGGGGAAAAAAGTGGTGGAAAGAAAAAGGGGGAAAAGAAAAAAAAGCAAAAGAAAAAAGGAGAAAAGAAAAAAAAAAGAGAAAGAGAAAAAAGGGGGGGAAGAAAGGCGGAAAAAAAAGGGAAAAAGAACCCCAACTCAAATATAAAAAAAGGTTGTAAGAAAAAAAAAAAAAAAAAAAACAAACAAACACAAAACAAAACCAAGCAAGGAAAGTGGTGAAAGCCGCTGGGAAGAGGAGGGACGAGGGACGGGAGCAAAGGGAGGGGGGGGTGAGGTGGCGGTGCCAGTGTGGCCCCAGGGGCTGTGACACCATATTTTTGTCCTCTACTGCAAAGTGTTCCGTGAAAAAAAAACAACCAAACCCCACCCAACGACAACATCATCACAAGAAAAAGAGAAATCTCTGCAGCTCACACGAGCCTGAGCTTGCTCTCCGTTGCTCTCTTTCCAGTGTCTCGGGGGGGTCATGGCCGAGCTGAGATTGGGGGGTGGTGGTGGTGGGAGTTTGCCCCATGGCTGTGATGGGGGGAGAAGGGGTGGGTGGGGAGTGGGGGCTGTGCTGTGGGGTTTTTTTGGGGTGGTGGTGGTTTTTTGCCAGGCGCAGCTTTACCCAGTGGCTCGGGGAGGTGTTGGCATCAGGAAGCCTGTGCTAAAGCGGGGTGGGGGCCTCGCCGCAGTTGGTTAGCAGAGCCAAAGTGGTTACTAATGGTTATTAATGGTGCACTAATTACGCCCGTGTAACTGGGAAGCTCAGATGCCCCCAGTCACCCACCCCCATCCCCCCCCCCCCGGGTGCTTCTCTAGCCAGGCGAGCGCTGGGCGTCCCCCCCGCAGGAGAGGAGCGCACCTCCGGGGTGGGTGGAAGGGCGTCACCCAACGGGGAGAAGACCAAGATGGGGCTTGGGTGTCCCTTGGGGTGGCCGGGTGGCGGGGTAGGGCTGCTGGGGGCTGCCACGATGAGGGACACCCCCACGCCTTTCTCCATGGCTCCCAGAGCTCTGCTCCCTCCCTCCCTCCCACCCATCCAGTGCCACCGGAGAGGTGGTGTCCCCCCTCCCGGGGTGGGCAGGGGCTGTGCCACCCCACCTAACACCTCAACGCACCAAACCAGCTTTCAGCAGTCACAGCCACCCGGGCGCTGCCAAGGGGGCAGCAGGGGCTCCCCACAGGGGGTTTACAGAACACAGAGAGTGTCCGTACACCACTAACCCCTCTCCAGGGGCGGATTTTCGGGATGCTGCTTGCTCATCTCACCGCTGAACAACTCCCCGATTGCCCCTTCAGCACATTGTGACCATCGCTTCGTGGCTTTTGTGCTCCGATGCTCCTCCTGGCTCCAATCCTCTTCCTGGGGGATTGTGAGGGAGCGAAAATCCACATCGCTACATCCAACTTTTTTTCAGTTAAATAAAAAAAAGAATAAATCACCCTCTCTTATTACCAGGTAGAGTTTTGTTCCCTTAAGGCTCTTTTTATGAAAATAAATATTTAAATTATATAAAGAAATAAATACTTCTCTTTTCACATTAGATAACTCCCTGGAGACAGCAAAAAACAACCCAACACCACTGTGCACCAGTGTCCACCAGGGCTTTATACTTTTGTGGCTCTCATGTGCCAGGCCATCGAATCCACACAGTCCAATAAAGTCGGTTGTCCCTCTCCTCCTCCTGGCTGGAGGCAGGGCACCTCTACTGTTGACCGTAGTACCTACGATTATCAGATTGGTTCCTACCTGGTCCGTAGGATCGCCTACCGTAGGTTGGAGCAACCTTCTTCCTGTAAGAATCCTTTCTTCTATCGGCTTCATTTTGCAACTCAAGCACCCGTGCCTGTAGGGCTGAGGTAGGTTCTCCATCCCTCTTCTTCATGTCTTCTGCATATTCACAGAGGCAAACCCACAGGATATCTCGCATCAGCTTTGATTTGTCTTGAGTCGGAGGGTGGTTTTTCTCTTGAGTAGGAGGGCGTTTCCTCTTAGCAGCTGCAACATGAGTCTGTACAGGGAAAGCATGGAGTTTTTCCTCCACCTTGGTTAGTTTATCAAACAGTTTATCGGTTTGCTCAACTAATCTCTGGGTCATTTGCTCTATTTTCTCAGTCAGTTTCTCAGTCATTTTCTCGGTGGTCACAGTCAGCTTTTCTATGGCTGCCACAGAGAAGGGACCAGAGAGACTGTCTTCATACTGTCGTACCTTCTTAACCCCTTCATTTACAGTTGGTGTGTCAGTATCGGATCCTCCCCAGACCATTGTTGACAATGGGTGGGAATATGTTGATGGTGCACTTTGTACAAACTTTTTGAGCAGAGATCGTTTGCATGGCATTTCATCAGGGTCTACTATCGCTTGCCCATCACTATAAATCACCTCTCGCACAGGCAGTTCTTTCAGGTACAATCCCTCCATCCTTGGACAGGTTTCCCAATCGCCTAGCTTCTCTGCCATCTCAGTCTAGGGTATCTGCCCCGCTATCCCAGCATCGGAGCAACCAGGAGACAAGTGTTTCGCCTTCATGACGACTAAAGTCCTTCCTGATACTTCTCAGATCTTTCACGGAGAAGGATTGAACAACTCCCTCTACATCTGAGTCCTCCTGTGGGGAGGCTGCCCCAGAAGGGGCCTCTCCAGCATCTGCTCTAGAAGGACTCTGGCCTTTGTCTGTTTTCAAAGGTCTCTTTCCCTTCTGTGGTCTTGAAGGACCCTCCCCTGGATCTTGTTCAGAACTCTCCCCCAAGCTATGTGACTTGAGGTGGTCTTTGTGGTAAGGGGCAGGGGAAGGAGTTGACCTCCTCTTCCTGCTCCTGGTTCCCGGGGCGGCTTGTACCGATTTTGATGGAGTTGGAGTAGTTTTGGTACTGGTTGTAGTGGCTGCAGTAGGTTGTGCCGGGAGAGGCGGCGGCGTGGCTTGTGCCGCTGCAGGGGGGGGCGCGGCTTGTGCCGGGACGGGCGGCGGAGGGGCCGGTGTTGTTGCGGTGGGGGGGCGGCTGCCGGTGGTGCGGGTGCCGGTGCCGGTGCAGGCGGCGGCGGAGGCGCCTGTGCCGTGGCGGTGGGGGGGGCGGCTGCCGGTGGCGCCGGTGCCGTGGGGGAGGCGGTAAGGATTTTAATTTTTTTTTTTTTTTTTCAGAGGGGGTGGGGGCGGGAGGAGGATGTTTGGTTTTTAGCCAAAGCCGGCTTTTCTCGAGGTTCAAGGACAGGAACTAGTCCAGTGGTTCTCTAATGCCCAGTAGAGCAGGGATGTAGGATTGCCAGCAGGGGGTGAAACCCCCAATAATAATTAAAGGAGCGTTAAAAAGCGATTTCTTAAGGGCTTTGAGAAGAGCAGTGCCTGTATGAGCCAAGAGAAGGGATCCCGTCTCCTCAAAGAGGCATTTCTCTTTCACGCGCCCTTTCCTCTTTGCTTCCCTGAGTCCCAAACTGGGGTTGGCATCTGCTGCGTCCCCCTGTCCCGGCTGTCCCTCTGTCCCTTCGCTCTCCATCACCGCCCCGACGCGGCTGAAAGATGCGGGTTGCAGGAGAGAAGGGGGGAAAGAGGGGCGGGGGGTGTCCTGGTTCCGGCAGGGATGGGGTTAATTTCCCCGAGGAGCCGGCAGGGACACAGGTATCCCATCCCCTGTGAGCCATGCCCGGGGCTGGGGGGAGCTCGCCGGGGGAGGGGGCGGGAAGTCGCGGCTGGGAGCGGGCTGCGGCGGTGCGGGGCCGGTCGGTGCGCGGAGGCGCTGTCATCGCGTCCGTCTATTCCTTTACCGCTGTTATTGGGATTGTTTGCCCTTCCCGTTGCTCTTCTCTTAAACTGCCTTTATCTCAACCCGCGAGTTTTTTGCCTTTTTCTTCCGATTTTGCCCCCGGCTGCGGGAGTGGAGCGAGCGGCCGCGTGGTTCTTTGTTGCCGGCTGAGGCCAAACCACGACGGGGGAAACACCGGATTTCCAAGAGGTTGTCAGCCCAGGGCTGGGGAAAAAAAAAAAAACAACAAAAAACCTAGCAAAATTATTATTTTTTTTAAATTTTCAAAAATAAAGCACACACAACCCCCAACCCCAGATGACACACACACATCCACACAGAAAAAAACACCTCAGGTTTTCATACCTCAGCACCTTGCGTTTGTGTTTCCCTTCTAGAGATTTTGTGTGCCTTGTAAAACTGATACTTGGAGCTTTTTTTTTTGTTTAATTTGTTAAAAAAAAAAAGACGAGTTGGAAAAAACGATCTCGACCGAGTGTGAAGCAGGAGAAGGAAACCACTCCCACGGGTGCCAATGCTCTTCCGTAGTCTCCTTTGGCTAGCTGAGAGCCAGGGGCTGTTCCTTTGGAGAAAGCTTGAGAAATGTTAAAAAGGAGAAAAAAAAAGGGGAAAAAAGTGGTGGAAAGAAAAAGGGGGAAAAGAAAAAAAAGCAAAAGAAAAAAGGAGAAAAGAAAAAAAAAAAGAGAAAGAGAAAAAAGGGGGGGAAGAAAGGCGGAAAAAACAGGGAAAAAGAACCCCAACTCAAATATAAAAAAAGGTTGTAAGAAAAAAAAAAAAAAAAAAAAACAAACAAACACAAAACAAAACCAAGCAAGGAAAGTGGTGAAAGCCGCTGGGAAGAGGAGGGACGAGGGACGGGAGCAAAGGGAGGGGGGGGTGAGGTGGCGGTGCCAGTGTGGCCCCAGGGGCTGTGACACCATATTTTTGTCCTCTACTGCAAAGTGTTCCGTGAAAAAAAAACAACCAAACCCCACCCAACGACAACATCATCACAAGAAAAAGAGAAATCTCTGCAGCTCACACGAGCCTGAGCTCGCTCTCCGTTGCTCTCTTTCCAGTGTCTCGGGGGGGTCATGGCCGAGCTGAGATTGGGGGGTGGTGGTGGTGGGAGTTTGCCCCATGGCTGTGATGGGGGGAGAAGGGGTGGGTGGGGAGTGGGGGCTGTGCTGTGGGGTTTTTTTGGGGTGGTGGTGGTTTTTTGCCAGGCGCAGCTTTACCCAGTGGCTCGGGGAGGTGTTGGCATCAGGAAGCCTGTGCTAAAGCGGGGTGGGGGCCTCGCCGCAGTTGGTTAGCAGAGCCAAAGTGGTTACTAATGGTTATTAATGGTGCACTAATTACGCCCGTGTAACTGGGAAGCTCAGATGCCCCCAGTCACCCACCCCCATCCCCCCCCCCCGGGTGCTTCTCTAGCCAGGCGAGCGCTGGGCGTCCCCCCCGCAGGAGAGGAGCGCACCTCCGGGGTGGGTGGAAGGGCGTCACCCAACGGGGAGAAGACCAAGATGGGGCTTGGGTGTCCCTTGGGGTGGCCGGGTGGCGGGGTAGGGCTGCTGGGGGCTGCCACGATGAGGGACACCCCCACGCCTTTCTCCATGGCTCCCAGAGCTCTGCTCCCTCCCTCCCTCCCACCCATCCAGTGCCACCGGAGAGGTGGTGTCCCCCCTCCCGGGGTGGGCAGGGGCTGTGCCACCCCACCTAACACCTCAACGCACCAAACCAGCTTTCAGCAGTCACAGCCACCCGGGCGCTGCCAAGGGGGCAGCAGGGGCTCCCCACAGGGGGTTTACAGAACACAGAGAGTGTCCGTACACCACTAACCCCTCTCCAGGGGCGGATTTTCGGGATGCTGCTTGCTCATCTCACCGCTGAACAACTCCCCGATTGCCCCTGCAGCACTGTGTGACCATCGCTTCGTGGCTTTTGTGCTCCGATGCTCCTCCTGGCTCCAATCCTCTTCCTGGGGGATTGTGAGGGAGCAAAAAACCACATCGCTACATCCAACTTTTTTTCAGTTAAATAAAAAAAAGAATAAATCACCCTCTCTTATTACCAGGTAGAGTTTTGTTCCCTTAAGGCTCTTTTTATGAAAATAAATATTTAAATTATATAAAGAAATAAATACTTCTCTTTTCACATTAGATAACTCCCTGGAGACAGCAAAAAAAAAAGCACCACCACTGTGCACCAGTGTCCACCAGGGCTTTATACTTTTGTGGCTCTCATGTGCCAGGCCATCGAATCCACACAGTCCAATAAAGTCGGTTGTCCCTCTCCTCCTCCTGGCTGGAGGCAGGGCACCTCTACTGTTGACCGTAGTACCTACGATTATCAGATTGGTTCCTACCTGGTCCATAGAATCGCCTACCGTAGGTCGGAGCAGCCTTCCTCCTGTAAGAATCCTTTCTTCTATCGGCTTCATTTTGCAACTCAAGCACCTGTGCCTGTAGGGCTGAGGTAGGTTCTCCATCCCTCTTCTTCATGTCTTCTGCATATTCACAGAGGCAAACCCACAGGATATCTCGCATCAGCTTTGATTTGTCTTGAGTCGGAGGGTGGTTTTTCTCTTGAGTAGGAGGGCGTTTCCTCTTAGCAGCTGCAACATGAGTCTGTACAGGGAAAGCATGGAGTTTTTCCTCCACCTTGGTTAGTTTATCAAACAGTTTATCGGTTTGCTCAACTAATCTCTGGGTCATTTGCTCTATTTTCTCAGTCAGTTTCTCAGTCATTTTCTCGGTGGTCACAGTCAGCTTTTCTATGGCTGCCACAGAGAAGGGACCAGAGAGACTGTCTTCATACTGTCGTACCTTCTTAACCCCTTCATTTACAGTTGGTGTGTCAGTATCGGATCCTCCCCAGACCATTGTTGACAATGGGTGGGAATATGTTGATGGTGCACTTTGTACAAACTTTTTGAGCAGAGATCGTTTGCATGGCATTTCATCAGGGTCTACTATCGCTTGCCCATCACTATAAATCACCTCTCGCACAGGCAGTTCTTTCAGGTACAATCCCTCCATCCTTGGACAGGTTTCCCAATCGCCTAGCTTCTCTGCCATCTCAGTCTAGGGTATCTGCCCCGCTATCCCAGCATCGGAGCAACCAGGAGACAAGTGTTTCGCCTTCATGACGACTAAAGTCCTTCCTGATACTTCTCAGATCTTTCACGGAGAAGGATTGAACAACTCCCTCTACATCTGAGTCCTCCTGTGGGGAGGCTGCCCCAAAAGGGGCCTCTCCAGCATCTGCTCTAGAAGGACTCTGGCCTTTGTCTGTTTTCAAAGGTCTCTTTCCCTTCTGTGGTCTTGAAGGACCCTCCCCTGGATCTTGTTCAGAACTCTCCCCCAAGCTATGTGACTTGAGGTGGTCTTTGTGGTAAGGGGCAGGGGAAGGAGTTGACCTCCTCTTCCTGCTCCTGGTTCCCGGGGCGGCTTGTACCGATTTTGATGGAGTTGGAGTAGTTTTGGTACTGGTTGTAGTGGCTGCAGTAGGTTGTGCCGGGAGAGGCGGCGGCGTGGCTTGTGCCGCTGCAGGGGGGGGCGCGGCTTGTGCCGGGACGGGCGGCGGAGGGGCCGGTGTTGTTGCGGTGGGGGGGGCGGCTGCCGGTGGTGCGGGTGCCGGTGCCGGTGCAGGCGGCGGCGGAGGCGCCTGTGCCGTGGCGGTGCGGAAGACGGCTGCCGGTGGCGCCGTTGCTCCGGGGGGGGGCAGCTGCCGGTGGCCCCGGTGCCGTGGGGGAGGCGGCTGCCGGTGGTGCCGTTGCTCCGGGGGGGACAGCTGCGGCCGGGCCGGGCGGGGCCGCGGTTCGCGCCGCTGCAGATCGCCGAGCGGCTGCGCGGGTCTGAGTGGCGGCAGCGCACGGTCCCCTCCAGCTCCCCCTGCACAGATGTTTCACAAGAAACCACCCCTGCACCACATTCAGGAGCATCAACAACAAAACCACGATCTTAACAAGGTACCAGTCCTTATCCTCAGAGCCCAGAAGGTTGCCATGCCCCAGCTCTGATGGGGTCACATCAGCATAATTATCAAAGGGCGAAGTAAACATTCCCCAGGTAGAAGAACCCTTTGATCCCTTTGGTCTCTTTTCTACTGAGCATGAGGCAGATGGGATGGAATACCCTGTTGGTCAGTTTTGGGTCACCTGTCCTGTCGCTCCTCCCCGCAGGTGGGACCCCACTATGCTTTTCCGCTTCCGACCCTCCAACGGGGCAAATAACAAAGCTGGTTGGCCGTGGGGGTTATAGCAATGAGTATAAGCAAGAGCCTCTCTGCATCCCATGCCTGGGCATCAGCTGTAACCATTGCTCTTATCGCTCTGAGAGAGTGAACGCTGACGGCACAATAGGCAGTTAATTTCAGTTGGTAGAAGAGGCCCAGCTAAGAAGCCAAGTTACTGAACAAAATTGGTTCTCTTTTACCTCAAACCAGGACACAGGGAGAGTTTCCTTCCATTAAGGCTCTTTTTATTAAAATAAATATTTATATTATATAAAGAAATAAATACTTCTCTTTTCACATTAGATAACTCCCTGGAGGCAGCAAAACAAGCCAACCCCAAACCAGCCCAAAGGACAGGGGCTTTGGTGAGAAATCAAGAGATGGTAAACGCTTTCTTTCTGTGGTCGTGACAAATCCAGTTTTAGGAATCAAGTAGACGGTAGATATTCCAGAAACAGAGGAAAACTCTCTTTGAGGAGACGGTAGTTCAGCACGTTGTCCTTGGGAAGGTAAGTTGGGCAAACACGACTGTAACCACCACCACGGATGTTTCCCATTTGTCTGTAACGTGGTCGCGTGCGCTGTGAGGCGCGAGCGTGCGGCTCAGCCATGGAAGTTGACGATGTTCCTTCTTCACTCTGCCCTTAACGAGGTCACACCCACCTTTCTGGCTCTTGCTTAAGGTGCGTTAGCTAATTTCAAAGAGAGTTACTGTCTCCAAAATAAGGGGGGTGGGGGGGTGGTGGTGGTGGTGGTGGTGAAATAAACTGTCTTAACCACTACTTCATAACTTGAAGAGGAAAACTTGTGTACCAAAACCCCAGAGTTACTGTCTCCAAAATAAGGGAGGTGGGGGGAACAAACCATCTTAACTTCTCCTTCATAAGCTAAAGAGGAAAACTTGTGTACCAAAACCCCAGAGTTACTGTCTCCAAAATAAGGGAGGTGGGGGGAATAAACCATCTTAACTTCTACTTCATAACCTAAAGAGGAAAATTCGTCTAAGAAATGTAACTAAAGGTCTAAGAAAACTAACTAAAGGCCTAAGAAAAGTAACTAAGGTCGAAGAAACGTAATCAAAAGAAGAGCTCTAAGAGTCCACGTGTCACAGCAGCTGTTGGTGGATTATCTCCCACACCATCTTCTTCCGGAAGTATGGCATGTGAGTCTGAAAAGAGAAGAGAAAGAAAAGAGAAATTAAATAATGACGTCACGGTAGAAAGAGGTGGCAAACACGCATAAACGCCCAGCGGAGTCCTTAATAGGAAGTTCCCTTTAGGAACTGTCAACCGTTTGGGTACAACACCCCACGCGGTTCCTAAGAGGGTGACACGACAACCCGACAAAACCAGATTGACTTGACCGCGCGACAGCATACAAGCACGCTAATAAAAGACCCGTCTAAAACGAAATCAAGAAAAAGAAGCGGTGTCTTGACTGGTCAAAGGGTAGAAGCCATTTCTCCAAAAGATACCGAGCCCAGATATGCCAAACCCGCTGGCGGCAGTACCTTGCCCAAGAGGAATCTCACCGGCAGCAGCTCCCAAAGGCGGGGATGGAGAACCACAGCTCTGCCCTGCCCAGGCCACTTGGAAGTTCTGACCACAGCAACTACGCACCGAAACGGGGCACGAAACCTCAGCCCCTGCCCCGGACACAATGAAGAGCTGCTGCCTAACCTCCCTGGCTCCTGTCCCTGGGCGAGAGGGGCTTGGAGGGGTTTATGACCTTCACTCACCTGGCTAAAGTTGAACGGTTTCTCTCTGGCGATGTAATCTGCGTATTTACACATAAAGACGCCGCAGTCGCTTCCATTCAGCTGCTGAGGGATCTCCTAAGGAATGCAAAGAAGATGGAGGATTTCCCTCTGTCTCAAAAGAAAAGCAACTTGGAAGCAGCGCACATTACCCACACCGACACTGCGCTCACCGCACACTCCTGACCCTACTTGCGTAATCCCGAATACCCACTCCCGCCCACGAGGAACAGACCCAGTTCACTGCTCACCATCCCTCCCCTCTGCCTCCCGGACTCGGACACTACGATCCAAATTTTTGGCAGGCCCAGAAGGCGCAGCAGCCCTCCCCCCTGCGAGGTGTCTCAAGGTTCGCACCGCCTCTTTCTTAAGTGACCTTTCTTAAATCCGGTCTTTAGGGACTGCTTTTTACTATCAACTCCTCGAGGAACATCAGCTCAACCCTTTCTTTGTCACGTGCCAGGATCTGGGCCCCAAAGAAGCACTTACAGTTCCCATTTCAAACCCAAGGGGTGCTCACGTACACGTGGCTCCATGCTGTGAAGAGTCCACTCTGAAACATCCAGCTCCAGCTGTCTTTTTTCCCAGCTTTCTTTTTGCAGGTATTGGCTGGTTAAAACAAAAGGAAAAAAAAAAATCCCTTTTCATCTCTGTAATTTAGCAAAATAAAATAAAGCAGCTGAAGGATCACAGGAAGACGGACGGCAGGACGGTAAAATGTCAGAGGATCCTCACCGCAGCTGATTTAAGGCTGATTTTGAGGAAAAATCCCAATCTGAAACTTACAAACACGGGGAGAGGCTGTGAGCTAATGGTCAAGAACGAGGCCAACGACTCCATTGCTTCGGAGAGGTCAAAAAGCCCCAAATCACATGTTATCAGAGCACAAAGAGACAAACCACGCAAGGAACTGTAATGCCGTAATTCCACCGGGTGCCTTGATCCCACATCCTGGGCTCCGACTAACAAAGTCGGCACACGTGTGCCACGGGGCTATGGCGTATTTGGCTGTGCCTCTCACGGGAAGGTGGCAGAATCCAGGCACCCCAGACCCTGGGTGCAGGGGACGCTGTGACAGCAGATAAGCAGTCGATGCCAGACAAGTCGCAGCAAGCAACTCCAAGATTCCTGCTTGGTTATCTACAAGCCACGTGAAAACTGGCAGTCGCCTTACAGGGACTCAATCTAAAATCCCTCTCCTCATTCACACCAGAAAAGCAGTGACGGAGCGGTTACTTACAGCAAAGTCTGACAAATCTTGTCCCCTTTCTGCCCAAGCGAGTCCAAGTACGTGATCGTGTTCTTCCTCAGATCTATGACCTGTTATTAAAAGGTGACCGTTAGGCAAAGCACAACCTTGTGCCGCACACCCCCCAACACCTACATGACTTCTCTTGCCAGTTTTTGCTCCCCGTCCAATTCTAAAGGAAAAGCCCGTGGGACTCACGGCTAGTGTCCAGTGTGCTCGCGAGTTCACAGGCACGAAGAGGATGTCCTGCTTAAAGACATCGACACTCTTGGTCCACCTTCTGACCGACTCGTAGCCCCCAGATGTTAGTTTTGGATAAAAGAAACTACTAAACGCGTGGACTGCTGGATAGCCTTCCTTCTTCCCTCTTTCCATCACCAGACTCATGTAGAAATTAACGACCTGCACCATAAAGAGGAAATGTGAGGTGTCAAAATAAGACGCTGCCTTCCCCAACGAAAAATACAGCACCACCTCTGTTCTGGCCACCCTTAAGCACGCAGCACAGAGAACTCCAGCCTCAGCTGGAGGCTTTTGTTCCCAGGATTTCACACGGGGCTACATCGGCAGTTTGATCAAAACACCTGCCACCCACGCCAATATCCCGGACGAACTCCGGGAAGCTGCGTCATACAAGAAGTAACGGAACTTCCCGAAACGCTCGACCCTTCAACACCTCAAATAAGAAGTGTACAGAGATTTCTAGGCTCTGCAGCGGAGGTCGTCAAAGAACGTTGACGCGACTTCTGTACAGGGCGGAGGGGTATTTTTCAATAAAGGCTGAGTGAGACTGTCCCTGTGCTGCAGCTGGTTTTACCTCATCGTTTAGCCAGCAAAGGTTCCTGAGCGTGTGGATGTCTTCGCGAGTGACCTTTAGTTTGAAGGCACTGCTCATGATCTCATCTGGCTCACCTTTGCCAAATGCGGCACTGACCTCTCTCTCCATGGCCTGAAAGGAACAATTAAATGGGGAAGGACTTGTGAAACAGAGCATGGAGCACGCTGACCTGGGGACAGCTTTCCACTGAAACACGGCCTGTAAATTCAGCTCAGGTGACAGAGCAACTGCCTTCGACGGTTTCCTGCCTCAGTGAGCGATAGCGCTTTTGCCTTGCTTGGTTGGTTTCAGCATCCTAACTTTGAACTTCACAGCCCAGGCTTGCTGCCGTTTCTTTTCACCAAGGACGTGGGGATAAAACCCGTAAACTTAGCAAACACGCTCAAGCAGCTGAAAATGGAACACAACTCTGGCAACCCCCTTTCCCAGGTGCTGCTGCGGCCCTCGCAATACCCAGGTTTAAGCCAACCCCAGCGGGCATCCTCCGTACCGAGGCAGCTAAGTCAGGAGCCTGAAAGAACGTGAAGGTGGGGGACTTCAAAGGGAACGGCAAAGGGGGAAACTGAGGCAGCCGTCCCGCTAACAGAAGGCCCACAAACCCTTAGGGCAGCACAACTGAAGGAGCGCGGGGAGCACACAAAATCCTTCAAAGCAGCTTTAGTGCTGACCCTCGCACTGTGAAGCCACAACCACAGCCACTCGCTAACAGGTTCAATGCAAGTTCTTCAGATTTCAAAGCGCCTTAAGAACCACTGAGAAGAAGAGGACTTCCTTGCAGCTCTGCCACAACCTTCTCTTTTGTCTCACAGACTGTCGCCTACGGTACCTCTGTGAGCGGAGGAAAGCGTTCCGCTGTTTTTCCCAATCTTGGCACTTTCTTTTCCTCCACATCGAGGCTGGCTGACTTTTTGGACGGAACAGGTGTAGGGTGTCCTCGGAATAAGGCATCTTCTAAGATTTCTGTGCCACGCTGCCTCTGTTAGACAAACGGACGTTAAGCTAGCAATCAAGCACAGATTTGTTGAAGTTTCTGACCACAAAGAGCTCTATTTTCCTTGGGAATAACACAAGCTTACCCCTGCGATGGTTTCTTTCACTGCTCCTTCCTCTTCCGCAGAGTTTTCTTCTGGTGTGCAGTACCTGCCAGGAGAGGGAGAGAGAGAAGTGAGCTCTATATCCGTCCTGTCCCATGGAATTCTCAAGAATTCACCCTCTGGACAAGAAAGGCTTTTGCAAGGCCTATTCTGACTAGCCCCGGTTGCACACATCAACATGTGACAATATCGCCTCAACTTCCAGCACCGGTCTTTCTTAGCAGCAAGACTGGGATAGAATGAAGAGCTGGGAGCTTTGGAAGTTTGTTTTTTTTTTCCCATCTACTTGTACAAGACTCCTTTTCCTTCTCTTTATCAGTTGCATTATTTGGAAAACAGGGAAGCAACCAGCACTTCCTCTGTCGAGTGCTTTGTGATCTGCTGCTGATAAACACTGCATGCTGGGTGTTCTACTGCAAGGTATAACAGGAACATCTGCAACTAGACTTGCACCCAAACAGAGTGAGCTTCGGGAAACCAAGACCTGTTTCCATAAAGACCGCAAAGCCGTCGCAACTCACAGTCCTGCCAGCTCAGACAGCCAATACCAATGAGGCCGCTGGCCTCTCAAACCCAACTGCACGCTGCCTTTTTCCCCCTCCTAGGCAAACCCCAGGCATCCTTTGGGACTTACAAAGTCCCCAAAACTGCCTCAAGTCCCACCAGGCTTTACAAGCTCTCTAATCCTTCTGCTTAGGATGCGGGTTTCCAAGTGAAAGAAGTGAAATGTCAGCTCATTGATGGCTCGGCAGAACGACTCACAAACAAAAACGGATTCTGCACATCCAAGGGCAACTTGGGACGGCCACCACTCGCACCCTTACTGGCTTTCTTCCCACAGCAAACACCACACCAGCACAACCCTCTTTGTCACGCAGCACGGCTCTCGCTTGTGTTGGAGATGCAACTGGCTTGCAAGCAATTCCGGAGCCGCAAGCTAGCTACTTCTCTTTCACAGCACTGAGACGATCAAAGACCGTTGGTCATCTTCGAGACTCTACCAGCGGCTGAAAGAGATACACGCGCAGAGCCAAAAGGAACAAGAAGCATCATTAGAAGAGACTCTACCTGATCGTATCACCTCTCTGCGACCGCTGCGGGCAGCAAACATCTATACATTCGACACCTGCACAGAAAAGCAGTAGTAAGAAAACAAGAAGTCGACTTTCAATCACCATCAGATGTACACAGCTCTCCATTTCTGAGTGATAAATAAAAAAAAAGGAAAAACTTTGAAGGATGACGGTATGGTCAGGAAGTTCGAATTCTGGCAAGCACTTTGAACTCGGAACGTCATCTGCGAGTGTGTAAGAAATGCCCTATTCGGATTTGACGTCTACCTACAAAGTGGAACGGATTGGAATCATGGGGATACTCACCGGTCCTGAGTGTTGCACGTGGATAGACGTCTCCTCCGTATTTTGGTTCTTCCCGGTGACTCACAGTCGCCACTGGTTCCTTGGAGGAGGCTTGAACACTTTGGGGCAGGAAACAAACAACAGAGGAGAATCACAATTTTTATACGGGGGGCATTTGTTATCAGTGCGTACCAATTCACGCTGGCTTTTGGGGTTTTTCTTTAAGAAGAACAAAATATTCTTTGCACATCCGACAAATATCTGCATCAACCTGAGGAGGCCACTTTACTCTGTGGGACAAGACAGCGTTCATTTCAACCAGCCCTGACCAATTCTGCTCAATCTATTTGTTAAAGGTTATGCTGACGCTGAGAATGGCAATGTCCACAACATCCATACTGCTGGGACATTTTACTTCAGACCTGCCCTGCTCTGACCTCAGGGACTATATGCTCAGTAGCGGTTGGAGTGCATTAGACACCTTCCCCAGGAACTTCTCTGGTTTAGCTTCCTCTGAAAGGAATCTCTTTCTCAGGCTCCAGATCTGCTCCAAAATATGAGCCAAACCACAATAAGCAACGACTGGCAGATGAGACGCCGACAGCAGAGTCTTGACCTGCTCTCAAATGCAGTGCGCTTAAACTCAGCGCACCCAAAATTACATGAGAAACTCTCTTCTGTATCATTTTCATGGTATGGATTTTCATCTGCAGTGGCGGATTCTGGCGCAGCGCACTCCTTAACTGGTGGCCTCAGTGGTAAGAAGCTGTCTGGAGCAGCTTTGATGCTCTGTTTGCCCTTCCGGCTTGTGCTCAAAACATCAACGGCAAAAGAAACGGTATCAAGAGAACATTCCGATGTGCACCTCCACCACCACCTGCTTTGTCAAGCACGTACACCGATGACGATGGAGACAGACACGAGATGTTTATGACTTTCAGATGAAGACCTGCTGTCTTCAACTGGCTAATGGGGAAGTAGAGAGAAGTAAAAGTGAAAATCACAACAACTGCCTTGAAGATACGCTGTTGATTGTGTCCTCAGCCTCCTCTCAAGTTCAACGCTTCCTCTTACCGCAGACCTTTAATCTCTAGCTAATCTCCTGTGTCAATTAAGTAGCTGGATTTAAAGAAAAAGTTTAATATTGGTTCTTCGGGAGGGGAAGCAGCTGACGACCTCCCTTACCATAGGCAGTAAACCTTTCGGGGAAGAAGTCAAAGAAAACGGAAGGATTTTTACCTCAGACGGGGAATTGTCTTGTCAGGACGAGAGAGTGGTTCCTTAGTCAAGCGAGCATGGGTCCCACACGGCATTTGACCTACGAGAGAAGAGCGTAAGGCATGGGTAAGTATAAAAGGAAACTGAAGAGGTTTATGAGTTTACAGTAACGAGCTTCACCAAAGATAAATTGTCATTTTCTCTCTCACATCATCATATGATTTGTGTTATGTCACTTTAGGACATTTTCAGGTTTTCACACCGGCAACTGCAGCAAGTTGCGCGCACAAGGTATTGCCAGCCGAAACCTGAAATACAAAAGGCTCCTCAGGATCTACTACCTAAAAGGACCATTGAAAACAATTTGCTTCTGGCAAGCTAACAGTGGACCTATCAGAACGGAAGGACTGCATCCAAGGCAGCTCTGGTACCGAGACGACCAGATCGACGCCCGGCTCCACTCCAGAAGCAATGCGAGGATGCGGGTAAGAAACAGAGGTCACGCTCAAGTATTCCCAGATGCTGCCTCGTCCCGTGCCTGCCATAATCCCTACAGAACCCTAGGGGTAGACTTGGACAGTACACAAGGTAGGGTGAAAATGAAACAAGTCGTATAACTTGATGTCAGCCTTACCAATTTGCAGCACGGCTACCTCGAGTGACGAAAATCGTGGTCTTTTAGTGGAAGGCTCTAAAGAAGTGGACCCAGGCTTAAAAGAAAACAACAAAAAAGCACCAGCGTGAGTGTAACCTGAATGTGAATCCCAGCAAACACACTTCCTGAGGCGTAGTCAGCTCTACTATGACTTGGGGACCATGACTTGCTGGTTCAGATTGCAGAAGGCGGCAAATCTTGGCAGGACCTTTGACAGGTACGCTTTAAATTTTGAATACAGGCTCTCATATGTGCAGCAATTAAAAGAATACAGTCTTGTCACTGAGTTATCACTCAGTCGGCTTCTAAACATTCCAAAGGGTGATAGTTCGGCCCTTGAGAAATATATTGTGTACAAATAAGAGTTAACGACTCTCTCAGGAACGAAGAACTAGAGCCCGACAGTCTCTTAGCCCTCTAATCCCATGGGGCAATAAGAAAAACTGCACTACACCTTTGAACCAAACTAGGCAGTCAAGGTGGCTCATTTTTACAGAGCCAAAGTCCTACAGGAACGCTCTCCTGGACTGGTGGATAATGAGCAGAAAGTGGTTTATCCAGAGCAAGTATGCAGTTTTTCTTGTCAGGTAGTGTATATTGATTCCTTAACCACAAGCTTGAGAAAGAGAATAACAGTTTGCAAACACACTAAAACTATAAACTTGAACCATTCTCAAGTATCTGGAAGACAACAAACAGTTTGCTCCTCCCGCAGCTGCCAGTGCCGGAGCAGAGGACGCAGGCTTGAGTAAGGCAAACCCAGCCCACATTAGAGCTGCCTGCTAGAAATGCAAAAGAACCACCTACTGCTGTACAGGCTCAGAGCAGGCTCAACCTCAAGATGCAGTAGGGAGAGCCGCTTGCTCTCGCACCTTGCACAGACCCTAACATTTCAAAGCCCTCGCTAACCTCTTCCGCAGACTCTGTGCCGGCAGCATCTTCGCTGACGGAAGCCGCCGGGCGTTTGGTTGCCTTGGTCGGCAACTGCAGCACTGCAGAAACGTCAACTTTCTCTTTCTGCTCAGAGATGGAATAATCTAAAAAACAAAGACAGGCCGTATAAGAACAGGATAGAAAACCAACAGAGGTACATTGCGAATACAGACAGGAGGGAGCACACAGCTTGGATTTAAGATACTCTTTCTGCTGACAGGCGCGGGCTCAGCGCCAGAGACCTGGGCTATCTCCTGCTGGCAGTAAAAGTATTGGGCCCTGCCACAGTCACCGCAGAGAACGTCCGTCATCTATAGGGCTAAGCCCTACCGGACACCCTCAAGCCATTGGCTATAGGCATAGAGAGCCACAAGGCAAGAAGCCAACAGCTTGAAAAGCCACCGTTTCAGGAACAATGCCAGAGCACAAAAGCCAGACTTTTCCAAGGGACACGAAACCTCAGAAAAATCGGGCATATTCAGTACTTGTGTAATGTGCGATACCTGATTTTTGCTTTTTCGGCGGAGTCTCGTCATCATCATCATCCACAACTATGCAAACGCTGAGGAAAGAACACACACAACAGTGTTTTGCAACCCTAGGGAAGCTCCCAGCAGGCTGACTTCCCTTCACAGGGCCCAAACTTCCCAAGTTACTTTTCCTATCCCAAAGGTCTCCCCCTCCAAGCGCCCCTGGGATCATCTCAGGCACATACACCTAACTGCAGCCCTCCTCAACACCCCCCAACCTCTCCCAGCCAACGACCGCTCGCAGAGAGCTAATGATCCCGCTGCAGCACATTAGGCCTCTTTGGCTCATTCCGTTAATGCTTCCCAACATTTTACCTTTCTTCCTATCGCCAACAAATTAAGTTCGTTTCGGAAATCCCTACACTGAGTTGCAAAGAAAAGTCTAAGGAGGACAGGACATAAAAGGTGGGAAAGCAACTCGGGCATACACCCACTTCAATCACTTTGTCCTTTGGGAATGGAGCACACAGGTTGGTCCCAGGTGGGTTTTTTCCTCTCTTTGCCCCCCCAAATGTCAGGACAGCCGGATCCTTTGAAGAACTCTTTGGTCTTTCTTACACAAAGGAATTTCTCTTGAACTGTTATGCCCCCGACCCCTGCTGATAGCATTGCTTCTGGCCGGGGAGATGGGGGGGGAGTGGGCGCCGGGGCGATGCCCGGGGGCGGCCCTGAGGCGGCGGGGCGGCTCGCTGCCCTGGGGGGCGGCCTCTTGCGCGGCGGCGGGGCCGGGGGCGGCGAGGAGGGCGCCGAGGGCCCCCCGCAGCCATTAGTGGAGGGGAGGCTGAGGGGGGAGAGAGGGGCGGGGCGGTGGGTGCGCGCGCGCAGGCGCGCCGCCGTCTGTGCTCTGCCTGAGGGAGCCGTTAGCGGCCGCCCGGCCCGCTTCTGCCCCTGCCCTGCGGTGGGGCCGGGCCGGCGCCGTCCCGCCCGGCCCGCCTCGCCCTGCTCTGTCTGGGGGAGGCGCTTGCCCTTCTCCGGAAGCCCCGAGCCGGGCCCCGGCTGGCAGCTGGGCGCCGGGAGGCCGGGGAGTGCCCGGAGGAGGGGAAGAGGCCTTCGGGGAGAGGCCCCCACGGAGGCCGGAGGGGCCCCCCAGAAGCCCTCCAGAGACGGAGGGGCCCCCCAGAAGCCTCCCAGAGAGCGGAGGGGCCCCTCGGAGAGCGGAGAAGCCTTTCGGCGTCCCGCAGGCCTGAGGCGAGCGACAGCGGCCGGCGGCGCGGGCTCTCGCGCGCCCCCTCCTGCCTCCTCTGCCCTCGGTGGGTGAGGGAATGCCAATCCCGGGCTTACCGAGCCCTTTCCTGCGCGCTCGCACGGCGCTTTGCGCCCCTCTGGCGGGGAGCTGCGCTCGCTGCACCCGGCTGCGCCATGGCTGCGGTGCGACTGGAAGGACGCGGACTGCGTTCGGCGTTCCACCATGGTGAGCGGCTGTGACGGAGCGGCGCCCGACCGCCGGCCGCGGGCAGCCCCGCTCGAGCCGCTGCTGCGGGGGCCGGCGAGCGTGTGGTGAGTGCTGAGCTGTGTGCTGGGGGGTTGGGCTGGCTCTTGGGGCGCTGCCTTGCTCCTAAGGGGGCTTTGAAATGCGGTGCTCGCCCCTCGTTAACGAGCTGTTTCCTGTGGGGTGGAAATGTGCGGCTGTTGCTGCAGCCCCGTCCTGGAGAGGCTTTTTTTCCAGGGCTGGGAGCGAGAGCGGCGTCCAGGCTGGGCAGGGGAGCCGGGTCTGCTCGTCCTCCAGCTGAGCAGTGGTGGTTTGCAGGTAGCATCCGGTTGCACTTGCTGGAATGCAGAGCAGGAGAGAGTTGTGTCGTGGTTTTCCCCTGCAGATGCGGGACACGGGCGGCAAGGTGGCAGCGTGGGGGGAGTGGGGGTAACTGGGAGCCCCCGTCTGCCTCCCAGCCCCATGGCGCTGGATGCAGCTCAGATGCACCCACGCTCTGTGAGGGGGGGTTTGAGGGCCTGAAGGGTTGTCCCCGTGTCCCTGCCGGGCTTATGGTGGTATCTTGCTGCTGTGCGTGGGTCTGGGGGTGGCCGGGAAGGGTCTGGCATGCTGGGGCCATCACTGACCCTCATTTTCTCTCCCACCATAGAGCTCCTCGGCGGAGCTCTCAGCCAGCTCTCGGCGGAGCTCCCCCAGCCAGCGCCTTCCCACATCAGCACCCTTTAGGTGCCTGTCCCCCCTATCCAGGAGATCTTTGCTGGGGCACCTTGGGAGAGTGGGCAACCACTACCATGGGATGGTGGGATGGGGACAGCCACCTCCTTTGTCCCTTGTCCAGCTGGTGCCCTGACCCTCTCACTCTTCCATGCCCCCGCAGCTTCCGGAGCAAGAGGTTGTGAACGTGTTCATCGGGACGCAGGCGGTGGGGGCCATCATCGGGAAGAAGGGGCAGCACATCAAGCAGCTGGTGCGGTTTGCGGGTGCCTCCATCAAGGTGAGGAAGGCGCTGCGGGGCTGGTCCTGCGCTTCGTGCCTCAGTTTCCCCTCTGCACTGCCGAGGTCAGGGAATGGGAGTGTGCGGGGAGCAGTTTTGCTCCCCAACTTATCACAGAACGGTTGAGGTTGGAAGGGACCTTGAAGATCATGGAGTCCCACCCCCCTGCCCTGTTCAGGGACACCTCCCCCCAGCCCAGGTTGCTCCAAGCCCCATCCAACCTGGCCTTGAACACCTCCAGGGCTAGGGCAGCCACAGCTTCTCTGGGCAAGCTGGGCCAGTGATTCACCACCCTCACAGTGAAAAATTTCTTCCTGTTATCTCCTCTAAATCTCCCCTCTTCCACTTTGAAGGCACTCCGCCTCGTCCTGTCACCCCATGCCCTTGTAAAAAGTCTCTCCCCAGCTCTCCTGTACCCGTTGGCATGGGCCCACCTCTCCCGCCTGTGTTTAGTAGAAGGCCAGGCCTGCAGCACCCTGGTTATGAGCCCGGCTCGGGTGGGAGGGGATGCTCCTGCATGGGGGGATTGCCCTGCGTTGTGGGGGGACATGCCACCGAGGGAAGGTCTTGCTGAAGCGGTGGCTGCACTCACGCTCCTTCTCCCCCATACTTCCCCAGATTGCACCGGCAGAAGGTCCCAAGGGCAGCGAGCGCATGGTCATCATCACAGGGCCGCCCGAGGCTCAGTTCAAGGTGCGCTGGGTGGGGGCTGTGGGTGTGGGGGACAGTAAGGGCCAAGTTGAGAGCGTCCCTGTGGTCAGCACTGTGCTGCCAGCCTGGCTTGGCCTCCCTCAGCGCCAGGGGAGCTCTTTGCTGGGTACCGTGGTTTTGATGCTGCTGGACGTGAGGACATTGTGAATGGACTCCTCGGTGCGGGCAAAGCCACCCGCATCCCACCTGGGTTCATCTTCCATAACCTTGTCTCCTGTCCACTCGAGCGGGATGGCGGCCCCCCCCCAAAAAATTGAGCCTCTCTCAAGGAGCGATGGAGGAAGCACAAGTTAAAAAAACCCAGAAACCTGAAATTAATTAGGGCTTGTCTGGGGTGAAAAGTTGGGAGCGGCGAGATGCTCGGTGGGGGCTCAGGGGTGGGTGGTGGTGGGAGAAACAGTGCCCTGACCCCCAACTCTTGCTTTTCCCTTCTCCTCCCCAAGACTGCACAGTGCAAGATGAGGGAAATGGTCCAGCAGGTGAAGCAGCAGGAGCAGAAACACGCTCCGGGAGCCCCGGCCTCGCAGCACAGCAAGTGATGCTCCTGTCGTGCCGCCCAGCACCGCCTGATGAATGTAACCCCACTGCCGGACAACCCCCTCCAACCTCCTCCACCACCCCCAGCAGGTCAGGGGAGCAAACCAAAGACCCGCCCAGACACACAGCCCCCCATTCCCGCGGCGCTGCGAGGATGCGCAGCTGAGGGGTACGGGGAGGGCTCTCTCCATCCCACAGCCTCCCCCTTCCTCCTCCGTCGCCTCCCGACGCTGTCCCTTTAGTTGGACTAACAGGGGCAGGTTTTGGTACCTCAGCACCTCACGCTTGTGTTTCCCTTTTAGAGATTTTGTGTGCCTTGTAAAACTGAGAGTTGGAGCATTTTTTCATTAATTTTTTTAATAAAAAAGAATGAGTTGGAAAAAACCATGTCGAGCGAGTGCGAGGCGGGAGAAGGAAAGCAATCCCAGGGGTGCTGACGTGCGGAAAGAAACTCCCCAACTCGGGGCGAGTTACAAAGCAGCATGTTTATTGCAGCGATGGGTGCAAGGGGGATGGCTCCCAACTCGCCCAGGGGCTGGTAAAGCAAGCGTTCCTTTCTGATGCAAAGGCGTACGTATTCATTAGTGTAGGCTGGGAATAGGCACCACTCTGGTCATGATCTGTGGGTTGTTGTGGAGGAAGGCTCCCAGTCTTCCTGCCGGTGTACTTTTCCCCTTTGGCTCAAGAGTGCTGCTGTGGCTGAGCTCTGAGCCGCCAGACCGGTTCTCAGCAGATGGTTACTTCGCGCAGACAATAAGGCCCTGAATAGCCCTTCCTGTTCTCTGGGTGGCTCTGGGTGGCTCTGCTCCTCTGCTGCTTCTAAGGTCGGGCTGCCCCAGTGTCATCATTGAGGAGCCTTTTGTCTATCCAGTTCTCACTTGTGGGTGTTCCTGCCCATGTCAGTGCCAGAGCTCTTCCGTAGGCTCCTTCTGCTAGCGGAGAGCCAGGGGCCGTTCCTTCAGGAGAAAGCTTGAGAAATGTTTAAAAAGAGAAAAGGGAAAGGAGGAAAAATAAAGTGGGAAAATGAAAAAGAGAAAAAGAAAAAAAGGGGGGGAAAAAGGGGGAAAAAGCAAAAAAGGTCAAAAGAAAAAAGGGGTAAAAGAGAAAAAAGGGGGAAGCGAAAACATATTAAAAAAGAAAGGTAGAAAGGAAAAAAAACCAACCAAACCAAGCAAGGAAAGTGGGAACAGCTGCGGGGCAAGAGGAGGGACAGGAGCTGGGGGGGGGGAGGTGGCAGTGCCGGCGCCGACCCCGGGGGCTGCGACACCACGTTTTTGTCCTCTACTGCAAAGTGTTGTGTGAAAAACAACCAACCAAACCCCATCCAAGGACAACATCAAAAACCAAAGAGAAATCTCTGCAGATCACAGGAGCCTGAGCTTGCTCTCGGTTGCTTTCTTTCCAGTGTCTTGGGGGTGTCATGGCCGAGCTGAGATTGGGGTGTGGTGGTGGTGGGAGTTTGTCCCATGGCTGTGATGGGGGGAGAAGGGGTGGGCGGGGAGTGGGGGATGTGGTGTGGGGTTTTCTTTGGGTGATGGTGTTTTTTTGCCAGGCGTCGCTTTACCCAGTGGCTCAGGGAGGTGTTGGCATCACAAAGCCTGCGCTAAAGCGGGGTGGGGGCCTCGCCGCAGTTGGTTAGCAGAGCCAAAGTGGTTATTAATGGTTCTTAAGGGCGCCCTAATTATGCCCGTGTAACTGGGAAGCTCAGATGCCCCCTAAGCACCCCCCCGGTGCTTCTCTAGCCAGGCGAGTGCTGGGCGTCCCCCCCTGCAGGAGAGGAGCGCACCTCCAGGGCGGGTGGAAGGGCATCACCCAAGAGGGAGAGGACCAAGATGGGGCTTGGGTGTCCTTGGGGTGGCCGTGTGGCGGGGTAGGGCTGCTGGGGGCTGCCACGATGAGGGACACCCCCACGCCTTTCTCCATGGCTTCCAGAGCTGTGCTCCCTCCCTCCCTCCCACCCATCCAGTGCCACCGGAGAGGTGGTGTCCCCCCTCCCGGGGCGGGCAGGGGCTGCTGCCACCCCACCTAACACCTCAACGCACCAAACCAGCTTTCAGCAGTCACAGCCACCCGGGCACTGCCAAGGGGGCAGCAGGGACTCCCCAAAGGGGGCTTACAGAACACAGAGAGCGTCCGTACACCGCTGACCCCTCTCCAGGGGCGGATTTTCGGGATGCTGCTTGCTCATCTCACCACTGAACGACACCTCGATTGCCCCTGCAGCACTGTGTGACCATCGCTTCGCGGCTTCTGTGCTCCGATGCTCCTCCTGGCTCCAATCCTCTTCCTGGGGGATTGTGAGGGAGCGAAAATCCACATCGCTACATCCAACTTTTTTTCAGTTAAATAAAAAAAAAAGAATAAATCACCCTCTCTCATTACCAGGTAGAGGTTCGTTCCCTTAAGGCTCTTTTTATGAAAATAAATATTTAAATTATATAAAGAAATAAATACTTCTCTTTTCACATTAGATAACTCCCTGGAGACAGCAAAAAAAAAGCACCACCACTGTGCACCAGTGTCCACCAGGGCTTTATACTTTTGTGGCTCTCATGTGCCAGGCCATCGAATCCACACAGTCCAATAAAGTCGGTTGTCCCTCTCCTCCTCCTGGCCTCTACTGTTGACCGTAGTACCTACGATTATCAGATTGGTTCCTACCTGGTCCGTAGGATCGCCTACCGTAGGTTGGAGCAACCTTCTTCCTGTAAGAATCCTTTCTTCTATCGGCTTCATTTTGCAACTCAAGCACCCGTGCCTGTAGGGCTGAGGTAGGTTCTCCATCCCACTTCTTCATGTCTTCTGCATATTCACAGAGGCAAACCCACAGGATATCTCGCATCGGCTTTGATTTGTCTTGAGTCGGAGGGTGGTTTTTCTCTTGAGTAGGAGGGCGTTTCCTCTTAGCAGCTGCAACATGAGTCTGTCCAGGGAAAGCATGGAGTTTTTCCTCCACCTTGGTTAGTTTATCAAACAGTTTATCGGTTTGCTCAACTAATCTCTGGGTCATTTGCTCTATTTTCTCAGTCAGTTTCTCAGTCATTTTCTCGGTGGTCACAGTCAGCTTTTCTATGGCTGCCACAGAGAAGGGACCAGAGAGACTGTCTTCATACTGTCGTACCTTCTTAACCCCTTCATTTACAGTTGGTGTGTCAGTATCGGATCCTCCCCAGACCATTGTTGACAATGGGTGGGAATATGTTGATGGTGCACTTTGTACAAACTTTTTGAGCAGAGATCGTTTGCATGGCATTTCATCAGGGTCTACTATCGCTTGCCCATCACTATAAATCACCTCTCGCACAGGCAGTTCTTTCAGGTACAATCCCTCCATCCTTGGACAGGTTTCCCAATCGCCTAGCTTCTCTGCCATCTCAGTCTAGGGTATCTGCCCCGCTATCCCAGCATCGGAGCAACCAGGAGACAAGTGTTTCGCCTTCATGACGACTAAAGTCCTTCCTGATACTTCTCAGATCTTTCACGGAGAAGGATTGAACAACTCCCTCTACATCTGAGTCCTCCTGTGGGGAGGCTGCCCCAGAAGGGGCCTCTCCAGCATCTGCTCTAGAAGGACTCTGGCCTTTGTCTGTTTTCAAAGGTCTCTTTCCCTTCTGTGGTCTTGAAGGACCCTCCCCTGGATCTTGTTCAGAACTCTCCCCCAAGCTATGTGACTTGAGGTGGTCTTTGTGGTAAGGGGCAGGGGAAGGAGTTGACCTCCTCTTCCTGCTCCTGGTTCCCGGGGCGGCTTGTACCGATTTTGATGGAGTTGGAGTAGTTTTGGTACTGGTTGTAGTGGCTGCAGTAGGTTGTGCCGGGAGAGGCGGCGGCGTGGCTTGTGCCGCTGCAGGGGGGGGCGCGGCTTGTGCCGGGACGGGCGGCGGAGGGGCCGGTGTTGTTGCGGTGGGGGGGGCGGCTGCCGGTGGTGCGGGTGCCGGTGCCGGTGCAGGCGGCGGCGGAGGCGCCTGTGCCGTGGCGGTGGGGGGGGCGGCTGCCGGTGGCGCCGGTGCCGTGGGGGAGGCGGTAAGGATTTTAATTTTTTTTTTTTTTTTTTTCAGAGGGGGTGGGGGCGGGAGGAGGATGTTTGGTTTTTAGCCAAAGCCGGCTTTTCTCGAGGTTCAAGGACAGGAACTAGTCCAGTGGTTCTCTAATGCCCGGTAGAGCAGGGATGTAGGATTGCCAGCAGGGGGTGAAACCCCCCATAATAATTAAAGGAGCGTTAAAAAGCGATTTCTTAAGGGCTTTGAGAAGAGCAGTGCCTGTATGAGCCAAGAGAAGGGATCCCGTCTCCTCAAAGAGGCATTTCTCTTTCACGCGCCCTTTCCTCTTTGCTTCCCTGAGTCCCAAACTGGGGTTGGCATCTGCTGCGTCCCCCTGTCCCGGCTGTCCCTCTGTCCCTTCGCTCTCCATCACCGCCCCGACGCGGCTGAAAGATGCGGGTTGCAGGAGAGAAGGGGGGAAAGAGGGGCGGGGGGTGTCCTGGTTCCGGCAGGGATGGGGTTAATTTCCCCGAGGAGCCGGCAGGGACACAGGTATCCCATCCCCTGTGAGCCATGCCCGGGGCTGGGGGGAGCTCGCCGGGGGAGGGGGCGGGAAGTCGTGGCTGGGAGCGGGCTGCGGCGGTGCGGGGCCGGTCGGTGCGCGGAGGCGCTGTCATCGCGTCCGTCTATTCCTTTACCGCTGTTATTGGGATTGTTTGCCCTTCCCGTTGCTCTTCTCTTAAACTGCCTTTATCTCAACCCGCGAGTTTTTTGCCTTTTTCTTCCGATTTTGCCCCCGGCTGCGGGAGTGGAGCGAGCGGCCGCGTGGTTCTTTGTTGCCGGCTGAGGCCAAACCACGACGGGGGAAACACCGGATTTCCAAGAGGTTGTCAGCCCAGGGCTGGGGAAAAAAAAAAAAACAACAAAAAACCTAGCAAAATTATTATTTTTTTTAAATTTTCAAAAATAAAGCACACACAACCCCCAACCCCAGATGACACACACACATCCACACAGAAAAAAACACCTCAGGTTTTCATACCTCAGCACCTTGCGTTTGTGTTTCCCTTCTAGAGATTTTGTGTGCCTTGTAAAACTGATACTTGGAGCTTTTTTTTTTGTTTAATTTGTTAAAAAAAAAAAGACGAGTTGGAAAAAACGATCTCGACCGAGTGTGAAGCAGGAGAAGGAAACCACTCCCACGGGTGCCAATGCTCTTCCGTAGTCTCCTTTGGCTAGCTGAGAGCCAGGGGCTGTTCCTTTGGAGAAAGCTTGAGAAATGTTAAAAAGGAGAAAAAAAAAGGGGAAAAAAGTGGTGGAAAGAAAAAGGGGGAAAAGAAAAAAAAGCAAAAGAAAAAAGGAGAAAAGAAAAAAAAAGAGAAAGAGAAAAAAGGGGGGGAAGAAAGGCGGAAAAAAAAGGGAAAAAGAACCCCAACTCAAATATAAAAAAAGGTTGTAAGAAAAAAAAAAAAAAAAAAACCAAACAGAAAACAAAACCAAGCAAGGAAAGTGGTGAAAGCCGCTGGGAAGAGGAGGGACGAGGGACGGGAGCGAAGGGGGGGGGGGGTGAGGTGGCGGTGCCAGTGTGGCCCCAGGGGCTGTGACACCATATTTTTGTCCTCTACTGCAAAGTGTTCCGTGAAAAAAAAACAACCAAACCCCACCCAACGACAACATCATCACAAGAAAAAGAGAAATCTCTGCAGCTCACACGAGCCTGAGCTCGCTCTCCGTTGCTCTCTTTCCAGTGTCTCGGGGGGGTCATGGCCGAGCTGAGATTGGGGGGTGGTGGTGGTGGGAGTTTGCCCCATGGCTGTGATGGGGGGAGAAGGGGTGGGTGGGGAGTGGGGGCTGTGCTGTGGGGTTTTTTTGGGGTGGTGGTGGTTTTTTGCCAGGCGCAGCTTTACCCAGTGGCTCGGGGAGGTGTTGGCATCAGGAAGCCTGCGCTAAAGCGGGGTGGGGGCCTCGCCGCAGTTGGTTAGCAGAGCCAAAGTGGTTACTAATGGTTATTAATGGTGCACTAATTACGCCCGTGTAACTGGGAAGCTCAGATGCCCCCAGTCACCCACCCCCATCCCCCCCCCCCGGGTGCTTCTCTAGCCAGGCGAGCGCTGGGCGTCCCCCCCGCAGGAGAGGAGCGCACCTCCGGGGTGGGTGGAAGGGCGTCACCCAACGGGGAGAAGACCAAGATGGGGCTTGGGTGTCCCTTGGGGTGGCCGGGTGGCGGGGTAGGGCTGCTGGGGGCTGCCACGATGAGGGACACCCCCACGCCTTTCTCCATGGCTCCCAGAGCTCTGCTCCCTCCCTCCCTCCCACCCATCCAGTGCCACCGGAGAGGTGGTGTCCCCCCTCCCGGGGTGGGCAGGGGCTGCTGCCACCCCATCTAACACCTCAACGCACCAACGCAGCTTTCAGCAGTCACAGCCACCCGGGCGCTGCCAAGGGGGCAGCAGGGGCTCCCCACAGGGGGTTTACAGAACACAGAGAGTGTCCGTACACCACTAACCCCTCTCCAGGGGCGGATTTTCGGGATGCTGCTTGCTCATCTCACCGCTGAACAACTCCCCGATTGCCCCTTCAGCACATTGTGACCATCGCTTCGTGGCTTTTGTGCTCCGATGCTCCTCCTGGCTCCAATCCTCTTCCTGGGGGATTGTGAGGGAGCAAAAAACCACATCGCTACATCCAACTTTTTTTCAGTTAAATAAAAAAAAGAATAAATCACCCTCTCTTATTACCAGGTAGAGTTTTGTTCCCTTAAGGCTCTTTTTATGAAAATAAATATTTAAATTATATAAAGAAATAAATACTTCTCTTTTCACATTAGATAACTCCCTGGAGACAGCAAAAAACAACCCAACACCACTGTGCACCAGTGTCCACCAGGGCTTTATACTTTTGTGGCTCTCATGTGCCAGGCCATCGAATCCACACAGTCCAATAAAGTCGGTTGTCCCTCTCCTCCTCCTGGCTGGAGGCAGGGCACCTCTACTGTTGACCGTAGTACCTACGATTATCAGATTGGTTCCTACCTGGTCCATAGAATCGCCTACCGTAGGTCGGAGCAGCCTTCCTCCTGTAAGAATCCTTTCTTCTATCGGCTTCATTTTGCAACTCAAGCACCTGTGCCTGTAGGGCTGAGGTAGGTTCTCCATCCCTCTTCTTCATGTCTTCTGCATATTCACAGAGGCAAACCCACAGGATATCTCGCATCGGCTTTGATTTGTCTTGAGTCGGAGGGTGGTTTTTCTCTTGAGTAGGAGGGCGTTTCCTCTTAGCAGCTGCAACATGAGTCTGTACAGGGAAAGCATGGAGTTTTTCCTCCACCTTGGTTAGTTTATCAAACAGTTTATCGGTTTGCTCAACTAATCTCTGGGTCATTTGCTCTATTTTCTCAGTCAGTTTCTCAGTCATTTTCTCGGTGGTCACAGTCAGCTTTTCTATGGCTGCCACAGAGAAGGGACCAGAGAGACTGTCTTCATACTGTCGTACCTTCTTAACCCCTTCATTTACAGTTGGTGTGTCAGTATCGGATCCTCCCCAGACCATTGTTGACAATGGGTGGGAATATGTTGATGGTGCACTTTGTACAAACTTTTTGAGCAGAGATCGTTTGCATGGCATTTCATCAGGGTCTACTATCGCTTGCCCATCACTATAAATCACCTCTCGCACAGGCAGTTCTTTCAGGTACAATCCCTCCATCCTTGGACAGGTTTCCCAATCGCCTAGCTTCTCTGCCATCTCAGTCTAGGGTATCTGCCCCGCTATCCCAGCATCGGAGCAACCAGGAGACAAGTGTTTCGCCTTCATGACGACTAAAGTCCTTCCTGATACTTCTCAGATCTTTCACGGAGAAGGATTGAACAACTCCCTCTACATCTGAGTCCTCCTGTGGTGAGGCTGCCCCAGAAGGGGCCTCTCCAGCATCTGCTCTAGAAGGACTCTGGCCTTTGTCTGTTTTCAAAGGTCTCTTTCCCTTCTGTGGTCTTGAAGGACCCTCCCCTGGATCTTGTTCAGAACTCTCCCCCAAGCTATGTGACTTGAGGTGGTCTTTGTGGTAAGGGGCAGGGGAAGGAGTTGACCTCCTCTTCCTGCTCCTGGTTCCCGGGGCGGCTTGTACCGATTTTGATGGAGTTGGAGTAGTTTTGGTACTGGTTGTAGTGGCTGCAGTAGGTTGTGCCGGGAGAGGCGGCGGCGTGGCTTGTGCCGCTGCAGGGGGGGGCGCGGCTTGTGCCGGGACGGGCGGCGGAGGGGCCGGTGTTGTTGCGGTGGGGGGGGCGGCTGCCGGTGGTGCGGGTGCCGGTGCCGGTGCAGGCGGCGGCGGAGGCGCCTGTGCCGTGGCGGTGCGGAAGACGGCTGCCGGTGGCGCCGTTGCTCCGGGGGGGGCAGCTGCCGGTGGCGCCGGTGCCGTGGGGGAGGCGGCTGCCGGTGGTGCCGTTGCTCCGGGGGGGACAGCTGCGGCCGGGCCGGGCGGGGCCGCGGTTCGCGCCGCTGCAGATCGCCGAGCGGCTGCGCGGGTCTGAGTGGCGGCAGCGCACGGTCCCCTCCAGCTCCCCCTGCACAGATGTTTCACAAGAAACCACCCCTGCACCACATTCAGGAGCATCAACAACAAAACCACGATCTTAACAAGGTACCAGTCCTTATCCTCAGAGCCCAGAAGGTTGCCATGCCCCAGCTCTGATGGGGTCACATCAGCATAATTATCAAAGGGCGAAGTAAACATTCCCCAGGTAGAAGAACCCTTTGATCCCTTTGGTCTCTTTTCTACTGAGCATGAGGCAGATGGGATGGAATACCCTGTTGGTCAGTTTTGGGTCACCTGTCCTGTCGCTCCTCCCCGCAGGTGGGACCCCACTATGCTTTTCCGCTTCCGACCCTCCAACGGGGCAAATAACAAAGCTGGTTGGCCGTGGGGGTTATAGCAATGAGTATAAGCAAGAGCCTCTCTGCATCCCATGCCTGGGCATCAGCTGTAACCATTGCTCTTATCGCTCTGAGAGAGTGAACGCTGACGGCACAATAGGCAGTTAATTTCAGTTGGTAGAAGAGGCCCAGCTAAGAAGCCAAGTTACTGAACAAAATTGGTTCTCTTTTACCTCAAACCAGGACACAGGGAGAGTTTCCTTCCATTAAGGCTCTTTTTATTAAAATAAATATTTATATTATATAAAGAAATAAATACTTCTCTTTTCACATTAGATAACTCCCTGGAGGCAGCAAAACAAGCCAACCCCAAACCAGCCCAAAGGACAGGGGCTTTGGTGAGAAATCAAGAGATGGTAAACGCTTTCTTTCTGTGGTCGTGACAAATCCAGTTTTAGGAATCAAGGAGATGGTAGATATTCCAGAAACAGAGGAAAACTCTCTTTGAGGAGACGGTAGTTCAGCACGTTGTCCTTGGGAAGGTAAGGTGGGCAAACACGACTGTAACCACCACCACGGATGTTTCCCATTTGTCTGTAACGTGGTCGCGTGCGCTGTGAGGCGCGAGCGTGCGGCTCAGCCATGGAAGTTGACGATGTTCCTTCTTCACTCTGCCCTTAACGAGGTCACACCCACCTTTCTGGCTCTTGCTTAAGGTGCGTTAGCTAATTTCAAAGAGAGTTACTGTCTCCAAAATAAGGGGGGGGGGGGGGGTGGTGGTGGTGGTGGTGGTGAAATAAACTGTCTTAACCACTACTTCATAACTTGAAGAGGAAAACTTGTGTACCAAAACCCCAGAGTTACTGTCTCCAAAATAAGGGAGGTGGGGGGAACAAACCATCTTAACTTCTCCTTCATAAGCTAAAGAGGAAAACTTGTGTACCAAAACCCCAGAGTTACTGTCTCCAAAATAAGGGAGGTGGGGGGAATAAACCATCTTAACTTCTACTTCATAACCTAAAGAGGAAAATTCGTCTAAGAAATGTAACTAAAGGTCTAAGAAAACTAACTAAAGGCCTAAGAAAAGTAACTAAGGTCGAAGAAACGTAATCAAAAGAAGAGCTCTAAGAGTCCACGTGTCACAGCAGCTGTTGGTGGATTATCTCCCACACCATCTTCTTCCGGAAGTATGGCATGTGAGTCTGAAAAGAGAAGAGAAAGAAAAGAGAAATTAAATAATGACGTCACGGTAGAAAGAGGTGGCAAACACGCATAAACGCCCAGCGGAGTCCTTAATAGGAAGTTCCCTTTAGGAACTGTCAACCGTTTGGGTACAACACCCCACGCGGTTCCTAAGAGGGTGACACGACAACCCGACAAAACCAGATTGACTTGACCGCGCGACAGCATACAAGCACGCTAATAAAAGACCCGTCTAAAACGAAATCAAGAAAAAGAAGCGGTGTCTTGACTGGTCAAAGGGTAGAAGCCATTTCTCCAAAAGATACCGAGCCCAGATATGCCAAACCCGCTGGCGGCAGTACCTTGCCCAAGAGGAATCTCACCGGCAGCAGCTCCCAAAGGCGGGGATGGAGAACCACAGCTCTGCCCTGCCCAGGCCACTTGGAAGTTCTGACCACAGCAACTACGCACCGAAACGGGGCACGAAACCTCAGCCCCTGCCCCGGACACAATGAAGAGCTGCTGCCTAACCTCCCTGGCTCCTGTCCCTGGGCGAGAGGGGCTTGGAGGGGTTTATGACCTTCACTCACCTGGCTAAAGTTGAACGGTTTCTCTCTGGCGATGTAATCTGCGTATTTACACATAAAGACGCCGCAGTCGCTTCCATTCAGCTGCTGAGGGATCTCCTAAGGAATGCAAAGAAGATGGAGGATTTCCCTCTGTCTCAAAAGAAAAGCAACTTGGAAGCAGCGCACATTACCCACACCGACACTGCGCTCACCGCACACTCCTGACCCTACTTGCGTAATCCCGAATACCCACTCCCGCCCACGAGGAACAGACCCAGTTCACTGCTCACCATCCCTCCCCTCTGCCTCCCGGACTCGGACACTACGATCCAAATTTTTGGCAGGCCCAGAAGGCGCAGCAGCCCTCCCCCCTGCGAGGTGTCTCAAGGTTCGCACCGCCTCTTTCTTAAGTGACCTTTCTTAAATCCGGTCTTTAGGGACTGCTTTTTACTATCAACTCCTCGAGGAACATCAGCTCAACCCTTTCTTTGTCACGTGCCAGGATCTGGGCCCCAAAGAAGCACTTACAGTTCCCATTTCAAACCCAAGGGGTGCTCACGTACACGTGGCTCCATGCTGTGAAGAGTCCACTCTGAAACATCCAGCTCCAGCTGTCTTTTTTCCCAGCTTTCTTTTTGCAGGTATTGGCTGGTTAAAACAAAAGGAAAAAAAAAAATCCCTTTTCATCTCTGTAATTTAGCAAAATAAAATAAAGCAGCTGAAGGATCACAGGAAGACGGACGGCAGGACGGTAAAATGTCAGAGGATCCTCACCGCAGCTGATTTAAGGCTGATTTTGAGGAAAAATCCCAATCTGAAACTTACAAACACGGGGAGAGGCTGTGAGCTAATGGTCAAGAACTAACAAAGTCGGCACACGTGTGCCACGGGGCTATGGCGTATCTGGCTGTGCCTCTCACGGGAAGGTGGCAGAATCCAGGCACCCCAGACCCTGGGTGCAGGGGACGCTGTGACAGCAGATAAGCAGTCGATGCCAGACAAGTCGCAGCAAGCAACTCCAAGATTCCTGCTTGGTTATCTACAAGCCACGTGAAAACTGGCAGTCGCCTTACAGGGACTAAATCTAAAACCCCTCTCCTCATTCACACCAGAAAAGCAGTGACGGAGCGGTTACTTACAGCAAAGTCTGACAAATCTTGTCCCCTTTCTGCCCAAGCGAGTCCAAGTACGTGATCGTGTTCTTCCTCAGATCTATGACCTGTTATTAAAAGGTGACCATTAGACAAAGCACAACCTTGTGCCGCACACCCCCCAACACCTACATGACTTCTCTTGCCAGTTTTTGCTCCCCGTCCAATTCTAAAGAAAAAGCCCGTGGGACTCACGGCTAGTGTCCAGTGTGCTCGCGAGTTCACAGGCACGAAGAGGATGTCCTGCTTAAAGACATCGACACTCTTGGTCCACCTTCTGACCGACTCGTAGCCCCCAGATGTTAGTTTTGGATAAAAGAAAGTACTAAACGCGTGGACTGCTGGATAGCCTTCCTTCTTCCCTCTTTCCATCACCAGACTCATGTAGAAATTAACGACCTGCACCATAAAGAGGAAACGTGAGGTGTCAAAATAAGACGCTGCCTTCCCCAACGAAAAATACAGCACCACCTCTGTTCTGGCCACCCTTAAGCACGCAGCGCAGAGAACTCCAGCCTCAGCTGGAGGCTTTTGTTCCCAGGATTTCACACGGGGCTACATCGGCAGTTTGATCAAAACACCTGCCACCCACGCCAATAACCCGGACGAACTCCTGGAAGCTGCGTCATACAAGAAGTAACGGAACTTCCCGAAACGCTCGACCCTTCAACACCTCAAATAAGAAGTGTACAGAGATTTCTAGGCTCTGCAGCGGAGGTCGTCAAAGAACGTTGACGCGACTTCTGTACAGGGCGGAGGGGTATTTTTCAATAAAGGCTGAGTGAGACTGTCCCTGTGCTGCAGCTGGTTTTACCTCATCGTTTAGCCAGCAAAGGTTCCTGAGCGTGTGGATGTCTTCACGAGTGACCTTTAGTTTGAAGGCACTGCTCATGATCTCATCTGGCTCACCTCTGCCAAATGCGGCACTGACCTCTCTCTCCATGGCCTGAAAGGAACAATTCAATGGGGAAGGACTTGTGAAACAGCGCATGGAGCACGCTGACCTGGGGGCAGCTTTCCACTGAAACACGGCCTGTAAATTCAGCTCAGGTGACAGAGCAACTGCCTTCGACGGTTTCCTGCCTCAGTGAGCGATAGCGCTTTTGCCTTGCTTGGTTGGTTTCAGCATCCTAACTTTGAACTTCACAGCCCAGGCTTGCTGCCGTTTCTTTTCACCAAGGACGTGGGGATAAAACCCGTAAACTTAGCAAACACGCTCAAGCAGCTGAAAATGGAACACAAGTCTGGCAAACCCCTTTCCCACGTGCTGCCGCGGCCCTCGCAATACCCAGGTTTAAGCCAACGCCAGCGGGCATCCTCCGTACCGAGGCAGCTAAGTCAGGAGCCTGAAAGAGTGTGAAGGTGGGGGACTTCCAAGGGAACGGCAACGGGGGAAACTGAGGCAGCAGTCCTGGTAACAGAAGGCCCACAAACCCTTAGGGCAGCACAACTGAAGGAGCGCGGGGAGCACACGAAATCCTTCAAAGCAGCTTTAGTGCTGACCCTCGCACTGTGAAGCCACAACCACAGCCACTCGCTAACAGGTTCAATGCAAGTTCTTCAGATTTCAAAGAGCCTTAAGAACCACCGAGAATAAGAGGAGTTCCCTGCAGCTCTGTCACAACCTTCTCTTTTGTCTCACAGATTGTCGGCTGTGGTACCTCTGTGAGCGGAGGAAAGTGTTCCACTGTTTTTCCCAGGCTTGGCACTTTCTTTTCCTCCACATCGAGGCTGGTTGACTTTTTGGACCGAACAGGTGTAGGGTGTCCTCGGAATAACGCATCTTCTAAGATTTCTGTGCCACGCTGCCTCTGTTAGACAAACGGACGTTAAGCTAGCAATCAAGCACAGATTTGTTTCCTTGGGGACAGGACAGAAAATCTTGCTTATATAGAAAACTGGAAGGGTTTTTGTACACACATCCAACCAGCAAACTCCAAAGTTACTTTTTATTGACGACTGCATTCCAACTGTGCACCCATGGAGTGCTGCACTGGGAGGCAAGAGAGGCAGAGAGCTCGTTTGCCTTGGGCTAGCGTTAAGAACCCCAGCAAAGCCTCCATGTGTAGGTATCAAGTTGAGAGCGAGATTACTATTTCTGATTTCCATGACTAAAATTTTATTTTTGACCTCAATCCTGACCAGAGGTGAAAGTCAAAGAGATGTACTTCCCATCCCAGCAAACAAGATAAGACTAAAGACACCCCAGTCCAGCTTTGCAGGTCAACTAAGGCTGTGCAGTAAAGATTTTGAGGCTATACCCAACACGTGAAAGGGGAAGAATCAAAACGCTATAGTGTAGTGTGCTCCTAATAGTCCAGAAACAAAATTAACAGCAGCGGAAAACACTTGGCCATAGCGCTACTCATCAAATAACGCTCCCGCTTTCCCGGGGAAAAACAACCTGAGGAAATACAGATATTGTTGAGTAAGTCACGTGAAGTGGAGAGTGCTGAAGTTTCTGATCACAAATAGCTCTATTTTCCTTGTGAATAACGCAAGCTTACCCCTGCGATGGTTTCTTTCACCGCTCCTTCATCTTCCGCAGAGTTTTCTTCTGGTGTGCAGTACCTGCCAGGAGAGGGAGAGAGAGAAGTGAGCTGTGTATCCATCCTCTCCAACGGAATTCTCAAGAATTCACCCTCTGGACAAGAAAGGCTTTTGCAAGGCCTATTCTGACTAGCCCCGGTTGCACACATCAACAGGTGACAATATCGCCTCAACTTCCAGCACCGGTCTTTCTTAGCAGCAAGACTGGGATAGAATGAAGAGCTGGGAGCTTTGGAAGTTGGTTTTTTTTTTTTTCCCATCTACTTCTACAAGACTCCTTTTCCTTCTCTTTATCAGTTGCATTATTTAGAAAACAGGGAAGCAACCAGCACTTCCTTTATCGAGTGCTTTGTGATCTACCGCTGATAAACACTGCACGCTGGGTGTTCTACTGCAAGGTGTAACAGGAACATCTGCAACTAGACTTGCATCCAAACAGAGTGAGCTTCGGGAAACTAAGACCAGCACACTGAATTCCAAATGGGACAGCGACAGGATGTTTACTTGCCTTCTACAGGCCAGTCAAGAGAGTGACTATCCCCCTTTGGAGATCATTATCATTCAAACCACACAGACTCTGAAGAGCAAACAAATACACAGACATTAAAGTTGTCCAGATATATGTCCCTGCTTCAAAAACAAGAATTCGCATTGTCACCAAAAGACCCCTTTTTTTCAGGAGGGAGACCTACACCAGACTCTCACGGTATTCTACGCTCATTGTGCTTTAACGGCTTTCAGTCCAGAATGGTAAGAGGAGATATCACAAGCTTTGTCAAATCGTTTCAGTTAGTAACTAAATCCCCCTCAAAAAAGGCAAGAAAATGTTCCTTTTACTTGAAGGCATCATTCTCTATCAGTATTTTCTTTCCTTCTCTCCCCTCCAGCTTAGGGGAACCACTGACACTTTAAGCACGGAACAGTGCCGCACAGCTAAATATAGCACTAGTGTTTAAAGCAGGGAGAAGAACGGGGACAGAATTAGCTACAAAACAGGACTGCCGCAACTGAATCTCTCTCTGCTCCCATCTACACTTTCTCCTCTCTCATGTAAGGGCAGGTCACTGCAGAAAGATGCGTGCATCTTACCGCCATACAACATCTCTCCCTGTAGCTGCACCTACTGTCCCCAAAACCCGTTTCCCTCAACACCACAAAGCCCTCAGAACTCACACTCCTGCCAGCTCAGACAGCCAACACCAATGAGGCCGCTGGCCTCTCAAACCCAACTGCACGCTGCCTTTTTCCCCCTCCTAGGCAAACCCCAGGCATCCTTTGGGACTTACAAAGTCCCCAAAACTGCCTCAAGTCCCACCAGGCTTTACAAGCTCTCTAATCCTTCTGCTTAGGATGCGGGTTTCCAAGTGAAAGAAGTGAAATGTCAGCTCATTGATGGCTCGGCAGAACGACTCACAAACAAAAACGGATTCTGCACATCCAAGGACAACTTGGGACGGCCACCACTCGCACCCTTACTGGCTTTCTTCCCACAGCAAACACCACACCAGCACAACCCTCTTTGTCACGCAGCACGGCTCTTGCATGGCAGCTGTGTTGGAGATGCAACTGGCTTGCGAGCAATTCCGGAGCCGCAAGCTAGCTACTCCTCTTTCACAGCACTGAGACGATCACATACCATTGGTCATCTCCGAGACTCTACCAGCGGGTGCACACAGAGCCAAAAGAAACAAGAACCATCATTAAAAGAGACTCTACCTGATCGTGTCACCTCTCTGCGACCACTGCGGGCAGCAAACATCTATACATTCGACACCTGCACAGAAAAGCAGTAGTAAGAAAACAAGAAGTCGACTTTCAATCACCATCAGATGTACATAGCTCTCCATTTCTGAGTGATAAATAAAAAAAAAAACTTTGAACGCTGACTGTATGGTCAGGAAGTTCGAATTCTGGCAAGCACTTTGAACATCATCTGCCAGTGTATAAGAAATGCCCTATTCCGATTTGAAGTCTACCTACAAAGTGGAACGGATTGGAATCAGGGGGAGACTCACCGGTCCTTAGTGTTGGACGTGGATAGACCTCTCCTCCGTATTTTGGTTCGTCCAGGTGACTCACAGTCGTCACTGGTTCCTTAGAGGAGACTTGAACACTTTGGGGCAGGAAACAAACAATAGAGGAGAATCACAATTTTTATGTGAGGCATTTGTTATCAGTGTATACCAATTCACGGTGGCTTTTGGGGTTTTTCTTTGAAAAGAAAAAAATATTCTTTGCACATCCAACAAATATCTGCATCAACCTGAGGAGGCCACTTTACTCTGCGGGACAAGAGAGCGTTCATTTCAACCAGCCTTGAGCAATTCTGCTCCATCTATTTCTTAAAGGTTATGCTGACAGTGAGAATGGCAATGTCCACAACATCCATACTGCTGGGACATTTTACTTCAGACCTGCCCTGCTCTGACCTCAGGGACTATATGCTCAGTAGCGGTTGGAGTGCATTAGACACGTTCCCCAGGAACCTTCTCTGGTTTAGCTTCCTCTGAAAGGAATCTCTTTCTCATGCTCCAGATCTGCTCCAAAATATGAGCCAAACCACAATAAGCAACGACTGGCAGATTAGATGCCCAAAGCAGAGTCTTGACCCGCTCTCAAATGCAGTGCACTTAAACTCAGTGCAGGCAAAATTACATGAGAAACTGTTTTCTGTATCATTTTCATGATATGGATTTTCATCTGAAGTGGCGGATTCTGGCGCAGTGCGCTCCTTAATGGGCGGCCTCAGGGGTAAGAAGCTGTCTGGAGCAGCTTTGATGCTCTGTTTGCCATTCCGGATTGTGCTGAAAACGAAATCGTATCCAGAGAACATTCAAATATGCACCTCCACCACCAACTACTTTGCCAAGCACGTACACCAATGACGATGGAGACAGACACGAGATGTTCATGACTTTCAGATGAAGATACGCTGTTGATTGTGTCCTCAGCCTCCTCTCAAGTTCAACACTTCCTCTTACCGCAGACCTTTAATCTCTACCTAATCTCCTGTGTCAATTAAGTAGCTGGGTTTAAAGAAAAAGTTGAAAATTGGTTCTTCGGGGGGGAAGCAGCTGGAGACCTCCCTTACCATAGGCAGTAAACCTTTTGGGGAAGAAGTCAAAGAAAACAGAAGGATTTTTACCTCAGACGTGGCATTATCTTGTGAGGATGGGATAGTGGTTCCTTCGTCAGGTGAGCATGGGTTCCACACGGCATCTGACCTACGAGGGAAGAGCATAAGGCATCAGGAACGCTAAAAGGAAACCGAAGAGGTTCATGAGTTTACAGTAACGAGCTTCAACAAAGATAAATTGTCATTTTCTCTCTCACATCATCATATTATTTCTGTTATGTCACTTGGGGACATTTTCAGGTTTTCACACCGGCAACTACAGCAAGTTGTGCGCACAAGGTATTGCCAGCCAAAACCTGAAATACAAAAGGCTTCTCGGGATCTACTACCTAAAAGGAGCATTGAAAACGATTTACTTCTGGCAAGCTAACAGTGGACCTATCAGAATGGAAGGACTGCATCCAAGGCAGCTCTGGTACTGAGATGACAAGATAAATGCCCGGCCCCACTCCAGAAGCAATGCAAGGATGCAGGTAAGAAACAGAGGTCACGCTCAAGTCTTCCCAGATGCTGCCTCGTCCCCTGCCTGCAATAATCCGTACAGAACCCTAGGGGTAGGCTTGGACGGTACACAAGGTAGGGTGAAAATGAAACAAGTCGTATAACTTGATGTCAGTCTTACCAATTTGTAGCATTGCTACATCGAGCGATGAAAATCTTGGTCTTTTACTTGAAGGCTCAAAAGAAGTGGACCGAATCTTAAAAGAAAACAAAAAAAAGTACCAATGTGAGTATAACCTGAATGAGAATCCAAGCAAACACACTTCCTGAGACTTAGTCAGCTCTGCTATGACTTGCGGACCATGACTTGCTGGGTCAGATTGCAGAAGAATGCCAATCTTTGCAGGACCTTTGACAGGGACGCTTTAATTTTTGAATACAGGCTCTCATACGTGCAGTCAGCTCCTAAACATTCCAAAGTGTGATAATTCAGCCCTTGAAAAATATATTTTGTACAAATAAGAGTTAACGACTCTCTCAGGAATGAAGAATTAGAGCCCGACAGTCTCTTAGCCGTCTAATCCCATGGGGTAATAAGAAAAATAGCACTACACCTTTGAACCAAACCAGGGAGTCAAGCAGTAGGTGGCTCATTTTTACAGAGCCAAAGTCCTACAGGAATCCTCTCCTGGGCTGCTGGATAATGAGCAGAAATAGGTTTATCCACAGAAAGTATGCAGTTTTTCTTCTCAGGTAGTGTATTTTGATTCCTTCACCACAAACTCGAGAAAGAGAATAACGCAGACTTGAGTAAGGCAAACCCAGCCCACATTAGAGCTGCCTGCTAGAAATGCAAAAGAACCACCTACTGCTGTACAGGCTCAGAGCAGGCTCAACCTCAAGATGCAGTAGGGAGAGCCGCTTGCTCTCGCACCTTGCACAGACCCTAACATTTCAAAGCCCTCGCTAACCTCTTCCGCAGACTCTGTGCCGGCAGCATCTTCGCTGACGGAAGCCGCCGGGCGTTTGGTTGCCTTGGTCGGCAACTGCAGCACTGCAGAAACGTCAACTTTCTCTTTCTGCTCAGAGATGGAATAATCTAAAAAACAAAGACAGGCCATATAAGAACATGATAGAAAACCAACAGAGGTACATTGCGAATACAGCCAGGAGGGAGCACACAGCTTTGATTTAAAATACTCTTTCTGCTGACATGCGTGGGCTCACCGCCAGAGACCTGGGCTATCTCCTGCTGGCAGTAAAAGTATTGTGCCCTGCCACAGTCACTGCAGATAACGTCATACATAGGGCTAAGCCCCACCATACACCCTCAAGCCATTGGCTATAGGGATAGATAGCCACAAGGAAAGAACAGCTTGAAAAGCCACAGTTTCAGGAACAATGCCAGCGCACAAAAGCCAGACTTTTCCAAGGGACACGAAACCTCAGAAAAATCAGGCATATTCAATACTTCTGTAATGTGCAATACCTGATGTTCTCTTTTTCGGCAGACTCTTGTCACCATCGTCCACAGGTATCCAAACGCTGAGGAAAGAACACACACAACAGTGTTTTGCAACGCTAGGGAAGCTCCCAACAGGCTGACTTCCCTTCACAGGGCCCAAACTTCCAAAGTTACTTTTCCTATCCTGAAGGTCTCCCCCTCCAAGTGCCCCTGGGATCATCTCAGGCACATACACCTAACTGCACCCCTCCTCAACACCCCCAACCTCTCCCAGCCAATGACCGCTCTCAGAGAGCTAATTATCCCGCTGGAGCACATTAGGCCTCTTTTTCTCATTCGGTTAATGCTTCCTAACATTTTACATTTGTTCCTATCGCCAAAAACTTAAGTTCATATGTAAAGTTCTCCTCTTTCCTCGGGGAAAGCAGCACACCAGAGATTACTACGCCATCTCATTTCGTAAATCACTACACTGAGTTGCAAAGAAATGTCTAAGTAGGACAGGAAATAAAAGGTGAGAAAGCAACAACTGCATACACCCACTTCAATCACTTACTGCTAAATCAGTGCTCATCAATGAGTTCTTGAAATAATTCTTTGCTGCACCCTTTCTTACTAAGCATAAGTCCAAGTATTATATCAGTTGATAACAATGATAACATCTAGTAAAATTTTTTCCTTTGGGAATGGAGCACAAAGGTTGCTCCTAGGTGGGTTTTCCTCTATTTGGTTTTTTTTTTTTTTTTCTTCTATTTTCCCCCCCAAAATGTCATGACAGACTGCAAGGATTCTTTGAAGAATTCTTTGGTCTTTCTTACACAAAGGAATTTCTTTTAAAATGTTATGCCCCGAAACCCTGCTGATATCATTGCTTCTGGACTACCTTCTCTCTGTATCAGGAGCACAAAGAAGTCCCTAAAAGCACCTTTCATACAACATCAAGAGTATTGGCTATTACTATGCTATTAAAAGTCAGGCAGAAAATATTGGGGGGTAGGCATTAGAGGGAAATATCTTCCCATGAAAATGCATTCTTACTCAGCATATTTGATACTTCAAAAGGCAAAATCTTTGTATCCTCCAGCTCAATTGTTAGCAGGAGCTAACTCCTTCTGAGCTGCTCTCCAGACTCAAGGCTACATCCTGAGAGAAGCGCAGTTTCAATACCTGACTGCGGTTACGGCAACTGTCTGTGAACAGAAATGCCGCTTTCTCCAGCTTTACCAGAGCACCCGGCACCTGGGAGAGCATTGTTTTGTCCTTTTTTACCTTACCAGCCACTTGGAGGTTTAGAATCAGTTTGATGGCGAGAAAAGAGGAATTCTCTCCTGGGAAGTTGTAATAAACTGCTCCCCGCTCCTTCACCACTCCAAGTCTCCACCCCCTCTTTTTTCCTTTTCAAGCCCCCGCTTTGCAGACGGAAAGCCAACGAGGGGGTGGCTTTGCCCACGGATTTGGGGGGAATATCTGGAAGCCACAGTCATCTCAGCATCACAGGGGAACAACTCTGACTGCGGCCCGGGGCGAGCCCACAGCGGCAGGAGCCACAGCCGCCGCACAGGGCCGGAAGGACGGGGCTGCCGGGCTGGGAGAGGGCGGGGGGGGCACGGGGCTGCTGGGGCCCACCACGAGCCCCACCGCCCCGGAGGGGGGCTCTGGGCGGGCAGAGGGGCCGAGCCCAGCCCAGGGGAGGGCAGCCAGAGCCAGGGGAACCCCAGAGCAAGACCCCACCCTGCACCCGAGCCCACAGAGCAACTAACGCCGCTCCCGGCCGAGGAGAGCCGGCTGAGGCGCCGGGCGGGCTCCCGCCAAGGAGGCCCTGGGGGTCCCGCAGGCCCCAGTCGGGGGGGGGGGGGGGGAGAGAGGCGGAGGGGGGAGTGGGCGCCGGGGCGATGCCTGGTGGCGGCCCTGAGGCGGCGGGGCGGCTCGCTGACCTGGGAGGGGCGGCCTCTTGCGCGGCGGCGGGGCCGGGAGCGGCGAGGAGGGCGACGAGGGCCCCCAGCAGCCATTGCTACACAGGCCCCGGCCGGCCCCCGGCGGAAGTGCGGCCGACCCGCGCGCCCAGCGCCTCCTCCCCATTGGCTGCCGCTGCCGGGTTCCGGCCCCTACGAGCTGGAGGGGAGGCTGAGGGAGGGGAGGCTGAGGGGGGGGAGGGGGCGGTGCATATGCGCAGGCGCGTTGCCGTCTGCGGTCTGCCTGAGGGAGCTGTTGAGGGCCGCCCAGCCCGCTTCTGCCCCTGCCCTGCGGTGGGGCCGGGCCGGCGCCGTCCCGCCTCGCCCTCCTGTGTCTGGGGGAGGCGCTGGCCCTTCTCTGAAAGCCCCGAGCCGGGCGCCGGGAAGCCGAGGAGTGCCCGGAGGAGAGGAAGAGGCCTGTTTGCCCTCGGGGAGAGGCCCTCACAGAGGCCGGAGGGGGCCCCCTAGAAGCCCTCCAGAGACGGAGGGGCCTCCCAGAGAGCGGAGGGCCCCCCCAGAGAGCGGAGAAGCCTTTCGGCGTCCCGCAGGACTGAGGCGAGCGACAGCGGCCGGCGGCGCGGGCTCTTGCGCGCCCCCTCCTGCCTCCTCTGCCCGCGGTGGGTGAGGGAATGCCAGTCCCGGGCTTACCGAGCCCTTTCCTCCGCGCTCGCACGGCGCTTTGCGCCCCTCTGGCGCGGAGCTCCGGTGGCCGCATCCGGCTGCGCCATGGCTGCGGCGCGACTGGAAGGACGCGGACTGCGTTCGGCGTTCCACCATGGTGAGCGGCTGCGATGGAGCGGCGCCCAACCGCCGGCCGCAGGCAGCCCCGCTCGAGCCGCTGCTGCGGGGGCCGGCGAGCGTGTGGTGAGTGCTGAGCTGTGTGCTGGGGGGTTGGGCTGGCTCTTGGGGCGCTGCCTCGCCCTGCCCTTGCTCCTAAGGGGGCTTTTCAATGCAGTGCTCGCCCGTCGTTAACGTGGGGTGGGCATCTGCGTGTGTTGCTGCAGCCCTGTGGCGGAGAGGCTTTTCCAGAGAGTTTTTTAAGTGTAAGAGGAGCGAATGTCCTGAGCAGGAGCTGGTGTCGGTGGCTGTATCTTCAACTGTGGAGCTCTAGAGACCTGGGAAGGATGGAGGAGAAGGAACGAGCCTCCTGGTGAAGGAGGGAAGTGAGGAGGTGCAGTGTCCAGCCCGGCGTTGAGGAGTGTCTGGGCAGGAGGGGACACGTTGGTGTAGGAGCCGTGGAGCAGCCCGTGGCCCGAAGCAGAGGGTGGACACGGGGAGCATGGGCTCAATGCGAGGAGGAGCACGAAACCTCAGCGTGGGTGGTTTAAATGGAGGGCTGGGAGCGAGAGCAGCGTCCAGCCTGGGCAGGGGAGCTGGGTCTGCTTGTTCTCCATGTGAGAAATGGTGGTTTGCAGGTAGCATCTGGTTGCACTTGCTGGAATACAGAGCAGGAGAGAGTTGTGTCCTGGTTTTCCCCTACAAAGGCAGGACACGGGTGGAAACGTGGCAGCGGGGAGGGAGTGGGGTAACTGGGAGCCCCTATCCGCCTCCCAGCCCCATTGCGCTGGGTTGGGGCTGCAGCTCACCCCAAGGCACCCTCGGCTGCACCCACGCTCTGTGATGGGGTGTTTCAGGGCCTGAAGGATTGTCCCTGTGTCCCTGCTGGGCTCATGGTGGCGGCACGCTGCTCTGCGTGGGACTGGGAGTAGCTGGGAAGGGTCTGGCAGGCTGGGGCCATCACTGACCCTGGTTTTCTCTCCCACCATAGAGCTCCTCAGTGTACCTCTTCGGTGTGTATTGAGCTCCCCCCGGCCGGTGCCTTCCGCCATCAGCACCCAGTGAGTGCCTGGAGTCCCTTTCCAGGAGATCTTCGCTTGGGCACCTTGGGAGGGTGGGCAACTACTACCATGGGATGGTAGCATGGGGACAGCCACCTCCCTTATCCCTTGTCTGTCCGGTCCCCTGACCCTCTCGCTCTTCTGTGCCCCTTCAGCTGTTGGAGCAAGAGGTTGTGAACCTGTTCATCGGGACGTAGGCTGTGGGGGCCATCATCGGGAAGAAGGGGCAGCACATCAAGCAGCTGGTGCGGTTTGCGGGTGCCTCCATCAAGGTGAGGAAGGCACTGCGGGACTGGTCCTGCGTTTTGTGCCTCAGTTTCCCCTCCCCACTGCCAAGGGCAGGGAATGGGAGTCTGCGGGTTGTGGTGTTGCTCCCCAAATTATCATAGAATGGTTTCGGTTGACAGAGACCTTGAAGACCATCCAGTCTAACCCCCTGCCCTGGGCAGGGACACCCCCCACCCGCCCAGGTTGCTCCAAACCCCGACCAACCTGGCCTTGAACACCTCCAGGGATGGGGCAGCCACAGCTTCTCTGGGCAACCTGGGCCAGTGACTTACCACCCTCACAGTGAAAATTCCTTCCTGATATCTCATCTCAATCTCCTTTCTTACAGTTTGAAGCCATTCCCCCACGTCCTATCACTCCATGCCCTTGTAAAAAGTCCCTCCCCAGCTCCGCTGTACCCGTTTAGGGACTGGAAGGGGCTTTAAGGTGTCCACAGAGCCTTCTCTTCTCCGGGCTGAACCCCCACAACTCTCTCAGCCTGTCCTCCCAGCAGAAGGGCTCCAGCCCTCGCAGCATCTCCAGGGCCTCCTCTGGCCCCGCTCCACCAAGTCCATGTCCTGCTGCTGTTGGAACCCCCCGAGCTGGAGGCAGCACTGCAGGGGGGTCTCCCCAGAGCGCAGCCGAGAGGCAGAATCCCCTCCCTTGCCCTGCTGGCCACGCTGCTTCTGTTGCAGCCCAGGATACGGGTGGCTTTCTGGGCTGCAATCATGTGTTGCCAGCTCATGTTGAGCTTCTCATCAATCAGCACCCCCAGGTCCTTCTCCCCAGGGCTGCTCTCCATCCATTCTCTGCACAGCCTGGATTTTTGCTGTGGATTGCCCCGACCCATGTGCAGGAGCTTGCACTTGGCCTGGTTGAACTTCATGAGGTTGGCATGTGCCCACCTCTCCAGCCTGTTGTTAGTAGAAGGCCAGGCCTGCAGCACCCTGGTTATCACCCCAGCTCAGGTGGTAAGGGGATGCTCCTGTGGGGGGACATCCAACCGACGGAAGGTCTGGCCGATGTGGGCACCGTGCTCACGCTCCTTCTCCCCCATCCCTCCCCAGATCACCCCGGCAGAAGGTCCCGAGGCCAGCGAGTGGATAGTTATCATCACGGGGCTGCCCGAGGCTCGGTTCAGGGTGCGCTGGGTGGGGGGGGACAGTAAGGGACAAGATGAGAGCATCCCTGTGGTCACCACTGTGCTGGCAGCCTGGCTTGGCCTCCCTCAGCGCCAGGGGAGCTCTGTGCTGGGTACCGTGGTTTTGATGCTGCTGGACATGGGGTCATTGTCAGCTTTGGGGATGGAGAGGCACAGCGGGCACTGCCTGATGGTTTTCCTTTCTGTCCGTCTCCTCCCCAGGCCCAGGGGTGAATATTTGGGAAGCTGAAAGAGGATAACTTCTTTAACCCAAAAGAAGTGAAGCTTGAAGCCCACATCAAGGTGCCTTCCTTCACCTCCAGCTGCATGATAGGCAAAGGTGGCAAGACAGTAGGGGGGTGGGTGGGTGTGTGTGTGTGTGTGCGCATGGGTGCTCCCCCCCCTCTTTGCCCCAGGGACACAGAGTTTGGCATCAGCCGTCACCCCTGCCCACCCCAGGGGGACAAATCCCGGGTGCTCAGTGGCTTCAGCGACGTCTTGACCCTCAGCCCCCGTGTCCTGGTGGTGGTTCTCGTTGGTCCCGAGGAAGGGGGAGACACACAGGGTGCCTGGTGCCGTGGGGACACCGGCAGTGGAGGATTTTGGCTCTTCCACAACAAAACAAACCCTCTTGTGGTTTGCTCCAGGTGAATGAACTGCAAAACTTAACCAGTGTGGAAGTCCTTGTGCCACGAGACCAAACCCCAGACGAGAACGAGGAGGTCATCGTTAAAATCATTGGGCATTTCTTTGCCAGTCAGGTACAGTTTGGCCGTGGCTTTACCCGATCTTCCCCGGCTGCTTTCGTCCACCGAGGAAAGGCGCGGGGTGGCTGAGCCCAGCACCACCCGAGCATCCCGCCGCTCTTCTTTTGGGTGGTCCCTGTGTCCCCAAGAGGCACTGAAGGTGTTTCATCAGCTCCCCCAGGCTGTGCGAGCGCTGAAATTAAAGATTGGTTTGTTTGAGCTAATAATGGGTGTTTTGGATGCTGTGCAGAGCAGCACCCAGGGTGTGAATGGAATCTTCGGCGCTGGGAAAGCCACGCACATTGCACCTGGGTGCATCTTCCATAACCTTGTCTCCTGTCCACTCGAGAGGGAGGGCGGCCCCCCCAAAAAATTCAGGCGCTCTTGAGGAGCGATGGAGGAAGCACAATTTTAAAAAAAACAAACAAAAAAAACCAAAAAAAAAAACCCCAAAACCCCAACCAAACTTGAAATTAGTTACAGCTTGTCTGGAGTGAGAAGTTGCGAGCGTTGAGATGCTCGGTGGGGGGTGGAGAAGCGGTGCCCTGACCCCCACCTCTTGCTTTTCCCTTCTCCTCCCCAAGACTGCACAGCGCAAGATGAGGGAAATGCTCCAGCAGGTGAAGCAGCAGGAGCAGAAACACGCTCCGGGAGCCCCGGCCTCGCAACACAGCAAGGGAGGCTCCCGCCGTGCCACCCAGCACTGCCTGATGAATGTAACCCAGCCACCGGACATCCCCCACCTCCTCTGTTATAGGTTAGTTTTATTTATATTCTGTCTTTGAGGAACAGATTCTTTAATTTCTTGATCAACTCTGGTGCGCAGATCCACCATATGAGTTTTATGTTCAGTGTCTTGATTAGTCCAGTTTGGCCGCTGTATTATTCGAAAAGTGTACCTATCCACGATGGCATATTCTGATTTTTGTTTCCCTTCCACTACCCATGAGGAGCCATCCACAAAGAATTTTTCTCTTTCATCTAATTCTTCTTCTTCTTCTAAATCTTCTCTTATTTTGGTCTGTAGAGTTATTAACTGGAGACAGTAGTCTTTCTTTGGGCTCTCCGTATAAAAATTGGGCCGGATTTTGAATGGAAGTCATTTCCATTTCTAATCTAGGGGAGTTAATCAGAATTCTCTCATACTTCAACAACCGACTGTCAGTAAGCCATTTATCAGCTCGTTGTTGCAACACTCCCCGGATGTTATGGGGGGTATATACTTTCAGTTCACCTCCTAAGGTGACTTTTCCGACCTCCTCTATCAATAATGCGGTTGTCACTACCACTTGCAGGCAAGTGGTCCACCCCCGCTTACAGGATCTAAGATTTTAGAATAATATCCTACAGGTTTTCTCTGCCCTGCCCATCCCTGGGTCAAAACCCCATATGTTGTTCTATTTTCTACATTGATGAAAATTTGAAAGGGTTTACGGATATCAGGTAAGTTGAGGACAGGTGCTTCTATCAATTTTCTTTTTGTCTCTTCCCAATGCCTCTTGTCCTTAGAGGTCTACTTTACTAGTTCATTTTTAGTTAATTTCGTTCATATAAATATTTTACTTTATTGCTCTAATCTTTTATCCATTGTCGACAGTACCCTAACAATTCTAATTGTCTTATTTGCCTTTTATTAGTAGGTATTGTTACAGACAAGATTCCCTTTACTCTTTCGGGATTTAATTTCTAATGCCCCTTTGTAAGCCAGTGCTCTAGATATTTTACTACTTCTTCTGTAAACTGTAATTTAGATCTTGAAACCTTTAGTCCCTGGAGACTTAGAAAATTTAGCAACTTAATGCTTTCAGTTCTAACATCTTCTTGAGTTTTTCCAGCAATTAGTAAGTTATCTACATATTGTATCAGAATCAACTCTTGATTTAATTCATAGGATTCTAATAATTGCTCTAAAGCTTGTCCAAACATATTTGGGGATTCTGTAAACACCTGGGGCAAGACGGTCCACCGTAATTGCTGTTTTCTATGTGTTTTGGGATTTTCCCATTTGAAGGCGAAATAATCCCTGCAATCTTCCTCTAAGGAGGAGGCCCAAAAGGCATCTTTTAAATTTATGACACTATACCATTTGTAATCTGGGCTTAATTGATTAAGTATAGTGTTATACCAGACGATAGGACCCTTCCGGCTGCTTTACGGGCAGGATGGGAGTATTGTGAGGAGACATACAGGGTTTTAAAAGTCTTTGGGTCAAAAATCTCTAGATTATTGGTTGCAACTCTTCTCTCCCTTCTCTGGAGATGGGATATTGTTTTATCTTAATTGGTTGGTCTGGGTCTCTTATGGAGACTGTGATCGGTTTAATATTTTTTTTTTTTTTTTTTCACCGATCTTGGGCTATACTAGGTTTCTGGATTAATTCTGGCTTCATGTTCCGCAGTTAATAAGCATAATTTTACTTTTAGTTTCTCCTGATCTACTTTCAAATTAATTCCTAATTTTACTATCAGGTCTCGTCTCAAAAAGTTATATTCAGCTTCTGGAACTAATAAAAAATGTTCTCACTCCATATTTATTTGGAGTTTCTATTGTTACACTTTTTATCAGGGGCACTTTAAAAGTTTTCCTCTTTGCACTAATTACTCGGAGTTTTTCCTTTGATTTAACACATCCAGATGGTAACCTTTGGACGGTTGATTTTTTCTGGCGCCCAAGTTCACAAGGAACTCGGACACTTTGTGTTGGGGACTCAATTTTAACTTCATTTAGGGCTCGGTGACTTTACAAGTCCCCAGTAAATAGAAACTTTGACCCCCCCTAATCTTCATTAAAATCTTTTTGTCTTATATTTCTTTTCAACAATGTTTTTATAAATGTCGGGGGGGGTTATCTTTCCCTTGATATTCACTAAGAGTTTTATTTATATTCTGTCTTTGAGGAACAGATTCTTTAATTTCTTGATCAACTCTGGTGCGCAGATCCACCATATGAGTTTTATGTTCAGTGTCTTGATTAGTCCAGTTTGGCCGCTGTAGTAGCCATTTAATGTCTGCGCCTGGACTATGTCGATGTTCACTCTCCTCTATTATAAAAATTCTTTTTTCGCTTAGGGCGAACACACAAACTCTGCACCTCAGTCACTCAAACACTCACTCAGTCATATAAAAGAGCCCATTACACTTCTCACTCACACCACAAGATTTTCTAATTAAAACAATAGCTAGTTACGTGTAACTTAAATCTTAAACTATTTGCCGTTTACCACTAATCTGCACGAAGATAGTCAAACTGATCACAAATCTAAATTGGCCAATATAAACATTTTCTTATTTGTTTCTTTCTTTCCATATTTCCATACAATAGTGAATCAATTTCACTTTGTCCTTACCCCGCCTAGAAGGGGTAATCATCCTAATATTTGATCATTAAACTTAACGGACTGTCTGGTGGTATTTGGGGAAGTCTCACATGAGGTCCCAATCCACCCATGTGATCAGAGGGCTTGCTCTTCCTCTGTCCCATCTTCCGGAGTGCCTTCTTACACACACACACACGCTCCCCCTATTTGTGGCCCAGTCCCTCGCGGGAGATGGGAACCGCACTACTAAGGGGTCCGCACTCGCTTCATCCGGTGGACTACTAAGTCTGGTGGACGTCTCACATTATCACACTCCGGGATACCCAACCCCAACCGAACGGATAACCGGCCTATACTCACGCGTTCCTGCGTCTTCGTTCGGGGCTTCGTGCACAAAGATTACAGGGTTTGCCGGCTTTCTTTTGCTTGTTGCCGAATTTAGGGTTCGTCGGTAGAGGATGTGATGCGATAGCACCCAGCCAGGGCCGCTGAATTTCAGCGGGGCGCCTCCCCGTATGGGGCTTCTCACCAGATTGCCTCTATCCGAGTCACGGCACCAAAAATTGTTATAAGTTGATCTCACAAATTGATGCGAGACAGAGTCAATTAAAAATTTGGAATATTTATTTAGCAAGCGGCAGCAAGCAAAACAGCGCTGGGCGGCCCGGGAGTCTCACTCCGCCGATGGCTCGCGCCCGGTTCCCGAAAGTCCCTGGTTTTATACTCTTCTTTTTCCGGTAGAGAGGCACTCTGCATCTGCACGACACGACTTGTTGCTAGGGGGTCGTTTTCTGCTTTCCTTTTCCTCTTGGTTGTCGCAGGGATGAAAGATTCATGTCTTCCTCACATCATGTACTCTTCGTCTTCATGAGCCCCCCTCCCCTCCTCCAAGTCTTTTTCACATCCTACTTTGTTTGCATAACCTGACCTTTGCAGTTTTAGCCTTGCCCGCTCACAGGATGCTGGCTATCTTGCAACAGCAGGTTCAGCAATTGCCTTTTTGTAAAACAATGTGACAATGCAAGTTTCTAGGTTTGGTGGACAAACAGCGCTGAGCTTATCACAGACTGGACCTTTCAAACCCTTCTCTTTGACTGGGAGGATGGATGAAACAACCACCTGCGCCCCAGAGTCCCTGACCGCTGCTCCCATGGCTCTATAGTCTTTCTTCATCGTCTTCAGGCTGCTCCCGGATGCATCACTGGTGCCCACGTGAAACAGCAGCAGCAGATAACAGCCAGAGGACTGCTCTCGGCGCCATCCCTGATACGAGCCCCCGCTAAGCAACACACCTCTCCAGAGGGTGCGTCAGGTCAGCGAATGGGTGCCTCCGTGCCTCTCAGAAGAGCGCCGCCTACTGCTATCACCCGTCGCCTTTTCTGAGTTGCACTGGTTGTTACACGGGCAGCAGATTGGGTGGCCTTACTCAGCTCCAGCGCCTCTCCTGATGCAGTGGGTTTTTCCTCTTCACTCTGCAGAGCAGTGAAGCGGTTCTGCAAAGGCACCTCAAGTTTTGGGGGAAGTCTCTTCCTCCTGCTGGTCTTTGCAGTAACAAGCTTCCATTCCCCTGTGTCACTGGTGCCCCTCCCTTCTGTGTGTGCCAGAGAGGGAATTTTTGGCTGTTTGGCCGTTGGCTGTGGGTCCACTTCAGGCTGTGCTTGTAATGAGCTATCTCCTTCTCAGCCTCCCGGATGCACTAAGATGCACTAAAGAAAAGCACTACCCAACAAAACCCCAGCTTCCCTGAGGCAGGAGTCTGAGCAGGAGAGTTTGAGGATCTGGGGGATTTCACAGAAGTACTGGTCCACAGCATTGCCTTGGCAGAGAGGTACAGAAAATGTATGTGCAGTGTGCAGCACAGCATTGAGAAACCCACCGCCCCAGGCAGCTGCTGCCATGTGGACACAAGCTCTGCTGCCCAGGAGGGTCCCATAGTGCAGGGGTTTGCAGATGGCCACGTAGCGGTCACAGGCCATGACAGTGAGAATGAAATATTCTGCTACAACTAGAAAGAGAATCTAAAAAAATGTGAGCAGCACATCCCAGGTAGGAGATGGGCCTGGTGTCCCAGAGGGAATTGGCCATTGATTTTAGGACAGTGGTGGAGATGCAGCCCAGGTTGAGGAGGAAGAAGTACATGGGGGTGTGGAGACGGTGGTCGCAGGCGATGGCAGTGATGATGAGGCCGTTGCCCAGGAGGGCAGCCAGGTAGATGCCCTGGAAGAGCCAGAAGTGCAAGAGCTGCAGCACTGAAGCCCCCACATAGGACTGGGTTCCCCCGGTGACCCATGATCTACAAGAGCACTTCTGGAGCAGGAGCTGGTCACCAGACAGGCTGTGTCAGAGCATCACAGTTGAGACAACTGGTTTCTCTTCCTTGGGTAGGAAAGGAAGCCTGGGCAATGGCACCCCAGCTCTCCAACATGAGAGGAGATCACTCTCATCCCTGCCTCCACCTGCAGAGGAGCCACCTGTACCCTACCCTGCAGGGAATTAAACAGGAGTTGGTGTAGGTGCTGCAGAGTCTACTTGAAATGGATCCTTTATCCCTGATGCATTGGGATGAGTGCAGGTTTGGCTATTCAAAGTAGAGCACTTCATTAACTGCGTCTCTTTGCTTCCTTCTGTGAATTGAGGGATTTTGTGAATTCACCATGTGACTCATAGTAGGCAAAAAAAGGGAAGACTGAGAGAGTCCGAGCAGGGAGTGTTGTGGTGGGCCTTGGGATCTGTGCTTGACAGAAAAACATTTTTTTCCATTGGTCTAAGGCTGTCCATTCGGAGGCGCTCAGGAACAGCATCCGTCATGGATAGCCGACCTCACTTAATCTGTAATCAGAAAAAAAAGAAAAGAACTAGAAAAAGAACAAGTGCTTTGTTATTGTTATTTATTATTCAACTCTTTTCACTTTGAGTGGGCTCTTGAAATCTCACTAATCAACCACATGAGAACTGAGGACTTGAGGAAAACTCTGCCCCAAGACTTGGCTTGTTAGGGCTTTTTGGGTGTTTATGAGCCCTCTGGTGTCAAATGTTTGAACTGCAGTAACTGAAAGGTGGAACAAGCTTCTGTGGAAGTAAAGTCAGCAGCAAACCTTCAAGTTTCTGAGCACATCAGCAGGTCCCACTGAGGGCCATCACTGAAAAGGCCATGGAGGGCATGGCCTGACAAGGAGACCATCGCTGGGGGCTGGTGAAACAGGCAGTCAGAGGCACCGGTTACAAGTGGAAAATTAAATGCTGAAGTGGCTCTGAAAGACCTTGATGTGTTTCACCAAGCGGGATGCCCAAGCCTGGTTGATGATCTTTAAGCCTGCTTGTGAGGATTTGCTAAAGCCATCAGCCATCACCTTGTAACTCACTGACATCCCCTGACCCACCTTCCCAGACACACTGCATTGGTTTACATGGCAGAGTTTTGGTAGGGGGACACTCCAGGGCGGCTTCAGTGAGCAGATGCCAGAAGCTGCCCCCACGTTGGGCAGAGCCAGTTCCAGGCGGCTATGAGACAGACCCACCGCTGGCCGAAGCTGAGCAAATCAGTAACAGTGGTAGTGCCTCTTTGATAACACATTTAAAAAGGAGTAAAAAATGGCTGCGCAGCAGCAGCTGAGAGAGGGGAATGAGAATATGTGAGAGAAAGAACTCTGCAGTCACCAAGGTCAGTGAAGAAGGAGGAGGAGGAGGTGCTCCAGGTGCCATAGCAGAGATTCCTCTGCAGCCCGTGGGGAAGACCATGGTGAGGCAGGCTGACCCCTGCAGCCCATGGAGGCTGTGTATCCAGAGTGGAGCACGTGGAGGATGGCATAGCAGAGCAGGTGGATGTGCCCTGAAGGAAGCTGCAACGCTGTGGAGAGCCCACACTGCAGGAGGCTTCTGGAAGGAAGCAGAGGAAGAGCATGAGGAGGAACGAGTGGCACAAACAAAGCGATACAAATCGAACACAATCCCCATTCCTCACGCTCCTGCATCACTCTGGGAGAGGATGTAGAGCAGTCAGGAGCAAGGCTGATGCTGGGAAGAAGGGAGGGGTGGAGGGAATGTGTTTTTAGATGTTGTTCTTCTGTCTCATTATCCTCCTCTGTTTGAATGGCAATAAATTACGAGTCTGTTTTGCCTGTGATGGTATTTGGTGAGCGATCTCCCTGTCCTTATCTCAACCCATGAACTTTTCATTTTATTTTCTCCCTGTCCTGCTGAGGAGGGGCAGTGACAGAACAGCTCGGTGGGCACCTGACAGCCAGTCAAGTCCTACACAAGGCCAATCACTGCTGCTCAGAGCCACTCACTCTTCAGACAGGATCTTGAGCTTTCTGGATCTTCCTGGTGTTTATTACTATCTCCCTGGCTTCCTCCACAGCTCACGGGGATCTTTCCTGTCCTTTAACAGGGACTTTATGACCATCTTTTATGAAATGGTTGTAATTTTACGGTATTCTGTGCAGAAAGAATAGTCACAGAAAAGCACCACATATGTCAAAACAAATGCCGAGTGAAGTGCCAGAAAAAGCCTCCTGAGCTTCCCGCATGGCTGTGGCTTCTTGGCAAGCAGTCTGTCCTGAGAAGGGGGTCCAGCCCCCGCTCCTCTGGGGAGCGCAGTAGTGCAGTCTGGATCAGTCCATGGCAGATGGTGGGGCTGTGTTTCCACCCCTGGGGCAGTCGATTCCAGGCGTACGGGGTACTCCTCCAGGTGAAAGCAAACTCTGGCCTGCACTCTGCTGCCAAAGAGACCAAGAAAAAAACTCAGTGGTATCAATTGTTGCATACCCCTTGGCTGCCTTTGACTCCAGTTCCTACTGGAATTCTATCATGTCTGGTGTGGCAGCACTCAGTGGTGGTGTGACTTTGTTCAGGCCACAAAAGTCCACAGTTAGCCTCCAGTCTTGGTTAGATCTTTGCAGTGGCCATTTGGGACTATTAAAGGGTGAGCAAGTCTTGCTGATCACTCCATGGCTGTCCAGTCGCTGTATCAGCTTACAGAGCGGACCAGGGAGTTTCAGCTGGTGCGATGTTGTCGCCTGTGGACTGTCATGGCACCTGGCTATAGCCAATAAAAATAAATAAATAAATAAATAGCAAATGGATTGACTTTTGGCTTATTTTTGGCTTTCTTTGCACTTCTTGTACCTGAGCTTCTGGTCTCTGGGTAGGTTCGCCCTCCCAGTTCCTCATGTCCTTTTCCTGGTCACGCAGATAGAACCACTGGGTGGCACAGGGTGTGTGCCACCAGTACCCTTTCCCTTGAGCAGAAAAAGGCTGACTCTTAATAGCTGAGATGTCGGTCGGTATGAGAGAGGAAGACATCCTTTTTTCAGTGCTGGGGCAATTGTTGGGACAGTTTCTCCACAGCTGAGACGCAGGCCTGTAGGGAGCAAGCGAGAGTCTCTTTCATTCCTGCAGCTGGCTGGGCAGTCCCTCCACAGCTGGTGCCTCCGCGTCTGTCCAGCTCACTATAGACAAGGTGCTGGCATGTGCACAACGGCCTTATCCCTGGCAAGGACACCCCGAGCTGCTGGGCATCCTTACCCTCTCATTCTGACTAGTGGCCCCAGTGTCCCAGCATCGGAGCAACCAGCTGACAATTTGCTCCCCTGGATGATGGCTGAAATCCATTTGCACACCTCGCAAGTTGGCCTCGGCTTCCGTTGTTCCTTCTCGGCTAGAGGGGAGACTGATCTGGCTGAGGGCTGGGCCTGGTTCAGCCTCAGTGTCTGTTTGCACGTATTGGGATCCAGAACCCCTCTCTTCCCCTTGAGGTGCTGAGCAGTGCTGAATAGAGCTCAGTAGGCGCAGGCCAGGCCCCAGCACGGCGCGACAAGCTGTGGCTCTTGGGCACAGCCAGGTCCAGGGCACCCTTTGTTCTGGGTTGAAGTCCCAGACCATCAAAGGTGACCACCATTCTTGCCACCCATAACCACACTGCCTCGAGGCCTGCGGGATATCCCTAAGTACTTGGTTAACCTTAGAAAAAGGGGAGAGAGTATTCTTGAGAAGTACCAGCAGCAGCATTTTGGCTACCCAAGGGTGTTCAAGATATTGAAGACACCTATTGTAATGAGGGAGAAAACATCTGCCACGCAGAAGATGGTGAGGGTGCCGTGCTGTGTGTCCTCCCCCAAAAACCTCTTGGAGGACAAAAGGTGAAAGTGTAAAGTGTAATTGTTAATTGTCTCCATGAGATGGTTCCCAAAGCAGAGAAATGGCATCAGTGCAGAGCTCAAATACCACATTAAACTTCAGGACAGTCCTTTTACAGTAAATCTCCCAGAGAAAACACCACCAAGCGCTGCAGAGCACAGCAAAGGACAAAAGCCCAAACCAGCCTTTAACATCCACAACACAAAAGGGATCATGGCACAGAGCAGATAAACGAAGGTCGAGTACAGATAGGTCAATATCGTGACCAGCAGCCGTTACACAGATATAACAATTAAAAGTTCCCTCTAACACATTGGGGTCATATCTCTTGTTAATTCCATCCCAGCCAAAAGCAGGACAGCAGGACAGAGGCCCCCTGCTGAGTCCTGTCCTTCCCCCCACCCTCCACGGGCACTAAGGGACACTGGGAACTGGAGGATATGGGGGGATGGGAAGCAAAACCTAACTGTGGGGGAAACAGGACCTTCACTCTCTGTCTGCCCCCACTGATGTGCGTCCTTTGAGATGTCCTTAAACCAACAGATGGGATCTTCCTGAACAGCACCTTTAAGGTTAAGTGCCCATCAAATGCGTTTGCCCCTCATTTGCACTGACCTCAAAGGCAGCCCTGACCTCTCCTAAGTCAATATTCCTCAATTATGACAGTGCGCACAGTTCAGCACTTCTTTTCAACATAACTTCAAAACACAAAGAACGTCACAGCATATCTAAAGATGATAAATAAATCAACACTCGGTCATTTCGCTATCTAATAAGTAACACACAAAGCAGAAGCAGTCAAAATGAAAACCTTCCAGGTGACTGCCTGCTCTTTGGGCAATTTCCAAAGCAAATATTCAAGTCAGTTCCCTGAAATCTTTTCACAGCTGATCCACAACAGATCTCTTATTGATACTTACTGTCCCGTAAAGATAGAACTGTACCCATAAGCCTCAAAAATGACATAGAATGTCATGGAAGAATCTGAGCCATTCACAGTTCTCGTGAACCACTTGTCAGTGCATTTTTGTTTCTTTGAAGCCCTGACAGGAGCCTGTGTCATCTTTGGAACAAAACCAGTGACGCTTTGGATTCACTGAAACTCAGGCAAACCTCCCACTGATTTCAAAACCTAAACCAGATTTTTACTACCAGCCTTTGATTCCCAGCTTGTGTCTCATAAAAATAAATTAGCTTCACCCCCTCACAGACAGAGGACTCAAATAGAGCCCTCTTTTACTTTCAGACACATGACAGGGACTGCTGGATGGTTTTAGAAGGGCAATTGGGAAGCACATCGTGGTAGCTTGAATTATTGTGGTACATGACAATCAGAGGATGTCAGCTGGTGGGTTTGATGGTCATTCCATGACGTTACTTCTGACCATCAGCTACCCAAAGAGGCAAGTGAATACATGACATGCTGCATCTCCTGACTGAGACCTTACTGGCCTCCCAGTGCTAGCTCACACCACCAGGAAAAATGCTGGTCTTCTTGGGATGCAGAAATCCATAAATGCCTTTCCATTTGTCTCTCTCTCCTTCCAGTTGTGTGCATCTACAGGAGGCACAGCAGGCGTGCCGGAGCTTCTTGATCCAAAATACGCCCATCTTCATTAGGAGGATGTCCCCGCTGACAGAGGCACCAGCTATTCCCTCTGCTGTTTGGGCAGTTGCATCCTTGAAGGGAGCAGTGATGGCCGATCCCGTGTGGGTCACAACTGGAAAGAACGCTGCATAGACACTGCACTGCTGGAGAAGGTCTTGCTTGGCTTATGCGAGCCAGGCCAGCAGCTTCACCCAGCGGCCCTCCCCACTGAGAGGGGAGAGCTGAACCACTTGTGTACAACCGCACACTGCCGCTGCCCCACACTGGCCAGAGGGTGCTGTGCAGGGCCCCCGGGATGGTGATGTGTGGGCCAGGGGTGCTGTGAAGGAAACCCCCCCTGGAAAGCTGGGGAAAGCTGCAGGGCAGGCAGGGGGGAGAGGGAAAGGGAGGCAGTGCCCCTGGGGAGACAGCTCCAGCCCCCAGGCTGCTCTAAGCCCCGCTCCTGCAGGACTCCCCTGCCGCCAGGCTTTCCCAAAGGACAGCGACACCCCGGGTGTCAGGCTGCTCCCCCGGGACTGCCCCCGCCTCTGGGCTCCAGCCTGTCCCCAGGGCAGCGAGGGAGCCCCAGGCGTGCAGGGTGCCCCAGGACCTGCTTCTCCCCGGTGCCCCCGGCACTGCTCTCCTCTGCGGGCTCTGCCCGCTGCCAGGGCTGGAGGGAGCCCCGGCATCCAGGATGCTTTATCCCCCCCGATTCCCCCCAGTTGGACCCTCTTGTGAAGCACCAAGCTTGCTGAAGGGGCTCCTGGTGCCGTGGGCGCTGGGCAAAGAGACCTTATCAGTGATGCTGTGGGGACAAACATCCCTCCTCTTGCCAGGAGAGCTCTGTCCCCACAATTAGCTGCGGGTGGCTGCCCGGGCACAAGGGCCTCCTTCATTGTGTCCCTCTGAACAGCCACATCCTGCTCAGTGATGGCAAAGGCCTGGGCCAAGGACGAGGGCATGGACGGGACACTCTGTGAGGAAAAGGGACAAGAGCTGTGTCCAAGTCCCAGCAAGGGAGAGGGCTGTAGCCAGAGCCTTGTTTGGGACGGGGCCACTGGGACCCACCGTGTGAGGGCAGTTCTGCATAGTTGGACCCATGCTTTCTGGAGGGCACGGGATTTCCCCCTCTGTTCTGTGCTCTGGGGAGGTCACGGCTGGGAACTGGACCCGTGTGGGGCCACAGTGCAAGGGGAATGGAGTGGGCTGGAGCTGGGCACTGAAACCACCTCAGCACTTCCCCCAAGCTCAACCCTCATCTCCGGGGGCCCAGCATTCACCAGTGCTCCCCATTGCCTCCAGGGACGGAAGATGACAGTCACCCAGCTGTCCCCATTGCCCATGCCCCCAGTTGTCCTCTGTAGGGTGTGCAGCTGTCAGGGGCTCATGCCCTCACCACCCGCTGATGCCTGAGCAGTTCCCTCTGCAGCTGCCCCAGGCGGGAAGCTGGAGTGATGCCGGGGAAGGTGGCTGGATCTGTACCGGAGGCGGTGGTCAATATGTACCAGGGCTGGGCTTGTTGCCAGGGCTGGTGTCTCTGCCAAGCCTGGCTTTGCCCTGGGGGCTCTCGGGGCTGGGAGGGGCAAGGAGGAGTTTGGGCAGGGATAAATCTGCCCCTCACCTTCTCCAGCTTCACCCAGGACTCACCACACCACAGAGGAAGATGAAGGTTGCAGTGCTCAGCATGGCCCTCCTCTTCACCATCCTGCTGTGCACCCCGGACAATGCTGAGGTGAGTCCCCAATGCCACAGGGAGGGGCTCGAGGCTGAGGATGGGGCCTGGTGGCAGGACATCTGCTGTCCTGCAGAATGACATTGTAGTGGTGAGCTTGGCCTCTCCCTTTCCCACGCAAGGAGCTGCTCCAGGCTCCCATGCACCTCCAGCCCAAAGCAATGCAGCTTTCTGCCTCCCGCAATTCTGTCTGTTGTCTCCGCTTCCCCTGCAATTAACCTTCTGGTGCCCAGAGCCTGAGTTCCTCAATGAGTGGTCGGACCTGTCCCCTCCCTGGGAGAGTCCACTGCAAACTCCTCTAATGGCACCTGCCAATTTCCAATCTTGGTGCCCCCACATCTACCCCTTTTGGGCCTCCCCATCCCATCCTTTTGTGACTCTCACACATCACCTCCTTAGATCTCCTCAGTGTCCTTTCTAGAGTCCCCAAATCCTCTTCCTTTTATCATTCCCAATGCCTTGCTTTCAGTCTTTCCCCTCGGTCTTTTGCCTTTCATCCTGTCCACTGTGGTAGTGTCCCCAGATCACCTTCCTTCAAACCCAACTCCCAAACACCATCCCGATCCCCTTGTTTTGGTCCTCAGCAGTCCTCTCCTTCTGCCCCCACCGACCACCTCGCTTGAACTCCCCATATCCCCTCTACTTCAATTCCTTTACCCCTCACTTGCATCCGACACAGTGCTGTCCATTTAACACCTGCAGCCCAGTCCCTTGGGGTCCACTAATTCACCCCAGTTCTCCGTCTTTGGGTCCTCCCCTCCCCCATCCTCTTCGGAGGCCCTGAATTCTCCACACTATCTTTATCTCCATCCCCACCCCTGGGCCTTGTGTGAACAGCTATCCCAGGTGAAAGTTGGGAGGAACGGAGCTGGAAGGAGCAGAAAGGATTTCCCCTCTCAGAGCAGGGGGAACTATGGGCCTGGGGGGAGTGGGGAAACCCGTGCCCCACCCACAGCCCCACCAAGGTCCAATCCAGACCACCCCTTTTCTCTCTTTCCCTAGGCACTCTTGGAAGGAAGTGGAAGTCTTAACCTTGATGTAAGTAGTGGGATGGACTGGGGGAACGGGAGGGCAATTTGGTCCTCCCATCCCTTGCTGGGACCGAGGACATCTAGTGACCAGTGAGGTCTCATGGTCTCTCTACAGGAGAAGGTACTCAAATCCCCGATAGGAAAGAGGTCTGAGGTGGGTACCACAAATTCTACTGGCCCCCAACCCTCCCCTCCTATGACCACAACACTCCAGGGCATCCCAGTATACCCCTGTACACCCCACTGATACCCCAGAAAACACCTCTGCACCCCAGTCTTTTCCCAGGGAGGCCCCCTTCCCCAGGGCTCCCATTGCATTCCCATCCATCCCATTACAACCCAGTACACCCCAGGATACCCCAGAACACACACAGGCACCCAAGTGGGCCCCTTCCCCAGGATCCCCACTGCTCTCTGTGCACCAACATACAAACTCATGTACCCCATTCCTTCCCAGAAGCACCTTACCCAAGGACCCTATTGCTTTCCCCTTTCTCCCAGTATACTGCAGTGCTCTCAAGTGTGTCCCTAACTCTCCCTTTCTCCCCAGCCTCCTGTGGCTGAGCTGGCAGTGGACCTTGCGCGCCAGAGACGTGTGGCTGTCGACGTTGATGTCTAGGTGAGCAGCATCAGGGTGTCTCCAGACCCACAAAGGATGCTGAGCCCCGTCGGATCCCTGAGCCCTCTGGGTTGGGCAGAACTTGGGTATGGGAGAGGGAAAGAGAGGGGACTGTCCATGATCCATGTCCCAGGGTGACTGGGACAGAGCTGCCTCCATGCCGCTTCTTGCACACAGTGGGGCTCTACAGACCCAGAGGGTCACCATGCAGGCCAGGCAGGGTCTCTGGTGCCATACACACCCCAAGGATCACTGTGAGGGCTGTGCAGGGTTCTGGGAGATTTAGGGGCATTTCAGAGTAGAGACACACTGGGCGAGGGACTCTGGGTGCCATATGGTCTCAGGAGAGCCAAGTCGAGTCCTTGGTCTGTTGAGGGCTCCAATTCCCAGCTCCTTCCCCAGGGCTCTGCAGAGAGAGACAGTAGGCGACAAGGCCACTCTCATGTCCCAGTTGACAGTGGGGGTCTCATTTGGGTCTCTCTCTTTCAGGACTGGAAGTGGTGGTGACACCCTTGCCCTGTTCCCCTCCAGCAGCATGAGGAGATGATCATCCCTGGATGACCCCACCTGATCCCCTGGGAGCCCTGGGCCATTCCCCCCTAATGATCAATAAACCCCTTTAGCAAAGCTATTCTCTGCGTGTGTGTCTGTGTCTGTTTCGGTGTCCCCTTTCGCCTGCCAGTGCCCAGACGCCTGGGTCCTCTCTGGCTCTACCACGGCAATGAGCAGAGTGACTGAGGGAGTGAGGACACCTGGGGTGTCTCTGTAAAGGAGATCCCCATTCCCACCCACCGTGTGCCCCCCGAGAAGGGCAGATTAGGGCAAACTGGAGTGTCCCCCCATGAGGTTGGGAGAGGTGAAGGGCAGACGGTGCCAGCCCTCCGGGCAGACGGTGCTTTGGAGGCACAACGGGAAACAGGTTCTTACTGGGGCTGTAGTGAGCACCAAATGGCACCATTTGGTATTGGGGCAGGAGAGGAGCACAGGGACAGGCAGCCTGGGCTCCTGGGTCTTCTCCCTGCTGTGGGAGGGGGGTGGTTCCCTGCCCCATGGACTCAGCACTCCTGCCTTCACAGGTCATTTCTGAGCCCCGTGACGGGCCAATGTGCCTTCCTCAAGCCCCAGCCCACATTCTTCTCCTGGGAATGCCCCATCACAGGCCAGGAAGGCAGATGCTGGGACAGATGGGAATCAGATGCTGGAGAAGTGCTGGGTCCTGCACTTAGGTCACAACAACCCTATGCAACGCTACAGTTCTTGCAAAGTGTGGTTGGAAAGCTGCCTGGCCGAAAAAGACTTGGGGGTATTGGTGTACAGCCGGCTGTGTATGAGCCAGCAGCGTGCTCAGGTAGCCAAGAAGGCCAACAGCATCCAGGCTTGTATCATAAATAGTGTGGCCAGCAGCACTGGGGAAGTGATTGTTCCCCTGTTCTCGGCACTGCTGAGGCCTCACCTTGAGTACTGCGTTCATTTTTTGGCCCCTCACTACAGGAGGGACATTGACACACTGGAGCATGTCTAGAGAAGGGCAACGAAGCTTGTGAGTGGTCTAGGAAACAAGTCTTATGAGAGGCGGCTGAGGGAACTGGGGTTGTTTAGGCTGGTATTGTGGTTTTGGCTGGACTTCCACCAAAAGAAATGACAGATGCTCTCCTTTAACTTCCCTCCCAAGGGAGTGAAAAATGAGAGAGGGAGAAACTGATGCTTTGAAAAGAAACTAATCTTTTTTAAAAAATATTAATAATCAATTAATAATAAGAAAATTTAATCCTAGTAATAAGAAAACAATGGAATATATTCAGTATATAGAACCTGTATGGAGCACACAGTATGACGATCACATCACTGGCAAGCACTGAGAAAGTTCCAGACTGGACTCAGCAACGGATGGGAACTGGACGGCAGATCAAGAGTCAGGAACGCACAGACCGGGATCAAAGGCGAATGAAAACACAGAGTCCTCCTTGGACACGGGCTATTAAAGAAAGAGCACTGACCCTTTGATCCCTCAGCTTTTATACTGAGCATGAGGCAGATGGGGTGGAATCCCCCCTTGGTCAGTTTGGGGTCACCTGTCCTGTCCGCTCCTCCCCGCAGGTGGGACCCCTTTACGCTCTTCTGCTTCCGACCCTCCAATGGGGCCAATACCAAAGTGAGCCGCCCTTGGGTGTTATAGCAATAAGTATAAGCAGGAGCCTCTCTGCATACCATGCCCGGGCATCAGCTATAAACACAGGTCTTATCCCTCTGAGGGTGAACAGTGTCTGCACAATGTGCTGTTAATTTCAGTAGTTAGAAGAGGCTCAGCTAAAAAGTGAAGTTACTGAACAAAATATCCATTCTGCTTCACCCCAAACCAGGACAACACTTTTAAGATTCTGCTGCACAGGGTGCTGAGCCATCTAATTGACACTGTGCTTTTGCCAAGAAAGGTTGGACCAGATGACCCTTGAGGTCCCTTCCAACCTGCTATTCTAGGATTCTAAGATTTTTTTCAGTGCTGTTCAGTGACAGGACCAGCAGCAATGGGCATGAGCTGAAACACAGCTCTGAACATCAGGAAAAGTATTTGAACTGAGGGGTGGCACAGGTTTCCTAGAGAGGTTGTGGAGTCTCCATCCTTGATGATATTCAAGAGGCATCTGGACATGATCCTGGACAACTGGCTCTAGGTGGCCCTGCTGTAGAAAAGGAGTTGACCAGATGACATTTAGTAGTCTCTTCCACCCTCAACCATTCAGCAATTCTGTGAAAAGGTAAATGATCCTTGATCTGACCTTTGCCTCTAGTCTCAGGGGTCTGGGATTACTGAAGGCTCATCTAAGAAGCAAAGAGTGAGGTTGAAAGGGCATCAAATCCCTCAGCCTTGTTGATGTCCTGTGTCACCAGGACTCCCGCCCCATTCAGCTGTGGTCTCATGTTTTCCCAAGCCTTCCCTTTGCCATTGATAGAGTTGTAGAGTCCTTTCTTGTTGCCCTTCATATCCCTTCCCAGATGAAACTGGAGCATGTTCCCCATGGGAGCATGGCTGTGATCATCTGAAGAAAGCCTTAATCTTCCTCAATCATCTTCTGTAATGTTCCTGATTCCTTTGAGAAGACACCCACTACCTCAACCATGTGTCTCTGCCCACTAATTCATTTTTTCTCAGCTGACTCATCACCTCTCCCCAGGCAGAGATCCAGACATTCCCACTGCTCTCTCCCATGACCTGTTAGGAATAGGTCCAGAGGAGGCCACGAAGATGAAGAGAGGGCTGGAGCACCTCTCCTTTGAAAACAGGCTGAGAGAGTTAGGAGAAAGCTGGAGAGGGACTTTTTACAAGGGCATGTAGTGATAGGACGAGGGGGAATGGCTTCAAACTGGAAAAGGTGAGATTTGGAATAAATATTAAGAAGAAAATTTTCACTTTGAGGGTGGTGAGGCACTGGAACAAATTGCTCAGGGAAGTTTTGGAGGCCCCATCCCTGGAGGTTCTCAAGGTTGGACAGGGTTTTGAGCTTCCTGCTCTAGTGGGAGGTGTCCCTGCCCATGGCAGGGATATTGGAACTACATGATCTTTGACAAAGTCCTCAGAAGAGGTTTTCAGGATTCTGTAGACAAAGTGAATTGAAGGATCTTGGGGTGAATTCAAGGTTGACTCTGTTGTGAGCAGCAGGCTGATCTAGAGACATCCCAAACTCCCTCCCAACTTGAACAGTTCTGTGATAAACCTGTCATCTCTGATAATGGCTACTGTGGTTCCTGCAGCCATTAATTCCTCATCTGCATGTGGGTTAGCACCAAGCATGGTAGCCCCAGAGCCAGACCCTCACAGTGGTGTCCTGTTGCCACCAGGGCCTGAACCATCGTCAGCTCAGTGTTTCACTGTGGGTGACTGCTTGTTCAGACAGAACAGGCTGTCCCTACAGCCTGCAACAGCTGTGCATTGCAACAGGGTGACAAATGAGAGCGACACAGAACGTGATGGCATGAGGGGGATGATATTCCAACATCCCTGAAGTCCCTTGCTTGTAAATCCAGTGGGATTGGAAGAGCCCTAAATGTCTCAGGCATGCATTGGTAAGGTTGACCTTGTCAGTAGGAGAGGCTGAAAGACCTGAAGTTGTTCAATTGTGAGATTAGGGGGCTTTAACAAGAACGTAAAATTACTACCTCCTACCACTACCAGGAGGTCACCAAGGAGGCAGATCCAGGTTCTTCCCTGTTGTGTGTGAGGAAACACTGTTTACCCATGAAGAGAGTGAAGCACTGGAGCAGGTTGGCCAGTGACGTCGTGCTGTGTCGTTCCTTGGAAGGTTTTAAAGCCAACATGAATAAATCCCTCAGCAACCTGGTGTAATCTAACAGCTGCACTTGCTGTGAGATGGACATTGGCCTAGAGAGCTTCTGCGGTCCCTTCAACATGAGTGACTGCACATGTCATTCCACCACAGGTTTTGTCTTCACCATGGTGGGGAAAGTACTCAGACTCTCCAAGACCCTGGAAGTAAGGCAGACATAGGTTTGGTCAGGTCATCTGGGACATTCTTGTCTCAAACAAGTACCTGCTGCTCACATCCAGAGCTTCTTGGAAGGTACCCCCAAAACAGCCTTGATCTAGTCCTTAGCTTCACCTGCCATTTCCTTTCTCCCTCTTTTCTTCCCTTTGATCCTTCTTGTACTTTCCAGTACAAACAGCCCACCTCTGTTTGCTCTTTCCTCACTGGCCCTGGCTTTGCTTGCTTTGCAGCTGTTTCTGAGATGGTCACTATGGATAATCCTAAATTGGAAAGAAGTTGCACTAAAGTAGCACCACCTGTTTGTATCTGTAGTGCCCTGCAACTCCCTGGGTTGTTACCTTGTGAGGGACACCACCATCAGGGTGACCAACTGCACATTAAAGTTGGCAGCTGACAAAAGGGAGCTTCAGTCCAGTGGGGGCTTGAGAAACTCTGGGATTTGGGCAACAGAAAACCTTTGAAATTTTACACAGAGAAGAGGCCAGTGGTGCATCAGGGGGAAGATTAATACAGTAGAGGAGGGCATCCTGGGACCTGCCTGGCTGAGTAGACACCCTGAGGAGAAGGGCCTGGGCACCATGAGGGGTTCCATAGGAGCCAGTAGGGCATGCTCACCATGAACAGGTCCAGGTGTATGTGGAGCTGCCTTGGGAGGAGTGTGGGTCACCCACAGCAGGGGAGCTGTCATCCTGCTCCGCTGAAACCTTGTGTGGCCACCTCTGGACTATTGTGCCCCTCTTTGGGAATTCCTGTTCTAGACAAGTGGGGAGGAATGGAGAGTGTCCAGAGGAGGTCTGCCAATACGGGATTCATGGCCTCAAGCACCTGCCCCGTTCGCGGAGGCTGAGGGACCCGAGCTGCTTCAGCCTGGAAGTAGAGGCTCAGAGCATCACCGTCACAACCCGTAACTGCTTGAAGGGGGTTTTCAGAGATGGTGGAGCTTTTCTTCGAGGTGGTCAAAAAGCAGGAGAGAGGAAGAATGCCACAAAGTGTGGCTTGGGAGGTTGAGACTAGAAAAGAAGAGAAGGAAATGTACTGCAAGGGCAGTGCTGTGGAACAATCAGGCAGCCAGAGTGGGGCAGGACCAAGCCATGGCTTTCTCTTTCAAGGAACAGCCAGAGAGGATGAAGATATATCAGTAATTGAGATTTTGAGATGAAAATGAAAGACAATTGAGAGCCTTCAAAGAAAGAAGGGGGCACTGAAAGCCCCCACCAGACATGATCTCTTCTTCACCATGGCTATGGCTACTGTCTCTGCCACCAAATCCCACCAGAAGGTACCTTAACCTTATTCGGTAAGGCCTCATTACCTCCTTGCCCCACCCAGAAGTCTCACGCCATACTCCTTCCCTCAGCATTGCACATCCCCACACCACACTGCCCCAGGAAGAGCCCTGAGCATGGGGTGAGGGACGAGATCTCCTTTCCCAGGGGCTGCAGGTCCGAGCGTGGCCCTTTGGCTCAATGTAACACATTCAGGTTTCCTCAGCATCAGAGCCACCTTTAATTTTCCTTTCCCTACTTGAGCCATTCCTGCCTCCAGTGTTGTGCTCCAACGAGCCCCTGGGGAGGCTTTGTTGGTAATGGTCCTCAGTGGGACCCATTAACACTCCAAGAAAGTGTTGGTTTTGCAGATGACATCGAAGTTCTGTTTCTTGAGAAGTTTGTTGTACTTCCTCTCAGTGTCTGAGGTTCATGGACTCCATGCCAAACCCACCAGAGGTGTCATTAAAATGCCTTGGGCTGGTGCTGTGCTGCTGAGCTGGGCCGGGCTCTTGGGACAGAGGGAGCACTTGGTGAGTTGGTGCTGCTGTAGAGAGACAGCTCTGCCCAGGAGCAGCTCCTCTGCAAAGAGCAACAGGGCTGAGGGAACAGCTTCAGGCACGACGATGAGATGAGCAATGCAGAGAGAGCTTAAAGGCAGTTGGGAGTGGAAGACAGCTGAGAACTCACTGTGGGAGAAAGATTCACAGCCCTCTGCACAGTAAGTCTCGGGCTGCAGGGCACTGCCACTGCAGTGTAGAGGAGGATAAGGGTGTTCTCCAGAGCAGGGCTTCCCTGCAGCACCGTCAGAGGAGCAGGACTGTGTTTGTCCAATGGATGACTGCAGGGGTGTGCAGGTGGGTGTGCAGCCAGGGGTGCCCAGGGCTGTCCATCAGAGCTGGGTCCCTGTGCACCAGGGGGTTGTGTGCCTGCCCAGTGAGCTTCTGCCCTCAAGGATGTGGCATCCAGGGCAGCAGCTGCCTCAACTGTGGCCAGAGCTCGGGCAGAAGAGACTCTCCTGAGCGCCCCTCTGTCCATCCCCGGCCTTGTCTGCCTTGGCAGAACCATTGGGCCATTTCTCCTTGCTTCTCCACCCATCCCTGCTGTTGCTCTTGTTGTCAGGTTCTCTGGGATGGGGCTGCAGCAGCAGCTCAGTGACTGACCCTGCAGGTCCTGCCATGCTGATGTGTCCATGGTGCCCAAGCCCCCTTCCAGCCTGTGGGTCTCTAGGCAATGTATTCCATGGTGTGGGGATAAAGCTGACATTTTGTTAAGGACACCCCATCTTCTGGGCATCCAAAGGCTCACAGATCTTCACTGGGGAGGGGAGGCTGAAGATCTACACTTTGAAACCTGGATTCCTCTGCTCTCTGTGATCATCCTCCAGAGCAAAGAGGTGCAAGAAAAAGCAGCTGAGCTTTTCTTCAGCTTTCTTCAGCTGAGATGAGATGGGATGGACAGATGGTCTGTCCATCCATCTTGGTCTCCTCCTTCTGCACTAAGGCTCTGTCCTATTGCCTCCCAGGATTCTCCAAATAGCACTTGTAGTGTAATAAAAATACCAGGGACTTTTTTCTTCAGAAATGACTCCTCTGGTGGGACAGGGGTAACAGGAGCAAAATAAACAAAACCCCCAACCCACATCTGTGTTCTGCCGCCAGGGGAACTGGGAGTGACAATGGTCAAAAGCTCTTTCATATCAGCGGTAGGCTTAACCTGCGATCACTCCTGGTTCCTGTCTGCCCATTGCTGCACAGCACGACTGACTCCTCTGGAGCCCACAGCAGAGTCCTGTGCTTCCCACTGCACCCTCAGCCCACACAAACCAGGATCACACCAGGATCTGCACAAACATCTTCCTGGAAGGACAGAGTTCACTTGGGGGACCATACTGTAACATACGGAACAGGTTCTGCTCAGAGGTGTCTATCCTAACTCCTCACTGTTTTTTCCTCCTTCAACAGGCCCCTCTGTTCAGGGGGAACAAATGTCCAACAGCAGCTCCATCACCCAGTTCCTCCTGCTGGCATTCGCAGACACACGGGAGCTGCAGCTCTTGCACTTCTGGCTCTTCCTGGGCATCTACCTGGCTGCTCTCCTGGGCAACGGCCTCATCATCACTGCCATCGCCTGTGACCACCGCCTCCACAACCCCATGTACTTCTTCCTCCTCAACCTCTCCCTCCTCGACCTGGGCTCCATCTCTGTCACTGTCCCCAAAGCCATGGCCAATTCCCTCTGGGACACCAGGGCCATCTCCTATGAGGGGTGTGCTGCACAGGTCTTTCTGCTTGTCTTCTTGATTGGAGCAGAGTTTTATCTTCTGACCGTCATGGCCTATGACCGCTACGTGGCCATCTGCAAACCCCTGCACTATGGGACCCTCCTGGGAAGCAGAACTTGTGTCCACATGGCAGCAGCTGCCTGGGGCAGTGGGTTTGTTCATGGTGTGCTGCACACGGCCAACACATTTTCCATACCACTCTGCCAGGGCAATGCCTTGGACCAGTTCTTCTGTGAAATCCCCCAGATCCTCAAGCTCTCCTGCACAGACATAGTCTATCTCAGGAAAGCTGGGCTTATTGTACTTAGTGACTGTTTATTCTCTGTGTGCTTTGTTTTCATTGTTGTTTCCTATGTGCAGATCTTCAGGGCGGTGCTGAGGATGCCCTCTGTTCAGGGACGGCACAAAGCTTTTTCCACGTGCCTCCCTCACCTGGCTGTGGTCTCCCTCTTTGTCAGCACTTCATTCTTTGCTTACCTGAAGCCCCCCTCCATCTCCTCCCCATTGCTGGATCTGGTGATGGCTGTTATGTACTCTGTGGTGCCTCCAGCAGTGAACCCTCTCATCTACAGCATGAGGAACCAGGAGCTCAAGAATGCCCCGTGGAGACTGATCCAAGGGGTCTTGCACCATCAACAGGAATCCTCTTCCCCTTCTTTGTGTGGTACGCAGAAAGTATTTTAGGAAGACCTGTGTATTTCTTTTCTCTGATAGTCATACTTAGAGGTAATTGCTTGTGTTCACAGCACTTCTCTTGCGTCTCTGTCCTGTCATGTGTGATCCTTGAAGAAGTATGTGTCACCTTTTGCCTCCCTAATAGCATCTCTGCAAAAAAAGGGGATGTCCTGAGTGTGGTGCCTGAAGGTTGGATTCTCCTCATATATTTGCTGTTAAAACCAAACCCAAGGAACTGGACATTCCAAGTGTCTTTCCACCTTGTTTTCTCCCTGTGTTTGGGAGAATAAAATCATGGTATCAATGAGATCTTTAAGTCACCTAACAGTTGAAGGCTCTCTTATTCGCTTTGAGGTGCATGAGAGGTCATGCAGGACCTCCTTGTCACCCTCCTCAAGCTGTCACAGGTATGGTGGGGCTGATGGCAGATGTCAGTCCATGTGGAAAGGAATCTGGAGTAGTCAGGGGAGGATGGGGACACTCCATGTCCTCTGGGGTGGGAAGGGAATGGAGACTCAGAAGGTGAAACACCCTCAAGATGAAGTCCCTCCAGGAGAAAGCACCAAAGCAGGTGCCCACAAAGCAGGACTGTGCTGTGCCGTGGGAGGCAGTGAAGATGCAGCGGGCCCAGGGAAGGGAGACTGGAGAGGTGGGGGAGCTGCCTGAGGAGCCCCAGGACTCTGGTGCTGTGCTGGGGAGCAGGGCAGGCGGGGAGGCCGAGCGGGGCAGAGGCAGTGTGGGCGGGGGATGCCCCGCAGCTGAATGCAGGAGAGCCCAAGAGTGAGCGGGCTCTGCTGGCACTTGGGGCCAGCTCCAGCCCTGGGCTGGTGGGGAGGCTGAGAGCCCGCTCTGCCCGCCAGCAGCTGCTGTGGCCTTCCGAGGGGCTGGGGCTGTGGGGGGAGTGCCCAGAACCCCGCAGTACCCTGTGGCCAGTGCTGCTGTGGGGCCAGCCCAGACTGGGCTGCTCTGCTGGGCTGGGGAGAGGGCAGGGGAGGTGGGGGAGAGCAAGGGAGGCTCTGGACTGGTCGGGAAGTGCCCAGGAGAGAGCAGTTCTTCCAATGTCTGGGCCACATAATAATACACGGGACCATAACGATACATAATGGTCTACCATGAAAGATAGTAAAGGTGGAGAGCAACGGACCAGAACACAGTAGTCTGCCCAGTCCCCATGGTCCTGTTGTATGAAGATAACTATGATCAATCACTCCTGACAACATAACATGGTTACATGAACCATCTTTTAACGATAAACAATCCCAATTTATATGATGGGACACCACTGCATTACTGGGGACGGGATCGGGAGTAGTGAATTGCATAGATGCTGAAGTCCTAGTGAACAGACTAACTGCTACTACCGATGACCTGACCAAATTGGAACGTCCACTACAGTCATCTTTATCAGCCTTGGGAGCAAATCAATGGCTCCGATCAGATATTTATCACAAAGTGATAAGATTATTGCCTTCATCCTCACAATACGCAATGCTTCGGTGTACACTATATATACAATCACTGCATTAGGACTAAATCACAATGGAACTGTACTCTGTCCCTTAGAGCACAGAGTGTAGGCCCATCAAAAGGAGGAAAGTGGCAAATGGTTGATGTCAACGCATGCACTGTGAGAGACCAACAAGGTTTCATTTGCGAAAGTAACACTCTTGAAGCTGAAGACATCTGTTAAGATACAGAACAAAACATCTGCCACCTTGAAATCCACCCAAATGAGATTCCCGAAACTGTCGTCATAGACATTGGAAAAGGACATGCCTGCATGCAAACATTGTGTGAACCTTTATTGATAGATGATCTTGCTTCCAACATAACCAATCAGCTCAACTTATGTGTATGCAACCTGTTCCTAATTGTGGGTTGTGATTTTATTTTCTCTGTACCAATAACTATTCATGATGATTTGTCTTTTGATTACATGATATATCACCAGCTACAGCCCACACCTATCAGAATGCGTCTAAGTATAATCAAACAACTCCTTCACCACCTGGATTTAATCAACCTTCCACAGCGAACAAAAGAGACTAGATAAAAAACTATTATCACAGGCTACAGAGATGTTGAAGAAATACACTGAGTGTTAAAAAGTGTCAAAGGAGGACAAGAACACCACTGGTGGGAAGTCCTGTTTGGATGGTCTCCAAGGGCAACTGGAATACTAAACCCGGTGTTACAGCCAATCGTGATCTTACTGACTGCTGTTATATTATGCTTTTTGTTAAATATTGTCTTATACATTGCAGTTTGGAGGATGGCTAAACAAACTGCATTCCTGTGAAAATATCCCTGTGTATATAATGCCACTTAACCACATTTAACAAAATGCTGAGGAACTAACGAAACACAAAATCTCCCTCAAATTCTACTTAGACTGAGGCATTCCATGTTTATAGGCATAGAGACAAGAGGCAACAAAACAGCAGCTCTACAGACCAGATAAATTAATATTAGTCACGGGCAGATTGTGGTGGGGAACCCCCCTCCTCCCAGGCCACTTGGTACATGCCGTGATTTCCTCCCCACCTAATCCACAAAATAACACACTGGACCAGAACAATACATAATGGTGTACCATGAAAGATAGAAAAGGTGGAACACAATGGACCAGAACACAATAGTGTGCCTGATCCCTACGGTCCTACACTTTGGAGATAATAAGTACAACCCATCACCACTCACAACATATGGGTCGTGACCACAAAGAAAGGGAATACCAGGACCCCAAGTCCTTGCAACTTCTGGGCTTGCGTACTTTCTGGTTGAAAGTACTGGAATATTGCATTGTCTGAGCTGGTCCGGACTGGAAAAGTATCTGACAAAAGTCAATTCTCCCAAATCCTACAAATAGTGATTCTAGCAAAGACCCTTTGAGCTCTTCTGGATCACAGTGGGCTGTGGCAAGTATCTCCTCTGAGTGGGGACACCGCTCAGGCTGACACCTCGAGGACTAGAAGGCAAGGGTGAGAGAATCCCTCTCGAGCCTCAACTACTGCCCTTTGAGGAACACTGATGCATTGTGAGTATTTATCCTAAACTCGGGAAAGGGAAATTCTAACTATAGGCTAGCCTCTCTCCCACCCACCCCTCCACCTATGTGTTTGTGATATACACATTAGCTTTGTGGATGTGGATATTCTGCTGTTTGTCCATGTACGCGTAGGAGTTAAAAGCAGTACCTATTGGTTTTTTAGAGCCATTATGAATTTATTATCATTATAGCTAATATGCTATTATGAAATTCCTGATTCCAGGAATCAAAGACCTCTGTCTGTGTGGAGGTGTATGTGCATGCGCACTTATACGCTTTCCTTATGTGCATATGTATTAACTTGAGACGTGTGCTCTTGCCCATATGTATATGTATTGATTTGGAATACTCTATAGTACGTTAGTGTGAATCTTGCCATCTTCGAATCTGTAGCTAAATCGCTGTTCGATTATCTTGTCAAATCACTTTGCAAACCTCTAAATTGGTTAATGATTAAGTGCTGCTAAAATTCCACCTCTTGATCTACCTTAAATCACTAATAAATTTTTAATCACTGTAAATCATAACTGTGTCAAATATTTCCCTCTGCTCTAACAAACCCATGGGGAGGCTTGCTCTGGAATGGCCCTCTGTGGGGCCAATTAATGCTCCAACACACTTTGGCGTTTGCTGCTGACTTTAACTCCTGGACAGGTTGTTCACTCTCAGTATCTGAGGTTCACGGGCTCAGCTCCAAATACACCATGGGGCTCGTTAAAGTGCAGAAAGCCCAAATGAGCAACATCTCTTCTGTAATTTTCTGCAGGGCTTCCAGGCTTGTACAGCTAATTGGAGAGGTCTCAGGAGTCTGCTTACAGTGGAAGATTTGAATGTGAACTGAAAAAAAAATTGGTTTTAATTTTGAAGCATATTTTATTTTATGTTTTCAGTGTACAGAAGTGCTGGCAGCTTTCTCCAACTGATACTGAAGCAGAGGGTGTCCTGAGCAGATCTGCAGAGGCAGCAACAGCTGTCCCCTCGGGGTCCCCCACTGTATGTACAACTTTCCTCCCCACCTCCCCAACCCCACCACTTCTCTCGGGGGCCGCCTGGGACTTGCATTCTTTTCCTACATCACATTTCTGCACTGAACTCTGTAGATCACTGTTACAGCTTCTTTGTACCAATTCCCGCATGATTTAACCTGAGAGTTGTCTGTAAATAGATACAGGTTTGTAATTAATATTGAACAACCACAAGTAAAATACAATTATTAATTATTAATCAATAAATTATAATTGATTTTTATCAAGTATATGATAAACCAATATTTCTTATTAAATTAATAAATTAATAAAAAGAAGCAACACGCTCCTCAACTGCATGCCAGGTCCAAACCTCCAATAAGGTCCAGTTTCCTCAAGCAATGACCGTACATGACACACTTTAGGCAAGAGAAGAGGAAAAGATTAATATATACACAGTTTGCAAGTTGGTTTAAGAGTTAATTCAGCAGACTACCAGAACACAGGAGAGCTTTAAGCTCCTTGAAGGGGAAAGCAGCAACTCCCTGAAGGTCACAGCGGTGAGAGGTGACTGAAGAAACAATGTGGAAGGAGAGGACAAAAATCCTCACGACTGAGGAAAGAAGATATGGCCAAAAAATACTGAACATATATTAAAATTCTCCATTTGACATGACTCGGGGAAAATTTATTAGTTTTAGTATTCTATCACTTCAGCGAGTGACAAAGTGCTCATAGCTTTTTAAACGTTGACAAAATTTCTCAGGTTCTCAGGCAGAGCTCAGCATCCATTCTTGGCCAAATTCCCAGCCCAGAGCCTTGTCACCAACTCATGTCTCTCGCGATCTCCGTGCCCATCTTCCTGTGGTCACATCTACCTGGCTGCCTCTGCCTCCTGATCCCATGGCCACCTCTAGCAAATGAAGTTGGGGTGCTGTGGGCATCATTTGACAGTCAAATGAAAAATCACTTGTCAATGTGGAAATCAATACTGAGTCAGAACTGAGAAAGAAAAGAACCTGTGTTCCATCATGTGCTTGTTAACATCATCAGACTTTGCAAAACTCTTCCTCAAAGACACACTCTCCTAAAAATCCCTCTGCAACCGTACAGAAATTGAGATGCAAGAATAAACTCATTACAGTTGCTGCACACTAACAAGCTCCCAGGGGAAAGTCACAGGGAGTGGAGGGCCATGGCAGGAATAAAGAGGCTTGGAGGTTTAGCAGGGTCTGCTGAGGCTGTGGGTGATGAAGCTGTTTCAGGGAATTGAAGAGGGCTTCCCTGGGGGCTGATTGGAGCAGAAACTCAGAGGCAGTGATTTTGGGATGACAAAGAAAGGAGGCCGAGACGTCCTGTGTCATGTAGCCCCTTGGATGTGCCCTGTCAAGCCGAGGGGCCCAGTGCTGATCCCCAGACCATTGAAATGGTGATGCTTTTGGTCACCAGGAGCTGAGGTTTCCCTCAGTCTACCACAAGGGCAGAAGCATGCAGAGTGCCTACACCCCCTTGCCTCTCAGACCTGGCACTGCCCAGCTCACCCCAAACCTTTGCCTCTACCCTAACCCAAACACCTAACCTGGAGCTCTCATCTTTAGCCCTTCCCTGAACACTAATGCCAAAGATGAAACCCTCACCAGGTGCCTCAAGCCTAAACCCTAACCCAACTCCCTCATCCTGTCCCTCAACCTCCCTTCCTCTTCAACCCCTCTTGTTAGCCTCACTCATGTTTCCCAGGAGGTAGAAGGAGGGGAAGGATTGTGAGGTTTTGGAGGGACAGGGCAGGGAGCTGATATCAGAGATGCTGTGCTAAACCTCCGAATTATAAAGAAAAAGGAAGGACTGGTTGGGGAAATGAAGGCTGGGGGCAGCCTTGGCTGCAGTGACCATGAGTTGGTGGAATTCAGGGTCCTGCAAAGAGGGAGCGGGGCAACAGGCAGGACCAGAGCCCTGGAGTTCAGCCCCTCTGTTTAATGGGACAAGGAAGCAGGTGATGAAGGACATGGCAAAGTCCAAAGGACGCAGTGCCTTCTTCACCTCCATCTTTACTGGTAAGACCAGCCTTCAGCAATCAGTCTCCCCCGAGACCAGAGGGAAACTATGGAGCAAGGAAGGCTGACCCTTGGCTAACTCACAGGGAATCGCAGAATGCCAGAACGGTTGTGGGTGGAAGGCACCTCTGAAGGGAGGGTGTAAAGGCAGAAACAAGCTCTTTTCACTCTTGCCTAGTGAGAAGACCAGAGGTAACGGGCACAACCTGAAACACAGGAGGTTCCCTCTGAACATCTGGAAACACTTTTTGACAGTGAGGGTGACTGAGCGCTGGCACAGGGTGTCCAGAGAGGTTGTGGCCTCTCCCTGCTTGGAGACATTCAAAAGCTGTCTGGACAGGGTCATGGGCAACGGGCTGTAGGCAGCCCTGCTTAGAGAAGGGTAGAAGGTTTTGGGTCAGACACCAGAACACAAGAGGCTAATGTCTTAGCTGAGATGAGATGAATCCAAGTTTTGGTTTGTGAACCAAGGAGGAGATGGAGGGAGGTTTCCAGTAGGCAAGAGCTGAGGTGCTGACAAAAAGGGAGACCATGGACAGGTGAGGCACAGACTGTGGAAAAGGCATTGTGCTGTCCCTGCTTGGAAGGGATCTTGGGCATGGCCCTGAAGACCTGCACACAGGACAGCACAATGAAACAAAACACCTAAAAGCCCAAGAAGGCCAAGAGCATCCTTGCCTGTATGAGGAATAGCGTGGCCAGCAGGACTAGGGCAGTGATTCCCCTGTACTCGTCACTGGTGACGTCCCACATCAAATACTTTGTTCAGTTTTGGGCCGTGCACTTCAAGAAAGGCCTTTAGGTGCTGAAGAGTGTCCGGAGAAGGGCAACCAAGCTGGTGAGGGGTCTAGAGAACGTCTTATGAGGTGCAGCTGAGGGAACTGGGGTTGTTTAGTCAGGAGAAAAGGAGGCTTGGAGGAGGCTTTATCGCTCTCTATAACTACCTGAAAGGAGGTTGTAGAAAGGTGGGGGTCGGTCTCTTCTCCCAAGTAACAAGTGATGGCACAAGAGGAAACATCTTCAAGTTGCGCCAGGGGAGGTTTAGACTGGGCATTAGGAAAAACGTCTTCAGAGATGGAAGTGATGTAATCACCACCCCTGGAGGTATTTAAAAGACCGGTAGATGTGGTGCTGAGGGCCATGGTTTAGTGGTGGCTTTGGCAGTGTTAGTTTGATGGTTGGACTTGATGATCTTGAAGGTCCCTTCCAACCTAGATGGTGCTATGATTGTATGAAAAGCTAAACAGAGACTAAACCCAAGACCCCAACCTCCCTGAGGTGACATTCTGAGCAGGAAAGCTTGAGGGTCTTTGGGAATTTATCAGAAGAACTGGTCCATGGCATTGCCTTGGTGGACTGGTAAGGAAAAATATATTAGCGTTGTGCAGCAGAGCATGGAAAAAACTGCTGCGCCAGGCTGCTGTTGTCATTTTGACACAAGTCCCGCTGCTCATCAGGGTCTCACAGGACAAGGGTTTGCAGATGGCAAGCTAGTGGTCGTAGGCCTTGTGTCATGTTTTCAGGCCAGCCAGCAAATAGGACCAGGCAGCCTCTCTCTCAGCCCCCCTTCTACCCTAGAGGGGTAGGGAGAAGAGAGAGAAAAAGATGAGAAAGGGGAAAAAAACCACCCTTGTGGATTAAGATAAAGACAGTTTAATAGAACAATAAAGGAAAATAACCCTAACAAGAATGGTAGAAGAATATGCCAGGCACATGTCGCTCTTGCTGCCTGGTGAATTGGTTTCCCAGAGCAATCCAAGCGGAAATCACAGATTCTTTGCACCAGCAAACCTCCATTTACACACTGAGCATGACATCATCATGTTATGTATGTGCTTCTTCCCAGATTCTGTGGGAAGCTGATAAAAATCCTTGACCAGTATAGACATCACTTAGCAACAGCTAAACCAATACGCATCATTGACATTCCTTTCATACCCAGTCTGAAAACACAGCAAAAATTAGAAAGAAAATTAACTCTGTTACACCGTGACAGTGAGAAGAGCGCACTAAGCTCACACCAAGGAGACAAAGAGAAAGGCCTGTGCAGCACATCCCGTGTAAGAGATGGCCCTGGTGTCCCAGAGGGAACTGCCCATGGATTTGGGGAGAGTGGTAGAGATGGTGCCAAGGTCCAGCAGGGAGAGGCTGAGGAGGAAGGAGTACATGGGGGTGTGGAGGCGGTGGTCTCAGGCTATGGCTGTGATGATGAGGGGGAAGTGAATACTGCTTTAGCCCGAGGGCTTCCAGCTTGGGATGAGACGCCTGCATTCCCTCAGCTGAATCGCTGCCCTGCACAGGGGAAGCCAACCCCTCCCTGTCCCACCCTGTGTGTCCTTTCATTTAGGGCAGTAATGGCATTTCCAGAGGGGAACATTTACAGCCTTTGCAGGCAACCACACTCTGCTGTGACAAACCATGCTGCTGGAGTCAGTCTCTCTGCTCTTTAGAGAGGGACAATTGGTGATTCCTTCTGCTGACTGCAAAGGACATTCCCCAGGGGTGACCTGGAACACCAGGGATATCTCCAGGGAGCTGGGGCGGAGACAGTGACCCCTTGGGCTGGGTCTCTTCTCCTGAGCTGATCCAGGCTCCTAGGACAGGGGGAGCTGGTGGCAACCGGGCAGTGCTGCACTGAGACAGCTCTGCCCAGGAGCAGCTCCTCTGCAAAGCCCAGCAGGGCCGGGGGCACTGCCTGCAGGTGACAAGGGAAAAGGAGAGAACTCGATTTCAACAGCTCTCTGAAGCGGGAAGACAGCTTAAATCTCACTGCAGGAGAAATCCCCCAACAGCCCTTAACATGGTAAGTCTCTGGCTGCAGGGCAAGGCAGAGGAGAACCCTGGAGGGCTCCTCTACAGCTGGCCCAGCTCATGGCTGGGAGGTTGTGTCTCAGTGTTTCTGCCGGCTTCTCTAGCGCAGAGGAGGAGGACATTTTGTGGAGCTGTTATTAGCTGCCAAAATTGCCAGAAGGACAGGGCATGCCACCTCCCTTCTGCCAAGGATGGCTGCTGGGGTGGGAAGCCATGGGGTGCACCCCAGGGTGCCCCGGGCTGTCCTTCAGAGCTGTGTCCCTCCACCCCTGGGAGCTGTATGCCGCGTCAGGGACTCTGCTGCTGCCGGGCTCAGCACTCAGCCTGCCCAGGGAGCTCCCCACGGCGCTGCAGGGAGAAGCTCTGGGTAGACGGAGTGACCCACGGCAGGGTAGGGTCCTTCTGCCTGTCAAGGGGGTGATGGGTGGGTCAGGGCTGCTCTTAGCCCCTGCTCACAACCGAGACTTCTCTGGAGGGGACTTTACATGAGTATGACCAGGGCAGCCTTGTCCTGCTCAAGCCTGTTCTTTCTTGAAGCTGTGCTTGGAATTTTTCGCTGGTTTGTCTGCATGGGAATGGAGATAAGGCTGGCTGGCTTAGAAAAGGGCTGGGGCTCCTAAGCCACCACTCTGAGGTTTACGAGGAACCTCAGCAAGTGCCTTCAGCACCCATCAGTCTGCACGTAGCACCAGCATCCCCTTTCCAGCTTCCTCAGGCTTTGTGACATGCTGGTTGGCTCCTGCTACCGTGGAGATGCCCATGGGCAGTGCCCCTCCTTTGGGAGGTGTCTGCAAAGCAGAGCTGAGCCCGCAAAGGGTGGGATGAGGTCTGTGAGTGATGAGGGGGCACAGAGGTGGGGACAGAGAAGCAGCTCCCAGCAGGGACAGGTTTAGGAAACAGAGATGGAGGGAGGGAGGGAGAGGGTGGTGCTACCAGAAATGCCGAGGGAGGGGGGATTCGGGCACCTTCCTGCCATCCCCAGCAGGGCAGAAGCCTTCCCCAGAGCAAAGCCTCTTTCTCCTCTTCCACCCAGCAGAGCCTCTGCCCTCCAGGCTGTGGCCTTTCTGCCTGAGTGGCCTCCTCAGCAGCCCCAGCCCCGGGGAGGAGAAATTCCTGAGTGACCATCTGCCTGTCCCTGTCCTGCCTGCCTTGGCAGGGACATTGAGGCATTTCTCCATGTTTCCCCGGTTCTCTGTGCTGCCTTTTCCCACCAAGACTGCAGGCTCTGAGCACTGCCATGGGAGGGTCTGGGACTGAGTTCACATACACCCCCAGCACCCTCCACCCCCACCTCAGGACACCCCATCTTTAGGATATTCCTCTCTTTCTTGGGTGTGGAGGGGCTGCTGGGCTGCAGGCTGCTCTCCATCAGCGCACCGCTCTGCCGTAGCCTTTCTGTGTCATCCAGGAGCCCCATGGAGAAGACACGTCTCACTCTATACTAAGAGACAGCCCCTTTTGCATCTCAGGACTCACAATATTTCACTTCCAGTACAGCAGAAATGCAAAAAAAATCTGTTTTAAAAACAATGCTCCAGTGTGGTGGGGCAACTCGAACAAATTAAACAAATCAAAATCTCCAGAGTTCTATGCTGTAGTTGAGTGAATTGGGAGCAACAATGGTAAAAAGCTCTTCTCTATCAGAAGCAGATTTCATCTGAAATCACCCTGTGTTCATGTTGAACATTTGCTGTATGGCAGAACTGACTTCTCCAGAGCCCTCAGCAGCACCCCTGCTCTCCTGGCAGCCTCAGCCAGTACCAGTCGCAGCTCAAGGAAAAGGGAGCTGCACAAAAGTGTTAGTGAAAAGACAGAGGCATTTTGAGGGATTTCTAAAAAAAAAGTAGGTTTTCCTGAGAGAGGTATACCCTAACTTGTCACTGTCTTTTCCTCACTGGACATGACCCTGTGGCAAGAGGCAACAGATGGCCAACAGCAGCTCCATCACTGAGTTCCTCCTGCTGGCATTCGCAGACACACGGGAGCTGCAGCTCTTGCCCTTCTGGCTCTTCCTGGGCATCTACCTGGCTGCCCTCCTGGGCAACGGCCTCATCATCACTGCCATCGCCTGCGACCACCACCTCCACACCCCCATGTACTTCTTCCTCCTCAACCTCTCCCTCCTTGACCTGGGCTCCATCTCTGTCACTGTCCCCAAAGCCATGGCCAATTCCCTCTGGGACACCAGGGACATCTCCTATGGGGGATGTGCTGCACAGGTATCTGTATTTCTATTTTTTATCTCAGCAGAATATTTTCTTCTCACTGTCATGGCCTATGACCGCTACGTGGCCATCTGCAAACCCCTGCACTATGGGACCCTCCTGGGCAGCAGAGCTTGTGTCCACATGGCAGCAGCTGCCTGGGGCAGTGGATTTCTTGATGCTCTGCTGCACACTACACATACATTTTCACTACCTTTCTGCCACGGCATTGCCTTGGACCAGTTCTTCTGTGAAATCCCCCAAATCCTCAAGCTCTCCTGCTCTGACTCAGACTACCTCAGGGAAGTTGGTCTTATTGTTCTTAGCGCCTGTGTATTCTCTATGTGTTCTCTTTTCATTGTGCTCTTCTATGTGCAGATCTTCAGGGTTGTGCTGAGGATGCCCTTGGAGCAGGGACGCCACAAAGCCTTTTCCACGTGCCTCCCTCACTTGGCTGTGGTCTCCTTCTTCATCAGCACTTCATTTTTTGCTTACCTGAAGCCCCCCTCCATCTCCTTCCCAGACCTGGATTTAGTGATATCATTTCTGTACTCGGTGGTGCCTCCAGCAGTGAACCCCCTCATCTACAGCATGAGGAACAAGGAGCTCAAGGATGCCCTGAGGAAAGTGATCCCATGGATCTTGCACCATTAAGACACCATTAACAATAATTTGCCTCCCCTTCTCTGCAGGTTTCCCAGGATGTATTTTAGACTTGGCCTCTAATCCCCCCTCCCCCCACCCCACCCCCCGCCTCTGGTTATCATACTTAGAGGTAATTGCTTGGGTTCAGAGTTCTTCACGTGCGACTCAGTCCTGTTGTGTCTGATCCTTGAAGAACTGTGTGTCACTTCTTGCCTCCTTAATAACACCTCTGCAATAAAAGGGGATGTCCTGAGTGTGGTGCCTGAAGACTGGGCTCTCCTTGATACAGTTGAGGTACAAAACAAACCCAAGGAACTGAACTTTCCAAGTGTTTTGCACCTTTTTCTTCCACTTCAACCTGTCCCTCCTCGACCTGGGCTCCATCTCCAATGCTCTCCCCAAATCCATACCCAATTCCCTTTGGGACACCAGGACCATCTCGTACTCGGGATGTGCTGCCCAAGTGTTTTTTCTTTTCTTCCCTCTCACTGTCATGGCCTATGACCGCTGTGTTGCCATCAGCAAACCCCTGCAGTACAGGATCTTCATGAGCAGCAGAGCTTGTGTCCACATGGCAGCAGCTGTCTGGGGCAGTGGCTTTCTCAATGCTCTGCTGCACACTGCCAATATCTTTTCACTACCACTCTGCTTCCAGCTTGACCAGCACAGCCAATAGGTAGCCACCCCATAGTCCCAGGGCACCACAGCCACCTCGCTCGGCAGAGCATCAGAACAGCCGGTCAGGCCAGCTCAGATGCATTCACCTGGGCAAAGGCTCTCTGGGGAACAGGGACATCTCAAGAGAAGATCAGGGCAGACTGTGTGCGGAGCAGGAATGAACGAGAAAGAAAACCATGTTTCTGACTGCACCAGCTCAGGGCAAACTGTCCTGCCACTGGGTAGCAGGAGCTGCCTGAGGAGCCCTAGGACCAGGATTCTTGTGCTGCGCTGGAGAGGGGTCTGTCAGACAGGGGCCTTATGCGGGTGGGGATGAGGATACCCAGCACAGGAGAATAGGTCAAGAGTGTCAGTGTCCTACAGTGCTCAGGCAATCTCTAGCCTCTAGCCCCAGGGCTGATGAGGACGCTGGCAACCCTTCTCTCTGGCCCCGACAAGTTCCTGTGCCCTTCGGCGGGGCTCGGGCTGTGTTGTGAATGCCCAGAGCTCTGCAGTACCATTGTCCTCGGTCTGGTGGGGATAGGGTTAATCTTCCCAAGGAGCTGGCATGGGACACGTGCTAATCAGTACAACAACGGTGCATCAGCTGCAATATGGCACTAACCAAGACTCTCGGATTCCCATCCATAAGCTGATTTGTCAACTAGAGACTCAAGCAGTCATCAGCAAGACCCACTCACCCTTTCATGGTCCCATATGGCCAGTGCGAAAATCTAATGGAGAGTGGAGGCTAACAGTGGACTATCATGGCCTGAATGAAGTCACGCTGCCACTCATCACTGTAGGAGATGACTTGTAAATTCCCTGAAACAAATGGTGAGAGACCAAAGACAGGGGAGGCCCTCTGAGCCTCACTGAGGAACGTCTCAAACACAAGTACCTTGAGATATGGCTGTAGCCAAGGGGTGGATAATGTGGAGTCTGGATAATGGAGGCCTTGTGCTCAAAGAACTGATATGGCTAACACTTGCTTCTCTCTTGTGTCACTCAGGAGAAAAAACTCATCTCGATAATGCAGGATTCATCTGTGTGGGGGAAGTCTTGTGAAGACAGGGGTTTCTGCTCAACTTGTGAAGATTGTTAGTTCTCTGTTTTCGGGGCCATCGTGTCTGATGAATGACCTTTGCCTCATTATTCACAAAAAGTATATTAAAGTTGGCTGGATGAGGGGAAAGTCGTGGATGTCATCTACCTTGACTTTAGCAAGGCTTTTGACACTGTCTCCCATGACATCCTCATTAGGAAGCTGAGGAAGTATGGGCTAGATGAGGTGACAGTGAGGTGGATTGAGATTTGGCTGTGGGACAGAACTCAGAGGGTTGTGATCAGCGGCACAGAGTCTAGTTGGAGGCCTGTAACCAGTGGTGTCCCCCAGGGGTCAATACTCGGTCCAATTTTGTTTAATATATTCATTAATGACCTGGATGAGGGGACAGAGTGTATCCTCAGCAAGTTTGCTGATGATACCAAACTGGGTGGGGTGGCTGACACCCCAGAGGGCCGTGCTGCTATCCAGCGTGACCTGGACAGGCTGGAGAGCTGGGCAGAGAAGAACCTAATGCGGTTCAACAAAAGCAAGTGCAAGGTCCTGCACCTGGGGAGGAAGAATGCTAGGCACCAGTACAGGTTAGGGGCGGACCTGCTGGGAAGTAGTTCTGAGGAGAAGGATCTGGGGGTTGTGGTAGACAGTAAATTATCCATGGCCCAGCAATGTGCCCTTGTCGCCAAAAAGGGCAATGGAATCCTGGGCTGCATAGGGAAGAGTGTGGCCAGTAGGTCGAGGGAGGTCATTCTCCCCCTCTACTCTGCACTGGTGAGGCCACAACTGGAATACTGTGTCCAGTTTTGGGCTCCCCAGTTCAAGAGGGACAGGGAACTGCTGGAGCGAGTCCAGCGAAGGGCAACTAAGATGATTAAGGGCTTGGAGCATCTCCCTTATGGGGAAAGGCTGAGAGAGCTGGGACTCTTTAGCCTGGAGAAGAGAAGGCTGAGGGGAGACCTTATTATGGCGTACAAGTATCTAAAGGGTGGGTTGAAGGAGGATGGCGCCAGGCTCTTTTCAATGGTTCCAAGAGACAGGACGAGGGGCAATGGGCACAAGTTAGAACACAGGAAGTTCCGTTCAAATACACGGAAAAACTTCTATACGGTGAGGGTGACAGAGCACTGGAACAGGCTGCCCAGGGAGGTTGTGGAGTCCCCTTCCCTGGAGATTTTCAAGACCCGCCTGGATGCAGTCCTGAGTCATGTGCTCTGGGCAATCCTGCTTTAGCAGGGGAGTTGGACTAGATGATCTCTAGAGGTCCCTTCCAACTCTGATAATTCTGTGATTCTGTGATTCTGTGATTAACTTGAGATGTGTCTTCTTGCCCATATGTATATGTATTGATTTGGAATACTCTATAGTACATTAGTGTGAATCTTACATCTTTGAATCTGTAATTAAGTCACTGTTCATTTATTCTGTTAAATCACTTTGCAAACCTGTAAACCAGTGAATGATTAAGTGCTGCTAAAATTCAACCTCTTGGTCTACCTTAAACACTTATAAATTTTTTATCACTGTAAATCATAACCATGTCAAATATTTCCCTCTGCGACACCGCTTGGCATGATAAAATACATCAAGGCATCGTTACTCAGCATCAGATCCACCTGCACAGTGCCTTTCCCTACCTGTAATCACAGCCTCCAGTTTTCTGCTCTAACAAACCCATGGGGAGGCTTGCTCTGGAATGGCCCTCTGTGGGGCCAATTAATGCTCCAACACACTTTGGCGTTTGCTGCTGACTTTAACTCCTGGACAGTTGTTCAATCTCCTCTCAGTATCTGAGGTTCATGGGCTCAGCACCAAATACACCATGGGGCTCGTTAAAGTGCAGAAAGCCCAAATGAGCAACATCTCTTCTGTAATTTTCTGCAGGGCTTCCAGGCTTGTACAGCTAATTGGAGAGGTCTCGGGAGTCTACTTACAGTGGAAAATTTCAATGTGAACTTAAAAAAAAAGTGGTTTTAATTTTGAAGCATATTTTATTTTATGTTTTCAGTGTACAGAAGTGCTGGCAGCTTTCTCCAACTGATATTGAAGCAGAGGGTGTCCTGAGCAGATCTGCAGAGGCAGCAACAGCTGTCTCCTCGAGGTCCCCCACTGTCTGTACAACTTTCCTCCCCACCTCCCCAACCCCACCACTTCTCTCGGGGGCCGCCTGGGACTTGCATTCTTTTCCTACATCACATTTCTGCACTGAACTCTGTAGACGAATGTTAACAGCTCCTTTGCACCAATTCCCGCGTGATTTACCCTGAGGCTTGGCTGTAAATAGACACAGGATCCTTATTAATTTTGAAAAACCACAAGTAAAATACAATTGTTAATTAATGAATAATAAATTATAATTAATTTAAAATTAATTATATTAATAATTTAATAATATTAAGAAAATTAAGAAAAAGAAGCAACACACTTCTCAAGTGTATGCCAAGTCCAAACCTCCAATAAGGTCCAGTTTCCTCAAGCAATGACCATACATGACACACTTTAGGCAAGAGAAGAGGAAAAGATTAATATATACACAGTTTGCAAGTTGGTTTAAGAGTTAATTCAGCAGATTACCAGAAGACAGGAGAGCTTTTAGCTCCACGAAGGGGAAAGCAGCAACTCCCTGAAGGTCAGAGCAGTGAGAGATGACTGAAGGAACAATGAGTAAGGAGAGGACAAAAATCCTGAGGACTAAGGAAAGAGCATATGGCCAGAAATTACTGAATGTATAATAAAATTTACATTTGACATGTCTTGGGGAAAATTCATTAGTTTTAGTAGAAGTATTCAATCACTTCAGCGAGTGACAAAGTGCTCCTAACTTTTTAAATGTTGACAAAATTTCTCAGGTTCTCGAGCAGAGCTCAGCATCCATTCTTGGCCAAATTCCCAGCCCAGAGCCTTGTCACCAACTCATGTCTCTCGTGATCTCCCTGCCCATCTTCCTGTGGTCACATCTACCTGGCTGCCTCTGCCTCCTTATCCCATGCTCACCTCTAGCAAATGAAGTTGGGGTGTTGTGGGCAACATTTGACTGTCAAATAAAAAATCATTTGTCAATGTGGAAAGCAGTATTGAGTCACGACTGAGAAAGAAAAGAACCTGTGTTCCATCATGTGCTTGTTAACATCGTCAGACTTTGCAAAACTCTTCCTCAAAGACAGACTCTCCTAAAAATCCCTCTGCAACCGTACAGAAATTGAGATGCAAGAATAAACTCATTACAGTTGCTGCACACTAACAAGCTCCCAGGGGAAAGTCACCAGGAGTGGAGGGCCATGGCAGGAATAAAGAGGCTTGGAGGTTTAGCAGGGTCTGCTGAGGCTGTGGGTGATGAAGCTGTTTCAGGGAATTGAAGCGGGCTTCCCTGGGGGCTGATTGGAGCAGAAACTCAGAGGCAGCGATTTGGGGATGACAAAGAAAGGTGGCAGAGACGTCCTGTGTCGTGTAGCCCCTTGGATGTGCCCTGTCAAGCCAAGGGGCCCAGTGCTGATCCGCAGCCCATTGAAATGGTGATGCTTTCGGTCACCAGGAGCTGAGGTTTCCTTCTGGTCTCCACAAGGGCAGAAGCACGCAGAGTGCCCTTTGCTTCTCAGACCTGGCACTGCCCAGCTCACCCCAAACCTTTGCCTCTACCCTGACCCTTACACCTATCCGAGACCTCTCATCTTTAGCCCTTCCCTGAACACTAATGCCAAAGCTGAAACCCTCAGGTGCCTCAAGCCTAAACCATAACCCAACTCCCTCATCCTGTCCCTCGACCTCCCTTCCTCTTCAACCCCTCTCCTAAGCCTCACTCATGTTTCCCAGGAGGTAGAAAGAGGAGAGGGATTGTGAGGTTTCGGAGGGAAAGGCCAGGGAGATGAGATGAGAGGTTGGGGGCAGGCAAGAGGAAGATGAAGGCAAAAGTGTCCTTTCTGGAGAGTAGGTTGGGATGTCATTTCTGCTGGAGGAATCTGGCTGCTGAGAAGCAGCATTGTGAGGTGCTCAAGAAGAGTGAGGGTTTCATCAGAGAGAAGGGAGTGGAGGGAACTTCAAAGGAGAGGTGTGTGAGAGGGACAGCGCTTGGTTGCTGTCTGTGAGGTCCCTACTCATGCCATGCTAGCCTTAACCCTGGCCCTCACCTCCAGCCCTAACCCCACCCCCTAACCCACAAAGCTGACCAGTACTCACATCAATTACAAGAAGACCTAAGATGAATCCCAAACCCTCACCCTGAGCCTCACCCTGATCCCCAACCCTAAAAGGGAAGCTCTTACCCCTCGCCCTACCCTGAGCACAAAGTAGAAATTCTCACCAGAATTTCGGGTTCTCCTGAACTCAAACTGCTAACAGAAACCCCAACCCCCTAAGCCCCAGCACCCTCCCTCCAAACCCCTAACCTTCCACCTGTCCTCTCACCCTCACTCGGAGCTGTTTTTCCCCGTGAGGAAGAGTGAATGCAGAGACTGTGATGTCCTGGAGTAGTCACATGGTGCTGGAAGGTGAATGTGAGATGAGATGTCAGATCAGCTTGTAGGTGACAGGGTGGGTGATGGTGAGGAAGTTCCTCTTATGTCAGTTGTGCATCACAATCTCACAGCTGCGTAACAGGCAGGTATCTGTGAAGGTGACTATGAAGCCAGTTCTGTCTGAGAAACTCGCAGGCCATAAAAAGGAAAATGGCTTGGATGTAGATTGTGAGGTCCCATCTGTCTGTGCAGGTGATAGGCAAGAGAAGTCTCATGGCTGGGTGAAGCACTGTGATGAGCTTGGACCCAGGCACAGTCACCAGGAAGGCCCACCAGGAAGGCACGGTGTGGAAACTAAACGACTTTCTTTGGGCTTTTTGCACTCAAACACTTCAGGAAATGTCCATAGAGTTCCATCCAGTGATAGTGGTGGGAAAGGATTCCCCTGTCATAAGGAATCTTTGGCCAGACGACCTCCAACACTTCTACTTGCTCTTCATGGAGTCAGAGCTTAGGCTTTCTCCTCCTCTTATTATCTCGGACTTTGCTAGGAAACTATCTCAGCTCTGCTGCACAGAGTGCCCTTCTTGGACAGTGAAGAGCCCAGCCTGAACTGGTGGCCTTCTAGAGCCCTAATGCCCACCTGGGAGAAGGAGTTAACATCAAGAGAAAGAAGCGATTCACCACGGCCCACAGTAAGGTCACCTACCTAGTGGATGAATGGAAAGTGGGGGATGTAGTCGTTGTGGCTTTTCATAAGGCTTTTGATAGCTTCTCTCACAGCATCCTTCTGGAGAACTTGTCCAGGTACACGGTGTGCTGCGTGAAGAACTGGCTGAACGGCAGGGTTGAACCCATGCGTAGAGTTTCAGAGTAAGAAATCAAGGACTGCATGAACCTCACTCAAGGGCAGGAGATGCTCTCCCCTGGGAGCTCTCCCCTATATAGCCACGCAAGGCTGCCTTGGTCAGACACACTCATCCGTTTGGGGGGCCCTGGGGCCACAGCAATCTGTACAAACATAGATATGTGCAGTGCCCTGAAAGGACTACATGAAAGGGCTACAAAAATGATTAGGGGATTAGAAAATCTCTCCTATGAGGAAAGGCTGAGGGACTTGGGTCTTTTTAGTCTGGAGAAAAGAAGACTGAGGGTGGATCTTATTAATGCTTATAAATACTTAAAGGGAGAGTGCCAGGGGGATGGGACCAGTATTTTTCCAGCGGTGCCCAGTGATAGGACAAGAGGTAACGGGCACAAACTTGAACATAGGAAGTTCCATCTTAACATGAGGAGGAACTTCTTTTCTTTGAGGGTGGCAGAGAACTGGAAGAGGCTGCCCACAGAGGTTGTGGAGTCTCCTACCCTGGAGACATTCAAAACCCGCCTGGACGCCATCCTGTGCAACTGCTGTAGGTGACCCTGCTCTGGCAGGGGGGTTGGACTAGACGATCTCCAGAGGTCCCTTCCAACCCTGACCATTCTGTGTTTCTGTGATTCTGTGACACAGGCCTTCTTACCTTCCCATGAACCTCCAACGCAAGCTTTCTCTCCACACCCTCTTTGAAGGTGAACCTGGATTCAGACAGCATAAGCAATTGGAGTTTGACCTCTCAAGACCATCTCCACCTTGGAGCTAATACAGGGCACACCCAAGTTGGAGGCCCAGGGAGGAGGCGTTGCGGAGCAGCCTTTTCCATTTCTGCAAATTAAAGCTAAACACAGATTGAATTTGCTTCTTTACTGCTCCTTTCTTGCCTTCCCCTCCCACCTCCCCCTTCTTACAAGCTTAGCAGTTTTCCTTTGAGCAGCTAAATCTCATTTCTCAATTTCTCTGTTTTCAAAAGTCATGTTCTGGAAGTTGCTCAGACCCTTATAATCATTTTTCTGACAGTCTTTCTCAAGTTGGTAATGATGCTGTGGGTGTCCGGGGAGGAGCACTGGTCGCACCAGCATTGCTCTCTTCTCTCCTGGGGTTCTTCACTGACTTATAACCAGGTGGGAACAGGAGTGGCAGAGTCCGGGGAACCCCATCCAGGTGTTTTCCAGGGAAATGACAGAAAGGAAGAGAGGTCTGCACCGTCTCCTGCAGCATCATGGAGTGAGGAGCGTGTCCCTGCATTGTGGCTTCTGACAATGGTAACTCCCTTTTGGCACGCTTTGAAGTGCTGAGAGCCCGTGGCAGCACAGCCACTGCCACGGCAGCTGCAGGCATCTGTGGGGCTTGGCTGGGCTCAGAGGAGCAGGTTTGGTTCAGCTTGGAGAAACACTGTTGCTGAGACAGTCCCTGGGTAAAGAGTCCTCCAGCAGTTTCCCACGCCAAAGCCAGTCCAAACCATGCACTGTGTGTGATCCTGTGAAGCGCTGAGAAAGAAGATGCTGTAGGGTTGGGTGGGGAGGGGAGTGAAAGGAGCAGACAGTGCTGATTATGGAAAAGCTGCCTATAAGCGGCTGCTTTCTGTTAAAAACTTGTGTACACTAAATGTAATATCTGACAGTATTTCAGGAAATAAAAAGTATTTAATGCTCCTGTGCATTGGCGTGCATAAGTTGTGAGATTAGGAAAGAGATCGTGGTCACTTTTCCCTCACATAAACCCTGATTTTCTCTTGGAGATTTCAAAGGGCAGCTCTAAGAGAACTCCATGGATAAAACTCACCAAAATAGGCAGGAACAGTAGGAAGAGAATATTAAAAACAAAAGAAAAAAAAATCATGCTCTTAAGACTGGGTGTCTGTGAATTCAAGCGACCTCTTGGACCAAACTTGGTGTGTTTTTCACTTGGCTAATGGGAACGCTTTTATGACATGTTTTCTAACCAGCTCTTCTCATTATCGATACATCAGAGTTTAAGACGACTTCTGGAAGGCAGTCAGCGGGTGCTGCAGAGACGCAGCCAGCACCCTCAGTGCTGGAAGAGAACATGCCTTCTCCACATCAAATCAAAACTTTTAGAAACCCTTTGTTTGAGTCTGTTATTCACAAGAAGCAACCTGCTACTGCAGAGCTGCTTGTTAATGGCTCACGTTCTTCCGGTGTGATGCACGAGAAGTCCGTGTGCTGTGGGAAATGCAGAGGGGAAGGCTCAGTTTCCCAGTCAATGAGAGCATCGCTCAGCTCTGCAAGGGCTTCCAGGGGCCTGGGAAACATCTCTGCCTTGGCATCAGAGCGACCGAGCCCTCGGTAAACTGCCATAAATCCATGCGACAGAGTAGCAAGGTCAGGAACAGGGAACTGCACAGAGCTCCTTCAGAAGTCATAAAAGCCTGACCTTTTCAGGAAAACCACATACCTTGGGAGATCACCCTCTAATCTCCACTCTTCTGCCTTTGATCACCTTTGTTTTGGGATGCATTGAAAGCTCTTTGAGACAGTGTTGCACAGTGGCTCCTTTTAGCACCCTGAGGGATTGGGATAGATGCACAAATAGCACCTTTTCTGCCGTGTTGAAATGCCCCATCAATGTTTCTGATTCATGGACAGAGAGAAGTTTGTTTTCTTTCTGATAGAGTTCACCTGTCAGCCATGTAGAAATGAAAAATTTGGATCCAAAGCATGTCTCCCTGCTCACCGTGTGTGGACAGAGCTTCAGGAGATGAGTTCTTATGTCTCAGAAGAGCTGAGGTAAATCTCTCTCACTACAATCTAAGAGTGAAATCTGGTGTTGCCTTACCCTTGCCTTGCCCTTGCCTTCCCTTTCCCTTCCCTTCCCTTCCCTTCCCTTCCCTTCCCTTCCCTTCCCTTCCCTTCCCTTCCCTTCCCTTCCCTTCCCTTCCCTTCCCTTCCCTTCCCTTCCCTTCCCTTCCCTTCCCTTCCCTTCCCTTCCCTTCCCTTCCCTTCCCTTCCCTTCCCTTCCCTTCCCTTCCCTTCCCTTCCCTTCCCTTCCCTTCCCTTCCCTTCCCTTCCCTTCCCTTCCCTTCCCTTCCCTTCCCTTCCCTTCCCTTCCCTTCCCTTCCCTTCCCTTCCCTTCCCTTCCCTTCCCTTCCCTTCCCTTCCCTTACCTTACCTTCCCTTCCCTTCCCTTACCTTCCCTTCCCTTCCCTTCCCTTCCCTTCCCTTCCCTTCCCTTCCCTTCCCTTCCCTTCCCTCATCTACCAACAGACAACGCTTTTTAGAACATCTCCTCTCAAGAAGGAAAGACACATTTTTCCGGTCCATACTGCCAAACTCCATGATTTGGACTGAACATCCCTGTTCTGTTTTCCTCTTAGAAGCCCTTTCTCAACAAGCACCTGGTGGTAGACTCCCATACAGCCATGCAGATCTTGTTGGGGCTTTGCTAACACTGCAGTCACACCTGCGCTGGCGTCTGCAGTCTTTCGCTGTGCTTGAGGGGTGTGGGATGGTGGATGGGCCACTGCCACTGTCCAGTGAGCGTGGTGTTTGGATTGCTCTGTAGACAGAAAATGCCCCAAAGAAAAGGCTTGGAGAATCACACAGCCGGACCTGAATTTCTTCTTCTGGGATTTTCTGACCAGGCCAACCTGCAAGACTTGTGCTTCACAGTCTTCCTGATCATCTACCTCATGGTCCTTGTAGGGAATGGCCTCATCGTGTTCATCACTTTGGTAGACCCAAACCTCCACAGCCCCATGTATTTCTTCCTGAGGAATTTATCCTTCCTGGAAATCTGCTATATCTCCATCACGCTGCCAAAAATGCTGCTGGCTTTCCTGACGGGAGACGGCAGGATCTCCTTCCTTGGCTGTGCTGCCCAACTGTATTTCCTGGTTTTGCTGGGAAGCACCGAAAGCCTTCTCCTGGCTGCCATGGCCTACGACCGCTATGTAGCCATCTGTGACCCCCTGCACTATGGCTCATCATGAATGGGAGGCTCTGTGTCACACTGGTAGTGGGGTCATGGCTGGCTGTCATACCAGTACAGGCAGGGCAGACATACCAGGTTTTCACTTTGCCCTTCTGTGCCTCCCGTGCCCTTCATCACTTCTTCTGTGACGTGCCCCCTCTCTTGGAACTCGCCTGTGCAGACACTTTCTGGAACCGAGTGATGCTGCACACCATCATCCTGCTCTTTGCAGTCCTCCCCTTTTCCTTGATAGTTGTTTCTTACACGCAAATTGTCAGGGCAATCCTGAGAATGCCCTCAGTTCTGGGCAGACGCAAAGCCTTTTCCACCTGCTCCTCACACCTCGGGGTGGTGACTCTCTTCTATGGCTCCGCGATGGTTGTGTACTTCAAACGACGGTCAAGAGACTCTGCAGACACTGACAAATACCTTGCCCTGTTTTACACAGCTGTGACCCCCATGCTTAACCCTGTCATCTATAGCCTGAGGAATAAGGAAGTGAGTATTGCCCTGAAGAGACTCCTATGGAGAAAGTGATACTGCAGAGTTTGTGAAATAAGCCGAAACAGTACCAAAAGCCCCCACAAGGTGTTTGGTTGTGTGACCACAGGTGTCCCATATTAGCTTAGAGAAAAGTGGTGTCCTGCCTGGCTATGATCCTCCTCAGGAAGGGGATAGGTCTCCCGGGACATACCTGCCATCTCGGATAGCTCCACCTCGATATCTTCCTACTCCAGAACATCCGCAGTTCCCCTGGAGAGTTGACTGCAAATAGCTTGTTCCGGCTGTGTCGGCCCAAGCTGCCAGTACCTTGAAAGGAAAATAGTCAAAGAAGTCAAAAGGGATGAGAGGGTGACACATCCCATGAGAAGATGACCAACCTTAGGTTGAGAAATTGTTTGATAGACCCCATTGAGTATCCGGAGTGTCCTTGGATGGAATCACCGTAGGAAAATTAAAGATCTGAAAGTCATCTTCCCCTTCCTGATGGCGTGTCTAGGAAAGGACCAAAGGCAAAGGAAAGGAAGGGATCAAGGTGGGTTGGGGAGCAACAAACATGGGAAACAGAGGGAAAAGGGGTTAAAAAGAGCTGGTCACATGTAAACCGTTGGCTGATCGTATACTTAGCTGCCTGCGACTGATCTCTCCAGCCTGTCCTGTTTCCTTACTAAAGTTCATTTCCAGCAAGTTTCTGGGGTGAGGGGGCTCTCTGCTCTTTGTGCAGACAAAGTGTGTAACACGCTGATGTTCTAGCTCTTGCTGAACAGCATCAGCGCCTTCTCAGGGAACAGACTGGGGAGGGCGCAATGGGTTGGGAGGGGACACAACCAGGCAGATGAGCCCAACTAACCAACGAGATAATCCCTACCATATGACATCATACTCAGTAATAAAAGGGAAAAGAGGGAGCTTTCCAGAAATAGCCACCTTTGTCTCGGGTACTGGCTGTGCATCCCACTACACATGGGAGGTAGGGAGTGATTGCTGTTGCATCACTTGCTCTGTTTTCTTTTCTTTCTCTCTTCTTCCACTTATCCTTCACTTATTAAACATCTTTTAAAATTCCAAACCCAAGTTTTCTTGCTTGTATACTTCGTTTCTTCCTGCCCCATCCCACTGGGGGCACAAGGGGTGGGGAGAAGGAGTGAGCAGCTCTGTGGTGCTTTGCTGCCCACCGGGGTTAACCCACAACACCAGAGCAGTCAGCGAGTAGAACAAGAGCCCTGGGGGCAGTTATTTTAGAGCCCCCACGTCTGGACACTGGAGAGCCAAGACTTAAAAACTGCACAAGGTCCAGGAAAGACCCCTCTGCTACCCATCCAGGGAGCTATGACCTCTTCACTAATGCTCTCTCAGCCCAATCACTCAACTGGTGCTTTACCCACCTGGTTGTCTACCCATCCAGACTCTAGCGTACTAATTTGAATACAAGAATATTGAGGGACACCGTGTCAAAAGTCTTCCTGTGCTGAGGCAAATGACATCCACTTTAGTCCTCTATACAGGTAGTTTATCATGAAGGCAATCAGCCTGGTGAGGCATAATTTCCCCTGACTATACAAGCACACTGACCATTCTTGGGCACCTTCTTCTCCCTTATGTGACTAGAAATGTCACCTGCAGGGGACTCATTCAATGGCACACTCTCATCAAAGCCTGTGGTTCCACAGGTTGAACTTCTGTGCTTTTTCAAAGATGGGTGCAATGTCCCATGGGTCCACTCACCAGGGATCTCTCCCATCACCGTGGCTTTCCAAAAGTGACAGACAATGGCCTTGCAGGGAGAGCAGCAGCTATCAACACACTCCCATGAAGTCTGTTGGTCCTCACAGACCTGTATGCGGTGAGTTCATGAAGTAATCCCTGACCGCACCCTCATCCACTGCTGGTTGTAATTCTCCTCTGGAGACATGACCCTACACACAAAGGCCTGGGACATGTTGTTGAAGAGTCGGGAGAAGGAGGCCTTGAGTTCCTCAGACCTATCTGGGTCTGCTGTTAGTAGGTTCTCCACCCAGCTGAGCAGCTGGCCCTACACTGTCCTTGTTAATTCTTTCCATGTTAAGGAAGTGGTAGCAGCTCACCATCTTACCCTTGATGTCCCCTGCAAGGGTCGAGTCTGAGGAAGCTTTGGCTTTCCAAAAACATTGTCTGCTTCCCTGGAATGTGATTCCAAGTTCCTCCTTGACAGCCTGCCCTGCTTCCACCAGCTGGTCCCCACCAACTCTGCAGCGGCCTGCTGGATGGGCTGGACTCCTCACCATTCCGCAACAACGCTTGGAGAGAAGGAGGGGAGAAGTGAAAGAGGGGAGGACGGAGGGAGGGAGGGAGGGAGGGAGAAAGAAAAGAAAGGAAGGACAGACAGGTCAGTTCTCACAGTGGAGGGGAGGTCTGCAGGGGTGTGCACTGGCATCTGCCTAAGACCTACTAAGACTGAATGACTACGCAATCACACGGCAGGTGAAATTCATTGTAGACAAGTGTCCCTGTGCGTGCACAGGGTCAGCCACCCTCACGTCAGTGGTACAGTGCTGAAGAACATGCTTTCCTGGCCTGAAAACACAACCAAGTGATGGTGTGAACCCCAACTCTGCACTGCAGTGAGAAAGCACTGACTGTATCAGCAGCCACACACAACACCAACACTTCATGGGCCTTTCACATCCCCCTGTGTCTCCTGTAGAATTAATAGAATGCAGTTGCTCAGAGGGCTTTTCACTCACACCTGCACTAGAAAATCCTCCTCACGGGCAAGGCAGGGATGGATCCTGGAAAGTCTCTCCCAGCTCAACATTGCTGGTCCTGTGGCTTCAGCAAGAAAATTTGCAACAGGGCCATGATGATGCTGCTGCAAACACTGCCGTGAAAAATGGAAGCAGTTGGGTGCGTGGCTGTTTGGGGCTTGGCAGTGTCCCTGTGCGGAACACTGTCCATTAAAACAGGGAGCTCCATTTCCCTCTCCCCAGCTGTCCATGTAGCACTGAGGATGGGCACAGCACAGCAGTTGCTGCTGGTACAAAGGCCTCCTAGGAAAGGGCAGAGCTCGTTGCAGACCAAAGCAGAGGTGCATGTGGTGAGCTTTCCTGAAAGGGTGAGTGTCTGTCACAAGATGGCCCATGACACAAGGATGTGAGGAGAAGCAGGACATGAGACGGAAGGTGTGGGAGGTGGCCATAGGGAGAAGAAATCAAATTGGGTTTGGTCACATCTGCACAGCTTGGCTGTGGGTATCAGGAACAGCAGCTGATTCCCCTTATTGTCCAAATTTTGACCTAGCCAAATGGTGTTCACTTTCAATGTGGTTTTATTGAGAGGGAAGGGGGAGTTTGTACAGGAAAAGCACATGTTCACCCATGTGGCCACACACAGACCCATCGAGCAGCATGCCCAGCCCTACTGACAAGCCGGTAGGAGAAAAGCTCCTGAAGAGGGTGGATGGAACAGGCAGGTAAAGAGGGGGAGAGCTGGGCGTCCCAGAGCAGACAGGGAGAGACAGGGGTCTGGGAAGAGGCAGGAAGGGAAGACTATGGCTCTTGGAGAAGACAAAGAGAGTCACTGGTATGCTCCCATCTCTGACAACTCCAGTGACAGCAATCCCCATGATGGCCATCCCCCTCCCAACCTGAATTCAAGATCTTGTGCTTTTATGCCACATAGGAGGTTCGGGAGAAATCCCAGCCTTTGGGCTCTTTGCCCTGCTGTGTGTCCTGTGCTCTGCTGGAGGGTTTAGTTTCCCAGGCCATGGCACGTGCCTTTTCTAGCCTCGGTTTGGGGTTCCCCCTCACCCCTTTTAGCTTTTCATTTTCTTTTTAGGTTTTTGTTTTCCTCACCTGCATTTCCTTTTCGTTGTTGTGCCTGCCCCTGCCCATCCAGTCAAATCCCACACGGGATTGCTCGGCTTGCACTCACCTCTGAGGGAGATGATGCGCTCAGCACCTGTGAGGCGCTCATGCACGGGGAAGCACCGCGCTGTCCCAGTGCCTGCCTCAGCACTGGAAAGAGGACTGTCAGATCCTGCCACTTCTCTTTTCCTCTGGGGATGGACCCAGCTAGATGAGAGGGTTGATGTGGGAGGAGGGCCTGCTGGAGCACAGTGCCTGTGGTGGACTTCTGGAGGGAATATTTGAGATAGACCCACCAGCACTGTGGTACCATGGGTACGTGACCTCTTCCGCAGAAGGTCAGTGTCACGTGGCTGCAGCGAACAGGACACGGTGGCATTTAAAATCCTACGAGAGGTGTGCAAGATGGCCTGAGCCTGAGGCAGCTCCAGCACCCTTGGAGAGATGGGACCAAGCTTTTCAGGAACAGGCTGAGGTGGGGTGGCAGGGATGGGCTCTGGGCACAGCCAGGCTGGCAGGCCTGGACAGGGAGAGGGCAGGTCCCATCTGTGGGGTTTAACTGGGAAAAGTCACAGTAACTCCTGAGGAGCACACCTCTCGCACGCCTGTCTGAGCTCAGGCAGGGCTGGCACCAAGACAAGGGCTCCTGGGGCAGGGCAGAAGGAGCTGAGCTAGGAAAGTTTGATCTGATGACCCCCAGGTTCAAGCCCCAACTTCAGCAATGGGTTCCCCCTTGGCCTTTTGCAGAGCTGTCCTGTCTTCTTCCAGCCTTCCCTGGTCCTTGTCTGTCCACCCTCCCCAGGCACAGGGCAGAGCTTCCCCCAGGCTGGGCACTGCTTGGGTGAGGCAGAGGGTAGCAAGAAGGGCTTCAGTAAGAGTGTTGGCAGCCAGAGGACGGCAAAAAGTTGTGGTGGCACTGCTGAGTGGGGCAGGGTGCCTGGTGACCAAGGGCATGTGGAGAGAGTGTCAGTGAGCTGACTGGTCCTACGCGACTCTCACTCATACAGACATGAAGAGTTGCAGCCAAGGGTGCTGAGGGTGCTGGTCAAAGTCATTGTTTGTCTGCTTCTCTCATCCTGGGAAAGCCATGGAACTCAGGGAGGTTCCTGATGCTTGGCAGAAGGCAAACATCCCACCCACCTTCATGAAGAGCCAAGAGGAAATTCAAGGAACTACAGTCTAGTCAGCCTGACCTACGTCCCCGGGACGGTGATGGACCAAATATTCCTGGAAGCCATTCCCAAGACCTTGATGGTCAAGAAGGGGATTGGGAACTGTCAGCATTACCTCAACAACGGCAAACTGTGCCTGACCAACCTGAATGCCTTTTACAACAACACGATGGGCCCTTGGGATGGGGGGTGAGGTGGATGCAGTAGCCCTTGACGGCTTGGTGAAAGGGGCTGCCTGGGTGGAATATGTTTATCCAAAGCAAATGCCATGTTCCCCTTGCCACTGCACTGGGACAACACTATGCAACAGGCCCGGCTGGGGATGACCGGCTGGAAGGCAGCTCTGCAAAGAGGGTGGGCGGACAGCAAGTGGGAGAGGAGGGAGCAGCGTGCCCTTAGGATTGGGAATGCCAACAGCATTCTGGGCTGCATTAGCAAATTCAGAGGCAGCAGGGAAAGAGCAGTGATGCTTTCCCTCTGGGAACCGCATCAGGACTGCCATGTCTAGTGTGGGGCTCCCCAGCATGAGAGAGACTGTGATAGACTTTATATAGTCCAGCAGATGCTGGAAAGATGGTTGAGACCTGGAAAACTTGATGTGCCAGGAGAGGCTGAGAGAGCTAGTTTTTAGGGTTTTCTTGAGAAAGCACTCAGAGCGAAACACAGCAGCAAGGGCCCAGGAGAGGTGGTGCAATATCAAACATTAGAGATATTTCCATTTACCGAGACAAGGCTCTGAGCACCTGATCAGTGTCAAAGGACTTTGGCAAGAGATATGGCACATCAGGGGTGAGTGTCAGTATGAAACCGGTTTGGTTTTTGGTGATAACAGTGGTGGAATTGAGTACCGGAGTTGAGTACCGGAGTTGAGTACCAGAGTTGTGCTTTTGTTTGCCCCCACTGCACTGAAGTCATTAGAGCCCATTAAACTAATCTTTCTGTTTAAAAACAGTCTTTCTTTCTGTGAGTGTTTATGAGCTCTTGAAATGTGCACCACAGGGGGAGATGACTCCCATCTTGGGTACCCATATGAAGAAAGGTGCCCTCTTGGTGGCCCTTAGATAATATTCTAGTTCAAATATCTTTTCTTACCTCCATCAGAAAACGAAACCTTGACACTTCAACAGTTCCAACACATAAGATCATCAAGGAGTTTATTATCATGAAAAAAGGAAATGTGTGACATTTTAAACTTTGGTTTTTAAAGAATGATATTTCTCTCCAAGGACTTTTTGCTATCTTCCCCTCACCACTGCACCAGTGGTCTCAGTGGCACGCACTTCTGAAGAGCCAGCCGGTATCCAGAGCTTTCAAAGGAGCTAGAAGTGTCTTTTGCCTGTGTCAACAGGGGACCATGAGCTCTGGGTGAGGACCAGGGCTTTCCTCATGATTTTCCTGAGTGCCTCCCTGACCTCCCTGTTCCGCAGGCTGTAGATGAGGGGGTTGACCAGGGGTGTGAGGATGGTGTAGAAAAAGGAGAACAGTTTATTAAGCTGCCTCAGAGGAGCTCTTCTAGGCACCATGTAGACAACAAAGAGGGTTCCATAGAAAATGGTGACGAGAGTGAGGTGAGAGGAGCAGGTGGAGAAGGCCTTTTCTCTGCCTGTGCTGGATGGGATCCTCAGGATGGCAGCTATGATGCACACGTAGGAGCCCAGTGTGAAAAGAAAGGGAAAAACTATATCCAAGGTACCAAACAAGAAAGAAACAGTTGTGACTGCTCTGGTGTCACTGCAGGCAAGCTCCAGCAATGGGGTAAAATCACAGAAGAAGTGGTCAATGGCCTTGGGGCCACAGAACTGCAACTGGGACAAGGCGGCTATGACTACCACCAGCAGCAGTGAACCCGATAACCAAGAGGCAGCTGCCAAGTGTACAGAGACCTTCCAGGTCATGAGGCTTGCATAGACCAAGGGCTGGCGTATGGCCAAGTACCGATCATAGGCCATGGCCGCCAGCAGGAAACACTCAGCAGTGGCAAAGGAAGCAAAGAAGTAGAACTGAGCCAGGCAGCCGTGTGCAGAGATGCTGCTGTCCCCAGTCAGGAAGCTGGCCAGCAACCGAGGCAGGATGGTGGAGCTGTAGCAGGTCTCCAAGGAGGACAGATTGCCCAGGAAGAAGTACATGGGGGTGTGCAGGTGCCGGTCTGCCACCACCAGCACAACAATGAGGATGTTCCCAAATACGGTGACTGAGTATATCATAAGCAAGAGGAGAAAGAGCAGGTTCTGGACTGTGGGGACGCCACTTATTCCCAGCAGCACAAAATCGGTGGATGATGTCCCGTTGTCCCTTTCCCCTTCGGCCATGTAACTTTCCTTATCTTTCAGTTCCTCCAAAGAGGACCTATGAGAAAGAAACACATTTCAGTGTTTACCTTCAATATTTTTTTGTGTAGGGCGTTATTCTCTTCACATGAGTTTGTGTTTCGTGCCTCGTGAAAGTAGAAAAACAAATGTTCTTCCTGATAGGTAAAGAATGCTCAACCCAGAAGACCCTCTGCAGATTCTAGAGGCCAGCTGCCCAATGGAAGTTCTTTCTCACTGCGCAATAAATCTATGATATGCATTTGCTCACACAGAAACACATAATTTTCATACGCCTGTGGAAGATGTGCTATAGGTGTTGAGGATCAACATCCTTCTTCTCTCAGGAAAGACAAAGTGTGCCAGAGAAAACAAACCCCGCTTTCCAAAAAAGCCCAGTGTGTGAAGAAACATGGCAGACACCACCCTTCCTCCAAAGCAAGGGATGGGCACGTGGCAGGGTGAGTGGCCACAGCTCCCTTTAACACTCCCATGAAGAGGAAAGAATTCCCACCCCAATCCTTCCCCACCACCCAACACAGGCAAATCCCTCCCATTGAGAAAGGGCAGGTCAGGAGTTACTGCCTCAGATGACCAAAGCACTGTGCTGGGGGACTGCCAGAGAGCATGCTGAAAACCACATTGCGGGTCAAAATGTGGCATAAAAAGTGACAAGGAAGGGATCAAAAAAACCCCAAAATAGGGAAGGGGTTACTGGGAGTGAGCCAAGGCACATGGGAGAGGTTGTGCAGGGAGGAAGGATGGGAGGGCAAAAGGAGCCAAGTCCAGACTCCCTTCAGTGGTTCCAAGAAGAAAGGACACATTGAAATACAGGAAATTGGAATTTAAAGATAGTGTGGTGAAATACTGGAAGAGCTGCTCAGACAGGCTGCAGAGGTTTCATCCCTGTGGCTATTAAAAACTTGACTGGGCATGGTCCTGAGCCACCTGCCTCAGCTGACTCTGCTTTTAGGAAGCGGGGGCTGAACAGGCTGATATGCTGGGGTGGCTTCCAAGCCCAGCCGCTCTGTGACTCTGTGACTGGGAGCTGCTGGGCAGAACCTGTTGCTTCACATTTTTCCCTCATGAGCAGTGGTTCCTGAGGGGTTTGAGGATGCCTGTCTGCAGATCCCAGCCCAGCAGCAGGACTTCGGCATGGCCAGCTGTGCTTGAGGGGCTGCCTGGGCAAGCAGGACATTAAGCGGGGTGTCCGCAGGGTGCTGGGGCTGAGGTGGGATACGATCAGGGTCAGGGGCGTTGGCAATGCCAGGACATGCCTCAGCGCATGATTGGAGAAGGCTCATGCCCAACACACACAGATCTGTGCAACAGCAGTGCCCTCCAAGGGCCTCACACCCACCTCTTGGGCTGGAATGCACTTGTTCCAGCGGTGATAATCAAAGGAACTGTGCCGAGAGTTTGCCAAAAACTATTCAGAATCCCTGATACCCCCAGCCCTCTCCACTGCAGGGGAGTGACAAAGCTGAGAGCTGGAGAAAAAACCCCAACAAATACATGTTCATAATCATAATTCTGAGAGTGAGAAAAAATACAAAACCCAACAACAATAACAACAAAAAAATAACCAAATCTTGAGACAATAGAAATAGCCCCATGAAGGATGAAGTGAAGGGCACAGGCAATGTGGCCCCACACAACCTGCCCAAATACTCCCCGCCTGCCCAACAAAGGAGGCAGAGTGTCCCATGATGTCCCTGGGATGTCACTGTGCAGTGCCAGGGGCCCGGGGGTGTCTGGTGGAAGGTGGCAGTTGGGGGTGGGAAGATATGCAGGAAAGAATAGGGCTGAAACTCTTATCTCGATGCTCTCATTTCTTCTCTTCAAAGACCCAGCAGCCTGACTAATAACACTCAGACCTAAACAGCCCCCCGCACACCCATCACAAACCTGCAGTCCTCATCATGAAGCACTGACATCAGCTCTGATGGATCGTGGCAATGAAGTCCAAGTTCAGCGTCTTACCTTCTGCCTCTTCCCTACCATGACCTTCCCTTCTTGGACCTCACCACAAGCCCTGAACCAGGGCTCATTCCTTACTCTGCCCTTGCCCTCTTCTCCCAGCAGCTGCTAAGGTGAGTCTCCAGCAGCACCTGAAGGCTCCCTCATCTCTCATGTCTGCCTGGGTTTATAGCAGAAAGGAGACTCTAAAGGTTCCCACTGTAGCGTGTCGCCCCTGAGGATTTGCAGAGAGTAGAACCAGTATAATTGTCTCCCTGGTGAGATGGAAGCTCTGAGGTGGTGGAGACTGTGTCAACAGCCTCAGGCACTGCTGACCCCCATGAAACATGATGTAAACTGAGGCAGGGAAACGGAACCAGGAGCTACTCTGAATTTGGTGAGCAGAACAAGAAAATCCCCAGAAATCGCACTCACCTCAGTTCCCTTCAGATGACTGCATCAGCTCACACAGCATGAGAAAGCCTCAGACCTTCTGAGGCAGAGGGACCTGCCTTGTTGGCAGCTGAAGGCAGCAGAGCAGTGGGTATGTCCTTCCAGACAGGTGTCCTCTCTCCTGCACAGGAGGTGCACAGGGGCCTCCCTTGCTCCTCTGCTAGCCAAGGGGAGCAAGTGGGCATGGCTCCTTCCAGTCCTGGTGGGCTTCCACTTTGGGAGAACCCTCTCCTGTTCCTCTGCCCTGGCTGGAAAGGCAGGAGAGGGAGGCCCAAAGGACACAGATGTTTGTGCTGTTGCTCCCATGGACATGAGATATTGAATCACAGTTTATCTTGGGAGCCTCACACTGAAAGGAAGGTGCTGGGGGTCCCAGTCCAAACTGGTCACATTCACTCCTCATCCAGTTGGTGGTGGTCAAGGAAGAGGGGGAACTCCTTTGCCAGCACAGTTTATGGCCTTTCTTTGGACACTGAATGCTTTTGGTACATTTCTCTCTCCATGCAGAGACTGCACATACCCAAAGGCATCAGACGCAGCCCCAGGAGCCCATGCCCAGGCTATCCCATCCCATTTCTATTCGTTGACTCCCACCTGTATGGTGTTTGCCCTCCAGCTGGAGCCCACCCTTCCCTTCTAATCCAGCTGCCAGTGGAGCCCTCAGTGGGCTCCCTCAGCTCACTGCTTTGGAACCTTCACTGCACATGCTGCACTCAGGCAATGGTGCATGGTGGCAATGGAGACAGCTTCTTTCCTGCTCCTGCCTCCCACCTGGCTGTCTCCTCTGCAGGAAAGCTCATCTGATGAGCTATGGGCCTGAGAACCCGCCATCTGCTCCCACTGAGCAAACCAGGATCTTTCCCAGGAACACTCCGACCACATGATGTAGGGAAAGGAGGAGAAGTTTTATTCAATATCACAGCTGTAATTTGGGCTTAAGGTACTAATTTAAGGTGCCAGTTACAGTCTTTGAATGCAAAAACAGTCCTTGGTTTGCTGTATCAAAATATATGATGTTCTTTGAAATGTTAGAAATACGTAGAAACATGTTATATGTATTTTTGATACTCCTTGAAATGTTATAGCAAATAATAAATATATACTCATGTGTATAAATATACACATATATAAAGAATATACTTGTCAGTGTTATATTCTTTGATCTGTTACCGGCCTCTCAATATTCACTGTCATCGTTGGGCTAAGCCACACACACACCTCCTGCTTAGTCTGTCAGGGGCCCAGGAGCTGCAAAGCCAGTAGCTCCACCCTCACCAAAGTGTTTGTGCTGTTAAAACATTCCCATGGTTTTTGATCCACACCCACCATTAGATTATGTAGCTGATGGGAGGGATGGGGAGGGAGAAGGAGAGGCCTCCTGCTCACCAGTTTTTCTTGAATAAACTACAGTTTTGTGCCCTTGCACATCACTACTGACATTCAAGACAGCAGCTCAACTCCCACCCTCACATGCACGCAGGGTGAGGGATGTCACTGAGTGCTCACAGATGCTCAGATGGACTCGGGCTGTAGCACCAGCCTTTCCCATCTCCACGCTCAGAGATTTGGCTCTGGGAGATGCTACTCTCCATCCACTGCCAGTTGTTCTCCTGTGTTTCCGTCTCTTGGGCACATGGAAATGGGAGTCCTGGCTTGTGAAGACGAAGGCCACAGCGTACTTCAGACCTGTCTACACCAACTCTTACGTAATTCAGCATGGGCCACACATGACCTTCCTTTCTTCTTCAACTGCTCCTGAAGTAGGAAGAACTCATCATGGTACTTCTGAACAGCCTCCCAAGTGTCAGCTCTGTGGGGGCTCCAGCTTTCCTAAAACCAGACGTATTTTTAAATTCCTCCTTAGGTATTAGTCTCTGCAGCCACATCCTGTGTGCTTCCTTTTTTCTATGGAGCTGCCCCATGAGTTTCCTGTTTCCCCAAGCTGCTCTCCTGAGACCTCTGCTTGTTTCCCTGATTATCAGTATAGTATGGTCAGTCCTGTACCTGAAAGGCACTGTCCTTGAAGACCAGCTGTACTGTGAGCTCTGATGCCTTTCCATGCTGCTCACATGGCCTTCCCCACTACAAGTCCCCAGACGAGGCCAAAAGCTGCTCCTCTGAGTTCTGGCATCGGCACTCTTCTATTCTCCTTCCTTACTCTCCTTGCGAGGTGAGACGCCACCACTTTAAGGTAATGACAGCCGAGGATGACACTGGTTTCCACAACCATGACCTGCTCTTCCTTCTTTGTGAGCAACAGATTCACATGAATGTCACCATAGTCGGCCCATTGGGCAGCTGTGCTATAAAGACCCACCTCCCGAGCTGTCACCATCCAGAAACCTCAATGATTGTCTGCACACTGTTGTGCTTCCTTTCCAGTGAACACCAGGTCATTACAGACCCCTTCGGAGGACACATAAGGACTGAGAAACTAAGGAAAATTATGCTCACACTTGGCACATAAGGCCATTTTGCAAGGTCATGAGCCCTCTGGTCTTCTTTTTCTCTCACAACAACGTCACCCTTACCAGCCTCTCCCCTTACCCTCAGCCATAAGGGCTCACTCCATTTGTCGGTCCCATAGAGGAGCTCCACATATCTAAGCATATCTCCTTCGCACTGACAGCTCTCCCCTCCTGATCTTTCCGGCCTGTCTCTCATCATCATCCTCTGCCCATTCATCACAGCACCCCAGTCACGTGGGCTGTCCCAACACACCTCCGTTGTTATTCCCCTCAAGTGAATGAAGAGATGGCACGTGGGACTCCTCCTGCCTGTGCCCCAAGCTGAGGGCACCGGTGCATGTCTGGGCTGCTGCACCAGGGCTGAGAGTGGACTTGCAATGGGGAAACCTGCTACCAAGCCTCCAAGACCTCATGTGTGCACAGTCTTTGCTCCATGGCAGAGACACGCTGGAGTGGATGGCCGATGGCAATGTAAGGAAGAAATCAGGTGCCCACACAAAGAGTGAACTGTGCTTTCCCTGAAGCCAGAGAGAAACAGGGATGGGCTGTGCAGTCGGAGCAGAAGAGGAGCCTGCTGTCTGTGGTGTCTCTGCAGGCCTGAGGGGCTTTGGGGGAGCTGAAGCGGATGTCAGGAAGGAAGAGATGATGTTGAAAATGTCCTTGGGAGTGGACATGCTGTGGTACAGGCAAACTGTGAAAATCATTGGCCTCATCCATGATTGTATCATCAAGGGGATGGTTAAATGATGTGGGAAACCCCATCAGGGTTTCATAGGGAATGCACTCGAGCGGAGACCCTGGTGTGATGTGCTTTGTATTCATGCAGTTCCCTGCATCTACTGGGTAGGGAACAGGCACAGCTTCTGTCACTGCAGTGGTGGGCTTCAGTCAGTGGATGGGGTTCCTCTATAGGACCTGAGCCGTCCGTGTTAGCTGTGTACAATTTTGCTGGAGAGCCCTGGCATCTCACGTAGCACTGCAGGCCTGTATTTGGCCATGAAATTGAGATGCAATTGCCCTGAATTCAGTTACGCAATAAAGAGATGCACATGAGACCATTGTCATTATACTCAAAGGACATGGAGAAAATACAGCTGGTGGAGAACAGAAAGAGAGAGACTTCTCTCCCCCAATGGCACATGACCCCATCTGGTCAGCTGAAGACCTCTATAGGCTGTCCTGGACAAAAGCAATAGTTACAGGTTCAGTTATTGTACGTGTGGGCATCTGCTGTCATTTCAGTTGGCCAAAAGAATTTCCTACCAGCCTCAACAAGAGGTCCCCAGACGCTGCCCTGTCTCTATGAACTGCTCCATTAGAGCTTTCAGCTTCCAGCATCCATGTTGGTCCCTTCTGGCACTTCACATGTCACCGGGTGTGTGTGTCTGAACAGCTCGCTCCTGGCCTCCACCTCCAGTAATTACAATGGGAGATGAAAGAAGGAACTCCCCTGCAGGAGCCTATTTTGGGCACATCTGAGCTGAGGCAAGAGGAATCCCACCACCTGTGGGGTTGTGGCAGTCCTGGGAGGAGCTGAGTCCCCTTCCAGCCCAGGGACTACAAACCCAGAAGGAGGTGCCTTGACTGACGCAGCTGAATCCCTTCCCTCAGCAGGGTGAAGAAGATCCCTCCCTGGCACTGTCTGGGTGTCCTGTCTAATGATGAGACAAGGAAAGGTGATATTTAGAGCTAACTCTGTCTGTGAGAGGAGAAAGGAAACTGCTGGAAGTCAGAGTCTCTTCCCGGGTGAAGGAGGGGACATCAGTGATTGCTTCAGCCTCTTTCACAGGAGATTCCCCTGGAGCCCCAGGGACACCTCAAGGGAGCCCAGAGGGGGCACAGAAAGTGCCGCCTTGGGCTGGTCCTCTGCTGCTGAGCTGGGCCAGGCTCCCGGGACGGAGAGAGCTCACGGCAAGTGGGAGCGCTGCCGAGAGGCGGCTCTGCCCAGGAGCAGCTCCCCGGAAAAGCACAGCAGGGCTGAGGCACTGCCTGCAGGCACTGAAGAGACATGAGAGAAGTGAGAGAGAGTTAAAGGCAGTGTGGAGTTGGAGGATGGTGAGAGTTCACTGGGGGAGAAATCTGCACAGCGCTGAACACAGTAAGTCTCTGGCTGCCGGTCAATGAAAATGAGCGTAGATAGGATCTGGCGGGGCGGCGCTCAGAGTATTTGAGTGTGGAGAAGGACGCGCTGCAGAGCAGGGCGTCCCTGCTGCACCATCAGAGGGACGGGCATGCCGGCCGCCTTCTCCCGGGGACGGCTGCAGGGCTGTGCGGGTGGGTGTGCAGCCAAGGGTGCTCAGCTCTGTCCTGCTGAGCAGGGTCCCTGTGCCCCAGGGGCTGTGTGCCAGGGCAGGGACCCTGCCACCTGCCAGGGGCAGCACTCAGCCTGTCCGGGGAGCTCTTCATGGCACTGCGGGGAGAAGCTGCGGGTGGAAGGAGCGATCCCCAGCAGGGCAGGACAGGGCAGGATCTTTCTGCTGTCAAGAGGGTGCTGCGTGGGGCAGGGCTGCTCACACCCCCAGATCACCCCCAGGGTGTTCCTGAGGGGACTTTTCAAGGGGAATATTTATGATGGTAACCTGAAAGTGAAGGAGTCTGTGCTTTGACTTTTCTACTCTGGGTGGGCTGGGTGATGAAGGAGGAATTAAAATTCAACTTTCAGGTTTGGGTGGGGAACAGACACTCTTCAGCTGTTATGTTGACGGTTGCAAAAGTCTCAGGGAAGCAACACAAACACCAACTTCCCTCTGCCTCAGCTTACAGAGAGCTCCAGCATCGTCTCTGCAGGCTCTCCCTCACCTTGCATGCCTTTGCAAAGAACCCTGGTGATGCTCCTTCTTCCTCCCCCTCCTGTCTGTGCCGCCCTTGGGCTTCCCCTCAACTTGCCGGGGAGTGGGGTTTCAGCTGCAGCTCAGACACCCACCCTGTGGGTCCTGCCATGCAGATCTGCACTCTGTAAGTGAATCCTCTTTTCTCCACTATCCTCTGTTTCTTTGGGGAAATAATATGACAGTGTGAACATGCTCCAGGTCAAACCAAGAGTGAATGTGCTCCAGGTCAAACCAAGCACAAAGGAGCCAGGAACAAGGCTGATGGACAGACCAGCTCTCCTCACTCTGCCCTAAGCCACAGGCAATGCTTTTGCATCTCCCCAGATGCAGCAGTTCACTCAGACTACAGGAAAGATGCTGACAGTTTCAGCTCTGAAATAATATTCCCCTGGTAATCTTATGATTATGAGTGGCTAAAATCTGACTTAAATTGTGAGTGGGAAAGCTAAATCCCCACCTTGCCCCGTTGCAGAGTAGAACCGACTACTCTGGAGCGCACAGTGGAGCCTGAGCTCCTCGTGGCACACTCCAACAGCAACCAAAGGAGCTCCAGAAATGGAGCTGAACAAAGGTGCTGCTAAGGAATAAGACAACTGGAGCGTTTCTATGAGAAATAATGAGTTATATTGCAAAATGTTTGTCCTAACCTGGCAATAAGTTCTCTTCCTTGGGCAGCTCCCTGTGAAGCTCATGTCCAACAGCAGTTCCACCACTGAGTTCCTCCTCCTGGCATTCGCAGACACGTGGGAGCTGCAGCTCTTGCACTTCTGGCTCTTCCTGGGCATCTACCTGGCTGCCCTCCTGGGCAACGGCCTCATCATCACTGCCATCGCCTGCGACCACCGCCTCCACACCCCCATGTACTTCTTCCTCCTCAACCTCTCCCTCCTCGACCTGGGCTGCATCTCCACCATTCTCCCAAAAGCCATGGCCAATTCCCTCTGGGACACCAGGGCCATTTCCTACTCAGGATGTGCTGCTCAAGTTTTTCTCTTTTCCTTTCTGATATCAGCAGAGTATTTTCTTCTCATTGTCATGGCCTATGACCGCTACGTGGCCATCTGCAAACCCCTGCACTATGGGACCCTCCTGGGTAGCAGAGCTTGTGTTCATATGGCAGCAGCTGCCTGGGGCAGTGGGTTTCTCTATTCTCTAATGCACACAGCTAATACTTTTTCACTACCACTCTGCCAAGGCAATGCTGTGGACCAGTTTTTTTGTGAAATCCCTCAGATCCTCAAGCTCTCCTGCTCAGACTCAAAACTCAGGGAAGTTGGGCTTCTATTGGTTAGTACTTTTCTTTTTTTGGGATGTTTTGTTTTTATTGTGGTGTCCTATGTGCAGATCTTCAGGGCTGTGCTGAGGATGCCCTCGGAGCAGGGACAGCACAAAGCCTTCTCCACGTGCCTCCCTCACCTGACTGTGGTATCCCTCTTTATCAGCACTGGTTTATTTGCGTACCTGAAGTCCCCCTCCATCTCCTCCCCATCCCTGGATCTGGTGCTGGCAGTTCTGTACTCGGTGGTGCCTCCAGCAGTGAACCCCCTCATCTACAGCATGAGGAACAAAGAGATCAAGGATGCCCTGAGGAAGTGGATTAGACATTTTTTCAGCAGCCATAAACTGCATACCTTCCTCTGCAAATGATTCCCAATGTGTCTTGTGATGGGCCAAGCCTGACATAACTTCCTTTTTTTTCCTTCTTTTTGTCTTTTTTCCCCTTGTGATGATCTTTTCTGAAAAGAAATTCTTTTACTCATCCTCTCGTGTTAAGTATCCACCTGTCTTGTGTGACTCAGAGACTTTGGGTAAAATAAGACTCAGGCTCTCTTTGTATTTAAAGAAAAAAAATGAGGCAGCTGCAACTTCTTTTTGTGAGGCCCACCATCAGCAGCGCATGAATGAGTGGGAAATGAAGAGACCTTTCTGGCTGCAGCAGCCTGGGGCAGGCCGCTCTGTCACCGGGGCAGCAGGAGCTGCCTGAGGATCCCCAGGGCCAGGGCTCTTGTACTGGCCTGGGGAGAGGGGGTGGCCCAGAGGGGCTGCCGACCTCTCCGAATAGCCTGGAGAGGAGGACACAGGGTGCCGCTGACTGCCTTGTCCTTGTGCCACAGATGCCCCCATCTCTGGGGCTGGCCCTGCTCTGCCCCCCAGCAGCTGCTGTGCCTTCCCGAGGGGCTGGGGCTCTGGAGTGAGTTCCCAGAGCTCTGCAGCACCCTGGGGCAGGCACTGCTGTGGGGCCATCTCTGGGATGGAGAGAGGCCAGGGGAACTGGGAGAGGTGGGATGGAGCCGGGCTGGGCTGTAATGTGCCCAGGAGTAAAAATCCTCAGTGTCTGGCTTGTCCTGTGTGACCACGCAGGGTGAGGAGTCACACCAGAGCGGTTGTGGTGCAGAGCCAGGGCTAGGGGAAGGGCTCAAAGGCGTGGAGGTGCAGGAGAGAGGAGGCTGGTCTGTGCCCTTGGTGGCATAGACACACTGGGAAGATGGCCCAGGGCCTTTTCTTACCCCCCAGTCTGGTTCACCGACCATGTCCAGTGCCTGTATCAGGGGAACGTCCAGCCTTGCCCTGGCTCTCTCCTGGCCCAGACCCCAGTAGACTCTCAAGCAGGGCTGTCTGTGAATCCCCACATGGGATGTGGCTGGGACTGGGCAGGAATTGGGTACTGAGGAGCTTCAAAATATGATCATGTTGTAGTAACATTGACGTAAACCAGGAAAACGGAATGTAAAATGTAATTGAAGCCACCAAGGAAACCTGCTGCTGCTCAAATCCTCTGTACTGCCCCAACCCTATTTCATTATTTACCTAAGATTAAAAACAGAATTAGTTATTAGACTTGATTTATTTACAATTCAATTAAGGATCGAACCACCAGACAATGTAGCATTGTTGATAAGCAGGGTATTCCTGTCAAGAGAGCGATGAACTGTAGGCCTGGTCAGCAAACCCAGAAAACCACTTGGAACTGCCAAGATCAGAGGAGAAGTGGATAAAAGGTAATTCCGGCAGGGGGAGATCACGACCACTGACTCATTGACCACCTAGGTGGTTTCAAAACCAAAAGTACAAGTTAACCAATGTTCAGAACAAGATATCAGAGTGAAACACAACTGTCTTGTTTATACTTTTGATGAGCAGCCAACTACTTCACTCCATCAATATTACCATCAGGATGGGCTCAGCGTGAGCTCTCCCTGGATTGCAGGTGGACAGCACGGCAGGTGACTCTCCCCTTGAGCAGGGACACCTCTCAAGGTTAGAGATTCCTTATCTGAGACTCAGAGATCCTTCCTTACCCAAGGCGGAGAGATCCCTTAACCACGATGGATCCTCAGTAAGTGACTGATAGCATGCTGAATTAATACTCTGACACACTGCGAATCCATATAGCTACCCACATATTATTAATGTTGTAAGAATAATTCCATTAGACATGAACCGTCGACCAAATCTGAGACTAAGATTGGACCCAGCCAGACCTAGGCTTCAAAAAGGAGTTTAGAAAGCAAGGGGTCCACACTGAACCTTGTTACTCAACAGAAGTGTCATAGAACCATAGAATCATAGAATTGTCTAGGTTGGAAGGGACCTTTAAGATCATTGAGTCCAACCATCAAACTAACACTGCCAAAACCACCACTAAACCACTAAACTATGTCCCTAAGCACAATGTCTACCTGTCTTTTAAATACCTGCAGGGACGGCGATTCCACCACTTCCCTGGGCATCGTGTTCCACAGAATGACAACCCTTTCTGTGAAGACATTTTTCCTAATATCCAAACTAAACCTCCTCTGTCATAACTTGCAGCCATTTCCTCTTGTCTTCTCACTTATTACTTGGGAGAAGAGTTTGACTCCCCCTTGCTACAGCCTCCTGTGGGAAAAGAATGGAAGATTGGAGAGGAGGATTATAAACACGCTCAAGTGACTCCCATCTGGGCTGCTGGACAACACATACATCACACTAATTGTTGTTCAGCCTTGAGTGCTCACAAGTAGAACATCCACACTTAGATAACGTAAGCCTGGGATGGACTCAGGGACACCTTATCTGGCATACCTGAGATCACTGCCTTGTTGTTGAAGAAGCTCAAAGCACAGTGGAAAACTACCACTACTTGAACCCTTGAAAAGCAGGTGAGAACAGCAAGTCGGAGCTCACACGCTCCTGCTAACAAGGACTTTCTCCTGCTCTGCGGTGCCTGCATGCCCTGCTCTCGTCCCTCTGCCCGGGTGTTACTTCGGAGATTCCCCGATTTGCGTGGTATTGAGATTAAATTGGTTCTTTGTCTTTCCCCCGTGGTTTTGTGGTTGTTCCTGTGTCCAGCCCAAGTCGGCTCACACACCTCCTTTCAGGTAGTTTTAGAGACTGATAATGTCTCCCCTCAGCCACCTTTTCTCCAGGCTAAATAACCCCAGTTCCTTCAGACACTCCTCATAACACTTGTTCTCCAGACCCCTCACCAGCTTCGTTGTACTTCTCTTGACATGCTCCCGTACCTCAATGTCTTTCTTGTAGCAAGGCGCCCAAAACTGAACAAAGTACTTGAGACGGGGGGGCAATCACTGCCCTCATCCTGCTGGCCTCACTAATCCCGATACGGGCCAGGATGCTTTTGGCCCTCTTGGCCACCTGGGCACACTGCTGGCTCATATTCAGCTGGCTGTCAAACAACACCCCCTGCACCCCCCAGGTCCTTTTCTGCTGGGCAGCTTTCCAGCCACTCGTCCCCAAGCCTGTATTGCTGCATGAGGTTGTTGTGACCCAAGGGCAGGACCCGGCACTTGGTCTTGTTGAACCTCATACCATTGGCCTCAGCCCATGGATCCAGCCTGTCCAGATCCCACTTTAGAGCCATCCTACCCTCAGGCAGACCAATACTCCCGCCTAACTTATTGTTATCTGCAAACTCACTGAGGGTGCTTCCATCATTTTCATTCAGAGTAGACCTTGGGAGGTCTGTAGTCACACCTCCTACACAAAGCAGCGTCAGTTATTCAGCCAGACCTGCTGGCTCAGGGCTTGATCCAGTTGAGTATTGAAAACCTCCAAGAATGGAGGACTGCATGACTTCTCAGGGTGACCAGCGCTTGTTCAAGTGCTTTGGTGGACGAATGGTGAAGAGGATGAGCCCCCCCTGCTGTGGTTCCCTTCAGCCTCCTCCATGCTGAACAAACCCAGCTTCCTCAGACTTTCCTCACAAGGAAAGTGATCCAGCCCCACCCATCCCCAAGCATTTTTAGGGCCCTTCCCCAGACCTGCTCCACTTGCCCACACCTTTTCAGTACTGGGGGTGCCAAAGCTAGACAAGGTATTCTGGATGTGCCCTAATGAATGCCATGTAGAGGGGGAGAGTCCCTTCCCTCAATCTCCTGGCCGTGCTCCTGCTCCTACAGACCAAGGTGCTCTTGGCCTTCCTGGCTGCCAGGGCACATGGCTGCCTCCTGTCCAGCTTGCTGCCCAACGAGACCTTTCCCACAGGGCTGCTCCCCAGCCAGGCAGCCCTCAGCCTTTGCCTTTGCCACGTTTGTCCACTGATGGGGCAGAAGCTGTCATTTGTCCTTGTGGGATTTCATGACGTTCCTGTCAATATGTGCTCCTCCTTGAACCCGTTCCCTTGAGCACAGAGGCCTGTGAGACTTTTTCAGTAAAGACTTAGGCAAAGAAGGCATTGAGGCCCTCAGACCCTCCTGTGTCTGCTGTTGAGAAATCACACTCCACATTCAGCAGCAGGAGGACTTTTTCCTCATTCAGCCTTGATCACTACTGTAGCTTTCCAAGCATTTGTGTCTGCTCTTGCCTTCCCTTGCAACCAACAACTCCAGGTGAGGTTTGCGTTTTCAGAAAACACACCCATGACACAAAGGCAATAAATATCACTTTTCTGTGGCCTGTCCCTGCTTTCACCTCCTTTTGGCTGCTTTGTGTCCCCTGTCAGTGCCCTGTCCCTTCGCTGGCCCAGCCCTGCTGCTCTAAATGTGGACCCATGCTCCCCCTGCACAGAAACCCCATGGGGCAGTTGTGTTCGGGGTGGGGAGATGTCCCCTGACACAGTTGTGGTGTCAGCCTTCAATGCTCTCTGATGTGCCCATCAGCTTTGGCTGCCTCGCCCAGTGCCTGGTCCCTGTGCGGCCCCACTGGTTCCCCATGCAGGGATTCGCACTCAGCCCTGCTCTGGAGGACACCAAATCAAAGGGAGCAGATGCTACATCAGAGGGCAGGGCTGCCATCCAGAGGGACCTAGCTAGGCTGGAGCGATGGGCTGATAGGGACATTACGACAGCCAACAAGGACAAATCCAAGGTCCTGCCCCTCGATTTGGGTAGCCCGCTGCAATGACAGAGGCTACGGACTGCCTGGCTGGCTTTCAGCTCTGATACAAGGATTGTAGGTATCCTGGGCTGGATAAGCAGGAGCACGGCCAGGGGAGATCTTTATCCCTCTCTGCTCAGCACTTGTCAGACCACATCCAGAATGTTTCCCAGGTTTTAACTTCTTACAATGCAAGAGAGGCATTGATAAACTGGAACCAGTTCAGGGGAAGCCACCGAGACAGCCAGGGCTTGAGACCTCGCCCTGAGAGGAGAGGTTGAGGGAGCTGGGCTTGTTCAGTCTGGCAAAGGTAAGTTCTTTGGGGGAAACACGTAGCAGTGTAACTGCCTACGGTGATATGTCCAAGAAGACATTTTCAGGCAGAGCAAAACATGAGGACAAGAGTCAATGAGAGACAGGAGAGCATAAGGCCAGATGTAGGCAGAAACTTCTCCAACATGAGGACAGCTGAGCTGTGGAAGCTGTTTCCCAGAGAGTGTGCACCAGCTCCCTCCTGCACGTTTTCAAGACCCGTCTGGACATAGCACTAAGTTATATGGTATGACCCTGCTTTCAGCAGAAGGTTGGTCTGCATGCTTCCTGAGGTCCCTTCAAGCCTGAATGACACTGTCCTTCCTTCCCTGTCACCTTGTAAGCATTACAGAAAGCACTCAGGTTCTCCCTGACCACAGATGTAATTCTCTTCTCCCCCTCTCACATTCTTCTTTTTAAACATCCTTATACACTCAGATCCGCCTACCCTGATAACCCTTTCCCCATGCACCATGCTCTTGGGGCTGCGGTACTTTCTAGCTTGGGCAGCAAATCCTTTCAACGTATGCCCCATGTCATTGCGTGTAGTGTCCTGCAATTCCTGATGCTATTATCCTGTCAGAGCTATCACAGGTGAGGATGAGCCATCTCACACTTGCTTTTAAGAGCTGGAAAAGTGGAGCTTCAGTCCAAGGGACTTGAAACACTTGAGAGTTTGGCCAACAGAAAGCTCCTGAAGGTAAACCAGGTGAAGGAGGTGATGTCTACACAGGGGAAGAATAACCCCATTTATTGGGTGTAGGTAGCGCAGGGGCTGCAGGGATGGTCTCTGGGAGAAGAGGCAAGGGGCCAACCCATGCAACGCACAGCTGGTTCTAGATGCATCAGCAACAGCCCCACTGCTGGTAAGAGCTGAGCAGATATTCCCTGCAGCCTTTTGGGCCTCAGTTCCTTGAACTTGTTCTTGACACCAGTTTTGGAAGTCAATGCCAAGCCTCGGGCTCTGCACTAACAAAATCCTGTTTCATTAGAGAGATGCCACATAGGAGCCCAGCTATAACGTAGTGATAGAAACATTTACAGAAAGCCTCTGGGTGAGACAGACAGGCTTTCTGTCCCTGGAGAGAGGGATGACTGCAATAGTTCATGTATGACCATGATTATCAAGGAAAAAAAAACAAAAGCATACTACTTGTCTGAGATAAACTGGAAATGACTTGTGCATTTCACTGCTTCTGAAGTACCACCGGTAGGATGAGTTTCTTCAACGAGTCTTTTAGCTCTTTGTTCCTCATGCTGTAGATGAGGGGGTTCACTGCTGGAGACACTACTGAGTATGCAACAGTAACCACCACATCCAGAGTTGGGGAGGAGATGGAGGGGGGCTTCAGGTAGGCAAGCATTAAAGTGCTGATGAACAGGAAGACCACGGCCAGGTGAGGGAGGCACGTGGAAAAGGCTTTGTGCCGTCCCTGCTCTGAGGGCATCCTCAGCACCACCCTGAAGATCTGCACATAGGACAGCATGATGAAAACAAAACAAGCAAAGATTAAAAATGCACTAACTGCAATTAGCCCGGCTTCTCTGAAGTTTAAGTCTGAGCAGGAGAGCTTGAGGAGGAGCGGAATCTCACAGAAGAACTGGTTCACAGCATTGCCTCTGCAGAGTGGTATTGAAAATGTGGTAACAGTGTGCAGAACAGAATTGAGAAAGCCACTGCCCCAGACAGCTGCTGCCATGTGGACACAAGCTCTGCTGCCCAGGAGGGACTTGTAGTGCAGAGGTTTGCAGATGGCAACATAGCGGTCATAGGCCATGATGGTGAGAAGGGAATATTCTGCTCCAATCAAGAAGACCAGCAGAAAGACTTGTGCAGCACACCCCCCATAGGAGATGGTCCTGGTGTCCCAGAGGGAATTGGCCATGGCTTTAGGGACAGTGGTGGAGATGGAGCCCAGGTCGAGGAGGGAGAGGTTGAGGAGGAAGAAGTACATAGGGGTGTGGAGGCGGTGGTCGCAGGCGATGGCAGTGATGATGAGGCCGTTTCCCAGGAGGGCAGCCAGGTAGATGCCCAGGAAGAGCCAGAAGTGCAAGAGCTGCAGCTCCCGTGTGTCTGCGAATGCCAGGAGGAGGAACTCAGTGATGGAGCTGCTGTTGGCCATCTGTTGCCTCTTGCCACAGGGTCGTGTCCAGTAAGGAAAAGACAGTGACGAGTTAGGGTATACCTCTCTGAGGAAAACCTACTTCATTTTTTTTAGAAATCCCTCAAAATGCCTCTGTCTTTTCACTAACACTTTTGTGCAGCTCCCTTTTCCTTGAGCTGCGACTGGTACTGGCTGAGGCTGCCAGGAGAGCAGGGGTGCTGCTGAGGGCTCTGGAGAAGTCAGTTCTGCCATGCAGCAAATGTTCAACAGGAACACAGGGTGATTTCAGATGAAATCTGCTTCTGATAGAGAAGAGCTTTTTACCATTGTTGCTCCCAATTCACTCGACTACAGCATAGCGCTCTGGAGATTTTGATTTGTTTAATTTGTTCGAGTTGCCCCACCACACTGGAGTATTGTTTATAAAACAGATTTTGTTTGCATTTCTGCTGTACTGGAAGTGAAATATTGTGAGTCCTGAGATGCAAAGGAGCTGTCTCTTAGTATAGAGCGAGACGCGTCTTCTCCAGGGGGCTCCTGGAGGACACAGAAATGCTACAGCATAGCGGTGCGCTGATGGAGAGCAGCCTGCAGCCCAGCAGCCCCTCCACCCCCAAGAAAGAAAGGAATATCCTAAAGATGGGGTGTCCTGAGGTGGGGGTGGAGGGTGGTGGGGGTGTATGTGAACTCAGTCCCAGACCCTCCCATGGCAGTGCTCAGAGCCTGCAGTCTTGGTGGGAAAAGGCAGCACAGAGAGCCGGGGAAACATGGAGAAATGCCTCAATGTCCCTGCCAAGGCAGGCAGGACAGGGACAGGCAGATGGACACTCAGGAATTTCTCCTCCCTGGGGGTGGGGCTGCTGAGGAGGCCACTCAGGCAGAAAGGCCACAGCCTGGAGGGCAGAGGCTCTGCTGGGTGGGAGAAGAGAAAGAGGCTTTGCTCTGGGGAAGGCTTCTGCCCTGCTGGGGATGGCAGGAAGGTGCCCGAATCCCCCCTCCCTCGGCATTTCTGGTAGCAGCACCCTCTCCCTCCCTCCCTACGTCTCTCTTTCCTAAACGCATCCCTGCTGGGAGCTGCTTCTCTGTCCCCACCTCTGTGCCCCCTCATCACTCACAGACCTCATCCCACCCTTTGCGGGCTCAGCTCTGCTTTGCAGACACCTCCCAAAGGAGGGGCACTGCCCATGGGCATCTCCACGGTAGCAGGAGCCAACCAGCATGTCACAAAGCCTGAGGAAGCTGGAAAGGGGATGCTGGTGCTATGTGCAGACTGATGGGTGCTGAAGGCACTTGCTGAGGTTCCTCGTATACCTCAGAGTGGTGGCTTAGGAGCCCCAGCCCTTTTCTAAGCCAGCCAGCCTTATCTCCATTCCCATGCAGACAAACCAGCGAAAACTCCAAGCACAGCTTCAAGAAAGAACAGGCTTGAGCAGGACACGGCTGCCCTGGTCATACTCATGTAAAGTCCCCTCCAGAGAAGTCTCGGTTGTGAGCAGGGGCTAAGAGCAGCCCTGACCCACCCATCACCCCCTTGACAGGCAGAAGAACCCTGCCCTGCCGTGGGTCACTCCGTCTACCCAGAGCTTCTCCCTGCAGCGCCGTGGGGAGCTCCCTGGGCAGGCTGAGTGCTGAGCCCGGCAGCAGCAGAGTCCCTGACGCGGCATACAGCTCCCAGGGGTGGAGGGACACAGCTCTGAAGGACAGACCGGGGCACCCTGGGCTGCACCCCATGGCTTCCCACCCCAGCAGCCATCCTTGGCAGAAGGGAGGTGGCATGCCCTGTCCTTCTGGCAATTTTGGCAGCTGATAACAGCTCCACAAAATGTCCTCCTCCTCTGCGCTAGAGAAGCCGGCAGAAACACTGAGACACATCCTCCCAGCCATGAGCTGGGCCAGCTCTAGAGGAGCCCTCCAGGGTTCTCCTCTGCCTTGCCCTGCAGCCAGAGACTTACCATGTTAAGGGCTGTTGGGGGATTTCTCCTGCAGTGAGATTTAAGCTGTCTTCCCGCTTCAGAGAGCTGTTGAAATCGAGTTCTCTCCTTTCCCCTTGTCACCTGCAGGCAGTGCCCCCGGCCCTGATGGGCTTTGCAGAGGAGCTGCTCCTGGGCAGAGCTGTCTCAGCGCAGCACTGCCCGGTTGCCACCAGCTCCCCCTGTCCTAGGAGCCTGGATCAGCTCAGGAGAAGAGACCCAGCCCAAGGGGTCACTGTCTCCGCCCCAGCTCCCTGGAGATTCCCCTGGTGCTCCAGGTCACCCCTGGGGCATGTCCTTTGCAGTCAGCAGAAGGAATCACCAATTGTCCCTCTCTAAAGAGCAGAGAGAGACTGACTCCAGCAGCATGGTTTGTCACAGCAGAGTGTGGTTGCCTGCAAAGGCTGTAAATGTTCCCCTCTGGAAATGCCATTACTGCCCTAAATGAAAGGACACACAGGGTGGGACAGGGAGGGGTTGGCTTCCCCTGTGCAGGGCAGCGATTCAGCTGAGGGAATGCAGGCGTCTCATCCCAAGCTGGAAGCCCTCGGGCTAAAGCAGTATTCCCTTCCCCCTCATCATCACAGCCATAGCCTGAGACCACCGCCTCCACACCCCATGTACTCCTTCCTCCTCTGCGTCTCCCTGCTGGACCTTGGCAACATCTCTACCACTCTCCCCAAATCCATGGTCAGTTCCCTCTGGGACACCAGGGCCAACTCCTACATGGGATGTGCTGCACAGGCCTTTCTCTTTGTCTCCTTGGTGTGAGCTTAGTGCCCTCTTCTCACTGTCACAGTGCCCTGGTTTCAGCTGAGAGAGAGTTAATTTTCTTTCTAATCATTGCTGTGTTTTCAGACTGGGTATGAAAGGAATATCAATGATGAGTATTGGTTTAGCTGTTGCTAAGTGAAGTCTATACTGGTCAAGGACTTTTTCCAGCTTCCCACAGAAGCTGAGAAGGAGCACAGACATATGATGATGTCATGCTCAGTATATAAATGGAGGTTTGCTGGCCTGAAGAATCTGTGATCTGTGCTTGGGTCGGGCTGGGAACCAATTTACCAGATAGTGAGAGGGACTTGTGTATTGTATATTGTTTTACCATTCTTGTTATTATTAGTGTTATTTTCCTTTTCCTTATTGTTCTATTAAACTGTCTTTATCTCAACCCACAAGAGTTTGGTTTTTTTTTTCCTTTCTCATCTTTTTCTCCCTCTTCTCCCTACCTTTCTGGGGTGGAAAGCAGGGCTGAGAGAGAGGCTGCCTGGTCCTATTTGCTGGCTGGGGTGAAACCACAACACATGGCCTACGACCGCTAGGTTGCCATCTGCCAACCCCTTGTCCTGTGAGACCCTGATGAGCAGCAGGACTTGTGTCAAAATGACAACAGCAGACTAAGGCTGCAGTTGTTCCATGCTCTGCTGCACAACGCTAATACATTTTTCCCTACCAGTCCACCAAGGCAATGCCCTGGACCAGTTCTTCTGTGAATTTCCCCGAGACCCTCAAGCTTTCCTGCTCAGAATCCCACCTCAGGGAGGGTGCTGGGGCTTAGGGGGTTGGGGTTTCTGTTAGCAGTTTGCATTCAGGCAAACCTGAAATTCTGCTGAGAGTTTCTACTTCATGCTCAGGGTAGGGTGAGGGGTAGGAGCTTCCCTTTTAGGGTTGGGGATCAGGGTGAGGCTCAGGGTGAGGGTTTGGGATTCATCTTAAGTCTTCTTGGAATTGATGTGAGTACTGGTCAGCTTTGTGGGTTGGGGGGGGGTTAGGGATAGAGGTGAGGGCCGGGGTTAAGGCTGGAGGTGAGGGCCAGGGTTAAGGCTAGCATGGCATGAGTAGGGACCTCACAGAGAGCAACTAAGTGCTGTCCCTCTCACGCACCTCTCCTCTTACCTTCCCCGCACTCCCTTCTCTCTCTGATGAAACGCTCAGGCTTATGGAGCACCTCACAGTGCTGCTTCTGAGCAGCCAGCTTCCTCCAGCAGAAATGACATCCCAACCTACTCTCCAGAAAGGACACTTTTACCTTCATCTTCCTCTTGCCTGCCCCTAACCTCTCATCTCATCTCCCTGGCCTTTCTCCACAGAACCTCACAATCCCTCTCCTCCTTCTACCTCCTGGGAAACATGAGTGAGGCTTAGGAGAGGGGTTGAAGAGGAAGGGAGGTTGAGGGACAGGATGAGGGAGTTGGGTTAGGGTTTAGGCTTGAGGCACCTGGTGAGGGTTTCATCTTTGGCATTAGTGTTCAGGGAAGGGCTAAAGATGAGAGCTCCGGGTTTGGTGTTCGGGTCAGGGTAGAGGCAAAGGTTTTGGGTGAGCTGGGCAGTGCCAGGTCTGAGAGGCAAAGGGGTGTAGGCACTCTGCGTGCTTCTGCCCTCATGGTGACCAAAGGGATATCTCAGCTGGTCAGGACCAAAAGCATCACCATTTCAATGGGCTGCGGATCAGCACTGGGCCCCTCGGCTTGACAGGGCACATCCAAGGGGCTACATGACGTCTCGGCCTCCTTTCTTTGTCATCCCGAAATCGCTGCCTCTGAGTTTGTGCTCCAATCAGCCCCCAGGGAAGCCCGCTTCAATTCCCTGAAACAGCTTCATCACCCACAGCCTCAGCAGACCCTGCTAAACCTCCAAGCCTCTTTATTCCTGCCATGGCCCTCCACTCCCTGTGACTTTCCCCTGGGAGCTTGTTAGTGTGCAGCAACTGTAATGAGTTTATTCTTGCATCTCAATTTCTGTACGGTTGCAGAGGGATTTTTAGGAGAGTCTGTCTTTGAGGAAGAGTTTTGCAAAGTCTGACGATGTTAACAAGCACATGATGGAACACAGGTTCTTTTCTTTCTCAGTCGTGACTCAGTATTGATTTCCACATTGACAAGTGATTTTTCATTTGACTGTCAAATGATGCCCACAACACCCCAACTTCATTTGCTAGAGGTGGGCATGGGACCAGGAGGCAGAGGCAGCCAGGTAGATGTGACCACAGGAAGATGGGCAGGGAGATCGCGAGAGACATGAGTTGGTGACAAGGCTCTGGGCTGGGAATTTGGCCAAGAATGGATGCTGAGCTCTGCCTGAGAACCTGAGAAATTTTGTCAACATTTAAAAAGTTATGAGCACTTTGTCACTCACTGCAGTGATTGAATACTCCTACTAAAACTAATAAATTTTCCCTGAGTCATGTCAATTGGAGAATTTTAATATATGTTCAGTATTTTTTGGCCGTGTCTTCTTTCCTCAGTCGTGAGGATTTTTGTCCTCTCCTTCCACATTGTTTCTGCAGTCACCTCTCACCGCTGTGACCTTCAGGGAGTTGCTGCTTTCCCCTTCGTGGAGCTAAAAGCTCTCCTGTCTTCTGGTAGTCTGCTGAATTAACTCTTAAACCAACTTGCAAACTGTGTATATATTAATCATTTCCTATTCTCTTGTCTAAAGTGTGTCATGTATGGTCATTGCTTGAGGAAACTGGACCTTATTGGAGGTTTGGACCTGGCATGCAGTTGAGGAGCGTTTTGCTTCTTTTTATTAATTTGTTAATTTAATAAGAAATATTGGTTTATCATATAATTGATAAAAATCAATTATAATTTATTGATTAATAATTAATAATTGTATTTTACTTGTGGTTGTTCAAAATTAATTACAATGCTGTATCTATTTACAGACAACTCTCAGGTTAAATCAGGTGGGAATTGGTACAAAGGAGCTGTAACAGTGATCTACAGAGTTCAGTGCAGAAATGTGATGTAGGAAAAGAATGCAAGTCCCAGGCGGCCCCCGAGAGAAGTGGTGGGGTTGGGGAGGTGGGAAGGAAAGTTGTACATACAGTGGGGGACCACAAGGAGACAGCTGTTGCTGCCTCTGCAGATCTGCTCAGGACACCCTCTGCTTCAGTAACAGTTGGAGAAAGCTGCCAGCACTTCTGTACACTGAAAACATAAAATAAAATATGCTTCAAAATTAAAACCACTTTTTCTTTAAGTTCACATTTAAATGTTCCACTGTAAGTAGACTCCTGAGACCTCTCCAATTAGCTGTACAAGCCTGGAAGCCCTGCAGAAAATTACAGAAGAGATGTTGCTCATTTGGGCTTTCTGCACTTTAACGAGCCCCATGGTGTATTTGGTGCTGAGCCCATGAACCTCAGATACTGAGAGGAGATTGAACAACCTGTCCAGGAGTTAAAGTCAGCAGCAAACGCCAAAGTGTGTTGGAGCATTAATTGGCCCCACGGAGGGCCATCCCAGAGCAAGCCTCCCCATGGGTTTGTTAGAGCAGAAAACTGGAGGCTGTGATTACAGGTAGGGAAAGGCGCTGTGCAGGTGGATCTGATGCTGAGTAACGATGCCTTGATGTATTTTATCATGCCAAGCGGTGTCGCAGAGGGAAATATTTGACATGGTTATGATTTACAGTGATTAAAAATTTATAAGTGTTTAAGGTAGACCAAGAGGTTGAATTTTAGCAGCACTTAATCATTCACTGGTTTACAGGTTTGCAAAGTGATTTAACAGAATAAATGAACAGTGACTTAAATACAGATTCAAAGATGTAAGATTCACACTAATGTACTATAGAGTATTCCAAATCAATACATATACATATACATATGGGCAAAAAGACACATCTGAGGTTAATACATATGCACATAAGGAAAGCATGTAAGCACGCATGCGCGCACACATGCATACACACAGGTCTCTGATTGCTGGAATCAGGAATTTGGTAATAGCGGGTGGCTCTAACGAGCTGACAGGTACTACTTTTAACTGTTATGTGTGCACGGACAAAGGGCAGAACATCCACATCCATAAAACTAATGTGTATATCACAAACATATAGGTAAAGGGGTGGGTGGGTGGGTGGGAGAGAGGCTAGCCTATAGTCACAATTTCCCTTTCCCAAGTTTAGGGTAAATAATCACGATGCATCGGTGTTCCTCAAGGGGCAGTAGTTGAGGCTCAAGAGGGATTCTCTCGCCCTGGCCTTCTAGTCCTCGGGGTGTCAGCCTGAGCAGCGTCCCCGCTCAGGGGAGATCCTGGCCACAGCCGGCTGCGATCCAGAGAGCTCAAAGGGTCTTAACTAGAATCGCTACTTATAGGGTCCAAGATAATTGACTTTCATCAGGTTCTTTTCCACGCTGGACAATGGAATATTCCAGTATTTTCAGCCAGCAAGTACACAAGCCCAGAACTTGGCAAGCAATGTTGGGGTCCTGGTATTGCCTTGCTTTGTGGCCATGACCCATATGTTGTGAGTAGTGATGGATTATAGTTATTATCTTCAAATGGTTGGAGCCATGGGGTCCAGGCACACTATTGTCTTCTGGTCCGTTGGGCTCCACCTTTACTATCTTTCATGGTAGACCATTATGTATCGTTATGGTCCCGTGTATTATTATGTGGCCCAGACCTTGGAAGAACTGCTCTCTCCTGGGCCCTTTCCAGACCAGTCCAGAGCCTCCCTGGCTCTCCCCCACCTCCCCTGCCCTCCCCCCAGCCCAGCAGAGCAGCCCAGTCTGGGCTGGCCCCACAGCAGCACTGGCCACAGGGTACTGCGGGGTTCTGGGCACTCCCCCCACAGCCCCAGCCCCTCGGAAGGCCACAGCAGCTGCTGGCGGGCAGAGCGGGTTCTCAGCCTCCCCACCAGCCCAGGGCTGGAGCTGGCCCCAAGTGCCAGCAGAGCCCGCTCACTCTCGGGCTCTCCTGCATTCAGCTGCGGGGCATCCCCCGCCCACACTGCCTCTGCCCCGCTCGGCCTCCCCGCCTGCCCTGCTCCCCAGCACAGCACCAGAGTCCTGGGGCTCCTCAGGCAGCTCCCCCACCTCTCCAGTCTCCCTTCCCTGGGCCCGCTGCATCTTCACTGCCTCCCACGGCACGGCACAGTCCTGGTTTGTGGGCACCTGGTTTGGTGCTTTCTCCTGGAGGGACTGAATCTCGGAGGCTGTTTCACCTTCTGAGTCTCCATTCCCTTCCCACCCCAGAGGACATGGAGTGTCCCCATCCTCCCCTGACTACTCCAGATTCCTTTCCACATGGACTGACATCTGCCATCAGTCCCACCATACCTGTGACAGCCTGAGGAGGGTGACAAGGAAGTCCTGCGTGATCACTCCTGCACCTCAACGTGAATAAGAGTGCCTTCAACAGCTAGGTGACTTAAAGATCTCAGTGATACCATGATTTTATTCCCCCAAACACAGGGAGAAAACAAGGTGGAAAGACACTTGGAATGTCCAGTTCCTTGGGTTTGGTTTTAACAGCAAATATATGAGGAGAGCCCAACCTTCAGGCACCACACTCAGGACATCCCCTTTTTCTGCAGAGATGCTATTAGGGAGGCAAGAGGTGACACATACTTCTTCACGGATCACACATGACAGGACAGAGACGCAAGAGAAGTGCTGTGATCACAAGCAATTACCTCTAAGTATGATTATCAGAGAAAAGAAATACAGAGGTCTTCCTAAAATACTTTCTGCGTACCACACAAAGAAGGGGAAGAGAATTCCTATTGATGGCGCAAGACCCCTTGGATCAGTCTCCTCAGGGCATCCTTGAGCTCCTGGTTCCTCATGCTGTAGATGAGAGGGTTCATTGCTGGAGGCACCACAGAGTGCATAACAGCCATCACCAGATCCAGGGATGGTGAGGAGATAGAGGGGGGCTTCAGGTAAGCAAAAAATGAAGTGCTGATAAAGAGGGAGACCACAGCCAGGTGAGGGAGGCACGTGGAAAAAGCTTTGTGCCTCCCCTGCTACGAGGGCATTTTCAGCACAACCCTGAAGATCTGCACATAGGAAACCACAATGAAAAAAAAGCACACAGAGAATAAACAGGCACTAAGTACAAGAAGCCCAGCTTTCCTGAGATAGACTATGTCTGTGCAGGAGAGCTTGAGGATCTGGGGGATTTCACAAAAGAACTGGTCCAAGGCATTGCCCTGGCAGAGTGGTATGGAAAATGTGTTGGCCGTGTGCAGCACACCATGAACAAACCCACTGCCCCAGGCAGCTGCTGCCATGTGGACACAAGCTCTGCTGCCCAAGAGGGTGCCATAGTGCAGGGGTTTGCAGATGGCCACGTAGCGGTCATAGGCCATGAGGGTGAGAAGATAAAACTCTGCTCCAATCAAGAAGACAAGCAGAAAGACCTGTGCAGCACACCCCAAGTAGGAGATGTCCCTGGTGTAGAAGAAACTTCTCAAGAAGCAGAACTTCAATGTCATCTGCAAAGGCAACAGATTATCAGTGAAAAAAGAAAAAAAAAAAAAGCAAGGGGCTGGTCTAAAATACATCCTGAGCACTCTGCAGAGAAGGGGAAGAAAATTACTGTTGATTTTGCAAGACCCCTTGGAACAGTTTCCTCAGGGCATCCTTGAGATCCTTGTTCCTCATGCTGTAGATGAGGGGGTTCACTGCTGGAGGCACCACTGAGTACAGAATGGAGACAACCAGATCAAGGGGTGGAGAGGAGATGGAGGTGGGCTTCAGGTAGGAAAACATGGCAGTGCTGATAAAGAGGGAAACCACGGCCAGGTGAGGGAGGCACGTGGAAAAGGCTTTGTGTCTGCCCTGCTCTGAGGGCATCCTCAGCACAGCCCTGAAGATCTGCACATACGACAGTACAACAAAAGCAAAACATGCCAAAAAAAGAAAAGAACCGAACACAAGAAAGCCAACTTCCCTGAGGTAGAAGTGTGAGCAGGAGAGCTTGAGGATCTGGGGGATTTCGCAGAAGAACTGGTCCACAGTGTTGCCATGGCAGAGTGGTATTGAAAATGTAATGGCAGTGTGTATCAGAGCATAGAGAAAGCCACTGCCCCAGGCAGCTGCTGCTAGATTGACAGAAGCTCTGCTGCCCAGGAGGGTCCCGTAGTGCAGGGGTTTGCAGATGGCAATGTAACGGTCATAGGCCATGACAATGAGAATATAATATTCTGCTGAGATCAAGAAGGTAAACAGAAAGACCTGTGTAGCACACTCCAAGTAGGAGATGGCCCTGGTGTCCCAAAGGGAATTGGCCATGGCTTTGGGGAGAGTGGTGGAGATGCAGCCCAGGTCGAGGAGGGAGAGGTTGAGGAGGAAGAAGTACATGGGGGTGTGGAGGTGGTGGTTGCAGGCGATGGCAGTGATGATGAGGCCGTTTCCCAGGAGGACAGCCAGGTAGATGCCCAGGAAGAGCCAGAAGTGCAAGAGCTGCAGCTCCCGTGTGTCTGCGAATGCCAGCAAGAGGAACTCAGTGATGGAGCTGCTGTTGGACATTTGTTCCTTCTTCACACAGGGGCCTGTCAAAGGAGGAAGAGACAGTGAAGAGCAAGGACAGACACCCCTGAGCAGAACCTGTTCCATTTGTCATGTTAAACTCCCCCAAATGATTTCTTTCCTTCCAGGGAGACGTTTGTGCAGATCCTGGCATGATCCTGGTTTGTGCTGGCTGAGGGTTCAGTGGGGAGCAGGGGACTCTGCTGTGGGCTCCAGAGGAGTCAGTCATGCTGTGCAGCAAGAGGCAGACAGGAACCAGGACTGATCGCAGGTTAAACCTACCGTTGATATAAAAGAGCTGTTGACCAGCATTACTCCAATACCCCTGACAGCAGAACAGAGCTGTGGGGCACTGCATTGCCTAGAGACTAACAGTTTAAATGAGGGCTTGGGCACCATGCACACATCTGCATGGCACGACCTGCAGGGTCAGTTGCTGAACTGCTGCTGAAGCCCCCCAGCCCAGAGAGTCTGAAAACCAGAGCAGCAGAAGCAGCATGGACGGGTGGAGAAACAGGGAGACGTGCCCCGGTGATTCTGCCAAGGCAGGCAAGGCCAGGAAGGGACAGAGGGGCGCTCAGGAGATTCTCTTCTGCCAGAGCTCTGGCCACAGAGAGGCAGCTGCTGCCTGGAATGCCACATCCTTGAGAGCAGAAGCACACAGGGCATGCTGAGTGTTGACTGTGACAGGAGGCAAAGTCCCTGTCCCAGAACATAGTCCCCTGGGGAACAGGAACTCTGCTCCAAGGGACAGCCCTGGGCACCCCTGGCTGCACACCCGCCTGCACAGCCCTGCAGCCATCCCAGGACAAGGCAGCCATCAGGCACTGTTCCTTTGATGGTGCTGCAAGGAAGCCCTGCTGTGAAGAACTCCCTTACCCTCCTCTACACTGGAGAAAAATCCCATAAGCTGTGGGCTATGACAGCTTTATGAGAAACCTTCAGAAACTGTGGTGGCATTGCCCTGAAGCTCGAGACTTACCGTGCAGAGGGCTGTGAAGCTTTCTCCCATAGTGAGCTCTCAGCTGTCTTCCCACTCCCAACTCCCTTTAAGCGCTCTCTCTACATAGCTTATCTCATCCTCGCATCTGAAGCTGTTCCCTCAGCCCTGCTGCGCTTTGCAGAGGAGCTGCTCCTGGGCAGAGCTGTCTTTCTACAGCAGCACCCGCTCACCGTGAGCTCCCTCTGTCCCAAGAGCCCGGCCCAGCTCAGCAGCACAGCACCAACCCAAGGCATTTTAATGACCCCTCTGGTGGGTTTGAGGCAGAGTCCATGGACGTCAGACACTGAGAGGAAGTTGAAGATAGGTATCAAGAAGTCAATTACACATGTAATCTCCAAACCCAACACTTTCTTGGAGTGTTAATAGGTCCCACTGAGGACCATTACCAACAAAGCCTCCCCAGGGGCTCGTTAGAGCAGAAAACTGGAAGCAGGAATGACTCAAGTAGGGAATAGAAAATTAAAGGTGGCTCTGATGCTGAGTACACCTGAATGTGTTACATTGAGCCAAAGGGCCATGCTCTGACCTGCAGTCCCTGGGAAAGGAAATCTCGTCCCTCAACCCTTGCTCAGGGCTCTTCCTGGGGCAGTGTGATGTGGGGATGTGCAATGCCGACGGCAGGAGTATGGCATGGCATTTCTGGGTGGGGCAAGGAGGTAATGATGTCTTCCTGAAAAAGGTTTAAGTACTTCTGGTAGGACTTGGTGGCAAAGACAGTAGCCATAGCCATGGTGAAGAAGAGATCATGTCTGGTGGGGGCTTTCAGTGCCCCCTTCTTTCTTTGAAGGCACTCAATTCTCTTTCATTTTCACTCCATATCTCACTGCCCTTACTGATATCTCTCCATCCTCCCCGGCTATTCCTTGAAAAGCAAAGCCATGGGCTGGTCCAGCCTCCCTCTGGGTGCCCGATTGTTCCACAGCACTGCCCTTGCAGTGACATTTCCTTCTCTTCTTTCCTAGTCTCAACCTCCCAAGCCAAACTTTGTGGCATTCTTCCTCTCTCCTGCTTTTTGACCACTCTGAAGAAAAGCTCCACCATCTCTGAAACCACCCTTCAAGCAGTTACAGGTTGTGACTGTGGTGCTCGGAGCCTCCACTTCACCACGCTGAAGGACCCCAAGTCCCTCAGCCCCCCCAAATGGGGCATGTGCTTGAGGCCATGAATCCCGTATTGGCAGACCTCCTCTGGACACTCTCCATTCCTCCCCTCTTGTCTAGAACAGGAAGCCCCAAAGAGGGCCACGCTAGTCCAGAGATGGCCACACGAGGTTTAAGTGAAGTGGGATGACAGCTCCCCTGAGGTAGGTGACCCACACTCCTCCCAAGGCAGCTCCACATGCAGCTGGCCCTGTTCATGGTCAGCATGCCCTACTGGCTCCTCTGGCATCCCTCGTGGTGCCCAGGCCCTTCTCCTCAGGGTGCCTACTCAGCCAGGCAGGTCCCAGGCTGCCCTCATTTACAGGATTATTCCTCCCACCGATGCAGCACTGGCCTCTTCTCCATGTAAAATTTCACAAGGTTTCTGTTGCCCAAATCCCAGAGTTTCTCAAGGACCCCCTGGACTGAAGCTCCCTTTTCTCAACTGTTAATATTATCGTGTAATTGGTCACCCTGATGGTGGTGTCCCTCACAAGGTAACAGCACAGGGAGTTGTTGAAGGGCACTATGAATAGTAACAGGTGGTGCTACTTTAGTGCAACTTCTTTCCGATTTAAGATTATCCGTGGTGACGATTTCATAAACAGCTGCAAAGCAAGCAAAGCCAGGGCCAGTGAGGAAAGAGCGAAGAGAGGTCTGCTGTTTATGTTGGAGGGTACAAGAATGATCAAAGGGAAGAAAAGAGGGAGAAAGTTAATGGCAGGTGAAGCTAAGGACTAGATCAAGGCTGGTTTGGGGATACCATCCAAGAAGCTCTGGATGTGAGCAGCAGGTACTGGTGTGAGACAAGAACAACCCAGATGATCTGACCAAACCTATGTCTGCCTTACTTCCAGGGTCTTGGAGAGTCTGAGTACTTTCCCTACCATGGTGAAGAGAAGACCTGTGGTGGAATGACATGTGCAGTCACTCATGTTGAAGGGACCGCAGAAGCTCTCTAGGCCAATGTCCATCTCACAGCAAGTGCAGCTATTAGATTACACCAGGTTGCTCAGGGATTGATTTATGTTGGCTTTAAAACCTGCCAAGGAACGACACAGCACAACATCACTGGCCAACCTGCTCCAGTGCTTCACTCTCTTCATGGGTAAACAGTGTTTCCTCACACACAACAGGGAAGAACCTGGATCTGCCTCCTTGGTGACCTCCTGGTAGTGGTAGAAAGTAGTATTTTGATGTTCTTGTTAAAGCCCCCTAATCTCACAATTGAACAACTTCAGCTCTTTCAGCCTCTCCTACTGACAAGGTCAACCTTACAAATGCATGCCTGAGAGGTTTAGGGCTCTTCCAATCCCCCTGGATTTACTGGATTAGCAAGGGACTGCAGGGATGTTGGAATATCATCACCCTCATGCCATCACGTTCTGTGTCACTCTCATTGGTCACCCTGTGCAATGCACAGCTGTTGCAGGCTGTAGGGACAGCCTGTTCTGTCTGAACAAGCAGTCACCCACAGTGAAACACTGAGCTGATGATGGTTCAGGCCCTGGTGGCAGCAGGACACCACTGTGAGGGTCTGGCTCTGGGGCTACCATGCTTGGTGCTAACCCACATGCAGATGAGGAATTAATGGCTGCAAGAACGACAGTGGTCACCATCAGAGATGACAGGTTTATCACGGAACTGTTCAAGTTGGGAGGGAGTTTGGGATGTCTCTAGACCAACCTCCTGCTCACAACAGTCAAAACTGAATTCACCCCAAGTTCCTTGCAATTCACTTTGAGCAACAGAATCCTGAAAACATCTTCTGAGGACTTCATCAGAGATCCTCGGTGAACTGAAATCTTGATTTAAATTGATGCCAGTTAAGGCTAGTCAGAGGAGACTGAAGGCCATGAAGGGGAGGAGGGTCCTCTTCATAGGATCATAGAATCATTGTAAGGTTTAGGTTGGAAGGGACCTTAAAGATCATGTCGTTCCAATATCCCTGCCATGGGCAGGGATACCTCCCACTAGAACAGGAAGCTCAAAACCCTGTCCAACCTTGAGAACCTCCAGGGATGGGGCCTCCAAAACTTCCCTGAGCAAGTTGTTCCAGTGCCTCACCACCCTCAAAGTGAAAATCTTCTTCTTAATATCTATTCCAAATCTCGCCTTTTCCAGTTTGAAGCCATTCCCCCTCGTCCTATCACTACATGCCCTTGTAAAAAGTCCCTCTCCAACTTTCTCTTAACTCTCTCAGCCTGTCTTCAAAGGAGAGGTGCTCCAGCCCTCTCTTCATCTCCGTGGCCTCCTCTAGACCTATTCCTAACAGGTCATGGGAGAGAGCAGTGGGAATGTCTGGATCTCTGCCTGGGGAGAGGTGATGAGTCAGCTGGGAACAAATGAGTTAGTGGGCAGAGACACATGGGTGAGGTAGTGGGTGTCTTCTCAAAGGAATCAGGAACATTACAGAAGATGATTGAGGAAGATTAAGGCTTTCTTCAGATGATCACAGCCATGCTCCCATGGGGAACATGCTCCAGTTTCATCTGGGAAGGGATATGAAGGGCAACAAGAAAGGATGCTACAACTATGTCAACAGCAAAGGGAAGGCTTGGGAAAACATGAGACCACAGTTGAATGGGGCGGGAGTCCTGCTGACACAGGACATCGACAAGGCTGAGGGATTTGATGCTTTTTAACCTCACTCTTTGCTTCTTAGATGAGCCTTCAGTAATCCCAGACCCCTGAAACTAGAGGCAAAGGCCAAATCAAGGATCATTTACCTTTTCACAGAATTGCCAAATGGTTGAGGGTGGAAGAGACTACTAAATGTCATCTGGTCAACACCTTTTCTCCCGCAGCGCCACCTAGAACCAGTTGTCCAGGATCATGTCCAGATGCCTTTTGAATATTATCAAGGATGGAGACTCCACAACCTCTCTGGGGAACCTGTGCCACTCCTCAGTTCAAATACTTTTCCTGATGTTCGGAGCTGTGTTTCAGCTTGTGTGAATTGGCTCTGATCCTGTCACTGAACAGCACTGAAAAAAATAGAATCCTAGAACAGCAGGTTGGAAGGGACCTCAAGGGTCATCTGGTCCAACCTTTCTTGGCAAAAGCACAGTGTCAATTAGATGGCCCAGCACCCTTTCCAGCTGAATCTTAAAAGTGTTGTCCTGGTTTGAGGTGAAGCAGAATGGATTTTTTGTTCAGTAACTTCACTTTTTAGCTGAGCCTCTTCTAACTACTGAAATTAACAGCACATTGTGCAGACACTGTTCACCCTCAGAGGGATAAGACCTGTGTTTATAGCTGATGCCCGGGCATGGTATGCAGAGAGGCTCCTGCTTATACCTATTGCTATAACACCCAAGTGCGACTCACTTTGGTATTTGCCCCATTAGAGGGTCGGAAGCAGAAGAGTGTAAAGGGGTCCCACCTGCGGGGAGGAGTGGACAGGACAGGTGACCCCAAACTGACCAACGGGGGATTCCATCCCATCTGCCTCATGCTCAGAGTAAAATCTGAGGGATCAAAGGGTCAGTGCTCCTCCTTCAATAGCCTGTGTCCAAGGAGGACTCTGTGTTTTCATTTGCCTTTGATCCCGGTCTGTGCGATCCTGAATCTAGATGTGCAGTCCAGTTCCCATCCATTGCTGAGTCCAGTCTGGAACTTTCCCAGTGCTTGCCAGTGATGTGATCGATATACTGTGTGCTCCATACGGGTTTTATATACTGAATATATTTCATTGTTTCGTTATTACTAGGATCAAATTTTCTTCCAATTAATTGATTATTAATATTTTGTTAGAATAGTTTAGTTTCTTTTTCAAAGCATCTGTTTCTCTCTCTCTCATTCTTCTCTCCCTTGGGAGAGAAGTTAAAGGAGAGCGTCTGTCATTTATTTTGGTGGAAGTCCAGCCAAAACCACAACACCAGACTAAAAAACCCCAGGTCCCTCAGCCGCCTCTCCTAAGACTTGTTTCCTAGACCACTCACAAGCTTCGTTGCCCTTCTCTAGACATGCTCCAGTGCATCAATGTCCCTCCTGTAGTGAGGGGCCAAAAAATGAACACAGTACTCAAGGTGAGGCCTCAGCAGTGCCGAGAACAGGGGAACAATCACTTCCCCAGTGCTGCTGGCCACACTATTTATGATACAAGCCAGTATGCTGTTGGCCTTCTTGGCTACCTGAGCACGCTGCTGGCTCATACACAGCCGGCTGTACACCAATACCCCCAAGTCTTTTTCGGCCAGGCAGCTTTCCAACCACACTTTGCAAGAACTGTAGCGTTGCATGGGGTTGTTGTGACCTAAGTGCAGGACCCAGCACTTCTCCAGCATCTGATTCCCATGACCTGCCTTCCTGGCCTGTGATGGGGCATTCCCAGGAGAAGAATGCAGGCTGGGGGTCCAGGAAAGCACATTGGCCCATCACGGGGCTCTGAAATCACCTGTGAAGGCAGGAGTGCTGAGTCCATGGGGCAGGGAACCACCCCCCTCCCACAGCAGGGAGAAGACCCAGGGGCCCAGGCTGCCTGTCCCCGTGCTCCTCTCCTGCCCCAATACCAAATGGTGCCATTTGGTGCTCACTACAGCCCCGGTAAGAACCACTTTCCCGTTGTGCCTCCAAAGCACCGTCTGCCCCGAGGGTTGGCACTGTCTGCCCTTCGCCTCTCCCAGCCTCATGGGGGGCCACTCCAGTTTGCCCTAATCTGCCCTTCTTGGGGCTTACGCAATGGGTGGGAATGGGGATCTCCTTTACAGAGACACCCCAGGTGTCCTCACTTCCTCAGTCACTCTGCTCACTGCCGTGGTACAGCCAGAGAGGACCCAGGCGTCTGGGCACTGGCAGGCGAGAGGGGACACAGACACGGGGACACACACATGCAGAGTGTAGCTTTGCTGAAGGGGTTTATTGATCATTAGAAAGGAATGGCCCAGGGCTCCCAGGGGATCAGGTGGGGTCATCCAGGGATGATCATCTCCTCATGCTGCTGGAGGGGAACAGGGCAAGGGTGTCACCACCAGTTCCAGTCCTGAAAGACAGAACCCCAAACAAGACCCCCAGTGTCAACTGGAACATGAGAATGTCCTTGTCTGCCACTGTCTCTCTCTGCAGAGCCCTGGGGAAGGAGCTGGGAATTGGAGCCCTCAACAGACCAAGGACTCGACTTGGCTCTCCTGAGACCATATGGCACCCAGAGTCCCTCGCCCAGTGTGTCTCTACTCTGAAATGCACCTAAATCTCCCAGAACCCTGCACAGCCCTCACAGTGATCCTTGGGGTTTGTATGGCACCAGAGACCCTGCCTGGCCTGCATGGTGACCCTCTGGGTCTGTAGAGCCCACTGTGTGCAAGAAGCAGCATGGAGGCAGCTCTGTCCCAGTCACCCTGGGACATGGATCATGGACAGTCCCCTCTCTTTCCCTCTCCCTTAGCCAAGTTCTGCCCAACCCAGAGGGCTCAGGGATCCCACGGGGCTCAGCATCCTTTGTGGGGCTGGAGACACCCTGATGCTGCTCACCTAGACATCAACGTCGACAGCCACACGTCTCTGGCGCGCAAGGTCCACTGCCAGCTCAGCCACAGGAGGCTGGGGAGAAAGGGAGAGTTAGGGACACACTTGCGTGCACTGCAGTATACTGGGAGAAAGGGGAAAGCAATGGGGTCCTTGGGTAAGGTGCTTCTGGGAAGGAATGGGGTACATGAGTTTGTATGTTGGTGCACAGAGAGCAGTGGGGATCCTGGGGAAGGGGCCCACTTGGGTGCCTGTGTGTGCACTGGGGTATCCTGGGGTGTACTGGGTTGTAATGGGATGGATGGGAATGCAATGGGAGCCCTGGGGAAGGGGGCCTCCCTGGGAAAAGACTGGGGTGCAGAGGTGTTTTCTGGGGTTCAGTGGGGTGTACAGGGGTATACTGGGATGCCCTGGAGTGTTGTGGTCATAGGAGGGGAGGGTTGGGGGCCAGTAGAATTTGTGGTACCCACCTCAGACCTCTTTCCTATCGGGGATTTGAGTACCTTCTCCTGTAGAGAGACCATGAGACCTCACTGGTGACTAGAATGTCCTCGGTCCCAGCAAGGGATGGGAGGACCAAATTGCCCTCCCGTTCCCCCAGTCCATCCCACTACTTACATCAAGGTTAAGACTTCCACTTCCTTCCAAGAGTGCCTAGGGAAAGAGAGAAAAGGGGTGGTCTGGATTGGACCTTGGTGGGGCTGTGGGTGGGGCACGGGTTTCCCCACTCCCCCCAGGCCCATAGCTTCCTCCTTCTCTGAGAGGGGAAATCCTTTCTGCTCCTTCCAGCTCCCTTCCTCCCAAGTTTCACCTGGGATAGCTGTTCACACAAGGCCCAGGGGTGGGGATGGAGATAAAGATAGTGTGGAGAATTCAGGGCCTCCAAAGAGGATGGGGGAGGGGAGGACCCAAAGACGAGGCACTGGGGTGAATTAGTGGACCCCAGAGGGACTGTGCTGGGGGTGTTGAATGGACAGCACTGTGTGGGATGTGAGTGAGGGGTAAAGGAATTGAAGTAGAGGGGATATGGGGAGTTCAAGCGAGGTGGTAGGTGGGGGCAGAAAGAGAGGACTGCTGAGGACCAAAAAAAGGGGATCGGGATGGTGTTTGGGAGTTGGGTTTGAAGGAAGGTGATCTGGGGACACTACCATAGTGGACAGGATGAAAGGCAAAAGAATGAGGGGAAAGACTGAAAGCAAGGCATTGGGAATGATAAAAGGAAGAGGATTTGGGGACTCTAGAAAGGACACTTAGGAGATCTAAGGAGGTGATGTCTGAGGGTCACAAAAGGATGGGATGCGGAGGCCCAAAAGGGGGAGATGTGGGGGCACCAAGATGAGAAAGTGGCAGGTGCCCTTAGAGGAGTTTGCAGTGGACTCTCCCAGGGAGGGGACAGGTCTGACCACTCATTGAGGAACTCAGGCTCTGGGCACCAGAAGGTTAATTGCAGGGGAAGCGGAGACAACAGACGGAATTACGGGAGGCAGAAAGCTGCATTGCTTTGGGCTGGAGGTGCATGGGAGCCTGGAGGAGCTCCTTGCATGGGAAAGGGAGAGGCAAAGCTCACCACCAATGCTATTCTGAAGGAGAACTGATGTCCTGCCACCAGGACCCATCCTTAGCCTCGAGCCTCTCCACATGGCATTGGGGACTCACCTCAGCATTGTCCGGGGTGCACAGCAGGATGGTGAAGAGGAGGGCCACGCTGAACACTGCGACCTTCATCTTCCTCTGTGGTGTGGTGAGTCCTGGGTGAAGCTGGAGAAGGTGAGGGGCAGATTTATCCCTGCCCAGACTCCTCCTTGCCCCTCCCAGCCCCGAGAGCCCCCAGGGCAAAGCCAGGCTTGGCAGAGACACCAGCACTGGCAACAAGCCCAGCCCTGGGACAGAGTGACCCCCGCCTCTGGCACAGAGCCACCTTCCCCGGCATCACTCCAGCTTCCCGCCTGGGGCAGCTGCACAGGGAACTGCTCAGGCATCAGCGGGTGGTGAGGGCAGTGCGCCCCTGACAGCTGCACACCCTACAGAGGACAACTGAGGGCAAGGGCAATGGGGACAGCTGGGTGACTGGCATCTTCAGTCCCTGGAGGCAATGGGGAGCACTGGTGAATGCTGGGAACCCAGAGACGAGGGTTGAGCTGGGGGGAAGTGCTGAGGTGGTGTCAGTGTCCAGCTCCAGCCCACTCCATTCCCCTTGCACTGCAGGCCCCAAACTTGTACGGTTCCCAGCCGCGACCTCCCCAGAGCACAGAACAGAGGGGTAAATCCCGTGCCCTCCAGACAGCATGGGTCCCACTCTGCAGAGCCGCCCCCACACGGTGGGTCCCAGTGGCCCTGTCCCAAACAAGGCTCTGCCTACAGCCCTGTCCCTGGCTGGGACTTGGCCACAGCTCTTGGCCCTTGTCCCCACAGAGTGTCCCTTCCATGCCCTCGTCCTTGGCCCAGGCCTTTGCCATCACTGAGCAGGATGTGGCTGTTCTGAGAAACACGATGAAGGAGGCCCTTGTGCCCGGGCAGCCACCCGCAGCTAATTGTGGGGACAGAGCTCTCCTGGCAAGAGGAGGGATGTTTGTCCCCACAGCATCACTGATAAGGTCTGTTTGCCCAGCGCCCATGGCACCAGGAGCCCCATCAGCAAGCTTGGTGCTTCACCATAGGGCACAACTGGGGAGAGTTGGGGGGGATAAAGCATCCTGGATGCCGGGGCTCCCTCCAGCCCTGGCAGCGGGCAGAGCCCGCAGAGGAGAGCAGTGCCGGGGGCACCGGGGAGAAGCAGGTCCTGGGGCACCCCGCACGCCTGGGGCTCCCTCGCTGCCCTGGGGACAGGCTGGAGCCCAGAGGTGGGGTCAGTCCCGGGGGAGCAGCCTGACACCCGGGGTGTCGCTGTCCTTCGGGAAAGCCTGGCGGCAGGGGAGTCCTGCAGGAGCGGGGCTTAGAGCAGCCTGGGGGCTGGAGCTGTCTCCCCAGGGGCACTGCCTCCCTTTCCCTCTCCCCCCTGCCTGCCCTGCAGCTTTCCCCAGCTTTCCAGGGGGGTTTCCTTCACAGCACCCCTGGCCCACACATCACCATCTTGGGGGCCCTGCACAGCACCCTCTGGCCAGTGTGGGGCAGGGGCAGTGTGCGGTTGTACACAAGTGGTTCAGCTCTCCCCTCTCAGTGGGGAGGGCCGCTGGGTGAAGCTGCTGGCCTGGCTCGCATAAGCCAAACAAGACCTTCTCCAGCAATGCGGTATCAATGCACCATTCTTTCCAGTTGTGACCCGCACGGGATTGGCCATCACTGCTCTCTTCAATGATGCAACTGTCCAAACAGCAGAGGGAATAGCTGGTGCCTCTGTCAGCAGGGACATCTTCCTAATGAAGATGGGCGTATTTTGGATCAACAAGCTCAGGCACCCCTGTTTTGCCTCCTGTAGATGCACACAACTGGAAGAAGAGAGAGACAAAAGGACAGATATTTATGGATTTTTGCATCCCAAGAAGACCACCATTTTTCCTCGTGGTGTGAGCTAGCACTGGGAGGCCAGTAAAGGTCTCAGTCAGGAGATGCAGCATGTATTCACTTGCCTCTTTGGTAGCTGATGGTCAGAAGTAACCACATGGAATGACCAGCAAACCCACCAGCTGACATCCTCTGATTGTCATGTGCCACAGTAATTCAAGCTACCGTGCTGTGCTTCCCAATTGCCCTTCCAAAACCATCCAGCAGTCCATGTCACAGGTCTGAAAGTAAAAGAGTGCTCTATTTGAGTCCTCGTTCTGTGAGGGGGTGAGGCTAATTTATTTTTATGAGGCACAAGCTGGGGATAAAAGGCTGGTGGTAAAAATCTGGTTTAGGTTTTGAAATCAGTGGGAGGTTTGCCTGAGTTTCAGTGAATCCAAGGTGTCGCTGGTTTTGTTCCCGTGATGACACAGGCTCCTGTCAGGGCTTCAAAGAAACAAAAATGCACTGACAAGTGGTTCACGAGAACTGTGAATGGCTCAGATTCTTCCATGACATTCTATGTCATTTTTGAGGCTTATGGGTACAGTTCTATATTTACGGGAGACTAAGTATCAATAAGAGATCTGTTGTGGATCAGCTGTGAAAAGATTTCAGGGAACTGACTTGAATATTTGCTTTGGAAATTGCCCAAAGAGCAGGCAGTCACCTGGAAGGTTTTCATTTTGACTGCTTCTGCTTTGTGTGTTACTTATTAGAGAGCGAAGTGACCGAGTGTTGACTTATTTATCATCTTTAAATATGCTGTGATGTTCTTTGTTTTCTGAACTTATGTTTAAAAGAAGTGCTGAACTGTGCGCACTGTCATAATTGAGGAATATTGACTTAGGAGAGGTCAGGGCTGCCTTTGAGGTCAATGCAAATGAGGGGCAAACGCATTTGATGGGCACTTAACCTTAAAGGTGCTGTTCAGGAAGATCCCATCTGCTGGTTTAAGGACACCTAACAGGACACACATCAGTGGGGGCAGACAGAGAGTGAAGGTCCTATTTCCTCCACAGTTAGGTTTTGGTTCCCATCTCCCCATATCCTCCAGTTCCCAGTGTCCCTTAGTGCCCGTGGAGGGTGGGGGGAAGGACAGGACTCAGCAGGGGGCCTCTGTCCTGCTGTCCTGCTTTGGGCTGGGATGGAATTAACAAGAGATATGACCCCAGCGTGTTAGAGGGAACTTTTAATTGTTATATCTGTGTAATGGCTGCTTGTCACGATATTGACCTATCTGTACTCGACGTTCGTTTATCTGCTCTGTGCCATGCTCCCTTTTGTGTTGTGGCTGTTAAAGGCTGGTTTTGGCTTTTGCCCTTTTCTGCGCTCTGTAGCACTTGGTGGTGTTTTCTCTGGGAGATTTACTGTAAAAGGACTGTCCTGAAGTTTAATGTGGTATGTGAGCTCTGCACTGATGCCATTTCTCTACTTTGGGAACCATCTCATGGAGACAATTAACAATTACACTTTCACCTTTGTCCTCCAAGAGGTTTTTGGGGGAGGAAACACAGCATGGCACCCTCACCATCTTCTGCGTGGCAGATGTTTTCTCCCTCATTACAATAGGTCTTCAATATCTTGAACACCCTTGGGTAGCCAAAATGCTGCTGCTGGTACTTCTCAAGAATACTCTCTCCCCTTTTTCTAAGGTTAACCAAGTACTTAGGGATATCCCGCAGGCCTCGAGGCAGTGTGGTTATGGGTGGCAAGAATGGTGGTCACCTTTGATGGTCTGGGACTTCAACCCAGAACAAAGGGTGCCCTGGCCCTGGCTGTGCCCAAGAGCCACAGCTTGTCGCGCCGTGCTGGGGCCTGGCCTGCGCCTCCTGAGCTCTATTCAGCACTGCTCAGCACCTCAAGGGGAAGAGAGGGGCTCTGGATCTCAAGACGTGCAAACAGACACTGAGGCTGAACCAGACCCAGCCCTCAGCCAGATCAGTCTCCCCTCTAGCCGAGAAGGAACAACGGAAGCCGAGGCCAACTTGCGAGGTGTGCAAACGGATTTCAGCCATCATCCAGGAGAGCAAATTGTCAGCTGGTTGCTCCGATGCTGGGACACTGGGGCCACTAGTCAGAATGAGAGGGTAAGGATGCCCGGCAGCTCAGGGTGTCCTTGCCAGGGATAAGGCCGTTGTGCACATGCCAGCACCTTGTCTATAGTGAGCTGGACAGACGCGGAGGCACCAGCTGTGGAGGGACTGCCCAGCCAGCTGCAGGAATCGAAAGAGACTCTCGCTTGCTCCCTACAGGCCTGCGTCTCAGCTGTGGAGAAACTATCCCAACAATTGCCCCAGCACTTAAAAAAGGATGTCTTCCTCTCTCATACTGACCAACATCTCAGCTATTAAGAGTCAGCCTTTTTCTGCTCAAGAGAGAGGGTACTGGTGGCACACACCCTGTGCCACCCTGTGGTTCTATCTGCGTGACCAGGGGAAGGACATGAGGAAGTGGGATGGTGAACCTACCCGGAGACTAGAAGTTTTGGTACAAGAAGTGCAAAAAACCCCAAAAAAGACAAAAGACAATCCATTTCCTATTTATTTATTTATTTACTTTTATTGGCAATAGCCACGTGCCATGACAGTCCACAGGCGACAATATCGCACCAGCTGAAACTCCCTCGTCCCGTCTATAAACTGATCCAGCGACTGGAGAGCCATGGAGTGATCAGCAAGACTTGCTCACCCTTTAATAGTCCCAAATGGCCACTGCAAAGATCGAACCAAGAGTTGAGGCTAACTGTGGACTTTTGTGGCCTGAACAAAGTCACACCATCCCTGAGTGCTGCCGCACCAGACATGATAGAATTCCAGTAGGAACTGGAGTCAAAGGCAGCCAAGGGGTATGCAACAATTGATACCACTAAGTTTTTTTCTTGGTCTCTTTGGCAGCAGAGTGCAGGCCAGAGTTTGCTTTCACCTGGAGGAGTACCCCTGTCCTGGTTCGAGGTAAAACAGAACCAATTTTGTTCAGTAACTTCGCTTCTTAGCTGGGCCTCTTCTAACAACTGAAATTAACTGCATATTGTGCAGACAGTGTTCACTCTCTCAGAGTGATAAGGCCAATTGTTTATAGCTGATGCCCAGGCATGGCATGCAGAAAGGCTCCTGCTTACACTTATTGTCATAACAGCCAAGGCCAACCAACTTTGTTATTTGCCACGTTGGAGGGTCGGAAGCGGAAAAGCATAGTGGGGTCCCACCTGCAGGGAGGAGCGGACAGGACAGGTGACCCAAAACTGACCAACAGGGTATTCCATCCCATCTGCCTCATGCTCAGTATAAAAGCTGAGGGATCAAAGGGTCACGGGCTCTTCCTTCAATGGCCGACGTCTGAGGAGGACTCTCTCTGCCTGTGATCCCAATCCTGACTCCAGATCCGGAATCCAGTTCCCGTCCGCCACTGAGTCCAGCCTGGGACTGCCCCAGTGCCAGCCGGTGACGTGATTGTCATCTTGGGAGCTTGATACGGTTTTGTATATATTTTTCATTATTTCTTTTTATTTTATTATTAATATTTCATTAAAGTAGTTTAGTTTCTTCTAAACTCTTAAGTCTCTTTTTCCTCCTCTGCCTCTCTCTTTGTAGAGGGGTAGAGGGGAGCATCTGTCGGTCCCGTCTGGGGTCCCTCGGGTCCCCAGTGGTGGATTTGGCCTAAACCACGACAGATTAATTGGCGCCCAACGTGGGGCTCGAACAGTGCTCCACCAGAGCTGTGATAAATTGTCCAAATAGTTTGAATTCCAACTTGCTCAGAGATTAGAACAGACAGCTTGCATTATGTCGTTCTTAGAGGAAATCATGTATCATGCCTTTAAACAGCTTTGTTGGACTTTAATGCAGTCAGCTTGGTCTAACCTGTCAAATGTGTTGCAAACTTCATTTATTCTTTGTCTTTTTATGCGAAGGTTTAAAGGTGCTATGTTGGTGTGGTTCGCAATTCAGATGTATAACATGATGAGTTGGGTAACGGCTCTACCTGTATATCTCGGGCATCAGGTGATGGATTCTGTTATTAACTATACTGTCGGTTCTACCTGGGGAATGTTTACTTCGCCCTTTGATACTTATGCTAATGTGACACCCTCAGAGCTGGGGCATGGAAACCTTCTGGGCTCTGAGGATAAGGACTGGTACCTTGTTAAGATCGTGATTTTGTTGTTGGTGCTTCTGAATGTGGTGCAGGGGTGGTTTATTGTGAAACATCTGTGCAGGGGTAGCTATAGGGTACCGTGCGCTGCCGCCACTCAGACCCGCGCAGCCGCTCGGCGATCTGCAGCGGCGCGGACCGCGGCCCCGCCCAGCCCGGCCGCAGCCGCCCCCCCCAGAGCAACGGCAAAACCGGCAGCCGCCCCCCCCACCGCATCGGCACAGGCGCCTCCGCCGCCGCCGCCGCCTGCAACGGCAACGGCACCGGCACCACCGGCAGCCGCCCCCCCCACCGCAACAACACCGGCCCCTCCGCCGCCTGTCCCGGCACAAGCTACTGCAGCCACTACAACCAGTACCAAACCTACTCAAACTCCATCAAAATCGGTACAAGCTGCCCCGGTAACCAGGAGGAAGAAGAAGAGGTCAACTCCTTCCCCTACCCCTTACGACAAAGACCACCTCAAGTCAGATAGCTTGGGGGAGGGTTCTGAAGAAGATCCAGGGGAGGGTCCTTCAAGACCAGATAAGGGAAAGAGACCTTTGAAAACAGACAGAGGCGAGAGTCCTTCTAGAGCAGATGCTGGAGAGGCCCCTTCTAGGGCAGCCTCACCACAGGAGGACTCAGATGTAGAGGTAGTTGTTAAATCCTTCTCTATGAAAGATCTGAGAAATATCAGGAAGGACTTTAGTCGTCATGAAGGTGAAACACTTGTCTCCTGGTTGCTCAGATGCTGGGATAATGGGGCAGATACCCTAGATTTAGATGGCAGAGAAGCTAGGCAATTGGGAAACCTGGCCAAGGATGGAGGTATTGATAAAGAGATTGGGAGAAAGACAAGCACTCTCAGTCTCTGGAGGCGACTGGTGTCAGCCATAAAGCACAGGTATCCCTTTAAGGATGATATCGAATGCCGTCCAAGTAAATGGACCAACATGGAAAAAGGTATTAAGTACCTGAGAGAAATGGCTGTGCGAGAGGTGATTTATAGTGATGGGCAAGTGATTGTAGACCCTGATGAAATGCCATGCAAACGATCTCTGCTAAAAAAGTTTGTACAAAGTGCACCATCAACATATTCCCACACATTGTCAACAATGGTCTGGGGAGGATCTGATACTGACACCCCAACTGTAAATGAAGTGGTTAATAAGGTACGACAGTATGAAGACAGTCTCTCTCGTCCCTTTTCTGTGGCAGCCATAGAAAAGCTGACTGTGACCACCGAGAAAATGACTGAGAAAATGACTGAGAAGCTGACTGTGACCACTGAGAAAATGACTGAGAAACTGACTGAGAAAATAGAGCAAATGACCCAGAAATTAGTTGAGCAAACCGATAAACTGTTTGATAAACTAACCAAGGTGGAGGAAAAACTCCATTCTTTCCCTGTACAGACTCATGTTGCAGCTGCTAAGAGGAAACGCCCTCCTACTCAAGAGAAAAAACACCCTCCGACTCAAGACAAATCAAACCCGATGCGAGATATCCTGTGGTTTTGCCTCTGTGAATATGGTGAAGACATGAAGAAGTGGGATGGAGAACCTACCTCAGCCCTACAGGCACGGGTGCTTGAGTTGCAAAATGAAGCAGGTAGGAGAAAGGATTCTGACAGGAAGAAGGCTGCTCCAACCTACGGTAGGCGATCCTACGGACCAGGTAGGAACCGATCTGATAATCGTAGGTACTACGGTCAACATTAGAGGTGCCCTGCCTCCAGCCAGGAGGAGGAGAGGGACAACCGAGTTTATTGGACTGTGTGGATTCGATGGCCTGGCACATTAGAGCCACAAAAGTATAAAGCCCTAGTGGACACTGGTGCACAGTGTACCCTATTGCCATCGAATCATAAAGGGGCAGAAACTGTCACCATTTCTGGAGTGACAGGCGGATCTCAAGAACTGACTGTATTAGAGGCTGAAGTGAGCCTAACTGGGAATAAATGGGAGAAACACCCCATTGTTACTGGTCCAGATGCTCCGTGCATCCTTGGCATAGACTATCTCAAGAGAGGGTATTTTAAAGACCCAAAAGGGTATCGGTGGGCTTTTGGTATAGCAGCTGTAGAGACTGAGGATGTTACACAGCTGTCTACCTTACCCGGTCTTTCAGATGACCCTTCTGTTGTGGGACTGCTGGGGGTTGAAGATCAGCAGGTGCCAATTGCTACTGCCACGGTGCATCGACGACAGTATCGCACCAGCCGAGACTCCCTGATTCCCATCCATAACCTGATTCGCCGGCTAGAGAGCCAAGGAGTGATCAGCAAAACTCGCTCACCCTTTAACAGCCCTATATGGCCAGTGCGAAAGTCTGATGGGGACTGGAGATTAACAGTAGACTATCGTGGCCTGAATGAAGTTACACCACCACTGAGTGCTGCTGTGCCAGATATGCTACAACTTCAGTATGAACTGGAGTCAAAGGCAGCCCAATGGTATGCTACAATTGACATTGCTAATGCCTTTTTCTCTATTCCTTTAGCAGCAGAGTGCAGGCCACAGTTTGCTTTCACCTGGAGGGGTGTCCAGTACACCTGGAATCGACTGCCCCAGGGGTGGAAACACAGCCCTACTGTTTGCCATGGACTGATCCAGACTGCACTGGAGAAGGGTGGAGCTCCAGAACACCTACAATACATCGATGACATCATTGTGTGGGGTAATTCAGCAGAAGAAGTTTCCCACAAAGGTAGGAAAATAATTAAGATTCTTCTGAAAGCAGGTTTTGCCATTAAAAGAGGTAAGGTCAAGGGACCTGCACGAGAAATCCAGTTTTTGGGAATTAAGTGGCAAGATGGCCGTCGCCAGATCCCAATGGATATAATTAACCGAATAACATCTATGTCCCCACCTACTAACAAAAAGGAAACACAAGCCTTTTTAGGTGTTGTGGGTTTCTGGAGAATGCATATTCCAGGTTATAGCCAGATTGTGAAACCTCTCTATGAAGTGACTCGAAAGAAAAATGAGTTTATGTGGGGCCCTGAGCAACGACAAGCCTTTGAGCAAATTAAACAAGAGATTGTGCATGCAGTAGCCCTTGGACCAGTCCGAACTGGACGGAACATTAAAAATGTGCTCTACACCGCAGCCGGGGACAATGGCCCTACCTGGAGCCTTTGGCAGAAAGCACCAGGGGAGACTCGAGGTCGACCCCTGGGATTCTGGAGTCGGGGATATAAAGGCTCTGAGGCCAACTATACTCCAACTGAGAAAGAAATCTTGGCAGCATATGAAGGAGTTAGAGCTGCTTCAGAAGTAATTGGTACTGAGGCACAGCTCCTCCTGGCGCCCCGATTACCAGTACTGGGCTGGATGTTCAAGGGTAAAGTTCCTTCTACTCATCATGCCACCGATACTACCTGGAGTAAGTGGGTTGCCTTAATCACGCAGCGAGCTCGAATAGGAAACCCAAATCGCCCAGGAATCGTAGAAGTGATCACAAATTGGCCCGAAGGCAAAGACTTTGGGATGCCACCAGAGGAGGTGGTGACACGTGCTGAGGAAGCCCCACCATATAATGAACTCTCAGATAATGAGAAACAGTATGCCTTGTTTACTGATGGGTCTTGTCGTATTGTAGGAAAACATCGAAGGTGGAAAGCTGCTGTATGGAGTCCTACACGACGAGTCGCGGAAGCTGCTGAAGGACAAGGTGAATCGAGTCAATTTGCAGAGGTAAAAGCCATCCAGCTGGCATTGGACATTGCTGAACGAGAAAAGTGGCCAATACTCTATCTTTATACTGACTCATGGATGGTGGCAAATGCTCTGTGGGGGTGGCTAAAGCAGTGGAAGCAGAGCAACTGGCAGCGCAGAGGTAAACCCATCTGGGCTGCTGAGCTGTGGCAAGATATTGCCGACCGGCTAGCGAACCTAGTCGTAAAGGTACGTCACGTAGATGCCCATGTACCCATGAGTCGGGCCACTGAGGAACATCAAAACAATCAGCAAGCGGATCAGGCTGCTAAAATTTTCCAGACAGACTTGGACTGGGAACATAAAGGTGAGCTATTCTTAGCTCGGTGGGCCCATGACACTTCAGGTCATCAAGGAAGGGATGCAACATATAAATGGGCACGTGACCGAGGCGTGGATTTAACCATGGACGCTATTGCGCAGGTTATCCATGACTGTGAAACATGCGCCGAAATCAAGCAAGCTAAACGGTTAAAACCTTTGTGGTATGGGGGACGATGGCTGAAATATAAATATGGGGAAGCTTGGCAAGTTGATTACATCACACTCCCTCAAACTCGCCAGGGTAAGCGCTATGTGCTTACAATGGTGGAAGCAAGCACTGGATGGTTGGAAACCTATGCCGTACCTCATGCCACTGCCCGGAATACCATCCTGGGCCTTGAAAGGCAAGTCTTGTGGCGACATGGCACACCAGAAAGAATTGAGTCAGACAATGGGACTCATTTTAAAAACAATCTTATAAGTAATTGGGCAAAAGAACATGGCATTGAGTGGATATATCATATCCCCTATCATGCACCAGCTTCTGGGAAGATTGAGCGATACAATGGACTGTTAAAAACCACCCTAAAAGCTATAGGAGGTGGAACCTTTAAAAATTGGGACAAGCATTTACAACAAGCTACCTGGTTAGTTAACACCAGGGGATCCATCAATCGAGCTGGTCCTGCTCAATCAGACCTTTTATATACTGTAGAAGGGGATAAAGTCCCTGTGGTGCATGAAAGGAATTTGTTAGGGAAAACTGTTTGGGTTTTCCCTGCTTCAGGCAAAAGCAAACCCATTCGTGGGACTGTTTTTGCCCAAGGACCTGGATGTACTTGGTGGGTGATGCTGAAGGATGGAGAAGTTCAATGTGTACCTCAAGGGAATTTAACCCTTGGTGAGAATACTCAATCCTGAGCAGTATGATGCTGATCACTACATAATACTAACAGTGTTCAATAAGTGTTTTTCAGAATAACACAGTGGTGATGAAACCTGAGCTAGCTTCATCAAGTGGCGTCCAGCAAGCTCTTCAAGATGAACATGCTACCCATGGGCATAAACCACAATGAATTTTGTACCATCTTTCCTACCCTGAGATGAGATCCTGCAATCATGAACTAAATGGACTTAAAAATTTGTACATAAACCGTAGATGAGTGACCTGCATATATCCATATCACATATAACTGTGTGTGTGTAAATTTGATGTATAAAAGTAATAGTAATCTGAGCAAGATGCAAATGGTATGGAATAAGGGGTGGAATGTCCCGGTTTGAGGTAAAACAGAACCAATTTTGTTCAGTAACTTCGCTTCTTAGCTGGGCCTCTTTTAACAACTGAAATTAACTGCATATTGTGCAGACAGTGTTCACTCTCTCAGAGTGATAAGGCCAATTGTTTATAGCTGATGCCCAGGCATGGTATGCAGAGAGGCTCCTGCTTACACTTATTGCCATAACAGCCAAGGCCAACCAACTTTGTTATTTGCCACGTTGGAGGGTCGGAAGCGGAAAAGCATAGTGGGGTCCCACCTGGAGGGAGGAGCGGACAGGACAGGTGACCCAAAACTGACCAACAGGGTATTCCATCCCATCTGCCTCATGCTCAGTATAAAAGCTGAGGGACCAAAGGGTCAGGGGCTCTTCCTTCAATGGCCGACGTCTGAGGAGGACTCTCTCTGCCTGTGATCCCAATCCTGACTCCAGATCCGGAATCCAGTTCCCGTCCGCCACTGAGTCCAGCCTGGGACTGCCCCAGTGCCAGCCGGTGACGTGATTGTCATCTCGGGAGCTTGATACGGTTTTGTATATATTTTTCATTATTTCTTTTTATTTTATTATTAATATTTCATTAAAGTAGTTTAGTTTCTTCTAAACTCGTAAGTCTCTTTTTCCTCCTCTGCCTCTCTCTTTGTAGAGGGGTAGAGGGGAGCATCTGTCGGTCCCGTCTGGGGTCCCTCGGGTCCCCAGTGGTGGATTTGGCCTAAACCACGACACAGACCTAGGCTTCAAAAAGGAGTTTAGAAAGCAAGGGGTCCACACTGAACCTTGTTACTCAACAGAAGTGTCATAGAACCATAGAATCATAGAATTGTCTAGGTTGGAAGGGACCTTTAAGATCATTGAGTCCAACCATCAAACTAACACTGCCAAAACCACCACTAAACCACTAAACTATGTCCCTAAGCACAATGTCTACCTGTCTTTTAAATACCTGCAGGGACGGCGATTCCACCACTTCCCTGGGCATCGTGTTCCACAGAATGACAACCCTTTCTGTGAAGACATTTTTCCTAATATCCAAACTAAACCTCCTCTGTCATAACTTGCAGCCATTTCCTCTTGTCTTCTCGCTTATTACTTGGGAGAAGAGTTTGACTCCCCCTTGCTACAGCCTCCTGTGGGAAAAGAATGGAAGATTGGAGAGGAGGATTATAAACACGCTCAAGTGACTCCCATCTGGGCTGCTGGACAACACATACATCACACTAATTGTTGTTCAGCCTTGAGTGCTCACAAGTAGAACATCCACACTTAGATAACGTAAGCCTGGGATGGACTCAGGGACACCTTATCTGGCATACCTGAGATCACTGCCTTGTTGTTGAAGAAGCTCAAAGCACAGTGGAAAACTACCACTACTTGAACCCTTGAAAAGCAGGTGAGAACAGCAAGTTGGAGCTCACACGCTCCTGCTAACAAGGACTTTCTCCTGCTCTGCGGTGCCTGCATGCCCTGCTCGCGTCCCTCTGCCCGGGTGTTACTTTGGAGATTCCCCGATTTGCGTGGTATTGAGATTAAATTGGTTCTTTGTCTTTCACCCGTGGTTTTGTGGTTGTTCCTGTGTCCAGCCCAAGTTGGCTCACACACCTCCTTTCAGGTAGTTTTAGAGACTGATAATGTCTCCCCTCAGCCACCTTTTCTCCAGGCTAAACAACCCCAGTTCCTTCAGACACTCCTCATAACACTTGTTCTCCAGACCCCTAATCAGCTTCGTTGCACTTCTCTTGACATGCTCCAGTACCTCAATGTCTTTCTTGTAGCAAGGGGCCCAAAACTGAACAAAGTACTTGAGACGGGAGGGCAATCACTGCCCTCATCCTGCTGGCCTCACTAATCCCGATACAGGCCAGGATGCTTTTGGCCCTCTTGGCCACCTGGGCACACTGCTGGCTCATATTCAGCCGGCTGTCAACCACCCCCCACCCCCCCCCCCCCTCCCCCAGGTCCTTTTCTGCTGGGCAGCTTTCCAGCCACTCGTCCCCAAGCCTGTAGTGCTGCATGGGGTTGTTGTGACCCAAGCACAGGACTTGGCCTTGTTGAACCTCATACCATTGGCCTCAGCCCATGGACCCAGCCTGTCCAGATCCCACTTTAGAGCCATCCTACCCTCAGGCAGACCAATACTCCCGCCTAACTTCCTGTCGTCTGCAAACTCGCTGAGGGTGCTTCCATCATTTTCATTCAGAGTAGACCTTGGGAGGTCTGTAGTCACACTTCCTACACAAAGCAGCGTCAGGTATTCAGCCAGACTTGCTGGCTCAGAGCTTGATCCAGTTGAGTATTGAAAATCTCCAAGAATGGAGGACTGCATGACTTCTCAGGGTGACCAGCGCTTGTTCCAATGCTTGGGTGGCCGCATGGTGAAGAGGATGAGCCCCCCCTGCTGTGGTTCCCTTCAGCCTCTTCCATGCTGAACAAACCCAGATTCCTCAGACTTTCCTCACAAGGAAAGTGATCCAGCCCCACCCATCCCCAAGCATTTTTAGGGCCCTTCCCCAGACCTGCTCCACTTGCCCACACCTTTTCAGTACTGGGGGTGCCAAAGCTAGACAAGGTATTCTGGATGTGGCCTAACGAATGCCATGTAGAGGGGGAGAGTCCCTTCCCTCAATCTCCTGGCCGTGCTCCTGCTCCTACAGACCAAGGTGCTCTTGGCCTTCCTGGCTGCCAGGGCATATGGCTGCCTCCTGTCCAGCTTGCTGCCCAACGAGACCTTTCCCACAGGGCTGCTCCCCAGCCAGGCAGTCCTCAGCCTTTGCCTTTGCCAAGGTTTGTCCACTGATGGGGCAGAAGCTGGCATCTGTCCTTGTGGGATTTCATGATGTTCCTGTCAATATGTGCTCCTCCTTGTGTTTGCTCTTGACTTCCCTTGCAACCAACAACTCCAGGTTTTGAGGTTTGCCTTCTCAAAAAACACACCCGTGACACAAAGGCAATAAATATCAATCCCTTTTCTGTGGCCTGTCCCTGCTTTCACCTCCTTTTGGCTGCTTTGTGTCCCCTGTCAGTGCCCTGTCCCTTCGCTGGCCCAGCCCTGCTGCCCTAAATGTGGTCCCGTGCCCCCCCTGCACAGAAACCCCACGGGGCAGTTGTGTTCAGGGTGGGTGTCCGAACACAGTTGTGGTGTCAGCCTTCAATGCTCTCTGATGTGCCCATCAGCTTTGGCTGCCTCGCCCAGTGCCTGGTCCCTGTGCGGCCCCACTGGTGCCCCATGCAGGGATTCGCACTCAGCCCTGCTCAGGGGTCTGCTGGGTTCTGGGCAAGAAGAGAGGTTGGCCAGGGCCAGCCAGCACTGGAAATGGCCCATGTGAGAGGATGGGGCTGACAAGCGCTCTTGGGCCCCTTCCCAGCCTGTCTGTGCCACCAGGAGCACAGACCAGCTCCTCTCTCCTGCGCTGACATGTCTTGACTCCCTTCTTGAGACCTGGCTCTGTAGCACACACCCACAGGTGGGAGTCCTCACCCTGCATGGTCACACAGCTTTGCTGACCACCAGCGCGTTCCTCTCCTGGGCACTTTCCAGCCCAGCCCCTCCCCACCACTCCCCATCTCCCCTGCCCTCTCCCCAGCCCAGCAGAGCAGCCCAGTCTGGGCTGGCCAGGGGCTATGAAGGAAGACTCATCAACTCCATTACACCTCTTTATTGCAGGTACTCAAACTGAATGCTGCCCAAGGTTTTGCTAATCACAGAGTAAATCTCTTCTTTGCACACATTTGACATTTCTGCCTGTGGTGGATTGACCCCAGGTGGTGACTAAACATGCACCAGACATTGTATCACTCCCCTGTAGCTGGATGGGAGAGACAATCAGAAGAACAAAGGTAACAAATAAAATTTGGGTTGAGATCCAGGCAGTTTAAAAAGTGAAGGAAAAACCAGGACAAAAACTCCAACACAAGTGGTGTAAAGGCGATCACCGGCCACCTCTCACCTCCCACTGACTGATGCCCAGCCAGGCTCCCCTTGGAAAGACACCCTCTCCCCCGTCTTATCTCTGAGCATGACGTCATGTCTTGTGGAATACCCCTTTGGTCAGTTGGGGTCAGCTGTCCCGGCTGTGTCCCCTCCCTGCCCCTTGCCCAAGCCCAGCCCACTGCGAGAGGCAGTGTGAGAAACAGAAAAGGCCTTGGTGCTGTGCAAGCCCTGCTCAGTAACAGCTAAATCATCCGCATGTTATCAAGGCAGTTTAGGTCACAAATCTAAAGCACAGCACCGTACAGGCTGCTGGGAAGAAAATTAACTGCATCCCAACCCCAGCCAGTACAAAGATGTTTCTAATGGTCTGAGGGAAGATGAAAGAGTGATTTCTCATAGTGTTTCCGGAGCACGACAAATCGAAGGGAGCAGATGCTACGTCAGAGGGCAGGGCTGCCATCCAGAGGGACCTAGCTAGGCTGGAGCGATGGGCTGATAGGGACATTATAACAGCCAACAAAGACAAATCCAAGGTCCTGCCCCTCGATTTGGGTAGCCCGCTGCAATGACAGAGGCTACGGACTGCCTGGCTGGCTTTCAGCTCTGATACAAGGCCCTGGATTGTAGGTATCCTGGGCTGTATAAGCAGGAGCACGGCCAGGGGAAATCTTTATCCCTCTCTGCTCAGCACTTGTCAGACCACATTCAGAATGTTTCCCAGGTTTTAACTTCTTACAATTCAAGAGAGGCATCGATAAACTGGAAGCAGTTTATCTGGAACCAGGAAGATTTACAGAAAGCCTCTGGGTGAGACAGACAGGCTTTCTGTCCCTGGAGAAGTGGGATGACTGCAATAACTCATGCATGACCATGATTATCAAGGAAAAAACACCCAAAGCATACCACCTGTCTAAGATAAACTGGAGATGACTTGTGCATTTCACTGCTTCTGAAGTACCACCGGTAGGATGAATTTATTCAACGAGTCTTTCAGCTCCTTGTTCCTCATGCTGTAGATGAGGGGGTTCACTGCTGGAGACACTACTGAGTATGCAATAGTAACCACCACATCCAGAGTTGGGGAGGAGATGGAGGGGGGCTTCAGGTAGGCAAGCATTAAAGTGCTGATGAACAGGAAGACCACGGCCAGGTGAGGGAGGCACGTGGAAAAGGCTTTGTGCCATCCCTGCTCCGAGGGGATCCTCAGCACCACCCTGAAGATCTGCACGTAGGACAGCATGATGAAAACAAAACAAGCAAAGATTAAAAACGCACTAACAGCAATTAGACCAGCTTCCCTGAAGTTTAAGTCTGAGCAGGAGAGCTTGAGGAGCAGGGGAATCTCACAGAAGAACTGGTCCACAGCATTACCTCGGCAGAGAGGTATGGAAAATGTGGTAACAGTGTGCAGAACAGAATTGAGAAAGCCACTGCCCCAGGAAGCTGCTGCCATGTGGACACAAGCTCTGCTGCCCAGGAGGGTCTCGTAGTGCAGAGGTTTGCAGATGGCAACATAGCGGTCATAGGCCATGATGGTGAGAAGGGAATATTCTGCTCCAATCAAGAAGACCAGCAGAAAGACTTGTGCAGCACATCCTGAGTAGGAGATGTCCCTGGTGTCCCAGAGGGAATTGGCCATGGCTTTGGGAAGAGTGGTGGAGATGGAGCCCAGGTCGAGGAGGGAGAGGTTGAGGAGGAAGAAGTACATGGGGGTGTGGAGGCGGTGGTCGCAGGCGATGGCAGTGATGATGAGGACGTTTCCCAGGAGGGCAGCCAGGTAGGTGCCCAGGAAGAGCCAGAAGTGCAAGAGCTGCAGCTCCCGTGTGTCTGCGAATGCCAGGAGGAGGAACTGGGTGATGGAGCTGCTGTTGGACATTTTCTCCAGATGGACTCAGGGGCCTGTGCAAGGAGGAAAAGACAGTGACAAGTGAGGACAGACCTCTCTTTGCAAATCAAAGACTTTTTCTCATACACTCTCCACTCTGCCACACACACCCCCCTTTTTCCTGCCTGGCAGGACCTTTGTTCAGCTCCCTGGATGCAGTTGTGGTTTGTGCTGGCTGAGTGTGCTGAGAAGAGCACACTGCCCGTGGGCTCCCAAGGCGTCCATCATGCCCTAGTTCAGGGTCTACCTGGGAGCAGTGTGGGTGCAGGGCCCAGATCCGATAGTCAGAATTCCTCAGACAAAATCCCTTGAAATATTGAAGGGCTCGTCAGCACCTGCACCCCCAGTACTAAAGGAAGTTGGTTGCACAGAAAGGTTTAGGCTTTTGTTTGTTGTTTTGGACAGCCCTTCCCCATCCCCTCCTTTCTTCCCTGGGGAATCTCCTCTATGTCAGCAATCCTGAGCATCTCTGCTGCACTCAGGCTAAGCAGCAGAAGGATTTGCTGGGGCTTAATGCAGAGGAAGGCAAGCGGGTCTGTCCATTTGCCTTGCTCCCAGCTGCCCTGTGCTTGCTCCTTCTTGAGCTGGAGAGGCATTGCCCTCCGATGTTACCCTGAGAAGAAATCGGGCCCTGCTGACAGCAGAGGGATCCGCTGCAGATCGCTAAGGGTCTCACCATGCACAAGCTCCTTCCCTTGCAGGTGAAGACTCCCCTGTTTTTTCCATCTTGCAAGATTCCCCTCCAGAGATGTCTAGGCTGTGCTCCGGAGCTGTGAGCATCCCTGATCCCCACAGCACCCTTCTGACAGGCAGAAGGACCCTTCCCTGCCAGGGATCACTCCTTCTACCTGCAGCTTCTCCCTGCAGTGCCGTGGGGAGCTGCCTGGGCAGGCTGAGTGCTGACCTGACAAGCGACAGAGTCCCTGACCCATCCCATCCCCCTGGGGTGCAGGGACCCTGCTCAGAAGGACAGCCCTGAGCACCCCGGGAGCGCACCCAGCTTCACACCTTTCATGTTCTGAAATGAATGACAGATGCTCTCTGACCTGTCTGAGCGTCTTCCTTCAGGCAGAGAAGGAAGAGAGAGAAAGGAACTTGTGAGTTTGAAAGAAAACTAAATGACTTTAACGATAAATATAAAATAATAAGAAGAAAATAATGAAATAGATAGAATATATACAAATACATATCAAACTCCCAGGATGATGATCATGTCACAGGTAGGCACTAGGAATGTCCCAGACCGGACTCAGTGATCGACGGGAGCTGGATTCTGGATCTGGATGCAGGAACGCACAGGGCGGAAAAACCCACTGCATCAGGAGAGGCGCTGGAGCTGAGTAAGGCCACCCGATCTGCTCCCCGTGTAACAACCAGTGCAACTCAGAAAAGGCAACGGGTGATAGCAGTAGGTGACGCTCTTCTGAGAGGCACGGAGGCACCCATTCGCTGACCTGACGCACCCTCTGGAGAGGTGTGCTGCTTAGCGGGGGCTCGTATCAGGGATGGCGCCGAGAGCAGTCCTCTGGCTGTTATCTGCTGCTGCTGTTTCACATGGGCACCAGTGATGCATCCGGGAGCAGCCTGAAGACGATGAAGAAAGACTATAGAGCCGTGGGAGCAGCATTCAGGGACTCTGGGGCACAGGTGGTTGATTCGTCCATCATCCCAGTCAAAGAGAAGGGTTTGAAAGGTTCAGTCAAAGCTGGCCAGTCAATAAATGGCTACAGGACTGGTGCCACAGCCAGGTGTTTGGCTGCTTAGACCATGAGACTCACTTTGAGAAACCGGGTCCCCTGGGGCCTGATGGGGTCCATCTGTCAGAGAAGGGGAAGACCAGCTGGAGGGCATGGAGCTCCACCTGGGGATGGATAAGGAGCGGATCAAGAGCTTGTGGGTCAGGATTAAAGGGAGGGCAGGGACAGGTGACATTTCAGTAGGGGTCTGACAGAGGCCACCCCACCAGGAAGACTGTGCAGATGAGGCCCTCTATAGGCAGATTGGAGCAGCCTCACGTTCACAAGCCCTGGTCCTCATGGGGGACTTCAGTCACCCTGATATCTGTGGGAGGGAGAACACAGCAGGGCATAAGCAATCCAGAAGGTTCCTGCAACGTGTTGATGACAACTTCCTTCTCCAAGTCACAGAGGAGCTAACGAGGAAAAGGACCATGCTGGACCTTGTTCTCACCAACATGGAGGGGCTGGTGGGGAATGTGAAGCTCAAGGGCAGCCTTGGCTGCAGTGATCATGAGATGGTGGAGTTGAAGAGCCTTAGGGCAGCGAGGAGGGCGCACAGTAAGCTCACTACCCTGGACTTCAGGAGAGCAGACTTGTGCCTCTTCAGGGATCTGCTTGGCAGAGTAGCATGGGATAAAGACCCGGAGGGAAGAGGAGCCCAAGAAAGCTGGCTAATATTCAAGGATCACCTCCTCCAAGCTCAGGAGCAATGCAACCCAACAGAGAGGAAGTTGGGCAAAAATGCCAGGAGGCCTGCATGGGTGAACAAGGAGCTCCTGGGCAATCTCAAAGAGAATAAGGAAGCCTACAGAGGGTGGAAGCAAGGGCAGGTAGCCTGGGAGGAATACAGAGAAATTGTCCGAGCAGCCAGGGATCAGGTTAGGAAAGCTAAAGCATAGATAGAGTTAAATCTGGCCAGGGGTGTCACGGACAACAAGAAAAGCTTCTATTGATATGTCAGTGACAAAAGGAAGATGACGAAAATGTGGACCCTCTCAGGAAGGAAATGGGAGACCTGGTAACCTGGGACATGGAGGAGGCTGAGGTACCCAATGACTTTTTTGCCCCGGTGTTCACCGGCAGGGGGTCCAGCCACACGGCCCAAGTTGCAGAAGGCAAAGGCAGGGAATGGGAGAATGAGGAACTGGCCACTGTAGGAGAAGACCAGCTTCAAGACCATCCGAGGAACGTGAAGCTGCACAAGTCCATGGGACCTGATGAGATTCATCTGTGGGTCCCGAGGGAACTGGCAGATGGTTTTCTACCAGCCCTATGCTTTCTCAACCCTCAGCCTTTGCAGTGGGTACAAGCCTTGTCTGCCAAACACCTTCACTCCTGTCAGGCTTGTAAAAGGCCCACACACATCTGGGCATGCCCAGTGTAAGCTGACCTCCACCCAAACCTGGAGCCCCCCTGGCCTTGTAGGCTTGGAGGGGCCAGGTCCCCTCTGTCCAGGGCTGGGCACAGCTTCTCCCTGGCAACTTCCCTGAGGAGCACTCCTCGTGTGTGTCAGCCTGTCCCCTGGCCCAGGTGGCACAGTGGCTGCTGGGGCAGGGCTGAAGTAGCTCAGCTGGGAGAGCGTTAGACTGAAGATCTAAAGGTCCCTGGTTCAACCCCAGGCTTCAGCAATGATTTTCTCCCTTTCATTTTTGCAGAGCCCCTCTGCCTTCTTCCAGCCTGCCCCAGCCATGCTTGCTCCATCACCTCTTGCCAGAGCACTGGCACTGCCCTGGAGCTGTGAATCTGCGGCTCAGAAGGAGCCTTCCTCCAGGGCCACAAGTCCCCATCCTCCCCCTGGGCAGGACTCTCCATTCAGTGCTGCTTTGGGGTGGTGTCCAGCTGTCCCCCCTTCCCTGCTCCACAGAGATGGGGATCTCTCCTCTGTAGGGTCTCTGTAAAGACCCTGTTCCTCTCCTCTTTGTCACGCTTGATGGTGCACACTCTGCTTCCCTCCTCATGCACCTCCTTCACTTTGTCTTCAGTTCCCAGACCAGAGGCCACCGTCCCCCCAGTCCCAGGGACAGGCACTCCCTGGAGCCGAGCCCTGAATGGCAGCATCCTTCCTGCAGGGGGGTGTTGCAGCCACACCTCTGATGTGCCCAGGACAGTTGGCAAAACCATGCTGAGGGTCACCCACTGCAGTGCACGGGCGTCAGTGATGTTTAGTCCCACTCTGTCCTGAGTGGAGTTTCTTGGTCCCCTTTGCCCCCCTGCTGCAGTGATTGATATGCCCTCTCTGGGCATCAGCCCCATGGAGATGGAAGCCTGCCCTTCACCCCACCTCCAGGGATGCTGTGGGGCAAAAGAAGTGCAGGAGGAGACCCAGTACCTGGATGAGGGTCTGTGAGATTTCTGCCCGTGTCTCCCCCACAACACACCCTGGGGTGTCAATAAGAGCCTGAGGGCACCTCACCCCAGGGAGGCCATGTCCCTCACCCTCTTGTACTGCTCCTCCTGTGGAGCTGGGGACAGATGTGGCACAGAGTTGTGTTGTCCTGGGTGGCAGAGGAGGCTCAGGGGAAGAGGTTTGTTCCTCTCCATCCAAACACGGTGGGCCAGAGCGTGGGAGCAGTGCCTGCAGCAAGAGCCTCCTTCTGCCCCATCACCCTGCAGAGACACTGAAGAGGTAGTTCTCTGCAGTGCAGCCCTGTGCCAAGATTAGGCCCCAGTGGAGAGGCAGTCCAGCCTTCCCCCATCGCAGGAGGATCCAAGTGCTGCTTTGTGCAGAGGATCCCCGGGCACCCAGGGGACAACAGGGTTGCCTTGTCATAGACACGTCATGGGAGCAGAATGTCTCTTCTGCTAGCAAGTGTGAAGGGGATGTTGCTCAGTGGTCAAGCGCCCACTGTGCATGTGGGAGGTCCCTGGTTTGATCCCCGGCATCTCCAAGGGTGTTCTTCTCTGAATCCCCAGCCTCAGGCAAGCACAGGCTGGAGCTGGAGCCTCTGGTCCTCTCCAGGCACTGTGGGCCTGCCCTGCCCACCCAGGGCCTGGCTGTGGGGTGAGGAGGGCTCTGCCTCTTTTGAGCCCCCTCTCACAAGAGAGGCAGGCGGCTGTGCTGGACCTGAGCTCAGGTCACTGCCTGCACAACAGACCCACCCCACCCACCACCCAGGGACAAGGTTGGGCAGCAGAGTGCCTGTGAGGAGATCTCAGGGAGGGGGGAGACATCAGCAGCACACGAGGAATCCTTTCTGGCTGCACTGAGAGATGTGGTGTGAGGGTGCTGCTCCAGCCCGGGTGTCCTTTGGAAGCAGAGCCACGCTGCCGTGGTCTGAGTCTGAGATGGTCCTGTCTGCAGGTGGAGATCCAACACCACGTGGGATGCACCCCTCTGTGCCAGCAAGTAGGGGTGTCTGAGCTGGATGAACCTGGACAGGCCTGTGGGACTCCCAGCTGGAGGGATGACACCTCTTACCCCGACCCTGTCTCCTCTTTCCTCTGCCATCACCACTGGCTTGAGCAGAGCCTCAGCTCAGGGCACCCAGAGCTGCTGAGGTCAGGCACAGTCCTGCAGAGGTGGAACTGGTGGGGCCAGAACCCACCTCTTTTACTGGCGGCATTTGGGTCTCCGTCCACCCCGTTCCAGTGAGAAGAGTGAGACACAAGCCTGTCCACAGCCGTGCAGGAGATGGTGTCCCCACCATGCCCCTTCCCCACCCCCATGTTTTTGTGCTCTCTTCCCCCTATTTGGCCTCAGGGAGACACTACAACTCCTGGGCAGGCAAGCACAGCTCTGACTCAAAGCCCCAAAGGCTTTTAATAAGAGCAAATACAGGGGCATGGTGTAAAAACAGGGGATTACAAACAGAGGAACCACCTGGCAGCTTCTGCTGCCCATGGAAAAGGGAGACGGTTCCCTGGTGCTCACGGCTCTCCCAGCTGCACAGACCTCTCCTCCCTCCTGGCTGCACCCCACTTCACGGCAGGGACGGCTCTCCTGGCCCGGGGCTCAGGGACTGCTGTGCACTGAGATCCAGTGTCACAGCCTCTGTGTCCTCAGGGGGATGTGCCAGAGACACCTCTTCAGCATCATCGTAGCCCGTGCTCTCTGGGACAGGGAACAGACATCCCCCTTAGCTCCAGGGGCCTCAGCTCTTCTCTGGGAGTGCAGGGTTGCCCCTGCAAGCAGCAAGGCATGCCACTGCATGTTCATCCCATGAGGCACTCCTCCTGGACTCTACATCTCCTTCCTCCCTTCTCCTCACCAGTCCAGAGATGTTCAGCTCCCTCTCCCACCATTACTTCCCCCAAGGAAAACTCCTGGGGCAGGTGGCCCCGTCCCAGCAGGTCGGGCTCTCAGTATGGCAGCGATTCATCCAGCACCAGGGATGGCACCCCAGGAACCGGCAGCGCTATCTCCCCCTCTCACCTCCGGGTGCATCCTTGGGCCCTGCTCCTTCCTCTGGCACCCTGGGCATTTCCCAGTCTTCCTGCCCAGGGGCAGGATCCTCCCCCGGGTCAGAAACCTCCCTGGCATCATCATAGCCATCCGCGGGGTCACCTCCGGCCAGGACAGGGACGTCTGAAAGGAGAGGGGAGCTGGTGACAGAGAGAAGATACATCTGCAGAGCAGAGGATGGGAGGACGCGCAGGGACATGGGGCTCAGACATTGCTGTTGGCAGCCCCACAAAAGACCCCCCCATGTCCTCTCCAACTCTGATGCTGACACCCAGTGACACTGCTGTCCATCACATGTCTTCAGGGAGGAGAGATCCACCCCTTCCTGCCCCACATTACCTGGGGCTGGCCCCGGACCATCCTCCTCCCTGCTGTCCCCGGGGTAGGACTGCAGCTTGGTCAGGGACCCCTCTGAAGAGGCGCCTGGAGAGAGGCACAGTGGGTGTTATGGGAGTGCGCTCTGCTGACATGGCTTGTGGCCAGCACTGCTGTGGACGGGGGACCCCCAGAACCACGGCTGCATGGGGACGAGGGCTCAGGACTCACCCTGCTCCCCTGGGACAAACCCCTTCTCAAAGGGCCTCCCAGAGCTGCCCTGGGACAGCCCCTTCTCTCACCCCTCATGTAACCCCCAGGGTGCAGGGGCAGGCAGAGAGGGGCTGTCCCCAGCTGGGACAGGCAGAGCTGGTGGGGAGAAAGCTTCTCTCCTGGGACCAGGACCTGGCTGCTCTTCCCACACATCCCACAGCCCCAGCGCTGCAGGGACCTTGGGCCAGGGGGCTGCAGGGGGCGTCAACCCTGGGTGGGGACCAGGGGAAAGGCACTGTAGATGTGTCCTCAATGAGGGACGCGCACCAACCTGAGCCGCTGAACCTTGCCTGCTTCTCCCATGCTGGGCTGTAACCAATCTCCTCGTACACAGCCTCAGGGAAGGGCTCCTGAGCTCTCTCAGAGCCTGCGGACAGAGACAGAGCTGGCCCAGGGGTGGTCAGAGAGAGGATGGCATTCCGCAGGTAGGAAACACCAATTCCCCCAGCTCTGCCTTTACCACTCACTGATAGCCCACACCAGCCCTGGCCTTGCCAGGAGGCATCTTCCCCTGGAAGGGACCCACCTCTGCGCCCAGCCCTGGCGCGTCGCACTTGCCCGGCCAGGAGGGCCAGGAGCAGGCAGAGAAGGGCTCCCAGGATGATGCAGATGATGACGGGCAATGAGAGTCTCCCGCTGCCACTCAGACGGCCCCGGGTGAGATCTGCATGGCAGGAACACAGAAAGGGCAGTACCAGGCCTGGGAGAGGTGAGGGGCCGGGACAGCCCAGTCCTGATCCCCACTGCATCTTGACTAGGGGACTCCAGGGGATGAGGGATGGGTACGCTCCATCCTTACTGGGTAAATGACACTCCTTCCCAACCTCCCCACCTCCCTGCTACCCTGGTGCTTCCTCCTGGGAGAATTCACACCCCAGAAAGGAGCCCATTCCTTCTGGCTGTGGGTCACAGCCTGGGCCCGAGGAGAGCCAGCGCCAGTGGGGAGGACAGGTTACCTGCTCGAGGGGTTGGTGCTGCCGTCCTGGGTGCATCTGCAAGGAAGGAGAAGGAGAATAGGGCTGATGGGTGGGTGTGCAGGTACCGGGGAGCCTCCTCTCTGTCACATAGTGTGTGTGTGTGTGTGTTTGTGTGCACACGTGTGCATGTGCAGACATCCCTGACACTTCCCACCAAAACTGCCCCTCCTGCACCGCTGGTGAGGGTGGCCAGGAAGGAGCCCACGGCCCTACTCTGGCCACAGGGCAGGACAGAGCATGCAACCCAGTGATGGCCCTGGGGGCTGCAGGGCCCTGCGGGCAGAAGCTGGAGGACATCCAGCCCCACAGAAGCTGCTGCCCACTTGGCAAAAGGCTCCCGTGCTCTGCAGCGATGGCCTTGCTCTCAGGACCTCTGGAGCCATGACAGGACCGAATGGGGGAAACGGCTCCTTGCTGATACTCTTGTGAGGAGCATCAGCCCTGCCACTTACTTGAGCAGCGCACAGCAGCGTCCTCCTTATGGCGGCAGGCACCGCTGTCCCCATGCCGGGCCCAGCAGTCCTGCAGAGACAGCTCTGTCCCCCGGCACTCCACCTGCTCCAGCCAGATGGGGCCGGTCCCCTCCCCAAATGCAGCCTCAGGCAGGGCAGACACCGCAGGGCCACAGCCCAGCTGCCTGCATGCCACCTCGGCATCCCGCATGTCCCACCAGTCGTCACACACCGTCCCCCAGGAACCACGGTGCCAGACCTCCACTCTGCCAGAGCACCCGTTCTCGCCTCCCACGGCACGAATCTTCTCCCTGTCTGGAGAAGGCAGAGAGCTCCCAGGGCAGCGGGACAGCAGGCAGAGCCCTGCCAGGCAAGAGGGGCACGCAGAGGAGCAGCTACCTGTGCAGCTCGTGGTGCTGGGGCACGCAGCCGTTGGGGCTGGGAGCAATTCTGGCTGACGCCCTGCAGAAGGAAATGCTGAGGTGAAGGGGCTGTTGCAGGGCATGGTGCAGCAGAGAGCGGGGCTGAGTTATGCACGTGCCACCTCAGTTACGGCAGCACCTGAACCCCGGTCACTCAGGGGACACGCAGTGTGAGGGACCCTGACTGCTCAGCCCCAAAGGGACCCTGGACCTCACAGCAGCAGCAGGGTGCCCATGGAAGGGACACTGCTGGGACCCCTGGCTGTTCCCTTCTGAGACCTTGCCTCCAAAAACCTCTTCCCTGCCCAGGCAAAGCTGGGAGCCCAGCTGGCAATTCCCCTGCTGGTGAATGTGTGGGGCTCTGAGGGCTGAAGTCCCATTTTTGCTACCAGCAGCAGAAGTATCTGGCATGGAAAGAAAGAGCCTCGGCAGAGCCTGTCTCTGCGTTTGACCATGCCCAGCAAGGAGCAGGAGCTGGGGAGAAGCTGGTGCTCGGGTAGCTCAGAATTACCATTGCAGGTGATGTGGGTCTCATCTTGCAGGTCATCACATGACTGTGGGTTCCAGGGATCAGACAGACACTGCCAGAAGGAGCTGTTTCTCTCCCCACACTCCACATGATCCAGCCAGGCAGGGCCAGACAGCCTGCCGGGGGACAGTTGTGTTTCCAGGGTCTGTATGTCCCCGCAGCCCAGCTCCTTGCATGCCAGCGACATCGTTTTGCGAGTCATTGAGTTGGAGCAAACGCTCCCCCACGTCCCATTGTAGAAAACCTGCAGGCGCCCGGAGCAGTTGTTGCTGTTCTCCAGCCTCAGGGCCACGAACTCTGGGAGGAAAGGCACCGAGGGGGAACAGGCTGGTGTGGGGCTGTGGCAGCAGGGACGCCTCTGCACAACCCACACCCTCAGCCAGGCAAAGGAACGGCCAGCAAGTCCCTCTTGCACCCACGGGCAGAGAAATGTCCCTGATGGACAGACAACCCTGCCCTCCCTGCAAACCATCAGGGACAGCTGAGCTCCCCAGGGACCCCTGAAGGGACTGAAGTGACCTGTGGGTGGGTGTCCCCAGGATGGGCTTTGTCAGGGGCTCAGAGGTGGCCAGTAACAGCCTCGGCCATTGCCGGCCCTCCCCTCGTCCCAGCCTGCCTGGGCACTGGGCTCCCACCGCAGCCCCTGGCACAGACCTGAGCAGACGACTCCTGCGTCCTCTTTGTGCCCGCAGTCGTGCTGCCCCCAGGACCCTGCCGGGCAGTCCCAGAGAGCAGCTTCGGCCCCGGAGCAGTTCACTCCATCCAGCCAGATCTGACCAGAGCCTTTCCCAAACTGAGTGGAGCCAACCACCTCCACCGCCCCTCCACAGCCCAGCTGGCGGCAAACGACGGCAGCATCGGACAGGTCCCAGTCGTCATCGCAGACGGTCCCCCAGCGTCCCTGGTAGTAGACCTCCACTCTCCCAGCGCAGCGCCCAGGCCCGTTCACCAGCTGCACCCGCCGGCTCCCTGCAGCAGGAAGAAACCCCAGCTGCCGTCACGGGCTGGCTGCCCACCCAGCCCAGAGCCTGGGGGGCCCTGCGGTGCCACTCACCCCAGCAAACGACCCCCACATCCTCGGCAATCCCTGCGTCCAGTGCACTCTCAGGCAGGGAGGTGTTGCAGAGGGTCAGGTTGGCCTCATGCCCTGCGCACTGGACCCCTCGAAGCCCCATGGGACCAGTCCCTCGCTGAGGCTTCGGGGGGTTGTAGGCTGTCTCTGCCTCTCCGCACTGCAGCTGCCGGCACACCACGCTGGCCTCCTTCAGATCCCACTGGTCATCCAGGACTCTGCCCCACGTCCCGTGCTGGAAGATCTCCACTCGCCCATCACACCGGCTTCCTCCACCCACCAGCCGCAAGGATGCAAAGCGATCTGGGCCTGGGGAGAGCAGCCATGCCCCAGTCCTTGGTGGCATCGGGGAGCCTGGCAGCCTGCAGCATGTCTCCAGGCTCTGGCACCCTTGCAGAGGGGCCCAGAAGGGAAATTCCTTGCAGAAGCAGCTCGCCTGCCTGCCTCCAGCCCCCAAGGAGAGCTCCTTGTGCAGGGCTCCATGGGGTGCTTTCCCAGTCCCCGAGCCTTCCTGAGTAAGACGCCAGCTTTGCTCTTGGTGGGGCAGAGCCACAGAGCACGTCCCTGCCAAGGCAGTTGGGGCAGCTCCCGCAGGAGGGAGCAGCAGCCAGAAGTGGCCACTACTGAGACACGGGACAGAGCCCACACGTCTCTGCCCATCTGCATCCCTTGGGATGGGGGACTGGGAGCCAGAGCAAGGTGGGCCTTTGCCATCAAATGGGAAAAGTTTGGGTCCTGTGCTGACCAGAAACCAGCCCCACTCTGCAGCTAACCCCCAGGTCTGATGCTGCTGCTGTTGGCCCCCGGGCAGCACCTCTGGCTGTGGGATTGGGCTCTGTGGGACTCTCTGTGGGGTGGGACAGGGCTGCCTGCAGGCAGAGGGATGGAAACAAGCTCCACAGCCACGTCCCTGGCCCATCCCACTGTGGGAAGGTAAAGGAGCCTGGGCCTGGCGGTGGCCCCAGGGCCGGAGCTGCTGCCCTGAGGGGGAAAGACACTGGCCCCTGTTCAGTCCTCTGCTCTGTCACAGTGGAGTAGTCAGTCTGAGCAGGCAAAGTGCTCCAGATGTCCCCTGGTGACGCCTTGCACTGCCACAGCGTCCCCTGCTTTGGGAGACCATGTAGCACGTAGGGAGAAAACGGAGTTAATTGAGTGTTTTCCCAGCACTCACCTGAGCATATGACAGCAGCGGCGTTCCCATGAGAGCACGGTGACATCCCCAGTGAGGTCACTAAGCACTGGCCCAGGTGGGATTCAGTCCCGTCACAGTGGAATGAGTCTCTCCAGATGGGGCCAGTGCCTCTCCCAAAATGCCCTCCTCTGGGAACAGACTCAGCGAATCCACAGTTGAGGTGACGACAGAGAACGTGGGCCTCTGAGAGATCCCAGTGGGAGGCACAGAGGGTGCCCCAGGTCCCCAGCACCTGGACCTCCACCCTCCCCTCACACGCCGTGCTGCCATTCACCAGCCTGAACCCTGTGTACTCTGGGGACAGAGAAGGATGAGATGGGGCAGTTTGTGATTTTGCTCCTTTGGGTGGTGGAATAGAGGCTAAACGGACACGCTTCCTTTCTCCTCCTTCTGCACAACATTAGGGCTGCAGACAAACATTCAAGGTCAGGTCTAATGGGGCCCTCCACAACCTGATCTAGTTGAAGATGTCCCTGTTCATTGCAGGGGGGTTGGACTAGATGACATTTAATGGTCCCTCCCAACCCAAACCGTTCTATAGTTCTATGATCACCCCTCCTGTCCTCACACCCAGCACAGCGCAGTCCCTGCCCTGATCCCCTGTCTTCAGCCCAACCCCCGTGTTAACAGCCTGCCCTGAGTCCTTACGTGTGCAGGTGACACCGGCATCATGCGCGTGGGTGCAGGGCTGGTCCCTGGGGGACCCTGTGGGGCAGGAGGCGAGAAGGGATTCATTCCCCACACACTGGAGCTCCCTGTTCCACATGGGACCAACCCCTTCTCCAAAGTGAGCTGCCTCATGGACAGACAGGGCTGTGCCACACTGCAGATCCCTGCAGACCACATCGGCAGCTTTGGGACCAAAGTCTGAGTCACAGACAGTTTTCCACTGGTTCCCATCACGGATCTCCACTCGTCCTGAGCAGGGGCTATCCCCTCCAACCAGCTGGACAAATCCTGGAATGACCAAAGAACCCTGTGAATTCCCAGAGCCCTCTCTTGGTTACATGTCCCACCATGTCCCACCTCATCTGCCTTGGGGCAGTCACAGCCAAAGAGCCTCTTAAGAATCTCCCAGTGGGTGCTGATGGTACAAACACACCAGGGAACCCCTGCTGCTCCTCTGACATCATCACAGCACTTGTGGGTTGTTTTTTCCCCCAAACCCACAGCCACAGGAATCACTTAGAAGAACTGATGCTCTCCTGGAGACCCTGGGCTACCTGGCATTGGCCACATGCACTGCAGCGCCTGGAGAACTTGAACCCAAGGAGATGCACTGAGGCTCTGTTGGCTGCTGCGGTCTTCTCTGCCCCACCGAGCTCAGAGCCAGGCTGAGGAACCCCTTGGAGCCACCAGAACAGCACCCCATGCCCAGGTGGTTCTCACTTTGTTGGGGTACTGCTATTAGATGGGACATGCCAGAGGGAAGAGATGTGGTGCGGGTGTACCTGCAGTCTCTGTCTGCACCAGCCCCTGGCTCCAGCGCCTGTCCAGGGAGGGGTCCTCAGCCAGTGCCAGAGGACACTGCCAGGTGTGCACATCCCCGGCCACCAGTTGGGAGAGGGCAGGAGAGCGGGCAGAGGGGCAGCCCTGGGATGACACCAGCTCCCAGTGCAACGACAGGCACAAAGGACAGCCAGAAAGCGCTGGCAAACCCCTGTGGCGCAGGGCAGGCAGGGGCTGGGGTGGGCAGGAGAGGCTGGGCAGCAGGTCGGCACTGCCTGCACAGGGTTGTCTCCCTGTGGGATGGCTCTCATGGGGTGACTCTGGAAGAGGAATGAGGTGGCCACGGGCCATCCTGCTCTTCTGCCCAAGCTCAGTGCTCCTTTCCTCTGAGCAGCCCCTCCAATTAAGGAGACTTGTGTCTTCCAGGGGACAAAACTCAGAATTCCCAGGCCACCTTGGGCCTTCCCTGGGGCTGTGGGTGGCCATGTGAGCTACTCTCAGTGCCTCTGGCATGGGGGAACATGGTCCTCAGTGCCAGACAGCTCCTGTATGAACAGGAGAAATTTGGGAACCAACCAAGACTACGGAGCAGGGTGGCCATTCATCTCCCAGCCCCAGGCACCAACAGAGGGTGGGCTGAGCTGCCTCGGGGGTCAGGCAGTGGTGGGTTCCTACTGGGCATTCCTCAGGGACTGGGGAAACCAGCAATGACAGTCCCAGCTCGGCAGGGTGACCAGACACACTCCAGTAACCCCTTGTTGCTCCCTGAGGGCACATCCAGCCCCCTTCCCCCATCCCGGTCAAAACAGTGGGGAATGGACTGGCCCCATACCTGAACATGTCACTCCAGCATCCAAACTGTGATCACAGAATTTTTGAGTCCATTCTGTGTTTGTGCAATCAGAGAGTGCAGCCTCATTACCATGACAGCTAACACCAAACATCCAAATGGGGCCAGATCCTGCCCCAAAGTATCCATACTGAGGAGCTTCAAGAGCAGACCCACAGTCCAGCTGCTTGCAGACCACTGCAGCACCATTCATGTCCCAGAATATACCACACACAGTCCCCCACTGGCCCTGGAGTTTCACCTCCACTCTTCCAGCACAGCGTCCGCCACCATTTTCCAGCCTCACCTCCGCAGCACCTTCAGACACTGACATGGGACCTGTCAGGAGAGCACCGAGCCCCAGACTCCAGGTCTGGAGGTCCCCCCTGCCCAGGCTGAGGCACCGGCACCAGGTGGGAGCCCTCCCCCTTCCGGGCTGTCTGTAGGCAGGGTGCAGGTCCCTCCTCTCCCCACAGCCTGTGCAGGCTGGGGGTGCACAACTCCAGCCCTGCTGGGCCATTCACTGTCCCATAGCCCTTGGAACCTCCTCCCACTCCAGTGGCCTCCTTCCCATGACCACTCCACACATCGTGCCTCCAGGCCCTGCACGGGGCACCCAACTCCTCCCCAGCCCAGCACCCCTGAAAAGCCCTGTCCCCCCAGGCTCGCAGCTTCCCGTTCCGACCACCTGCCCTGGCACCACCCAAACTCACACCGCCCAAACTCACACCACCCCCAGGCCTTTCTCAGTCCTCAGGGAACATCAACATGATCCCAAGGATCCCCCAAACCCATGTCCCCTCCTCACCCCTGGTGTCAGCCCAGCCCCCGTGCTTGTTGGGAGCCCCAAGGAAAGGAACTTCTCTAAAACCTGTGGGTGCAGACAACCCTCGTTCTCTGTGGGGCACAAACTGCCTTCCTGGTGTTGGGGCTCCCCTGAAGCCTGGAGCCATGGTCAGCCTCGGGGGCACAGTACGGGGGCACAAGAGGTCCCAAAAGGGTAACCCAGGATGAGTTGCTTTAAATACAGCCAGGCACAGGCTGCCCTAAACACTTGAGCTCTGGAAGTGGAGATACCCTCTCCCACCCAGATGGAAGCAGGTACAGGCTGTGCCCATGCTCAAGTGCATGGACTTGAGCACCTTCTAGCCCTCATTTCAGTGGCACTGAAATCCCAAAGGGATCTTGATGACCCTACTGGTACCAAAGGCTCTGGGCTATGAGAAAAGGGAGCCAGCACTTACCTCTGCAGAGCTGCAGGCAGAGGAGCAGCCACAGCACCAGAGGGGACAGGAATCCCTCCATTCCCATCCTGAGCCTCATCCCTGATGGCACAGCCCTGCTGTACCCCACTCCTTGTCACGTCTCCTAGGGACTCATGGTGACAACGATGATGGGAGGGTAATATATCTCTGCAGATGCCGACCCAGCTGCGGGAGGAGCCAATCGAAGCAGCAGCACCTTTTTAGACATTATCGGGAGCTATCTCCCCTCCGACACAGCCCAGCCCTCCAATGAACTTCTCCAGCGCCGTTCATGACCATATATGAAGGACATACATGTACCACTGCGCGTATCACGGTCGCTGTGGTGGCGGATTGTCATGGGACAAGCTGGGTGTGGAGGGAATATGAGTTGGTCACTCCTTGCACCTCGCTGTGGGGACCGGGAGCACTGAGCATCTCTTACGCTGGCCTCATCCATGAACCCAAGAGGCAAAGTCCAGCTGTCCCCGAGCTGTGGGAGCCATGGAGCTGGGACTGCACAGGGGTCTGTGTCAGGATGGGGAGGAAACCACCCCTGCCCCTGCTACAGACCCCTTTGTGCTGGGAGCAGCAGCCGGGAAAAGGCCTTGGCCAGGGCAAGAGCTCCATCCCAGCAGTGCTGGGTTGTCCAGGCCTCCCCACAGAGCCCATGGTCGGTCCCTCGCAGCAGCTGGAGCTGGGACACGTCCCTGCCCTGGCAGCAGACATGCAGCCCAGAGGCTCAGACGTGTCCCTGACTCTCAGCGTGTCACCGAGGGGCCGTTATTCCCCGCGGGCGGATCGGGAGCTGGAGCCTGCAGGTGCACAACCCACAGCCCACGTGGCCTCGCAGCGCTCCCCGCGCTCCCCCCGTAGTGCCCGGGCAGGAAGTCTGTGGTTTCCTCCTGGCGCCGTGCCCAGGCACATCCCTGCCGTGCCCCCGAGACACCCCCACCCTGACTGCTCTAGCCAGGGCTGCAGGGGCTGCTCCTTCGGCCTCGCAGGCACGCCGCCGGGCAGCTCCCGTCCCCCATGATGCCGCTGTGATGCACGCGGCCACTCTGCACCGACCCCACGGCCACGGGGTGCCGTCGGTGACGTGACCTCACATCCCTCCTCCTGCCAAAGCTGTGTGCTCATGGGTTATACTGACAGTGACCTCACACTCTCCTCCTTCTGCCGCTGTGTGCTCAGGGCCTATACTGATGGTGACCTCACTATGGGCTTCTGCTGAGGATGGTTCTTCCAAAAAGCCCTATTTAGGTGGGATCTAAATACTCTTTTAATGACAACAGAAGCACCCACACAACCGCATGCCTACTCCTTGCATAAAAGCTACTCTGGCACCAGTGAAATCACAAGATCATTCCAAAGCCACGTATATATTCTTGGCCTATCTGCCACTCAGCCTCTGATGATGTCAGAGCATCTAAGCCTGACATGGACCTGCTCCTGGCCTATCATGTGTTCGGACAACAGTGGCCTCACAAACACGTACACAAGCTATTGCTTGGCTCTTAACCTATCAGAAACTCAGGCACCAGTGACACCACAACAACCGACACAACCCAGGGGTCTACTCCTGTCCTATCAGACACTAGGACAGCAGTGACCTCACCGGCACCTAAACAACCCCTGGGCCTCTTCCTGGTGTATCAGCTAATTGGTCACAAATGACCTTGCAAACACCTACACAAGACAGGTGCTTACTCCTGGCCTACCAGATTCTCAGGCACCTGTACCTCAAAATATCCAACTCAACACGTTTCTCCTGGCATGCTCAGGCACCAGTGACCTCACAAGCACCTACACAATCCATAGGCCTGTTCCGGGCCTACTAGCTACTCAGACATGAGTGACCTCATAAGCACAGACACATACCATGGGTCTGCTCCTGGCCTGTCAGGTACTGAGGCAAGGACGATCTCACAAAACCTACACAAGCCATGGGTCAGCTCATGGCCTGTCAGCTGAGAGTGACCTCATAAGTACGTATCTGCCCATCTGCCATGTACTTCCTGGTGAGGTACTCAGGCTCCAGTGACCTCACAAGCCCCTATACAAGCTGTGTACCTGGTCCTGGCTTATCAACTACTCAGCCGAGAGTGACATCACAAGTACATACGCAAGCCATGTGTCTCCCTCTTGCCTATCAGCTACACAAGCACCAGTGACCTCACAGGCTCGTACAAGAGCCCTGGCCTTGCTCCTGCTCTATCAGCTACTCTGGCACCAGAGACCTGACCACCACATATCTACCTATTTGCTATCTGCTCACCTATGAGATAGGAGGAAAGAAGTGACCCCACAAGCTCCTACACAAACCATAAGCCTCCTCTTGGCCTGGTCACTCTGGCAGCAGTGACCTCAGAGGCACATATCAACCTATTTGCTCTGTGCTCGTACTTTAGGGGTGACCCAAGCCAGTAGCTAAAACCCCTCTCAGTCACTTGCTCACTCCTCCACAGCAAGATGTGGGAGAAAACTGGAAGGGCAAAACGAAAAAAAGAAAAATACAACAAAAAAAATAGGGCTGAGATAAAGACAGTTTAAGAAGTGGAGGGAAAAAAAAAAGAAAAAGAAACAAGTGACGGAGAAGCAATCACTCCCACCAGCAGACAAAAGCCCAGTCAGTCTTCAGGCAATGGCTGCTTTGCAGAAATTCCCCTCACAGGTTTAGCGCTGAACAAGGAATAGTTTGGCATGGATCATCTCTCTGGTCCATTTAGATCATCTGTCTTGACTTTGTCTCCTCCAAGACTCTTGCCCTCCCTCAGCCTCCCAACTGTGTCACAGAGTGAGAAACAGTGAAGGCCTTGATGCTATGCCAGCACTCATCAGTAATTGCTACATCAGCGTGTTCTCAGCACTGGTTTAGCCACCAGCACAAAGCACAGCACCATCTCATCTGCTATCAGGGAAATCAACTCCATCCCAGCAAGACTCAGGACCATCTGACCCCTTATTCCATACCGTTTGCATCCTGCGCAGGTCCTGCACTGTTCAATGCATTTGCAGCAACCACCAGCACCCCCTTCCCCATCCTTTGACATGACATACACACAGCACACTGGGTTTGGCTGGTGTGGCTCAGGTGGACGTGGACAAGTCCCAGCCCACTCCTGACTTCTCCTCTCACTCAGTTAATTGGAGTTTTTTTTAAAATGTCAATCAGGTCATCCACCTAAGGGCAAGGCAGAACATGTAGCACTGCCCTGCACCCCACGGTGGTCTGACAGGGATCTGTCATCTCCTCCACAACCTTGAGGAAAGGGGGCTCCCCAATCCACCCAACTTCTTCTTGGGACACCTCAAAATGCAGTTTGCAGTTCACTGGCCCATTGGCTCTTTTCCCTCGAGCACGTGGTGCTTTTGGGGAGGCCCTTTGCATCTTTTCTGCTTTGACCCCATGCGCATGTTCTTCTGCAGGTGGCATTTTGTCCTGGTTTTCCATTCTCATAGCCAGCATGGCCTGTGTCTTGCAGCACCGCTCAAAGCCCAGACTCTGCCCCAGTCAGCCCACACGGCCGCCCTGCAGCGCTGGGCTGGGCTGTGGGGGCCTCCCAGTGCTGCTCACAGGAATGGGCCCTTCTTTGCACCTGACAGGATTTGTTCTGGGGGCCCCATGGAGGTCTCCAGGGAGGGGGCAACAGTACCTGGGCATGTCCCAGCTTGTCCGTGCCCCAGCACCTTTCGGGTACCCCTTCACCCTCTTGAATCCCCCCCAGCCCAGAGCTGTGAGTACGTGTTCTGCCGCCTGGTAAAGTGAGGGACCCCGACATGGCCTTCTCCTTTTGTTTATGCTCACACTTAAACTTTAATTTTTCAGTACATTAAATCTTCATTGAAATAGATTTTATCCATTTCATAACTATACTTTTGTGATTATATTAAGTTCTGTACCTTTAAAAATATTTATTTTTTAGAAATGTGTATACGTATATACATATATAAGTATATCTATAAAAAATACTGTACCTATTTATATATAAATAATAATTTTACTGATAGAATTATACACTTCCTTTCAGACATCTATTTCCATATATGTATATATTGAATATAAATGTATATATTTTATATCCAAGCTCTTCCTAGGCCAAAGAAAGGAGGCAGCCAAACACAGGGGCTGCCTGAGAACACGCGGGTGTTGCGATGTCACAAGATGGCCATTAGCCAATCCCAGGGCAGAATGATGTTTAACAAAACGGCCGCTCACTACCATGAATGGCGGCACCCTGACCTAAAATGGTGGTCAAACCACAATGGCGGCCCCTGTGCATGTAGGGGAAGGGCCTTCCGGGTCTGATGTATTTCCGGGTGAACTGGACGGAGCGGCCGGTCCTGCCAGCCAATCACAACAGAGCACATGACCAGAAGAGAGAGAGTCTTCCGGGGCCAATGGCCCCTGTGGCTGCTGGGAGGTGGTGGGACTACTTGTTTTCCTGCCGAGTGGTTGATAACACCCTCAGGTTTGTGGTTGTTGCTCCGCAGTCGAGGCCTTTTGTGCTCCTCACACCACCCCGCCAGCGCGTAGGCTGGAATGCACAAAGGGTTGGGAGGAGACACAGCCGGGAGAGCTGCCCCCCACTGACCAACGGGATGTTCCACACCGCATGACGTCGTGCTCAGCATATAAACTGGGGGAAGAAGAAGGAAAGGGGGACTTCTGGAGTTACGGCGTTTTGTCTTCCCGAGTAACCGTTCCGCGTGATGGAGCCCTGCTTTCCTGGAGATGGCTGAACATCTGCCTGCCCGTGGGAAGTCGTGAGGGAATTCCTTGATTTGCTTTGCCTGCGTGCACGGCTTTTGCTTTACTTATGCACCTGTTCCTGTCTCAACTCACGAATTTCCTGACTTTTGCTCTTGTGATTCTCTCCCCCATCCAACTGGGAGGAGTGAGCGCGTGGCTGTGTGGTGCTTCGCTGCTGTCTGGGGTTAAACCACGGCACTGGTGCTCCCAGCCAGAACAAAAGTTTTATTAAAAAAAAACAATCTCCAGCCACTTTGGAGCTACTGAAACTTATATCACCGTCAGTGACACTTTCATTTGCAGCACTTTGGGAATTAAATAGCCACACCAACCTGAAAGTAATGGCTCCTGCCAGAGTTTAAACGTTGGGCAGTGGCGGCAGTGGCAGCAGTGGAGCAGCAGTTGTTGCGGCATGCTGAGAGGATGTCAAGGCTTGTGAGGTGCCCGGAGGAGCCTGAGGGTGTCTCTGGGCCCCTGGCACCTGTGGGCTGTGTGTGTGGAGGGACCAGCCGGCAGGCAACAGGTCTGGCAAGAGGGGTCAGCCGAGAGTTGTGCGGTGCATTGGCCCCCGCGGCCAGTTCAAACCACAGGACGCCACATATACCTGTTCCCTGAGGAGCAGCACGACGAGGGCGTGAAAACAGGGAGTGGTGTCAGCTGGGAGCAGTGCGACAGTTTGCCCAGCACTTTGCACAAGAAGGGCAGCGCACTCTGCCCGTTGTCGGGCTGCTGCCTCCTCTGCTCCCCAGGCAGGCGTAGGCTGCAGCCCTGATGGTAACCCCAGCACGCTGGTGGCTGTGCAAGCCCACCCAGAAACTTGAGGTCTCCAGGGAATTAGAATTAGAAGAACAACATATTTCAAATGAATTACCATCTTAGATGTAAAGGAGCCATTTTTCCTCGGAACTTCAAAGAGACTGTGTCCTGCTCAAAGAAAACGGTGTCCAGGCAGCACAAGTGCAAGGCGGAGGCTGAAATGCAAGCAGAAGCTCTAAAGGCTTCCTATGCTGTCACCTCCACCAAAACAGAACTCCCAAGGACTGAAATAGCTGTCCAGACCTCAGGTTGCATGGAGCTCCAGCACCTGGAAGTCCCCCTAGTAAGCAATGGCCATCATAGCTGCAAGTGTGCCCAGCTGGAAGAAGAACTCAAACCAGTAGGTGTGGTACCAGAGGAGCTCAACAGGCAGTGCAGTATCCGGGAACGTGAGGGAGAAATGGATGCGTGGTCCTGTGCGCTGTGCCACGCTGAGCACCAGCCCTGCCTTAATGCTGCCCAAGGGGAGGGTAAGCCTGAATTCCACCTCAGGCTGACTGACACAAGTAAGTCCTGGGAGGAAGGAGATTGGTCCCTTGTCTCTGGTCAGGGCAGGAGGAACCTTCCTCCTTCCCCTGAAGTGCCCCTGTGTAGCAGATGTGATGCTCTGGGGATGGAGAATGAAGAGCAGGTGAATAATTGGCAGGATTCAGGAAAAGCCGACCGTGCAAAGTTGATCCACCCACCCACCCGCATTAGAACCAGTGCCACCAGAAAAGCACATAAAGTATTAGTAATTGGGGATTCCTTATGGAGAAGCACCGAAGCAACCATTTGCCTTCCAGACAGTCTCTCTAGAGAAGTTTGCTGCCTATCAGGAGCTCACATTTGTGATGTCATTGAGAGGCTGCTGAGCCTGGTGAACCCTACAGGTTTTCACTCACTCCGATTCCACATAGGGACTAATGCTATTGCGACAAGGAAACTGAGAACCACCAGAAGACACTACATGTCCCACAGAGCAATGCTAAAAGGATCAGGAGCACAGGTGGTGTTCTCCTCTCTCCTCCTAGTCAGAGGAAGGGGTTTCAGAAGGGGGAGACAAACCCAACAGGTGAATGCCTGGCTTTGTGGCTGCTGGTGTCACACTCAAGGTTTGGGCTTCAGTGATCATGGAGTGAGCTTTGAGTAGCTGGATCTTTTGGGAGCTGATGGGATTCACCTGACCAAGTGGGACAAGACGGTCTTCACCAACAAGCTCACAAGACTTCTTAGGAGAGCTTTAAACTAGGCTTAGTGGGGGAAGGGGGTGAAGTTTCTTGCTTGCAGAGAAGAGCCAGGGGCTGCTGATGTATTAGGAACCACCAGGGAAACCCCTGTGAAATGCCTCAAAGGAATTAGGGCATCTTTCTCTAAAAAGGTGACATGATCCATAGCACAGCTGAAATGCCTCTGTGCCAATGCAGGTGTGCTGGGTAACAAAGTGGAGGAGCTGGAAGCCCTGTGTAGCAAGAGAGCTCTGATCTGATTGCTGTCACTGAAATGGGGTGGGATGAGTCGCATGACTGGGGCACTGCAATCGATGACTCTAAACTGTTCATGAGGGACAGGCAAGGAAGGAGGGGCGGGGGGTTGCCCTCCATGTAAAAGACTGGATTGACTGCACAGAGCTGTCTTGGAAAACCAGCAATGAACAGGTTGAGAGCTTCTGGGTGAAAACCAGTGGCCAAGCAAACAAAGGAAACCTTGTGTCTGGTGTTTCCTACAGAGCACCTGCCCCAGGGGAGCCTGGTGACAACGCATTCTTACTTCAACTAGAGGAAGCATCGTGCTCGCAGGATCTGATCCTGCTGGGGGACTTCAGTCCTCCTGACATCTGCTGAACAAGGAGCACAACAAGCTGTAAGCTGTTCAGGAGACTCCTGGAGAGTGTCAAGGATAATTTCTTCCTTGAGGTGATAGACAGCCTGGCCAGAAGAGAAGCGTCACTGGACCTGTTGCTCACCCACATGGAAGAACTAATTAGAGAGGTCCAGACTGATGGCAGCTTGGGATGCAGTGATCGTGCCCTGGTGGAATTAGCAGTCCTGAGGGGTACGGGCCTGGTGAAGAGTACCATCAGGAGCCTGAATTTTAGGAGAGCAAGCTTTCTGTTTTTTAAGGAGCTAGTGGATGGGCCCCCTGAGGAAACTGCCCTCAAAGACAAAGGTGCTGGGCAGAGCTGGCAGCTCTTTAAGGACGTTTTCTTCAGAGCGCAAGAGCTCTTGATTGCCACGTGTAAGAAAACATGCATACAAAGCTGGAGGCTGGCACAGCTTAGTAAGGACCTCCTGCTGAAACTACAGTGTAAGAAGGAAACACAGAGACAGTGGAAGCAGGGACATGTATCCTGGAAAGAATATAGGGATGCTGCCCGGTTGTGTGTGGGGGGGATCAGGAAAGCTAAGGCACAGCTGGAGCTGAATTTGACAAGGGATGTGAAGAATATTAGGAAGGGCTTCTATGGGTATGTTGGCCAGAAAAGGAAGTTTCAAGTCAATGTACCTGCCCTAAGAAATGGGACAGGAAAACTAGTTACAGCTGACATGGAGAAGGCTGAATTACTCAACCGTTTTTTTTGCTTCAGTTTTCCCTGGCAGTCAGTCCTCCCCTGTCTGTCAAGTCCATGAACTTCAAGGCAGGGACTGGGAGAATTAAATCCCTCCCATTGTAGCAGAAGATTAGGTTTGAGGTCACCTAAGGAACCTGAACGTACATAAGTCCACGGGACCCAACTCAATAAATCCTAGGGTCCTGAGGGAGTTGACTGATGCAGTTTTCAAGCCATTCTGCATCATATTTCAAACATCATGGCAGTCAGACGGAGTCCCCAGTGACTGGAAAACTGGAACCATCAGGCCCATTTTTACAAAGGGTAAAAATGAGGACCCTGGGAACTGCTGACCAGTCAGCTTCACTTCTGTACTTGGTACAGTCAGGGAACAGGTCCTCCTGGAAGATATGTCGAAACCGATGGAAGGCAGGGTGGTGACTAGACAGCCCTCAAGGCTTCACTAAAAGCATGTTATGGTTGAGAAATCTAGTGGCCTTCTAGAATGGAGTGACTGCATCTGTGGGAAAGGAAAGAGCAAGTAATGTCATCTACCTGGAGTTCTGTAAGGCCTTAGACATGGTGCCCCTCAACATTCTTGACAGTAAATTGGAGAGAAATGGATCTGATGGATGGACTGGTAGAAAGGTAAGGAGTGTGCTGGATGGTGGTGTCCAATAAAGTCAATGGCTCAATGTGCAAAGTGGAAACCAGTAACAAGTGGTGTCCCTCAAGGGGACCAGTACTATTGAATATTTTCATCAATGACATAGAGAGTAGGATTGAGTGCAGCCTCAGCAGGTGGTCAGATGACAGCAAGCTGAGTGGTGCAGTTGATAACGCTAGAGGGAAGGGATGCCATCCAGAGGGACCTTGAGCGACCGCAGGAGTGGGGGCATGTGAACCTGAAGAAGTTCAAGGCCAAGGGCAAGGTCCTGCAACTTGGTTGAGGCAATCGCCAGCATCAGTAGAGACAGGGATGAATGGATTGAGAGCAGCCCTGCAGAGAAGGAAATGGGGACACTGGTGAGGGAAAAATTGATCATTACCCTCCGATATCTACTTGCAACCCATAAAGCCAACTGTATCCCGAGCTGCATCAAAAGAAGCATGGCCAGTAGGTCGAGGGAGGTGATTCTCCCCATGCACTCTGCTCTTGCAAGACCCCACCTGGTGTACTGTGTCCAGCTCTGGTGTCCCCAGTACAAGAAAGATGTAGATGTGTTAGCACAGTCCACAAAAATGATGGGAGGCCGAGAACATGTCTCCCATGAAGAAAGGCTGGAGAGAGTGTGGGTCATTCATCCTGGAGAAGAGAAGGCTCCAGGGACACCTTCTTGTGGCCTTTCAGGATATGAAGGGGGCTTATAGAAAGACAGATGTTTTACCAGGGCCGAGAGCGACAGGGCAAGGGGCGAGGGGTTTAAACAGAAAGAAGGAGGGATAACAGAGGACATGAGGAAGAAATATTTTATGATGATGGTGGTAAGACAGGGGAATAGGTTGCCAAGAGAAGCTGTGGATGCCCCATCATTGGAAGTGTTCAGACTCATGCTGGAAATTGCTTTTGGCAGCCTGATCTAGTGTAAGCTGTCCCTGCTGGTGGCAAGGGGATTGGATGGGATGATCTTTAATGGTCCTTTTAATCTGAACAATTTGGTGATCTTATAGCTCTATGTCCTTATGACCTACATGCAAGGACACACATCCCAGTGGTGGTTACCAGGGGTTGTTACTCACACACTGAAGTGATCTCAAGAAACTCAGTTTCCCACAAGAGGACACTCCCAGGACGGGCTGATGGCACTTATGTTCACTCAAGTTTGTCTCATCACACAGACGCAATATGTATTCCGATATCTGTAATGCAGGAATAAACTTCTGATGTAGTCACTCAGTGTCCCTCGGTGGAGGGAAAAACAACCTTTCTGAGCTGAGGTGAGTGGCTATTGCTGGCAGTGGCAGCCGTGAGGGGTTGGTTGGTCACGATAATCTGGGGGCAGCTTCCCTGGTGTGTCCAGGAACCATGGCACAGACCAGGTCCTGCTCTTCTGGTCCTTCATGTCTCTGCCAGAAGGCCTGGTTGTGTGAGAACACTGTGGTGTGCACCCACTCTTCACACACAGCTGAGCTCTACACTGGCATTTTCCTCTCCCAGGCACTTTCCAGCTCAGCCCAGGCCCTCCCATGCTCTCCCCACCTCCCCTGCCATCTTCCCAGCCCAGCAGAGCAGCCCAGTCTGGGCTGACCCCACGGCAGTGCCTGCCGCAAGGTGCTGCAGAGCGCTGGGCACTCAGCCCACAGCCCCACGGAAGGGCACAGCAGCTGCTGGGGACAGAGAGGGGTCTCAGCTTCCCCATCAGCCCCAGGGCTGCAGGCTGGACGTGGAAGGATGAAAGAGAGGTCTGTTTCAGTGCCTCTCCTGCTGTCAGGCCAGGAGGTGCCCTTCACCAGCAGCCTGCAGCCCCCCTGTGCCAGCCCCACTCCCCAGGACAGCAGGAGTGTCCTTGCCCTGGGGCTCCTCTTGCAGCTCCTGCTCTGCCAGCGGCACAGCAGCCTGCCCCAGTTGGACACACGGGCATGGGTCGCTCTTTTTCTTCATCCCCTCCACACACATGGTCTCTTGCTCCTCTCCTGGGACACCCCCGATCACAGAGAGCCTTTTCCCATGTGAGTGTGTCCATGCTGGCTTGGCCGGCTGTTTCTGCACCCCTGCCCATGCTCCCCACAGGGCCCTGAGCTAAAGTGCTGCTCTTTAGCGGGCGAGGACTGTGGTGCCCTGGGGCTACGGGGTGCCCCTGCACTGGCTGTGATGGTCAGGGTGGGAAGCAGACTCAGACGGACAGGGATCACTGCCGATGAGCCCCTTTCCAGCTTCCACTTCCTGATGGGCCTATGGCCAAGGAAGGGGCTTTTGGTAGGACCGTGGGGCATTTCCAGTGCCTCTGCATTTGAGTGCTGCGCTAAATCTGGTGTGTGATATTTCAAAGAGGTGTCATGGTTTAACCCCAGTAGGCAGCGAAGAACCACACAGCCCCTGGCTCCCCCCCCCCGGGTGGGATGGGGGAGAGAATCGGAAGGACAAACCTGAGAAAAATCAAGGGTGGAGAGAAAGGCAGTTTAATAGGTAAAGCAAAAGCTACGTGGGTAAGCAAAGCAAAATCAAGAATTGCTTCTGTACTTCCAAACATCAGACAGGTGTTCAGCCAACTCCAGGAAAGCGTAATGGTTACTTGGGAAGACAAACGCCATAAATCCAAACGTCCCACACTTCCTTCTTCTTTCCCCAGGTTTTATTGCTGATCACGATGTCATATGGTATGGGATATCCCTCGGGTCAGTTGGGGTCAGCTGTCCAGCTGTGTCCCCTCCCAACTTCTTGTGCACCCCCAGCCTACTTGCTCTCAGGGAACTAGGAGCAGAAAAAGCCTTGACGCTGTGTTACCCTGCTCAGCAATAACTAAAACATCCCCATATTATCAACACTGTTTCCATCACAAATCCAAACATATCCCCATACTAGCCACTATAAAAAAAATTATCCCATCAAAAGCCAGTACAACAGGTTATCATGAATCCTTCTCCAGCGGGACACTCCTGGCCTTCTGCTTGTTTACAGCCCATGCTGGGACTGCAGAGTCAGAGGAGATTCACCCTCAGCTCCAGGAAAGTTTTCAGAAACAGGGTTTTTAAAACTTGATTTCCTGCTGCCACCTCTGTTTTGTTTCAATTACAGAGGGAATCTGTCTCCTCATGTACACCAGGTCACTGGGCAAGAAAATACACCTAAATGCTTAAGAAGTGAGATTAGGAATAATATTACCACAGGTCTAACAAAGCGAGAAAGAGAAAGAGAGAAGAAAGAGAGAAAGAGAGAATAGAGGAGAAGAAGTAAGAAAGGAAAGAAAGAAGGAAAGAAGGAACCAATGAATGAATAAGGGATTGAGTGAATGAACAAGGAAACGAAGGAAAAAAGAGAGAAAGAAAGAGAAATGAATCAAGAGAAAAATAGCAAAACAGAGAAAGGATGGAAGCAATAAAGGAAAAGAAAGAGAAAAAGAAAGAGAAAAAGAAAAAGAAAAAGAAAAAGAAAAAGAAAAAGAAAAAGAAAAAGAAAAAGAAAAAGAAAAAGAAAAAGAAAAAGAAAAAGAAAAAGAAAAAGAAAAAGAAAAAGAAAAAGAAAAAAGAAAAAGAAAAAGAAAAATGAAAAGAAAAATGAAAAGAAAAAGAAAAAGAAAAAGAAAAAGAAAAAGAAAAAGAAAAAGAAAAAGAAAAAGAAAAAGAAAAAGAAAAAGAAAAAGAAAAAGAAAAAGAAAAAGAAAAAGAAAAAGAAAAAGAAAAAGAGAAAAAGAAAGAACGAAATACAAAAGATAGAAAATGAAAAAGAAAAAGAAAGAAATACAAAGAAAGAAAGAAAGAAAGAAAGAAAGAAAGAAAGAAAGAAAGAAAAAGAGAAGCTTATGAACAAGAGATCATCCTGCTGTATTCTGTGAATATGCTGGGACTCACAGAAGACAGACAGTTATCTCATTGATGCTGAAATTGAGTATATTGCAATAGTTTCCTCAGGGCATACTTGATCTCTTTGTTCCTCATGCTGTAGATGAGGGGGTTCACTGCTGGAGGCACCACTGAGTACAGAAATGACACCACTAAATCCAGGGTTGAGGAGGAAATGGAGGGGGGCTTCAGGTAAGCAACCATAGTAGTACTGATAAACAGGGAGACCACGGCCAGGTGAGGGAGGCACGTGGAAAAGGCTTTGTGCCGTCCCTGCTCTGAGGGCATCCTCAGCACAGCCCTGAAGATCTGCACATAGGACAGCACAATGAAAAGAAAAAATGCAAAAGTAAAAAAGCTGCTAAACAGAAGAAGCCTTAGTTCCCTGAGATAGTCTGAGTCTGAGCAGGAAAATTTGAGGATCTGGGGGATTTCACAGAAGAACTGGTCCACAGTGTTGCCTTGGCAGAGAGGTATTGAAAATGTATTGGCAGTGTGCAGCAGAGCATTGAGACACCCACTGCCCCAGGCAGCTGCTGCCATGTGGACACAAGCTCTGCTGCCCAGGAGAGTCCCATAGTGCAGGGGTTTGCAGATGGCCACGTAGCGGTCATAAGCCATGACAGTCAGAAGATAATATTCTGATGAGATCAAAAATACAAAGCAAAAGACCTGTGCAGCACATCCCCCATAGGAGATGGCCCTGGTGTCCCAGAGGGAATTGGCCATGGCTTTGGGGACAGTGACAGAGATGTAACCCAGGTCCACAAGGGAGAGGTTGAGGAGGAAGAAGTACATGGGGGTGTGGAGGTGGTGGTCGCAGGCGATGGCAGTGATGATGAGGCCGTTTCCCAGGAGGGCAGCCAGGTAGATGCCCAGGAAGAGCCAGAAGTGCAAGAGCTGCAGCTCCCGTGTGTCTGCGAATGCCAGGAGGAGGTACTGGGTGATGGAGCTGCCGTTGGACATCTGATCCCTTCACTCACCGGGTACTGCTGACTGAGAAAGCACACTCACAACTCAGGGCAGCTCTGAGCAAATCTCTTCCCATTCCCTGCCCTTCAAATCCTCAACCCCTGAAAACACACATCACATCTCTCCTTTTTTCCAGGGACTTTTTGAATCTCCTGTGTTGGCGCTCTGGTTTGTGCTGTCCAAGTTGTGGGCTCGGGAGATTCTTGTGGGCTCCCAAGGAGTCATCCCTGCGCCACAGCAGCAGGGATTTGGAAAAGGGCGTGACAGCTTCTGAAATTCACTCTTTACCTCATCGGTCATCCACTTGTAATGAAGTGGAGCTGCTCAGCATATTCCTGCAGGAAAACCTAAAAGAAAGTCCTGGATGTCTTAAAACTGTAATGATATGAGCAGAGCCAGGTCACTCCTCAGCGCTCGGGGAGAAGACAACACTGGAGTACACTACCTTCCTCCCCAGCCCCTACTCCCCTCCCCAGAAGGGTAGGGAGAAGAGGGAAGAAAGGGTTAAAAACCTCATGGGTTGAGACAAAGACAGTTAAAAATAACAGTAATGGAAAAGAAAGTAATAATGGTAAAAGTATATACAAAAACCAAAAGTGGCACAATACACTTGCTTACCACCCGATGCCCATCCCAAGCAGTGATCACTGATTCCTGCTCCCCGCCAACCCACCATTTATGTACTGAGCATGATGGTATGGAACGTTCCTTTGCCCAGCTTGTCCTGCCTATGATCCCTCTCAGTTTCTATTGGAAGATGAAAAAGTCCTTCACTTACTATGAGCATTACTGAACAACAAATAAAACAAAATGTGTTATCAACATTATTCTCATAGCAAATGCAAACCACAACAGCTTCTAGGAAGAAAATTAACTCTATCCCAGCTGAAACCAGGACAACTCCCAGGTAGCCCTTGTCTTGACGGGCTTCTGGAGAAGTCCCTTGTGAAATGTCTTGGGGTGATGTGGAGCTGTGAGCCAACCTGACTGCAGCAGCCTCTCCACAGCAGAAGGACCCTGCCCTGCCCTGCCCTGCCAGGGGTCAATCCTTCGACCCACAGCTTCTGCCACAGGCTGTGGGGCGCTCCCTGGACAGGCTGAGTGCTGACCCTGGCAGGCGGCAGAGTCCCTGCCCTGGCACACGGTCCCCTGGGGTGCAGGGACCCTGCTGAGAAGGACAGCCCTGGGCACCTGTGCCTGCACACACACCTTCACAGCCCTGACGCCGTCCCCGGGAGAAGGCAGCCATCGTGCCCATTCCCTCTAATGGTGCAGCAGAGGATCCCTGCTCTGGAGCACGTCCTCCTCCTCTACACTGCAGTGAGATCCCGTAGGTTTTGGGCTATGGCAGCTTTAGGAGATCCCTGCAGGAGCTGCGGCTGCATTGCCCCACAGCCAGAGACTTACCGTGTCAGGGGCTGTGGAGATTTCTCTCTCTGTGAGCTCTCAGTGTCCTCCCGCTCCCAACTGCCTTTAACCCCTCTCTGCCTCGCTCGTCTGCCCTTGGACCCTGCCCTGCTGTGCTTTGCAGAGGAGCTCCTCCTGGGCAGAGCTGTCTCTCTGCAGCATGCCCACTTGCCATGAGCCTCCTCCCTCCCAGGAGCCTGGGCCAGTTTAGCGGCAGAGGAGCAGCCCAAGGCATTTTAATGACCTCTCTGGTGATTTTGGTGCTGAGTCCATGAACCTCAGACACAGAGGAAGCTGAAGAAACCTCTCAAGAAGTAGAAGTCAGATGTTAACTCCAAAGTTTCTTGGAGTGTTAATGGGTCCCTCTGAGAGCCATTACTGCCAAAGCCTCCCTGGGGACTTGTTAACAATCTTTGAAAAGTTTTACGAAGTTGTGTGATTCTTTAAAGAATCTTTTTGTACTCTTAATTTTCGGGTTTGGTTTTTCTTTTTCTTTCCCCCCTTTACTATTTTGCTTTTTTAGTCGTCTTTTATTTTTTTCCTTCTTATAGTCAGGCAGTTTTATCAAAATTGTTCTTCAGCAGGAAAAAGAAAATTTTCAGTCACTGAAGAGAAATCTGTTACTAACTTTTCCTGCCGTACCTGGCAAAGTTCAAGTACAACTGGGAAGACAGTCATGACAATGTTTTAATGACAGCAAGATTGTCTTTTCCCTGCTTGGGTCTGGTTTTCCCAACATGCCTCCTCCTTTGTCACCATCTTCATGCCACCTTCTCTCCATTCCTGTCCTAATCAAAAGGTTCAGCCACTTTGCTGAGCTGTTTTATCTTTCACTAGAGTGCATTTTATCTCATATCAAAAGCTATGTTTAAGATAGACTAGAGTAAGAATGATTGACAAATGCCTATTTTTCCTCCATTGACTGTAAAGGGACTCCTGGGTAAAGAGCTCAAACACAATACCTGATCGCTGGTTTCTAGTGGATGCCTGCTCTTAGCCCCATGCTGAGTTTGCTATCAGTGCATAGAATGGTGTCTTCTTGCTCTAGGTTGATTCTCTCCTCTTCTGTTTTCCTTCAGGAGTCACTGTGAATGCCTTCATGCATCTCTGTTCTCATCATTCTACGTTCTTGTGCTCTGTCTCCTCTTTTACCTTCCCGAGGCATTGCTTCCTCCACTGACCATCTCCCTTACTCCTTGCAGAGCAGACGCAGAAATGTTGACCCACACGACTCTCACAGAGTTCCCCCTCTTGGGCTTCCCATCCCTCTGCCATCAGGAGGGCCCAATGGCATTCACTCTCCTGCCTTCGTACCTGGTGATGTTAGTGGGAAACCTGCTGATCATTTCCCTCATTCTTGGTGAAGGAGACCTCCACAGGCCCATGTATTCTTTCCTCTATAACCTCTCCCGTGTGGAGAACTTCATCACGACATCCATCCCAGCCAAAGCCATCAGAAACTTGCTGGTAGGGAGCAAAGCCATCTCCTACGCAGGCTGCTTAACTCAATGCTACTTCCTCTGCCTTCTGGGCTGCACCGAGTTTGTGCTTCTGGCTGTCATGTCCTACGACCATTATGATGCCATATGCCACCCTCTTCAGCCGCCTGTGCTCACGAACAGTCAGCTTTACCTTTAGCCCTAAAGGTGGGCTTGTGGACTGCAGGCTTCCTGGCCATCCGTGTCTCCACTGTCCCGGTTGCCAGGCTGCCCTTCTGCAGGGTATTGAGCACTTCCTCTAGGACAGTGTGCTTTTGATCAAGGTGTCCTGTGCAGAAACTCAGATTATTGAGCTGATCACCTTCAGAGCCTCATGCATCATTCTCCTTGGCTCCCTGGGCATGACAGCAAGGTCCTACCTGTACATCATTAGTACCATATTTAGGTTGTAGTCAGCTTCCTCATGGCAAAAGGCATTCTCTGCATGTTTCTCTCCCTTCATCCTTGTCATCTTGGGCTACAGTAGCTGCATCTTCCTGCCTGTCCAGCCTTCAGATCACCACATTTTCTATAACAGGGCAGTGTCCCTTCTCAAAACTGTCATAACTTCTTTGATGAGACCCTTTATTTCCAGCCTGAGGAACCAGCAGATGAAAGATGGTCCCAAGGTGGGCTTGAAGAGAAGTGTGATAATCTTCAGGAAACAGGAAATCTTCTTTTCTGTCTAAGAAGAGATGTTGTAAGTGTATTTGGTAGAGAGAAAGGGGTGGGGAGGGCAAACATATGATTCATAGAATCATAGAATGGTTTAGGTTGGAAGGGACCTTAAATATTATCGAGTTCCAACCCCGCTGCCATAGACGGGGCCACCTCCCACTGGACCAGGTTGTCGAAGTAATGAGGCAGAGAAAATCCACATTAATATCTCTGTATTCCAATCGTGCTGTGTGCTGGAGGTATGAGAACCTTAGTATCCAACCACCAGGAACTTTGGACTTCCGGTCTTTGAGAACGCAGAAATTTCAGGCCTTTTCTCTGTGTCCAGAGCTGAGACATGAGAGAACAGTAAGTTACCTGCCGAGGCCTACACTGTGCTGCAAGTGAAGGCAGAGGCAACACCTATCAGCCGCTCCTGGAGTTGTATATTGTTCTTCAAGAATGCTGTGTGAGCAGAGAGCGGTATGACTCTTGGGCCAGCACAGGAAACCCTAATGAGATCCAACTCCCAGTGGCACACAGAGGAAAATGTGAACGTTCTTATACATGTCTTTGTTTTATCCAGTCATTGTATGAAGGCAAGCTCCTGATGATTTATTCTGGGTGAGTGCACGTTGAGCCTTGTTTGCAGAGCCAGGAAGGCAGTTGTGAGGGGGAGGAGAAACAGAAGCGATACCTGCACATAGCTCGAGAATGGAGGGGATACGGTTAGTTTCAGGTAACTTTATACACCGTGGAGACAGTTGCAAAGTCTGAACTGTTCTACGCTTCTGCTGTGATCAATGCAGGGAGACTTCCTGAGGGCAATCCATTGCTTTTGGGTTCATCTGTGCAGAGCACCTCTGATGAGTCACCCTCATTCAAATCCTTTTTTTTTCTATTGGCCCAGGGGAGCGTGTGTTCACCTGGAGGAAAGGAGATCGTCCATAAAAGGAAACCAATGCTGCTAGAATGATTTCAGTTGTCCGCATTATGTGGGATGAGTTATACTTCCTAAATACCTTTGTGCATATTTTTTTCCTGGAGAATGAGAAGTGAGGCCAGATAATGAGGTCAGGGGCAGGTTTTCTATTAAGAATGTTGACACTTGGACAGAAGAGAGACTTCCCCTGACAGGGAGCAGCAAGAGCCAGGCTGCTCTCCAAAGGAAGGCGAGCTGGGAGCCAATGGCGAGACCATGGCTGGCAATGCAGGTGGTGCCTCCCCAGCCAGGGCCCAGCCCCACCGTACTTGAGCAAGGCGAGCATGACAGGCCTGGGCATGGCGGCCTGCAGGGCAGCTAAGGCGGGAGATCAACCCAGTGATTAGGAAGAGGGAGGTCTGGCCGGGATGGAGTTACCTTTGCCCATAGCAGCCCTCACAGTGCCGTCCTACCGTTGTATTTGTCGCTAGAATGGTGTTAATAACACACCGATGTTTTGGCCACTGCTGAGCAGTGCTCACACAGCAGCAAGGCTGTGTCTCCAAACCCCACTGCAAACACAGGCCTGTAGGCTGGGGGTGGTCAAGAGGTTGGGAGGGGACATAGCCAGGACAGCTGACCCAAACTGACCACAGAGACATTCCATACCATATAACATCACACCTAGCAATAAAAGAGAAGAGAAAGGAGGAGGAGGGGTTTCTAAAGCAACCGAGGTCCTATTGCCAGGAAGTAGTTGGACATCACCTGCTGATGGGAAGTAGAGAATAAATCTTTGTTTGTTTTCCTTTGCTTCCACCCGGGGTCTTTTTTTTTTTCTTTATTAAACTGCTTTTATCTAGTGTCAGAAGTTTTTCATCTTATTTTTCCCGCTGTCCTGCTGAGGAAGAGTGATAGAGTGGCTTGGTGGGCACCTGGCAGCCAGCCAAGGTTAAGCAACCACACCAAGCCTGGAAGATGCTGTTCTAGGAAGCTCTGCTGCCTTTTAGTGCTGCTGACTGTGAGATCTCCAGGAAAACTCCCTCAGAATCCAGGTGGCGGTCAGTCACAAGTTGTGTCCCCAGGGGCTCAGCACTGAGGCCAGTCCTCTTTAATATCTTTATCAACAACCAGGACGAGGGGATTGAGTACACCCTCATTAAATTTGCAGACGATACCAAGTTCAGCAGGAGTGTTGATCTTCTTGAGGGCAGGAAGGGTCTACAGAGGGATCTGGACAGGCTGGGTCCATGGGCTGAGGCCAATGGTATGAGATTTAAAAAAGCTTGGGTCACACCAACCCCGTGCAGCGCTACAGGCTTGGGGCAGAGTGGCTGGAAAGCTGTCTGGCAGCAAAGGACCTGGGGATGTTGGACAACAGCCGGCTGAATATCAGGCAGCAGTGGGCCCAGGTGGCCAGTAGCATTCTGGCCTCTATCAGGAGTATTTTGGTGAGCAGGGCAGTGATTGTTCCCCTGTACTTGGCACTGGTGAGGCCCCACCTCGAGTACTGTGTTCAGTTTTGGGCCCCTCGCTACAGGAAAGACATTGAGGTGCTGGAGCATATCCAGAGAAGGGCAGTGAAGCTGGTGAGGGGTCTGGAGAACAGGTCTTATGAGGAGCGGCTGAGGGAACTGGGGTCGTTTAGCCTGGAGAAAAGGATCTTGGAGGAGGCTTTATCGCTCTCTACAACTGCCTGGAAGGAGGTTGTAGCAAGGTCAGTCTCTTCTCACTACTAACAAGCAATAGGACAAGAGGAAGTGGCCTCAAGTTGCGTCAGGGAAGGTTTAGATTGGAGATTATGAAAAATGTCTTCACAGAAAGGGTTGTCACTCATTGGAACAGGCTGCCCAGGGAAGTGGTGGAATCGCCATCCCTGCAGGTATTTAAAAGATGGATAGACGTTGTGCTTAGGGACATGGTTTAATGGTGTTTTTGTCAGTGTTAGTTTGATGGTTGGACTTGATGATCTTAAAGGTCACATCCAACCTTGACAATTCTATGATTCTATGACCCTTCTGTTGAGTAATGAGGTTCAGTGTGGACCTCCTTGCCTTCTAAACTCCTTTTTGAAGCCTAGGTCTGGCTGGATCCAATCATAGTCTCAGACTTGTTCAACAGTCCATGTCTAATGGAATTATTCTTACAACATTAAAAATATGTGGGTAGCTATATGGATTCGCAGTGTGTCAGAGTATTAATTCAGCATGCTGTCACTTACTCAGGATCCGTCATGGGTAAGGGATGTCTCCACCTTGGGTAAGGAAGGATCTCTGAGTCTCAGATAAGGAATCTCTAACCTTGAGAGGTGTCCCTGCTCAAAGGGAGAGTCACCTGCCGTGCTGTCCACCTGCAATCCAGGGAGAGCTCACACTGGGCCCATCCTGGTGGTAATATTGATAGAGTGAAGTAGTGGGCTGCTCGTCAATAGTATAGACACGAAAGTTAGTTTTTTTTAACTCCGGTATCTTGTTCTGTGCATTGGTTGTCTTGCACTTTTGGTTTTCAAAACCACCTTTGGAAACATTTTTCAAGACACCTTCACTCCCTTGGATGCGAGCCAGGAGCTTTCCAGCTCGCAAGCTCACCCCAAGGATGTGAAGTGTGTTGCTCCTTAGTCAGCCTGAACCAAAGCACGGGTAGGAGTCAAAAGGATCCATGACAGTCTGACACCCCTCACTCAGCCTTTGCACAGAGCAAGTTAAAGTGGTGTCAACCTCTCTTCACTGCTTTAGATGTTGTTTTAGATGGTCACATACACCATGGAGGAATTCATGCCTCATGAAAGTCTACTTGGTTGTGATCAGAAATGGGACCTGAAATCATAGGATCACAGGATAATCGAGGTTGAGAGAGAGCTTGGGAAGTTTGTAGTCCAACCTGTCAGAAACAGGGTCAGACCAACGGTGACACGGACTTGCTCAAGGTTGATCCAGTTGGATCATTAAAACCTCCCAAGACAAAGACTGCACAAGCTCTCGGGGTGACCTGTTCCTATGCTTGCCTGACCTCATGGGGAAAAGGTTTTTTCCTTTTTCCCTCTAAACCTCTTCTCTTTCACCTTACACCCATGGTCTTTTGCCCTCCCAACATGCACCATGCTGAAGAGCCTGGCTCTGTATTCTTCTTAACCTGGCAGGCACTGGCAGGCTGCCATGAGGTCCCCCTCAGCCTGCCCTTCTCCAGGCTGGACAAGCCTGGTTCCCTCAGCTGCCAGCCGGCAGCCCCCAGCCCTGCCATTGCCAGGGTGAGTCCCCTGCAGGGGCAGAAACTGGCACTGGCCCTTCCTGCATTTCCTGAAGCTCTTGCCAATATGTGCTCTCCTCCTCCTCCAACCCCTTCCCTGATCACAAAGGACTGGAGGACTTTTCAGGAAAGACTCAGGCAAAGGTGTCATTGAGTCCCTCAGCCCCACCCGTGCCTGCTGTTATGAAATCCCCCTCCCCATTCCACAGCCCTGCATTTTCCATGTTGAGCCTTGGTCTCATGAGCGATTAAACTCCTATTTTGCCCTTCACTTTTCTTACAGTCACCAACTCCAGGAGAGCTTTGCTGTTCCCTAAAGCATACCTCCACAGCAAAGGCAATTTGTAAATTCCTTCTGTGTAACCTGTCCTTGCTGTCACCTCTTGGCAGCTGCTTCATGGTCTCCCTCAATGTCCTGTCCCTGCACGGTTCCAGCCCCACCACCCCACACATGGCCCCACAGCCCTGCTGGGGAGGTACACCACATGGTGGTGTGCATTCAGGGATGGGTAAAAGTTCCCCAACACCAACAGTCATCTTTGCCCCTTCTCCCCATGATTGTTGTCCCAAATCTGGGTTCTTTACCCGGTGTGCAAGCCAATAACACACAGAGCAGAGGTATTGCCAACTTTATTCAATTAATGCGCAGAAATTGGGTGCTCGTGCCAAAACCGGAGCACTCCTTAGTTTCAAAAATCTCCACTTATATACATGGATTACTACATATTCAAACAATTAATACCTACTCATTGTTATTCTCTTCAATGATTGGTCGAGATTTCTTCGCTTCCCATGTAAATTAGTGTGCAGACTCTATCTTCTTCTTCCATTGTTCTCTTTTGAGTAGGTGGCATCATATGGGTAGGTGGCCAATGAGTCGGTGGTCTGGATCTCCCCCTGCCAGAATTACCTTTTACCCACTTCTCCTCTGATCTTGGCAGTTCCAAGTGGTTTTCTGGGTTTGCTGACCAGGCCTGCAGTTCATCGCTCTCTTGACAGGAATACCCTGCTTATCAACAATGCTACATTGTCTGGTGGTTCGATCCTTAATTGAATTGTAAATAAATCACTTCTAATTACTATTTCTGTTTTTAATCTTAGGTAAATAATGAAATAGGGTTGGGGCAGTACAGAGGACTTGAGCAGCAGCAGGTTTCCTTGGTGGCTTCAATTACATTTTACATTCCGTTTTCCTGGTTTACGTCAATGTTGCTACAACATGATCATATTGTGAAGCTCCCCCAGCACCCAATTCCTGCCCAGTCCCAGCCATGTCCAACACAGGGATTCACAGACAGCCCTGCTCGAGAGTCTACTGGGGTCTGGGCCAGGAGAGAGCTGGGGCAGGGCTGGACGTGCCCTGATACAGGCACTGAGCCCAGCAGGAGGAGTGAGATGGCCTCACAGCAGCACTCATCCATAAACCTGGGGTGAGCGGACAGTACTGGAGATGGTCGGCGAGCCAGACTGGGGAGTAACAAAGGCCCTGGGCCACCTTCCCAGTGTGTCCATGCCACCAAGGGCACAGACCAGCCTCCTCTCTCCTGCACCTCCACGCCTTTGAGCTCTTCCCCAAGCCCTGGCTCTGCACCACAACCGCTCTGGTGTGACTCCTCACCCTGCGTGGTCACACAGGACAAGCCAGACACTGAGGATTTTTACTCCTGGGCACTTTCCAGCCCAGCCCGGCTCCATCCCAGCTCTCTCCCAGCTCCCCTGGCCTCTCTCCATCCCAGAGATGGCCCCACAGCAGTGCCTGCCCCAGGGTGCTGCAGAGCTCTGGGAACTCACTGCAGAGCCCCAGCCCCTTGGGAGGGCACAGCAGCTGCTGGGGGGCAGAGCGGGGCCAGCCCCAGAGATGGGGGGCATCTGTGGCACAAGGACAAGGCAGTCAGCGGCACCCTGTGTCCTCCTCTCCAGGCTATTCAGAGAGGTCGGCAGCCCCTCTGGGCCACCCCCTCTCCCCAGGCCAGTACAAGAGCCCTGGCCCTGGGGATCCTCAGGCAGCTCCTGCTGCACCGGTGACAGAGCGGCCTGCCCCAGGCTGCTGCAGCCAGAAAGGTCTCTTCATTTCCCACTCATGCATGCTCTGCTGATGGTGGGTCTCATCAAAAGAAGTTGCAGCTGCCTCATTTTTTTTCTTTAAATACAAAGAGAGCCTGACTCTTATTTTGCCCAAAGTCTCTGGACCACTCAAGACAGGTGGATACTTAACACGACAGGATGAGTAAAAGAATTTCTTTTCAGAAAAGATCATCACAAGGGGAAAAAAGACAAAAAGAAGGAAAAAAGAGGGAAGGAATGGAAGGCTTGGCCCATCACAACACACACTGGGAATCATTTGCAGAGGAAGGTACGCAGCTCATGGCTGCTGAAAAAATGTCTAATCCACTTCCTCAGGGCATCCTTGAGCTCCCGGTTCCTCATGCTGTAGATGAGGGGGTTCACTGCTGGAGGCACCACCGAGTACAGAACTGCCAGCACCAGATCCAGGGATGGGGAGGAGATGGAGGGGGACTTCAGGTACGCAAATACACCAGTGCTGATAAACAGGGAGACCACAGTCAGGTGAGGGAGACACGTAGAAAAGGCTTTGTGCTGTCCCTGCTCCGAGGGCATCCTCAGCACGGCCCTGAAGATCTGCACATAGGACACCACAATGAAAACAAAACATCCAAAAAAAAGAAAAGCACTAACCAATAGAAGCACAGCTTCCCTGAGTTTTGAGTCTGAGCAGGAAAGCTTGAGGATCTGGGGGATTTCACAGAAGAACTGGTCCACAGCATTGCCTTGGCAAAGTGGTAGTGAAAAAGTATTAGCTGTGTGCATTAGAGAATAGAGAAAGCCACTGCCCCAGGCAGCTGCTGCCATGTAGACACAAGCTCTGCTGCCCATCAGAGTCCTGTAGTGCAGGGGTTTGCAGATGGCCACGTAGCGGTCGTAGGCCATGATGGTGAGAAGAAAATACTCTGCTGACATCAGAAAGAAAAAGAGAAAAACTTGAGCAGCACATCCCAAGTAGGAGATGGCCCTGGTGTCCCAGAGGGAATTGGCCATGGTTTGGGGACAGTGGTGGAGATGCAGCCCACGTCGAGGAGGGAGAGGTTGAGGAGGAAGAAGTACATGGGGGTGCGGAGGCGGTGGTCGCAGGCGATGGCAGTGATGATGAGGCCATTGCCCAGGAGGGCAGCCAGGTAGATGCCCAGGAAGAGCCAGAAGTGCAAGAGCTGCAGCTCCCGTGTGTCTGCGAATGCCAGCAGGAGGAACTCAGTGGTGGAACTGCTGTTGGACATGAGCTTCACAGGGAGCTGCCCAAGGAAGAGAAGTTATTGCCAGGTTAGGACAAACATTTTGCAATATAACTCATTATTTCTCATAGAAACGCTCCAGTTGCCTTATTCCTTAGTAGCACCTTTGTTCAGTTCCATTTCTGGAGCTCCTCTGGTTGCTCTTTGAGTGCGCCACGAGGAGCTCAGGCTCCACTGTGCACTCCAGAGTACTTGGTCCTACTCTGCAGTGCAGCAAGGTGGGGATTTAGATTTCCTACTCACAATGTAGGGCAGATTTTAGCCACTCATAATCATAAGATTACCAGGGAAATATTATTTTGGAGCCGAAACTGTCAGCATTTTTCTTGCAGTCTGAGTGAACCTCTGTTTCTGGGGAGATGCAGAAGCATTGTCTGTGGCTTAGGGCAGAGTGAGGAGAGCTGGTCTGCCCTTCAGCCTTGTTCCTGGCTTCTTTGTGCTTGGTTTGACCTGGAGCACATTCACACTTGGTTTGACCTGGAGCACGTTCACACTCACATGTTATCTCCCCAAAGAAACAGAGGATAGTGGAGAATTCACTTACAGAGTGCAGATCTGCATGGCAGGACCCACAGGGTGGGTGTCTGAGCTGCAGCTGAAACCCCACTCCCCGGCAAGTTGAGGGGAAGCCCAAGGGCGGCACAGACAGGAGGGGAAGGAAGGAAGAAGGAGCATCACCAGGGTTCTCTGCAAAGGCATGCAAGGTGAGGGAGAGCCTGCAGAGACGATGCTGGAGCTCTCTGTAAGCTGAGGCAGAGGGAAGTTGGTGTTTGTGTTGCTTCCCCGAGACTTTTGCATCTTTCAGCATAATAGCTGAAGAGTCTCTGTTCCCCACCCAAACCTGAAAGGTGAATTTTAATTCCTCCTTCATCACCCAGCCCACCCAGAGTAGAAAAGTCATCGCTCCTTCCACCCGCAGCTTCTCCCCGCAGTGCCATGAAGAGCTCCCCGGACAGGCTGAGTGCTGCCCCTGGCAGGTGGCAGGGTCCCTGCCCTGGCACACAGCCCCTGGGGCACAGGGACCCTGCTCAGCAGGACAGAGCTGAGCACCCTTGGCTGCACGCCCACCCGCACAGCCCTGCAGCCGTCCCCGGGAGAAGGCGGCCGGCATGCCCGTCCCTCTGATGGTGCAGCAGGGAAGCCCTGCTCTGGAGCGCGTCCTTCTCCGCACTCAAATACTCTGCGCGCCGCCCCGCCAGATCCTATCTACGCTCATTTTCATTGACCGGCAGCCAGAGACTTACTGTGTTCAGCGCTGAGCAGATTTCTCCCCCAGTGAACTCTCACCACCCTCCAACCCCACACTGCCTTTAACTCTCTCTCACTTCTCTCGTGTCTCTTCAGCGCCTGCAGGCAGTGCCTCAGCCCTGCTGTGCTTTTCCGGGGAGCTGCTCCTGGGCAGAGCCGCCTCTCGGCAGCGCTCCCACTTGCCGTGAGCTCTCTCCGTCCCGGGAGCCCGGCCCAGCTCAGCAGCAGAGGACCAGCCCAAGGCGGCACTTTCTGTGCCCCCTCTGGGCTCCCTTGAGGTGTCCCTGGGGCTCCAGGGGAATCTCCTGTGAAAGAGGCTGAAGCAATCACTGATGTTCCCTCCTTCACCCGGGAGGAGACTCTGACTTCCAGCAGTTTCATTTCTCCTCTCCGGGACAGAGTTAGCTCTAAATATCACCTTTCCTTGTCTCATCATTAGACAGGACACCCAGACAGTGCCAGGGAGGGATCTTCTTCACCCTGCTGAGGGAAGGGATGCAGCTGCGTCAGTCAAGGCACCTCCTTCTGGGTTTGTAGTCCTGGGGCTGGAAGGGGACTCAGCTCCTCCCACGACTGCCACAACCCCACAGGTGGTGGGATTCCTCTTGCCTCAGTTCAGATGTGCCCAAAATAGGCTCCTGCAGGGGAGTTCCTTCTTTCATCTCCCATTGTAATTACTGGAGGTGGAGGCCAGGAGTGAGCTGTTCAGACACACACACCTGGTGACATGTGAAGTGCCAGAAGGGACCAACATGGATGCTGGAAGATGAAAGCTCTAATGGAGCAGTTCATAGAGACAGGGCAGCATCTGGGGACATCTTGTTGAGGCTGGTAGGAAATTCTTTTGGCCAACTGAAATGACAGCAGATGCCGACACGTACAACAACTGAACCTATAACAATTCCTTTTGTCCAGGACAGCCTATAGAGGTCTTCAGCTGACCAGATGGGGTCATGTGCCATTGGGAGAGAGAAGTCTCTCTCTTTCTGTTCTCCACCAGCTGTATTTTCTCCATGTCCTTTGAGTATAATGACAATGGTCTCATATGCATCTCTTTATTTACGTAACTGAATTCAGAGCAATTGCATCTCAATTTCATGGCCAAATACAGGCCTGCAGTACTACGTGAGATGCCAGGGCTCTCCAGCACAAGTGCACACAGCTGACACGGACGGCTCAGGTCCTATAGAGGAACTCCATCCACTGACTGAAGCCCACCGCTGCAGTGACAGAAGATGTGCCTGTTCCCTACCCAGTAGATGTAGAGAACTGCATGAATACAAAGCACATCTCACCAGGGTCTCCACTCAAGTGCATTCCCTCTCAAACCCTGATGGGGTTTCCCCCATCATTTAACCATCCCCTTGATGATACAATCATGGATGAGGCCAATGATTTTCACAGTTTGCCTGTACCATAGCATGTCCACTCCCAAGGACATTTTCAACATCATCTCTTCCTTCCTGACATCCGCTTCAGCTCCCCCAAAGCCCCTCAGGCCTGCAGAGACACCACAGACAGCAGGCTCCTCTTCTGCTCTGACTGCACAGCCCATCCCCGTTCCTCTCTGGTTTTGGGGAAAGCACAGTTCACTCTTTGTGTGGGCACCTGATTTCTTCCTTACATTGCCATCGGCCATCCTCTCCAGCTTGTCTCTGCCATGGAGCAAAGACTGTGCACACATGAGGTCTTGGAGGCTTGGTAGCAGGTTTCCCCATGGCAAGTCCACTCTCAGCCCTGGTGCCGCAGCCCAGACATGCACCGGTGCCCTCAGCTTGGGGCACAGGCAGGAGGAGTCCCACGTGCCATCTCTTCATTCACTTGAGGGGAATAACAACGGAGGTGTGTTGGGACAGCCCACGTGACTGGGCTGCTGTGATGAATGGGCAGAGGATGATGATGAGAGACAGGCCGGAAAGATCAGGAGGGGAGAGCTGTCAGTGCGAAGGAGATATGCTTAGATATGTGGAGCTCCTCTATGGGACCGACAAATGGAGTGAACCCTTATGGCTGAGGGTAAGGGGAGAGGCTGGTAAGGGTGACGTTGTTGTGAGAGAAAAGAAGACCAGAGGGCTCATGACCTTGCAAAATGGCCTTATGTGCCAAGTGTGAGCATAATTTTCCTTAGTTTCTCAGTCCTTATGTGTCCTCTGAAGGGGTCTGTAATGACCTGGTGTTGACTGGAAAGGAAGCACAACAGTTTGCAGACAATCGTTGAGGTTTCTGGATGGTGTTTGGACACAGCTCGGGAGATGGGTCTTTATAGCACAGCTGCCCGATGGGCCAATTATGGTGACCAAGAGCAGGTCACAGTTGTGAAAACCAGTGTCGTCCTCGGCTGTCATTCCCTTAGCCTCGCAAGGATTCAAAAACCTTGAGAATGTTTTAACACCACAAAGAGTTTGGTGAGGGGGGAGCTACTGGCTTGCAGCTCCTGGGCCCCTGACAGACTAACCAGGAGGTGTATGTGTGGCTTAGCCCAATGATTGGCTATGTAAAGGCTGAACCTCTCTTTAAGAAGTTGTAAGAGTATCACAGGTGAGAGCTGTAGCTTAATTAGTAACTTAAGCCCAAATAACAGCTGTGATATTGAATAAAACTTCTCCTCCTTCCCATACATCGTGTGGTCAGAGTGTTCCTCAGAAAAATCCTGGTTGGCTCAGTGGGAACATATGGCAGGTTCTCAGGCCCATAGCTCTTCAGATGAGCTTTCCTGCAGAGGAGTCAGCCAGGTGGGAGGCAGGAGCAGGAAAGAAGCTGTCTCCATTGCCACCATGCACCATTGCCTGAGTGCAGCCTGTGCAGTGAAGGTTCCAAAGCAGTGAGCTGAGGGAGCCCACTGAGAGCTCCTCTGGCAGCTGGATTAGATGGGAAGGGTGGGCTCCAGCTGGAGGGCAAACACCATACAGGTGGGAGCCAACAAATAGAAATGGGATGGGATAGCCTGGGCATGGGCTCCTGGGGCTGCGTCTGATGCCTTTGGGTATGTGCAGTCTCTGCATGGAGATAGAAATGTAGCAAAAGCATTCAGTGTCCACAGAAAGCCATAAACTGTGCTGGCAAAGGAGTTCCCCCTCTTCCTGGACCATCACCACCAGGATGAGGACTGAATGTGACCAGTTTGGACTGGGACACCCAGCACCTTCCTTTCAGTGTGACTCCCAAGATAAACTGTGATTCGATATCTCATGTCCATGAGAGCAACAGCACAAACGTCTGTGTCCTTTGGGCCTCCCTCTCCTGCCTTTCCAGCCAGGGCAGAGGAACAGGAGAGGCTTCTCCCAAAGTGGAAGCCCACCAGGACTGGAAGGAGCCATGCCCACTTGCTCCCCTTGGCTAGCAGAGGAGCAAGGGAGGCCCCTGTGCACCTCCTGTGCAGGAGAGACGACACCTGTCTGGAAGGACATACCCACCGCTCTGCTGCCTTCAGCTGCCAACAAGGCAGGTCCCTCTGCCTCAGAAGGTCTGAGGCTTTCTCATGCTGTGTGAGTTGATGCAGTCATCTGAAGGGAACTGAGGTGAATGCGATTTCTGGGGATTTTCTTGCCCTGCTCACAAAATTCGGAGCAGCTCCTGGTTCAGTTTCCCTGCCTCAGTTTACATCATGTGTCATGGGGGTCAGCAGTGCCTGGGGCTGTTGAAGCAGTTTCTACCACCTCAGAGCTTCCATCCCACCAGGGAGACAATTATACTGGTTCTACTCTCTGCAAATCCTCAGGGGGGACACGTTACAGTGGGAACCTTTAGAGTCTCCTTTCTGCTATAAACCCGGGTACACTTGAGAGATGAGGGAGCCTTCAGGTGCTGCTGAAGACTCACCTTAGCAGCTGCTGGGAGAAGAGGGCAAGGGCAGAGTAAGGAATGAGCCCTGGTTCAAGGCTTGTGGTGAGGTCCAAGAAGTGAAGGTCATGGTAGGGAAGAGGCAGAAGGTAAGACACTGAACTTGGACTTCATTGCCATGATCCATCAGAGCTGATGTCAGTGCTTCATGATGAGGACTGCAGGTTTGTGATGGGTGTGCGGGGGGCTGTTTAGGTCTGAGTGTTATTAGTCAGGCTGCTGGGTCTTTGAAGAGAAGAAATGAGAACATCGAGATAAGAGTTTCAGCCCCATCCTTTCCTGCATGTCTTCCCACCCCAGCTCCTGCCGTCCCCCAGACACCCCCGGGCCCCCGGCTCTGCACAGTGATATCCCAGGGACAGCCCCGGGACACTCTGCCTCCTTTGTTGGGCAGGCGGGAGAGCATTTGGGCACGTTGTGTGGGGCCACATTGCCTGTGCCCTTCACTTCATCCCTCACAGGGCTACTTCAATTGTCTCAAGATTTGGTTATTTTTTTGTTGTTATTGCTGGGTTTTATATGTTTTCTCACTCTCAGAATTAGGATTATGACCATGTAGTTGTTGGGTTTTTTTTCCAGCTCTCAGCTTTGTCACTCCCCTGCAGTGGAGAGGGCTGGGGGTATCAGTCATTCTGAATAGTTTTTGGCAAACTCTCGGCACAGTTCCTTTGATTATCACCGCTGGAACAAGTGCATTCCAGCCCAAGAGGTGGGTGTGAGGCCCTTAGAGGGCACTGCTGTTGCAGAGAGCTGTGTTTGTTGGGCATGAGCTTTCTCCAATCATGCGCTGAGGCATGTCCTGGCATTGCCAACGGCCCTGACCCTGATCGTATCCCACCTCAGCCCCAGCACCCTGCGGACACCCCGCTTAATGTCCTGCTTGCCCAGGCAGCCCCTCAAGCACACCTGGCCATGCCGAAGTCCTGCTGCTGGGCTGGGATCTGCAGGCAGGCATCCTCAAACCCCTCAGGAACCACTGCTCGTGAGGGAAAAATGTGAAGCAACAGGTTCTGCCCAGCAGCTCCCAGTCACAGAGTCACAGAGCGGCTGGGCTTGGAAGCCACCCCAGCATATCAGCCTGTTCAGCCCCCGCTTCCTAAAAGCAGAGTCAGCTGAGGCAGGTGGCTCAGGACCATGCCCAGTCAAGTTTTTAATAGCCACAGGGATGAAACCTCTGCAGCCTCTCTGGGCAGCTCTTCCAGTATTTCACCACGCTATCTTTAAATTCCAATTTCCTGTATTTCAATGTGTTCTTTCTTCTTGGAACCACTGAGGAGAGCCTGGACTTGGCTTCTTTTGCCCTCCCATCCTTCCTCCCTGCACAACCTCTCCCATGTGCCTTGGCTCACTCCCAGTAACCCCTTCCCTATTTTGGGGTTTTTTTGATCCCTTCCTCGTCACTTTTTATGCCACATTTTGACCCACAATGTGGTTTTCAGCATGCTCTCTGGCAGTCCCCCAGCACAGTGCTTTGGTCATCTGAGGCAGTAACTCCTGACCTGCCCTTTCTCAATGGGAGGGATTGGCCTGTTGGGTGGTGGGGAAGGAGTGGGGTGGGAATCCTTTCCTCCTCATGGGAGTGTTTCAGAGAGCTGTGGCCACTCACCTGCAATGTCCCCATCCCTTGCTTTGGCGGAAGGGTGGTGTCTGGCATAATGTTTCCCACAATGGCATCTTTTTGACTGGGGTTTGTTTTCTCTGGCACACTTTGTCTTTCCAGACAGCAGCAGGATGTCAGTCGTCAACACCATGAATGCAACTTGATGATCTTCAAGGTCCTTTCCAGCCTAAACCATTCTATGATTCTATGACTTGCTGGGCATACCCACAGGCATATGAAAGTTCTTTGTTTCTGTGTGAGCAAATGGACATCATAGATTTATCCTGCCGTGAGAAAGAAGAACTTCCATTGGGCAGCTCACATCTGCAGTCTCCAGGGGGTCTGCTGGGATGAGTGTTCTGTACCCATCAGGAAAAACATTTTTTTTCTGCTTTCATGAGGCACGAAACACATAAAGCTCGTGAAAAGAACAATGTCCTACACATAAAATTTCTCAAGTTAAACACTGAAGCGTGATTATTTCTGATAGCGGTTCTTTGTGGAAGCTGAGGAACTGAAAGAAAAACAACATGGAAGAAGGAGAAAGGGACAACAGGACATCATCCATGGATTTTGTGCTGCTGGGAATAAGTGATGTCCCCACGCTCCAGAACCTGCTCTTTCTCCTCTTGCTTATGATCTACTCAGTCACCATGGTTGGGAACATCCTCATCATTGTGCTGGTGGTGGCAGACCGGCACCTGCACACCCCCATGTACTTCTTCCTGGGCAATCTGTCCTCCTTGGAGACCTGCTACAGCTCCACCATCCTGCCTCGCTTGCTGGCCAGCTTCCTGACTGGGGACAGCAGCATCTCTGCACACGGCTGCCTGGCTCAGTTCTACTTCTTTGGTTCTTTTGTGACTACTGAGTGTTTCTTGCTGGCGGCCATGGCCTATGATCGGTATTTGGCCATACGCCAGCCCTTGGTCTATGCAAGCCTCATGACCTGGAAAGTCTCTGTACTCCTGACAGCTGCCTCTTGGCTATGGGGATCACTGCTGCTGGTGGTAGTCACGGCCTTCTTATCCCAGTTGCAGTTCTGTGGCCCCAAGGCCATTGACCACTTCTTCTGTGATTTTACCCCATTGCTGGAGCTTGTCTGCAGTGACACCAGAGATGTCACAATTATTTCTATCATATTTTGTATGTTAGATGTCGTTTTTCCCTTCCTTTTCACACTGGGCTCCTACGTGTGCATCATAGCTGCCATCCTGAGGATCCCATCCAGCACAGGCAGAGAAAAGGCCTTCTCCACCTGCTCCTCTCACCTCACTCTCATCACCATTTTCTATGGAACCCTCTTTGTTGTCTACATGGTGCCTAGAAGAGCTCCTCTGAGGCAGCTTAATAAACTGTTCTCCTTTTTCTACACCATCCTCACACCCCTGGTCAACCCCCTCATCTACAGCCTGCGGAACAGGGAGGTCAGGGAGGCACTCAGAGAAATTATGAGGAAAGCCCTGGTCCTCACCCAGAGCTCATGGTCCCTTGTTGACACAGGCAAGAGACACTTCTAGCTCCTTTGAAAGCTCTGGATACCGGCTGGCTCTTCAGAAGTGTGTGCCACTGAGACCGCTTGTGGAGTGCTGAAGGGAAGATAGCAAAAGGTCTTTGGGAAGAAATATCATGGTTTAATTAACAGTCTAGAAAATGTCACTGGTTTGATTTTCCTTGTTAATAAACACCATGTGGGAAGTACTGAAGTGTCAAGGTTGTCTTTTCTGGAAGAGTAAAGAGAAGATATTTGCCCAAGTTTGTGAATACTTACAAGGGCCATTATGAGGCCATCTTTCTCACTGTGGGTTCCGGGGATGGTAGTCACATGGTGCGCATCCCCCCTGTGGTGCACATTTCAGGAGTGTGAGGCTCGCATGTCAGCCACTAACAAGGGTCTACCTTCACTGCACTGCCAAGGAAAAATGGGCCATTCCTATTGGGTGGCTCACATGGGTTACAGCCATGCACATCTCCTCCTGCCACTGGCCAGGCCCTGCTGCAGGCATGCCTCAGGAACCAGATGGGGATGCAGCAGCTCAGCAGCTGAGTGAGAAGCCTTTGCTTCTCTTGCTGCAAAGATAGGTTCTCCACCTCTCCGGCTGGAGTGATTCAAGCAGTTCCTCTTTATGAGGGCTAAAACAAGATCATCTCCTGCATCTCCCTCCCTCCACCTTTCCCTCCCCTCTTCCCAGGGAAATGAGCAAATCCCTGCTCCAGCTGTGATACTCTGGCTCCAGCTCAAGGTCTTCTCTCTTCACTGGGACACCCCCTCCCTTGCCTCATCTCCTCCATTTGTGGAGGATCAGGCTTTCCACCTCAGCCCTCCTTCCCCACTGGAAAGCTTTGACCCAGTGTAGGGGGTCTGGCTGGGATGGAGCTCATTTTCTTCATAGCAGCCCGTAAGGTCTTGTGTTTTGGATTGGGGACCAAAACCATGTTGATGAACAGTGTCTGCACAGCATCCAGACTGTCTCTGATTCTCACACTGCTCTTACAGTGAGTAGGTTGAGAGTTTACAAGAAGTTGGGAGGAGACACAGCAAGGACAGCAGACCAAACAGATATGCAATGCCGTATAGCATCATGCTCAGCAATAAAATTGGAGGGGAGGTGGTTTTGGGTGGGTAGCCATTGCTTGGGGACTGCCTGGGCATTCGTGTACTTGTGGAAGGTGGTGTTTGACTTTGCATCTCTTATTATCTTCTTGTTTATTTATTTTTTATTCTTTCTTCTTTTTATTTCCTTTGCGTATTAAACTATTTATCTTGATCCATGACTTTCCTGACTTTTGCTCTTCCTAGTCTCTGCCCCCATTCCACTGGGGTGAGGAGTGAGGCAGTGAGGGAGCAGCTGTGTGAGGCTTCACTGACAGCCATGACCAACCCACCCCACCCAGTTTATCCAGGGCTGAGGGCAGGGATGGTCATTGGTTCTCCACAGATCTCAACTTTTTCAGTGGCCTGTGCTATGGGAGCCAGTATGTCAATGGCCTTTGCCTCCAGGGCACACTGCTGACTCCTCCTCAGCTTCTTCACCAGTACATGTGTCTTTTCTCCTCTTCTCCCTGTGACTGCAGGGATAAGCTCGCAGTACAACTGGGATCCATTAGACACAAATGTTGGTTTTAAATGCTGCCTTCTTGGTGAGCAGGGGCTGCGGAGATGCTGCACGAGCTCCTCATTAGCTCTTTAGGCTGCCACATGTATGACAGGGCTGATGGCATCTATCGTTCCTCTGGAAAGGAGTCTGGAGGGGTGAGGAGAGGATGGGGATTGTGCACGTTCCCTGGGGTGGGCAGTGAATGGAGACTCAGAAGAGTGATCACCATACAGAGCCAGGTTTCACGGAGATGAAGCAAGGTGCGAAAGGTGGACAAGAGATGAGCTGGTCTGTGCCACAGTCCCTGGACACCCTGGGGAAGCTGCCCCAGGGCAATGGGGAGCAAACCAGCCCCGCACCCTGACCACTTCCACCTCTGGCCATACACCCCAGGCCCAGGGAGGGACCTTTGCTGCACGGCCAGTTCCATCCTCCTGCTGGGCTCAGTGCCTGCAGGGGGCATGGCCAGACCTGTGCAATCTCTCCTGGCCTAGATGCTGCCAGACCCTGCAGCAGAGCTGTCTGCACACACCAACGTGGGATTCAGCTGGGGTTGGGCAGGGGCAGGCACTGGTGGGAGGGAACAAACAGGGGACTACTTGGGGAAGAAGGAGAAAGGGCTGCCATGGGGACTGTTTGGGGGTGACATTTCTCCTGCCCTGAATGCACCCTGGTCCATTTGGTGTTGGAGGCCATGTGGGGCAGTGGGAAACCCACACACTGGACACAGCAGTCCTGATGCGGTTCCCAGAGGGAAAGCATCACTGCCCTTTCCCTGCTGCCTCTGAATTTGCTAATGCAGCCCAGAATGCTGTTGGCATTCCCAATCCTAAGGGCACGCTGCTCCCTCCTCTCCCACTCGCTGTCCACCCACCCTCTTTGCAGAGCTGCCTTCCAGCCGGTCATCCCCAGCCGGGCCTGTTGCATAGTGTTGTCCCAGTGCAGTGGCAAGGGGAACATGACATTTGTCTTGGATAAACATATTCCACCCAGGCAGCCCCTTTCACCAAGCCGTCAAGGGCTACTGCATCCACCTCACCCCCCATCCCAAGGGCCCATCGTGTTGTTGTAAAAGGCATTCAGGTTGGTCAGGCACAGTTTGCCGTTGTTGAGGCAATGCTGGCAGTTCCCAATCCCCGTCTTGACCATCAAGGTCTTGGGAATGGCTTCCAGGAATATTTGGTCCATCACCTTCCTGGGGACGTAGGTCAGGCTGACTAGACTGTAGTTCCTTGAATTTCCTCTTGGCTCTTCATGAAGGTGGGTGGGAGGTTTGCCTTCTGCCAAGCATCAGGAACCTCCCTGAGTTCCATGGCTTTCCCAGGATGAGAGAAGCAGACAAACAATGACTTTGACCAGCACCCTCAGCACCCTTGGCTGCAACTCTTCATGTCTGTATGAGTGAGAGTCGCATAAGACCAGTCAGCTCACTGACACTCTCTCCACATCCCCTTGGTCACCAGGCACCCTGCCCCACTCAGCAGTGCCACCACAACTTTTTGCCGCCCTCTGGCTGCCAACACTCTTACTGAAGCCCTTCTTGCTACCCTCTGCCTCACCCAAGCAGTGCCCATCCTGGGGGAAGCTCTGCCCTGTGCCTGGGGAGGGTGGACAGAGAAGGACCAGGGAAGGCTGGAAGAAGACAGGACAGCTCTGCAAAAGGCCAAGGGGGAACGCATTGCTGAAGTTGGGGCTTGAACCTGGGGGTCATCAGATCAAACTTTCCTAGCTCAGCTCCTTCTGCCCTGCCGCAGGAGCCCTTGTCTTGGTGCCAGACCTGCCTGAGCTCAGACAGGCGTGCAAGAGGTGTGCTCCTCAGGAGTTACTGTGACTTTTCCCAGTTAAACCCCACAGATGGGACCTGCCCTCTCCCTGTCCAGGCCTACCAGCCTGGCTGTGCCCAGAGCCCATCCCTGCCACCCCACCTCAGCCTGTTCCTGAAAAGCTTGGTCCCATCTCTCCAAGGGCACTGGAGCTGCCTCAGGCTCAGGCCATCTTGCACACCTCTCCTGGGATTTTAAATGCTACCATGTCCTGTTCGCTGCAGCCACGTGACACTGACCTTCTGTGGAAGAGCTCACGTACCCATGGTCCCACGGTGCTGGTGGGTCTATCTCAAATATTCCCTCCAGAAGTCCACCACAGGCAAAATGGTCCAGCAGGCCCTCCTCCCACATCAACCCTCTCATCTAGCTGTGTCCATCCCCAGAGGAAAAGAGAAGTGGCAGGATCTGACAGTCCTCTTTCCAGTGCTGAGGCAGGCACTGGGACAGCGTGGTGCTTCCCCGTGCATGAGCGCCTCACAGGTGCTGAGCGCATCATCTCCCTCAGAGGTGAGTGCAAGACGAGCAAACCCTCGTGTGGGATTTGACTGGATGGGCAGGGGCAGGCACAACAACGAAAATGAAATTCAGGTGAGGAAAACAAAAACCTAAAAAGAAAATGAAAAGCTAAATGGGGTTGGGGGAACCCCAAACTGAGGCTAGAAAAGGCACGTGCCATGACCTGGGAAACTAAACCCTCCAGCAGAGCACAGGACACACAGCAGGGCAAAGAGCCCAAAGGCTGGGATTTCTCCCAAACCTCCTATGTGGCACAAAAGCACAAGATCTTGAATTCAGGATGGGAGGGGGACGGCCATCATGGGGATTGCTGTCACTGGAGTTGTCAGAGATGGGAGCATACCAGTGACTCTCTTTTTCTTCTCCAAGACCCCTGGCCTTCCCTTCCTGCCTCTTCCCAGACCCCTGTCTCTCCCTGTCTGCTCTGGGACACCCAGCTCTCCCTCTCTTTACCTGCCTGTTCCATCCACCCTCTTCAGGAGCTTTTCTCCTACCGGCTTGTCAGTAGGGCTGGGCATGCTGCTCGATGGGTCTGTGTGTGGCCACATGGGTGAACATATCCTTTTCCCATACAAACTGTGTCTCTTCTCTCCAACTCCTTCCCTCTCAATAAAACTACACTGAAAGTGAACACCATTTGGCTAGGTCAAAATTTGGACAATGCAGGGAGTCAACTGCTGTTCCCCATACCCACAGCCAAGCTGTGCAGATGTGACCAAACCCAATTTGGTTTCTTCTCCCTGTGGCCACCTCCCACCTATTCCAGGTTATGTCCTGCTTCTCCCCACATCCTTGTGTCATGGGCCATGTTGTGACAGACACTCACCCTTTCAGGAAAGATCACCACATGCTTCTATGCTTTGGTCTGCAACAAGCTCTGCCCTTTCCTAGGAGGCCTTTGTACCAGCAGCAACTGCTGTGCTGTGCCCATCCTCAGTGCTACATGGACAGCTGGGGAGAGGGAAATGGAGCTCCCTGTTTTAATGGACAGTGTTCCGCACAGGGACACTGCCAAGCCCCAAAGAACCATGCACCCAACTGCTTCCATTTTTCATGGCAGTGTTTGCAGCAGCATCATCATGGCCCTGTTGCAAATTTTCTTGCTGAAGCCACAGGACCAGCAATGTTGAGCTGGGAGAGACTTTCCAGGATCCATCCCTGCCTTGCCCCTGAGGAGGATTTTCTAGTGCAGGTGTGAGTGAAAAGCCCTCTGAGCAACTGCATTCTATTAATTCTACAGGAGACACAGGGGGATGTGAAAGGCCCATGAAGTGTTGGTGTTGTGTGTGGCTGCTGATACAGTCAGTGCTTTCTCACTGTAGTGCAGGGTTGGGGTTCACACCATCATTTGGTTGTGTTTTCAGGCCAGGAAAGCATGTTCTTCAGCACTGTACCACTGACGTGAGGGTGGCTGACCCTGTGCACGCACAGGGACACTTGTCTACAATGAATTTCACCTGCCGTGTGATTGCGTAGTCATTCAGTCTTAGTAGGTCTTAGGCAGATGCCAGTGCACACCCCTGCAGACCTCCCCTCCACTGTGAGAACTGACCTGTCTGTCCTTCCTTTCTTTTCTTTCTCCCTTCCTCCCTCCCTCCCTCGCTCCCTCTGTCCTCCCCTCTTTCACTTCTCCCCTCCTTCTCTCCAAGCGTTGTTGCGGAATGGTGAGGAGTCCAGCCCATCCAGCAGGCCGCTGCAGAGTTGGTGGGGACCAGCTGGTGGAAGCAGGGCAGGCTGTCAAGGAGGAACTTGGAATCACATTCCAGGGAAGCAGACAATGTTTTCGGAAAGCCAAAGCTTCCTCAGACTTGACCCTTGCAGGGGACATCAAGGGTAAGATGGTGAGCTGCTACCACTTCCTTAACAAGGAAAGAATTAACAAGGACAGTGTAGGGCCAGCTGCTCAGCTGGGTGGAGAACCTACTAACAGCAGATCCAGATAGGTCTGAGGAACTCAAGGCCTCCTTCTCCCGACTCTTCAACAACATGTCCCAGGCCTTTGTGTGTAGGGTCACATCTCCAGAAGAGAATTACAACCAGCAGTGGATGAGGGTGGGGTCAGGGATTACTTCATGAACTGAGCCCGTGCAGGTCTGTGGGGATGAACAGACTTCATGGGAGTGTGTTGACAGCTGCTGCTCTCCCTACGAGGCCTTTGTCTGTCACTTTTGGAAAGCCATGGTGATGGGAGAGATCCCTGGTGAGTGGACCCATGGCCACATTGCACCCATCTTTGTAAAAGCACAGACGTGCAATCCATGGAACCATGGGCTTTTATGAGAGTGTGCCATTGAATGAGTCCTCTGTGGGTGACATTTCTAGTCACATAAGGGAGAAGAAGGTGCCCAAGAATGGTCAGTGTGCTTGTATAGTCAGGGGAAATCATGCCTCATCAGGCTGATTGTCTTCATGGTAAACCACCTGTATTTGTGAATAAAAGGAGTAAAGTGGATGTCATTGGCCTCAGCATAGGAAGACTTTTGACATCGTGTCCCTCAATATTCTTGTATTCAAGTTAGGACGCTAGAGTCTGGATGAGTAGACAACCTCATGGGTAAAGCACCAATTGAGTGATTGGGCTGAGAGAGCATTAGTGAAGTGGTCACACCTCCATGGAGAGGCAGCAGAGGGGTCTTTCCTGGACCTTGAGCAGTTTATAAGTCTTGGCTCTCCAGTGTCCAGTCCAGACTTAGGGTGTCTAAAATAACTGCCCCCAGGGCTCCTGTTCTACTCGCTGGCTGCTCTGCTGTTGTGGGTTAACCACAGTGGAAAGTGAAGCACCACAGAGCTGCTCACTCCTTCCCCCCACCCCTTGTGCCCCCAGTGGGATGGGGCAGGAAGAAACGAAGTATACAAGCAAGAAAAGTTGGGTTTGAGATTTTTAAAGATGTTTCATAAGTGAAGGATAAGTGGAAGAAGAGAGAAAGAAAAGAAAACAGAGCAAGTGATGCAACAGCAATCACTCCCTACCTCCCACGGGTAGTGGGATGCGCAGCCAGTACCCGAGACAAAGGTGGCTATTTCCGGAAAGCTCCCTCTTTTCCCTTTTATTACTGAGTATGATGTCATATGGTAGGGATTATCTCGTTGGTTAGTTTGGCTCATCTGCCTGGTTGTGTCCCCTCCCAACCCATTGCGCCCTCCCCAGTCTATTCCCTGAGAAGGCGCTGATGCTGTTCAGCAAGAGTTAGAACATCAGCGTGGTACACACTTTGTCTGCACAAAGAGCAGAGAGCCCCCTCACCCCAGAAACTTGCTGGAAATGAACTTTAGTAAGGAAACAGGACAGGCTGGAGAGATCAGTCGCAGGCAGCTAAGTGTATGACCAGCCAACGGTTTACATGTGACCAGATCTTTTTAACCCCTTTTCCCTCTGTTTCCCATGTTTGTTCCTCCCCAGCCCACCTTGATCCCTTCCTTTCCTTTGCCTTTGGTCCTTTCCTAGACACGCCATGAGGAAGGGGTAGAGGACTTTCAGATCTTTAATTTTCCTATGTTGATTCCATCCAAGGACACTCTGGATACTCAATGGGGTCTAGCAAACAATTTCTCAACCTAATGTTGGTCATCTTCTCATGGGATGTGTCACCGTCTCATCCCTTTTGACTTCTTTGACTATTTTCCTTTCAAGGCACTGGCAGCTTGGGCAGACACAGCCTGAACAAGCGATTTGCAGTCAACTCTCCAGGGGAACTGCGGATGTTCTGGAGTAGGAAGATATCGAGGTGGAGCTATCCGACATGGCAGGAATGTCCCGGGAGACCTATCCCCTTCCTGAGGAGGATCATAGCCAGGCAGGACACCAGTTTTCTCTAAGCTAATATGGGACACCTGTGTTCACACAACCAAACACCTTGTGGGGCCTTTTGATACCATTTTGGCTTATTTCACAAACTCTGCAGTATCACTTTCTCCATAGGAGTCTCTTCAGGGCAATACTCACTTCCTTATTCCTCAGGCTATAGATGACAGGGTTAAGCATGGGGGTCACAGCTGTGTAAAACAGGGCAAGGTATTTGTCAGTGTCTGCAGGGTCTCTTGACCGTCCTTTGAAGTACACAACCATCACGGAGCCATAGAAGAGAGTCACCACCCCGAGGTGTGAGGAGCAGGTGGAAAAGGCTTTGCGTCTGCCCAGAACTGAAGGCATTTTCAGGATTGCCCTGACAATTTGTGTGTAAGAAACAACTATCAAGGAAAAGGGAAGGACTGCAAAGAGCAGGATGATGGTGTGCAGCATCACTCGGTTCCAGAAAGTGTCTGCACAGGCGAGTTGCAAGAGAGGGGGCACGTCACAGAAGAAGTGATGAAGGGCATGGGAGGCACAGAAGGGCAAAGTGAACACCTGGTACGTCTGCCCTGCCTGTACTGGTATGACAGCCAGCCATGACCCCACTACCAGTGTGACACAGAGCCTCCCATTCATGATGAGGCCATAGTGCAGGGGGTCACAGATGGCTACATAGCGGTCGTAGGCCATGGCAGCCAGGAGAAGTCTTTCGGTGCTTCCCAGCAAAACCAGGAAATACAGTTGGGCAGCACAGCCAAGGAAGGAGATCCTGCCGTCTCCCGTCAGGAAAGCCAGCAGCATTTTTGGCAGCGTGATGGAGATATAGCAGATTTCCAGGAAGGATAAGTTCCTCAGGAAGAAATACATGGGGCTGTGGAGGTTTGGGTCTACCAAAGTGATGAGCACGATGAGGCCATTCCCTACGAGGACCATGAGGTAGAAGATCAGGAAGACTGTGAAGCACAAGTCTTGCAGGTTGGCCTGGTCAGAAAATCCCAGAAGAAGAAATCCAGGTCCGGCTGTGTGATTCTCCAAGCCTTTTCTTTGGGGCATTTTCTGTCTACAGAGAAATGCAAACAACACGCTCACTGGACAGTGGCAGTGGCCCATCCACCATCACACACCCCTCAAGCACAGCGAAAGACTGCAGACGCCAGCGCAGGTGTGACTGCAGTGTTAGCAAAGCCCCAACAAGATCTGCATGGCTGTATGGGAGTCTACCACCAGGTGCTTGTTGAGAAAGGGCTTCTAAGGAGAAAACAGAAGAGAGATGTTCAGTCCAAATGATGGAGTTTGGCAGTATGGACCGGAAAAATGTGTCTTTCCTTCTTGAGAGGAGATGTTCTAAAAAGCGTTGTCTGTTGGTAGATGAGGGAAGGGAAGGGAAGGGAAGGGAAGGGAAGGGAAGGGAAGGGAAGGGAAGGGAAGGGAAGGGAAGGGAAGGGAAGGGAAGGGAAGGGAAGGGAAGGGAAGGGAAGGGAAGGGAAGGGAAGGGAAGGGAAGGGAAGGGAAGGGAAGGGAAGGGAAGGGAAGGGAAGGGAAGGGAAGGGAAGGGAAGGGAAGGGAAGGGAAGGGAAGGGAAGGGAAGGGAAGGGAAGGGAAGGGAAGGGAAGGGCAACAGCAGATTTCACTCTTAGATTGTAGTGAGAGAGATTTACCTCAGCTCTTTGAGACATAAGAACTCATCTCCTGAAGCTCTGTCCACACACGGTGAGCAGGGAGACATGCTTTGGATCCAATTTTTTCATTTCTACATGGCTGACAGGTGAACTCTATCAGAAAGAAAACAAATTCTATCTGTCCGTGAATCAGAAACATTGATGGGGCATTTCAACACATCAGAAAAAGTGCTATTTGTGCATCTATCCCAATCCCTCAGGGTACTAAAAGGAGCCACTGTGCAACACTGTCTCAAAGAGCTTTCAATGCATCCCAAAACAAAGGTGATCAAAGGCAGAAGAGTGGAGATTAGAGGGTGATCTCCCAAGGTATCTGGTTTTCCTGAAAAGGTCAGGCTTTTATGACTTCTGAAGGAGCTCTGTGCAGTTCCCTGTTCCTGACCTTGCTGCTCTGTCGCATGGATTTATGGCAGTTTACCGAGGCCTCAGTCGCTCTGATGCCAAGGCAGAGATGTTTCCCAGGCCCCTGGAAGCCCTTGCAGAGCTGAGTGATGCTCTCATTGACTGGGAAACTGAGCCTTCCCCTCTGCATTTCCCACAGCACACGGACTTCTGGTGGATCACACTGGAAGAACGTGAGCCATTAACAAGCAGCTCTGCAGTAGCAGGTTGCTTCTTGTGAATAACAGACTCAAACGATAGGTTTTTTAGAAGTTTCGATTTAATGTGGAGAAGGCATGTTCTCTTCCAGCGCTGAGGGTGCTGGCTGCGTCTCTGCAGCTCTCGCTAACTGCCTTCCAGAATTCGTCTTAAACTCTGATGTATCGATAATGAGAAGAGCTGGTTAGAAAACATGTCATAAAAGCGTTCCCATTAGCCAAGTGAAAAACACACCATGTTTTGTCTAAGAAGTCACTTGAATTCACAGACACCCAGTCTTAAGAGCATGATTTTTTTTCCTTTTGTTTTTAATATTCTCTTCCTACTGTTCCTGCCTATTTTGGTGAGTTTTATCCATGGAGTTCTCTTAGAGCTGCCCTTTGAAATCTCCAAGAGAAAATCAGGGTTTATGTGAGGGAAAAGTGGCCATGATCTCTTTCCTAATCTCACAACTTATGAACGCCAATGCACAGGAGCATTAAATACTTTTTATTTCCTGAAATACTGTCAGATATTGCATTTAGTGTACACAAGTTTTTAACAGAAAGCAGCCGCTTATAGGCAGCTTTTCCATAATCAGCACTGTCTGCTCCTTTCACTCCCCTCCCCCACCCAACCCTACAGCATCTTCTTTCTCAGCGCTTCACAGGATCACGCACAGTGCATGGTTTGGACTGGCTTTGGCGTGGGAAACTGCTGGAGGACTCTTTACCCAGGGACTGTCTCAGCAGCAGCGTTTCTCCAAGCTGAACCAAACCTGCTCCTCTGAGCCCAGCCGAGCCCCACAGATGCCTGCAGCTGCCGTGGCAGTGGCTGTGCTGCCACGGGCTCTCAGCACTTCAAAGCGTGCCAAAAGGGAGTTACCATTGTCAGGAGCCACAATGCAGGGACACGCTCCTCACTCCATGATGCTGCGGGAGACGGTGCGGACCTCTCTTCCTTTCTGTCTTTTCCCTGGAAACCACCTGGATGGGGTTCCCCGGACTCTTCTCTGCCGCTCCTGTTCCCACCTGGTTATAAGTCAGTGAAGAACCCCAGGAGAGAAGAGAGCAATGCTCGCGCGACCAGTGCTCCTCCCCAGACACCCACAGCATCATTACCAACTTGAGAAAGACTGTCAGAATAATGATTAGAAGGGTCTGAGCAACTTCCAGAACGTGACTTTTGAAAACAGAGAAATTGAGAAATGAGATTTAGCTGCTCAAAGGAAAATTGCTAAGCTTGTAAGAAGGGGGAGGGGGGAGGGGAAGGCAAGAAAGGAGCAGTAAAGAAGCAAATTCAATCTGTGTTTAGCTTTAGTTTGCAAAAATGGAAAAGGCTGCTCTGCAACACCTCCTCCCTGGGCCTCTACCTTGGGTGTGCCCTGTATTAGCTCCAAGGTGGAGATGGTCTTGAGAGGTCAAACTCCAATTGCTTATGCTGTCTGAATCCAGGTTCACCTTCAAAGAGGGTGCAGAGAGAAAGCTCGCGTTGGAGGTTCATGGGAAGGTAATAAGGCCTGTGTCACAGAATCAGAGAATTACAGAATGGTCAGGGTTAGAAAGGGACCCCTGGAGATCGTCTAGTCCAACCCCCCCCACCCCAGAGCAGGGTCACCTACACCAGTTGCACAGGATGGCGTCCAGGCGGGTTTTGAATGTCTCCAGGGTAGGAGACTCCACCACCTCTGTGGGCAGCCTCTTCCAGTTCTCTGCCACCCTCAAAGAAAAGAAGTTCCTCCTCATGTTAAGATGGAACTTCCTATGTTCAAGTTTGTGCCCATTCCCTCTTGTCCTATCACTGGGTACCACTGGAAAAATACTGGTCCCATCCCCCTGGCACTCTCCCTTTAAGTATTTATAAGCATTAATAAGATCCCCCCTCAGTCTTCTTTTCTCCAGACTAAAAAGACCCAAGTCCCTCAGCCTTTCCTCATAGGAGAGATTTTCTAATCCCCTAATCATTTTTGTAGCCCTTTCATGTAGTCCTTTCAGGGCACTGCACATATCTATGTTTGGACAGATTACTGTGGCCCCAGGGCCCCCCAAATGGATGAGTGTGTCTGACCAAGGCAGCCTTGCGTGGCTATATAGGGGAGAGCTCCCAGGGGAGAGCATCTCCTGCCCTTGAGTGAGGTTCATGCAGTCCTTGATTTCTACCTCTGAAACTACGCATGGCTTCAGCCCTGCTGTTCAGCCAGTTCTTCACGCAGCACACCATGTACCTGGACAAGTTGTCCAGAAGGATGCTGTGAGGGAAGCTATCAAAAGCCTTATTACAATCCACAACTACATCCTCCACTTTCCATTCATCCACTAGGTAGGTGACCTTACTGTGGGCCGTGGTGAATCGCTTGTTTCTCTTGATGTTAACTCCTTCTCCCAGGTGGGCATTAGGGCTCTAGGCAGCCACCAGTTCAGGCTGGGCTCTTCACTGTCCAAGAAGGGCACTCTGTGCAGCAGAGCTGAGATAGTTTCCTAGCAAAGTCCAAGATAATAAGAGGAGGAGAAAGCCTAAGCTCTGACTCCATGAAGAGCAAGTAGAAGTGTTGGAGGTCGTCTGGCCAAAGATTCCTTATGACAGGGGAATCCTTTCCCACCACTATCACTGGATGGAACTCTATGGACATTTCCTGAAGTGTTTGAGTGCAAAAAGCCCAAAGAAAGTCGTTTAGTTTCCACACCGTGCCTTCCTGGTGGGCCTTCCTGGTGACTGTGCCTGGGTCCAAGCTCATCACAGTGCTTCACCCAGCCATGAGACTTCTCTTGCCTATCACCTGCACAGACAGATGGGACCTCACATTCTACATCCAAGCCATTTTTTTTTTCTGGCCTGCGAGTTTCTCAGACAGAACTGGCTTCATAGTCACCTTCACAGATACCTGCCTGTTACGCAGCTGTGAGATTGTGATGCACAACTGACATAAGTGGAACTTCCTCACCATCACCCACCCTGTCACCTACAAGCTGATCTGACATCTCATCTCACATTCACCTTCCAGCACCATGTGACTACTCCAGGACATCACAGTCTCTGCATTCACTCTTCCTCCCGGGGAAAAACAGCTCTGAGTGAGGGTCAGAAGAAGACAGGTGGAAGGTTAGTGGTTTGGAGGGAGGGTGCTGGGGCTTAGGGGGTTGGGGTTTCTGTTAGCAGTTTGCGTTCAGGCGAAACCAAAATTCTGGTGAGAGTTTCTACTTCATGCTCAGGGTAGGGTGAGGGGTAAGAGCTTCCCTTTTAGGGTTGGGGATCAGAGTGAGGCTCAGGGTGAGGGTTTGGGATTCGTCTTAGGTCTTCTTGTAATTGATGTGAGTACTGGTCAGCTTTGTGGGTTAGGGGGTGGGGTTAGGGCTGGAGGTGAGGGCCAGGGTTAAGGCTAGCATTGCATGACTACGGACCTCACAGACAGCAACCAAGCGCTGTCCCTCTCACGCACCTCTCCTTTGAAGTTCCCTCCGCTCCCTTCTCTCTGATGAAACCCTCACTCTTCTTGAGCACCTCACAATGCTTCTTCTTAGCAACCAGCTTCCTCCAGCAGAAATGACATCCCAACCGACTCTCCAGAAAGGACACTTTTGCCTTCATCTTCCTCTTGCCTGCCCCTAACCTCTCAGCTCATCTCCCTGGCCTTTCCCTCCAAAACCTCACAATCCCTCTCCTCCTTCTACCTCCTGGGAAACATGAGTGAGGCTTAGGAGAGGGGTTGAAGAGGAAGGGAGGTTGAGGGACAGGATGAGGGAGTTGGGTTAGGGTTTAGGCTTGAGGCACTTGATGAGGGTTTCCGCTTTGGCATTAGTTTTCAGGGAAGGGCTAAAGATGAGAGGTCTCGGATAGGTATAAGTGTTAGGGTAGAGGCAAAGGTTTAGGGTGAGCTGGGCAGTGCCAGGTCTGAGAAGCAAAGGGGTGTAGGCACTCTGCGTGCTTCTGCCCTCATGGTGACCAGAAGGAAACCTCAGCTCCTGGTGACCAAAACCATCACCATTTCAATGGGCTGGGGATCAGCACTGGGCCCCTTGGCTTGACAGGGCACATCCAAGGGGCTACACGAGACAGGACGTCTCTGCCTCCTTTCTTTGTCATCCCGAAATCGCTGCCTCTGAGTTTCTGCTCCAATCAGCCCCCAGGGAAGCCTGCTTCAATTCCCTGAAACAGCTTCATCACCCACAGCCTCAGCAGACCCTGCTGAACCTCAAAGCCTCTTTATTCCTGCCATGGCCCTCCACTCCCTGTGACTTTTCCCTGGGAGCTTGTTAGTGTGCAGCAACTGTAATGAGTTTATTTTGCATCTCAATTTCTGTACGGTTGCAGAGGGATTTTTAGGAGAGTCTGTCTTTGAGGAAGAGTTTTGCAAAGTCTGACGATGTTAACAAGCACATGATGGAACACAGGTTCTTTTCTTTCTCAGTCGTGACTCAGTATTGATTTCCACATCGACAAGTGATTTTTCATTTGACTGTCAAATGATGCCCACAATACCCCAACTTCATTTGCTAGAGGTGGGCATGGGATCAGGAGGCAGAGGCAGCCAGGTAGATGTGACCACAGGAAGATGGGCAGGGAGATCGCGAGAGACATGAGTTGGTGACAAGGCTCTGGGCTGGGAATCTGGCCAAGAATGGATGCTGAGCTCTGCCTGAGAACCTGAGAAATTTTGTCAACATTTAAAAAGTTATGAGCACTTTGTCACTCGCTGCAGTGATTGAATACTCCTACTAAAACTAATAAATTTTCGCCGAGTCATGTCAAATGGAGAATTTTAATATATGTTCAGTATTTTTTGGCCATGTCTTCTTTCCTCAGTCGTGAGGATTTTTGTCCTCTCCTTCCACATTGTTTCTTCAGTCACCTCTCACCGCTGTGACCTTCAGGGAGTTGCTGCTTTCCCCTTCGTGGAGCTAAAAGCTCTCCTGTCTTCTGTTAGTCTGCTGAATTAACTCTTAAACCGACTTGCAAACTGTGTATATATTAATCATTTCCTATTCTCTTGTCTAAAGTGTGTCATGTATGGTCATTGCTTGAGGAAACTGGACCTTATTGGGGGTTTGGACCTGGCATGCAGTTGAGGAGCATGTTGCTTCTTTTTATTAATTTATGAGTTTAATAAGAAATATTGGTTTATCATATAATTGATAAAAATCAATTATAATTTATTAATTAATAATTGTATTTTACTTGTGGTTGTTCAAAATTAATTACAAACCTGTATCTATTTACAGACAACTCTCAGGTTAAATCAGGTGGGAATTGGTACAAAGGAGCTGTAACAGTGATCTACAGAGTTCAGTGCAGAAATGTGATGTAGGAAAAGAATGCAAGTCCCAGGCGGCCCCCCAGAGAAGTGGTGAGGTTGGGGAGGTGGGGAGGAAAGTTGTACATACAGTGGGGGACCTCGAGGAGACAGCTGTTGCTGCCTCTGCAGACATCCTCAGGAGACCCTCTGCTTCAGTATCAGTTGGAGAAAGCTGCCAGCACTTCTGTACACTGAAAACATAAAGTAAAAAATGCTTCAAAATTAAAACCACTTTTTTTTTAAGTTCTCATTGATATCTTCCACTGTAAGTAGACTCCTGAGACCTCTCCAATTAGCTGTACAAGCCTGGAAGGCCTGCAGAAAATTACGGAAGAGATGTTGCTCATTTGGGCTTTCTGCACTTTAACGAGTCCCATGGTGTATTTGGTGCTGAGCCCATGAACCTCAGATACTGAGAGGAGATTGAACAACCTGTCCAGGAGTTAAAGTCAGCAGCAAACACCAAAGTGTGTTGGAGCATTAATTGGCCCCACAGAGGGCCATTCCAGAGCAAGCCTCCCCATGGGTTTGTTAGAGCAAAGGGAAAGATTTGACACAGTTATGATTTACAGTGATTAAAAATTTATTAGTGATTTAAGGTAGATCAAGAGATGGAATTTTAGCAGCACTTAATCATTAACCAATGTAGAGGTTTGCAAAGTGATTTAACAAAATAATTGAACAGCGACTTAGCTACAGATTCGAAGATAGCAAGATTCACACTAACGTCCTATAGAGTATTCCAAATCAATACATATACATATGGGTAAGAGCACACGTCTCAAGTTAATACATATGCACATAAGGAAAGCATATAAGTGCGCATGCACACACCCCCCCACACAGACAGAGGTCTCTGATTCTTGGAATCAGGAATTTCATAATAGCATATTAGCTATAATGCTCATAATTTCATAATGGCTCTAATGAACCAACAGGTACTGCTTTTAACTCCTACGTGTACATGGACAAACAGCAGAATATCCACATCCATAAAGCTAATGTGTATATCACAAACACATAGGTGGAGGGGTGGGTGGGAGAGAGGCTAGCCTATAGTCACAATTTCCCTTTCCCGAGTTTAGGATAAATACTCACAATGCATCGGTGTTCCTCAAGGGGCAGTAGTTGAGGCTTGAGAGGGATTCTCTCACCCTGGCCTTCTAGTCCTCGAGGTGTCAGCCTGAGCGGTGTCCCCACTCAGGGGAGATCCTGGCCACAGCCCACTGCGATCCAGAAGAGCTCAAAGGGTCTTTACGAGAATCGCTACTTTTAGGATCTGAGATAATTGACTTTTGTCAGATACTTTTCCACTCTGGACCAGCTCAGACAATGCAATGTTCCAGTACTTTCCCCTGGTTACACAAGCCCAGAACTTGCAAGGACTTGAGGTCCTGGTATGCCCCAGCTCTGTGTCCACAACCATATGTTGTGAGTAGTGATGGATTGTAGTTATTATCTTCAAAATGTAGGACCATAGGGATCAGGCACACTATTGTGTTCTGGTCCGTTGTGTTCCACCTTTTCTCTCTTTCATGGTACACCATTATGTATTGTTCTGGTCCAGTGTGTTATTTTGTGGCTCAGGTGGGGAGGAAATCACGCCACGTACCGAGTGGCCTGGAAAGAGAGGGGGTTCCCCACCACAATCTGCCCTGTGACTAATGTTAATTTACCTCGGCCGTAGAGCTGCTGTTTTGTTGCCTCTTGTCTCTATGCCTATAAACAGGGAATGCCTCAGTCCAAGTAGAATTTGAGGGAGACTTTTTGTTTGGTTAGTTCCTCAGCATTTTGTTAAATGTGTTTAAGTGGCATTATATACACAGGAATATTTTTGCAGGAATGCAGTTTGTTTAGCCATCCTCCAAACTGCAATGTATAAGACAATATTTAACAGCAAGCATAATATAACAGCAGTCAGTAAGATCACGATAGGCTGTAACACCGGGTTTGGTATTCCAGTTGCCCTTGGAGACCATCCAAACAAGACTTCCCACCAGTGGTGTTCTTGTCCTCCTTTGACACTTTTTAACACTCAGTGTATTTCTTCAACATCTCCGTAGCCTGTGATAATAGTTTTTTATCCAGTCTCTCGTGTTCGTTGTAGAAAGTTGATTAAATCCGGGTGGTGAAGGAGCTGTTTGATTATACTTAGACTCATTCTGATAGGTGTGGGCTGTAGCTCATGATATATCATGTAATCAAAAGACAAATTATCATGAATAGTTATTGGTACAGAGAAAATAAAATCACAACCAACAATTAGGAACAGGTTGCATACACATAAGTTAAGCTGATTGGTTATGTTGTAAGCAAGATCATCTATCAATAAAGATTCACACACTGTTTGCATGCAGACATGTCCTTTTCCAATGTCTATGACGGCAGTTTCAGGAAATCTCATTTGGGTGGATTTCAAGGTGGCAGATGCTTTGTTCTGTATCTTAACAGATGTCTTGAGCTTCAAGAATGATACTTTTGCAAATGAAACCTTGTTGGTCTCTCACAATGCATGTGTTGACATCAACTGTCACTTTCCTCCTTTTGATGGGCCCACACTCTCTGTTCTAAGGGACAGGGTACAGTTCCATTTTGATTTAGTCCTAAGGCCGTGATTGGGTATATAGTGTACACCGAAGCATTGCGTATTGTGAGGATGAAGGCAACAATCTTATCACTTTCCGTGTGATAAGTGAAGTTGCAGAGTTGCCACCATGATTGAAACTGCTTTTCAAATTCTGAAGCATTGTCCAAATCAGTTTACGAGTTTCAGTGGTAGGGTTCCTCCTTCTCCTTCTCTAACAACGGCTGCTACCATAGGCTGTATCCACAAGTGTGCTCGGATACAACTCAAGGCAAGAGAGGTGTTACCTTGGGTTGCTCTGAGGGCTTTTGCAATTAATTGATGATCATTTTCTTCACTTTGTTCCCAATGAGGTAAAATGTCTGATCGGAGACACTGACTTGCTCCCAAGGCTGATAAAGATGACTGTAGTGGGCGTTCCAATTTGGTCAGGTCATCGGTAGTAGCAGTTAGTCTGTTCACTAAGACCTCAGCATCTATGCTATTCCGTACTCCCGATCCTGTCCCCAGTAACTCAGTGGTGTCCCATCATATAAATTGGGACTGTTAATTGTTAAAAGATGGTCCATGTAACCATGTTATGTTGTCAGGAGTGATCGATTATAGTTATTATCTTCATACGGCAGGACCATGGGGACCGGGCACACTATTGTGTTGTGGTCTGTTGTACTCCACCTTTTCCATCTTTCGTGTTAGACCATTATGTATCATTCTGGTCCAGTGTATTATTATGTGGCCCAGACCTTGGAAGAACTGCTCTCTCCTGGCACTTTCCCGACCAGTCCAGAGCCTCCCTGGCTCTCCCCCACCTCCCCTGCCCTCTCCCCAGCCCAGCAGAGCAGCCCAGTCTGGGCTGGCCCCACAGCAGCACTGGCCACAGGGTACTGCGGGGTTCTGGGCACTCCCCCCACAGCCCCAGCCCCTCGGAAGGCCACAGCAGCTGCTGGCGGGCAGAGCGGGCTCTCAGCCTCCCCACCAGCCCAGGGCTGGAGCTGGCCCCAAGTGCCAGCAGAGCCCGCTCACTCTCGGGCTCTCCTGCATTCAGCTGCGGGGCAGCCCGCCCCCACACTGCCTCTGCCCCGCTTGGCCTCCCCACCTGCCCTGCTCCCCAGCACAGCACCAGAGTCCTGGGGCTCCTCAGGCAGCTCCCCCACCTCTCCAGTCTCCGTTCCCTGGGCCCGCTGCATCTTCACTGCCTTCCACAGCACGGCACAGTCCTGGTTTGTGGGTACCTGGCTTTGGTTCTTTCTCCTTGGGGGACTTAATCTTGAGGGTGTTTCACCTTCTCAGTTTCCATTCCCTTCCCACCCCAGAGGACATGGAGTGTCCCCATCCTCCCCTCAACAGCAAGAAGAGAGCTTTCAACTGCTAGGTGTCTGAAAGATCCCAGTGATACCATGAGAATATTCCCCCAAACACAAAGAGAAAACAAGGTGGAAAGGCACTTGGAAAGTCCAATGCCTTGAGTTTATTCTAAACCGCAGCTATATCAAGGATAGCCCAGCCTTCAGGCACCACACTCAGGAGATCCTCTTTAATTGCAGAGATCCTATTAGGGAGGCAAGAGGTGACACATGGTTCTTCAAGGATCAGACACAAGAGGACAGAGACACAGGACAAATGCTATGATCCCAAGTGATTAATTCAAAGAAAGATTATCAGTGAAAAAACAAACAAACAAACAAACAAAAAACAAACACACACACACACAAAAAAACAATAAAACAAAACAGAGGCCTGGTTTAAAACAAATTCTGGGTACTCTGAAGAGAAAAGAATGCAAATTACTGTTAATGAGGCAAGGTCCATGGGATCACTTTCCTCAAGGCATCCTTGAGCTCCTGGGTCCTCATGCTGTAGATAAGGGGGTTCACTGCTGGAGGTGCCACAGAGTACAAAACAGCCATCGCAAGATTTGGGGATGGGGAGGAGATGGAGAGGGGCTTCAGGTAAGCAAAAAATGAAGTGCTGATAAACAGGGAGACCACAGCCAAGTGAGGGAGGCATGTGGAAAAGGCTTTGTGCCGTCCCTGCTCTGAGGGCATCCTCAGCACAGCCCTGAAGATCTGCACGTAGGAGAGCACAATGAAAACAAAACACATGAAGAATAAACAGGCACTGAGCACAACAAGCCCAGCTTTCCTGAGATAGTGTGTGTCTCTGCAGAAGAGCTTGAGGATCTGAGGGATTTCACAGAAAAACTGGTCCACAGCATTGCCTTGGCAGAGAGGTACAGAAAATGTATGTGCAGTGTGCAGCGCAGCATGGAGAAACCCACTGCCCCAGGCAGCTGCTGCCATGTGGACACAAGCTCTGCTGCCCAGGAGGGTCTCATAGTGCAGGGGTTTGCAGATGGCCACGTAGCGGTCATAGGCCATGACGGTCAGAAGAGAAAAATCTGCTGAGATCAAGAAGGTAAACAAAAAGAGCTGTGCAGCACATCCCCCATAGGAGATGGCCCTGGTGTCCCAGAGGGAATTGGCCATGGCTTTGGGGAGAGTGGTGGAGATGCAGCCTAGGTCGAGGAGGGAGAGGTTGAGGAGGAAGAAGTACATGGGGGTGTGGAGGCGATGGTCGCAGGCGATGGCAGTGATGATGAGGCCGTTGCCCAGGAGGGCAGCCAGGTAGATGCCCAGGAAGAGCCAGAAGTGCAAGAGCTGCAGCTCCCGTGTGTCTGCGAATGTCAGCAGGAGGAACTCAGTGATGGAGCTGCTGTTGGACATTTGTTCCCTCTCCACAACAGGAGCCTGTTCAAAGTAGGAAAAGACAGTGACAAGTTAGGACAGACACTTCTGAGGCGAACTTGTTCCATTTGTCACAGTGAAGTGCCCCAAATGTCCTCTGTCATTCCAGGATGACATTTGTGCAGGTACACAGGAACCAGGATTGATCGCAGGTTAGAACTACCTTCAATATAAAAGAGCTTTTCCCCATTATTACTCCCAATTCCCCTGGCGGCATAAAAGATATGTGGGTTGGGTTTCTTTTATTTTTTATTTTTGCTCTTGTTACTGCAGTCCCACACAAGGAGTCATTTTTGAAGACAAAAATCCCTGGGAGGCAACAGGACATACCCTTAACCGCAGAAGGAGGAGAGCCGCTCTGTCCATCCATCCTGCCCTCAGCTGCTTTTTGCTTGCACCTCTTTGCTCTGGAGAGTGATCTCATGAAGAGTAGAGGATTCCAGTTTCAAAGTGTAGATCTTCAGCCTCCCCTTCCCAGTGAAGAGCTGTGAGCTTGTGGATGCCCAGAAGATGGGGTATCCTTTAATGGAGAGTCAGCTTTATCCCCACCCCATGGACAGCATTGCCGAGAGACTCACAGGTGAGGAGGGGGCTTGGGCACAATGGACACATCAGCATGGCAAGACATTCAGGGGCAGTTGCTGAGCTGCTGCTGAAGCCCCATCCCAAAGAACCTGAAAAGTAGAGCAGCAGCAACAGCAGGGATGGGTGGAGAAGCAAGGAGAAACGGCCCAATGGTTCTGCCAATGCTGGCAAGGCCAGGGAGGGACAGAGGGGTGCTCAGGAGAGGCAGTCCTGTACCTCTGACGGTGCTGCAGGGAAGCCCTGCTCTGGAGAACACCCTTATCCTCCTCTACACTGCGGTGGCAGTGCCCTGAAGCCCGAGACTTACCGTGCAGAGGGCTGTGAAGCTTTCTCCCACTGTGAGCTCTCAGCTGTCCTCCACTCCCAACTGCCTTTAAGCTCTCTCTGCATTGCTCATCTCATCGTCGTGCCTGAAGCTGTTCCCTCAGCCCTGCGGCGCTTTGCAGAGGAGCTGCTCCTGGGCAGAGCTGTCTCTCTGCTGCAGCACCAACTCACCAAGTGCTCCCTCTGTCCCAAGAGCCCGGCCCAGCTCAGCAGCACAGCACCAGCCCAAGGCATTTTAATGACCCTTCTGGTGGGTTTGAGACACAGTCCATGCACATCAGACGATGAGAGGAATTTGAAGAAATCTCTCAAGAAGCCACACTCGGATGAAATCTGCAAAACCAACACTTTCTTGGAGTGTTAATGGGTCCCACTGAGGACCATTACCAACAAAGCCTCCCCAGGGGCTCATTGGAGCACAACACTGGAGTCAATAATGACAGGTAGGGAAAGGAAAATTAAAGGTGGCTCTGATGCTTAGGAAACCTGAATGTGTTACAATGAGCCAAAGAGCCACGCTCTGACCTGCAGCCCCTGGGAAAGGAGATTTTGTCCCTCACCCCTTGCTCAGGGCTCTTCCTGGGGCAGTGTGATATGGGCACGCGCAATGCCGAGGGAAGGAGTGTGGCATGACTCTTTGTGTAAAAGGTTAAAGTACCTTCTGGTAGGACTTGGTGGCAAAGACAGTAGCCATAGCCATGGTGAAGAAGAGATCATGTCTGGTGGGGGCTTTCAGTGCCCCCTTCTTTCTTTGAAGGCACTCAATTGTCTTTCATTTTCATCTCAATATCTCACTGCCCTTACTGATATCTCTCCATCCTCCCTGGCTGGTCCTTGAAAGACAAAGCCATGGGCTGGTCCAGCCTCCCTCTGGGTGCCCGATTGTTCCACAGCACTGCCCTTGCAGTGACATTTCCTTCTCTTCTAGTGTCAACCTCCCAACCCACACGTTGTGGCATTATTCCTCTCTCCTGCTTTATTACCACTATGAAGAAAAGCTCCACCATCTCTGAAATCACCCTTCAAGCAGTCACAGCTTGTGCCTGTGATGCTCTGAGCCTCCACTACACCAGGCTGAAGGACCCCAAGTCCCTCAGCCTCCCCAAATGGGGCATGTGCTTGAGGCCATGAATCCCGTATTGGCAGACCTCCTCTGGACACTCTCCATTCCTCCCCTCTTGTCGAGAACTGGAAGCCCCAAAGAGGGCCACACTAGTCCAGAGGTGGCCACACAAGGTTTGAGTGAAGTGGGATGACAGCTCCCCTGCTGTGGGTGACCCACACTCCTCCCAAGGCAGCTCCACATACACCTGGCCCTGTTCATGGTGAGCATGCCCTGCCGGCTCCTATGGAACCCCTCGTGGTGCCCAGGCCCTTCTCCTCAGGGTGCCTACTCAGCCAGGCAGGTCCCAGGCTGCCCTCATTTACAGGATTATTCCTCCCACTGATGCAGTACTGGCCTCTTCTCCATGTAAAATTTCACAAGGTTACTTGTTTTCACAAGATTCCTTACCTGAGACTAAGAGATCATTCCTTGCCCAAGGTGGAGACATCCCTTACCCACGACGGATCCTGAGTAAGTGACAGCATGCTGAATTAATACTCTGACACACTGCGAATCCATATAGCTACCCACATATTATTAATGTTGTAAGAATAATTCCATTAGACATGAACCATTGACCAAGTCTGAGACTATGATGGGATCCAGCCAGACCTAGGCTTCAAAAAGGAGTTTAGAAGGCAAGGAGGGCCACACTGAACCTCATTACTCAACAGAATGGTCATAGAATCATAGAATTGTCAAGGTTGGACGTGACCGTTAAGATCATCAAGTCCAACTATCAAACTAACACTGACAAAAACACCATTAAACCATGTTCCTAAGTGCAACGTCTATCCATCTTTTAAATACCTGCAGGGATGGCGATTCCACCACTTCCCTGGGCAGCCTGTTCCAATGAGTGACAACCCTTTCTGTGAAGACATTTTTCATAATCTCCAATCTAAACCTTCCCTGACGCAACTTGAGGCCACTTCCTCTTCTCCTATCACTTGTTACTAGTGAGAAGAGACGGACCCCCACCTTGCTACAACCTCCTTCCAGGCAGTTGTAGAGAGCGATAAAGCCTCCTCCAAGATCCTTTTCTCCAGGCTAAACAACCCCAGTTCCCTCAGCCGCTCCTCCTAAGACCTGTTCTCCAGACCCTTCACCAGCTTCACTGCCCTTCTCTGGATATGCTCCAGCACCTCAATGTCTTTCCTGTAGCGAACGGCCAGAAACTGAACACAATACTTGAGGTGGGGCCTCACCAGTGCCGAGTACAGGGGAACAATCACTGCCCTGCTCACCAAAATACTCTTGATAGAGGCCAGAACGCTATTGGACACCTGGGCCCACTGCTGGCTGATATTCAGCCCCAGGTCCTTTCCTGCCAGGCAGCTTTCCAGCCACTCTGCCCCAAGCCTGTAGAGCTGCATGGGGTTGGTGTGTCCCAAGTGCAGGACCCAGCACGTGGCAATATCATACCTTTGGCCTCAGTCCATGGACCCAGCCTGTCCAGATCCCTCTGTAGACCCTTCCTGCCCTCAAGAAGATCAACACTCCTGCTGAACTTGGTGTCGTCCGCAAATTTACTGAGGGTGTACTCAATCCCCTCGTCCTGGTTGTTGATACAGATATTAAAGAGGATTGGCCTCCTGGGGACACAACTTGTGACCGACGATCACCTGGATTGTGAGGGAGTTTTCCTGGAGATCTCACAGTCAGCAGCACTAAAAGGCAGCAGAGCTTCCTAGAACAGCATCTTCCAGGCTTGGTGTGGTTGCTTAACCTTGGCTGGCTGCCAGGTGCCCACCAAGCCACTCTATCACTCTTCCTCAGCAGGACAGCGGGAAAAATAAGATGAAAAACTTCTGACACTAGATAAAAGCAGTTTAATAAAGAAAAAAAAAAAGGCCCTGTGTGGAAGCAAAGGAAAACAAACAAAGATTTATTCTCTACTTCCCATCAGCAGGTGATGTCCAACTACTTCCTGGCAATAGGACCTCGGTTGCTTTAGAAACCCCTCCTCCTCCTTTCTCTTCTCTTTTATTGCTAGGTGTGATGTTATATGGTATGGAATGTCTCTGTGGTCAGTTTGGGTCAGCTGTCCTGGCTATGTCCCCTCCCAACCTCTTGCCCACCCCCAGCCTACGGGCCTGTGTTTGCAGTGGGGTTTGGAGACACAGCCTTGCTGCTGTGTGAGCACTGCTCAGCAGTAGCCAAAACATCGGTGTGTTATTAACACCATTCTAGCGACAAATACAACAGAAGGACGGCACTGTGAAGGCTGCTATGGGCAAAGGTAACTCCATCCCGGCCAGACCTCACTCTTCCTAATCACTGGGTTGATCTCCCGCCTTAGCTGCCCTGCAGGCTGCCATCCCCAGGCCTGTCCTGCTCGCCTTGCTCAAGTACGGTGGGGCTGGGCCCTGGCTGGGGAGGCACCACCTGCATTGCCAGCCATGGTCTCGCCATTGGCTCCCAGCTCGCCTTCCTTTGGAGAGCAGCCTGGCTCTTGCTGCTCCCTGTCAGGGGAAGTCTCTCTTCTGACCAAGTGTCAACATTCTTAATAGAAAACCTGCACCTGACCTCATCATCTGGCCTCACTTCTCATTCTCCAGGAAGAAAATACCCACAAAGCTATTTAGGAAGTGTCCTGGTTCCAGCAAGGATGGGGTTAATTTCCCCGAAGAGCCGGCAGGGGAGGGAAGTATTCCATACCACGTGACACATGCCCCGCTATAAAAGGAGCTAGCCATGGAGAGGAAGTCAGTCGCCACTCGGGGGTGGGCTGCATCGGTGCGGGTCTGGTTGGTGCGCTTCACGGCGGTACTGTAATCGCGTTCTTATATTCCTTTACCGGTGTTATTGTTTTTCTTTTTTCTTCCCTTTGTCTGTTCCGTTAAATTATAATATTTCAACCCACGAGTTCTTGCCCTTTTCTACTGATTTTTCCCACGGCTGTGGGAGTCGAGCAAGCGGCTGTGTGGTTCTTTGTTGCTGGCTGAGGCCAAACCACGACAGGAAGTATAACTTGTTGTCGTTTTTGGGACGAACACGACACTGAACATCAAGTTGCAGCAATCCAATTTCCTTATTTATCAAGCAGTGCTTTTTTATATTCTTTTACCCGGGTGCTTACCTATGCATATATTCTAGCATTCTACTTTTGTCCGATACGCTCTCACATCACATGCTGTTCATGCTCTGGTCAAAGCCAGGATGTTTGCCAACCCTTATCTTTTTACTTAGCTCTTCTCAGACGAGACTTCAGGAAGGCTAACTTTGATCTCTTCAAGAAACTGCTTGGGGAGATCCCGTGGACTAGAGCTCTGGAAGGCAAAGGGGCTCAAGAAAGCTGGTTGGTATTCAAAGACCACTTCCTCCAAGCTCAGGATCGGTGCATCCCAAAGAGCAAGAAATCAGCCAAGGGACGCAGGAGGCCTGCCTGGTTGATCAGGGAGCTTCTGAACAAGCTCAAGTGGAAGAAGGAAGTTTACACTCAGTGGGAGAATGGCCTAACCCCTTGGGAAGATTACAAGAATGCTGCCAGAGTGTGCAGGGATGAAACAAGGAAAGCCAAGGCCGCCTTGGAACTAAACCTGGCAAGGGATGTCAAGCTCAACAGGAGGGGCTTCTTCAGGTATATTGGAGGCAAAAGGAAGACCAGAGAAGCTGTGGGCCCACCGTTGAATGAGACAGGAGCCATGGTGACGGAGGATGCGGAGAAGGAGGAGTTATTGAATGCCTTCTTTGCGTCGGTCTTTACTACCTGGCCGAGACCTCAGGAGTCCCAAGCCTTGGAGAAAGTAACGGGGAAAGAGGAAGACTTCCCCTGGGTTGAGGAGGATCAAGTGAGGGACCAGTTAGGTCAATTAGATATTCACAAGTCCATGGGCCCTGATGGGATGCACCCGAGAGTGCTGAGGGAGCTGGTAGAGGTCATTGCTGGGCCATTCTCCACCATCTTTGAAAGGTCCTGGAGAACGGGCAAGGTGCCTGAGGACTGGAGGAAAGCCAATGTCACTGTGGTCTTCAAAAAGGGCAAGAAGGAGGACCTGGGAAACTACAGGCTGGTCAGCCTCACCTCCATCCCTGGAAAGATGATGGAACAGCTTGTTCTGGGCATCATCTCGAGGCACATGGAGGAAGAGAAGGCTATCAGAAGTACTCAGCATGGATTCACCAAGGGGAAATCATGCCTGACTAATCTGATAGCCTTCTATGATGGTGTGACTGGATGGATAGATGAGGGAAGAGCAGTAGATGTGGTCTACCTTGACTTCAGCAAGGCGTTTGACACGGTCTCCCACAGCATCCTCATAGGGAAGCTTAGGAAGAGTGCGTTAGATGAATGGACAGTAAGGTGGATAGAATACTGGCTGCAAGACAGAGCTCAGAGGATTGTGGTTAGGGGCGCAGAGTCTAGTTGGATGTCAGTGACGAGTGGTGTTCCCCAGGGGTCAGTACTGGGTCCAGTCCTGTTCAATATATTCATCAACAACTTGGATGAGGGGATAGTGTGCACCCTCAGCAAGTTTGCTGATGATACAAAGCTGGGAGGGGTGGCTGACACACCAGAAGGCTGTGCTGACATACAGAGAGACCTGGACAGGCTGGAGAGTTGGGCAGAGAGGAATCTTATGAAATTCCATAAGGGCAAGCGTAGGGTGCTGCACCTGGGGAGGAATAACCCCATGCACCAGCACAGGTTGGGGGCTGACCTGCTGGAGAGCAGCTCTGTAGAAAGAGACCTGGGAGTCCTGCTGGACAACAGGATGACCATGAGCCAGCAATGTGCCCTTGTGGTCAAGAATGCCAATGGCATCCTGGGGTGCATCAAGAAGAGTGTGGCCAGCAGGTCCTCCCCCTCTACTCTGCCTTGGTGAGGCCGCACCTGGAGTACTGTGTCCAGTTCTGGGCTCCCCAGCTCCAGAAGGAGAGGGAACTGCTGGAGAGGGTGCAGCATAGGGCTACCAAGATGATTAGGGGACTAGAACACCTCTCTTATGAAGAAAGACTGAGGGAATTGGGTCTCTTTAGTCTGGAAAAAAGACGGTTGAGGGGGGACCTGATCCATGCTTATAAATACTTAAAGGGTAGGTGCCAGGAGGATGGGGCCAGGCTCTTTTCGGTGGTGCCCAGTGACAGGACAAGAGGTAACGGGCACAAACTTGAGTATAGGAAGTTCCACCTAAACATGAGGAGGAACTTCTTTACCTTGAGGGTGGTAGAGCACTGGAACAGGCTGCTTAGGGTGGTGGTGGAGTCTCCATCTCTGGAGACATTCAAAACCCGCCTGGACGTGTTCCTGTGCAACCTGCTCTAAGGTGTCCCTGCTCTGGCAGGGGGGTTGGACTAGATGATCTCCAGAGGTCCCTTCCAACCCTATTGTTCTATGATTCTATGACTAGAAAACTGGAAACATCAAGCCCATTTTTACAAAGGGTAAAAATGAGGACCCTGGGAACCACTGACCAGTCAGCCTCACCTCAGTACTTAGTACAGTCAGGGAACAGGTCCTCCTGGAAGATGTGTCAAAACCGATGGAAGGCAGAATGGTGACTAGACATCCCTCAAGGCTTCACCAAAGGCATGTTGTGCCTGAGTAATCTAGTGGCCTTCTAGAATGGAGTGACTTAATCCGTGGGAAAGAAAAGAGCAACTGATGTCATCTGCCTGGACTTCTCTAAGGCCTTAGACATGGTGCCCCTCAAGATTCTTGACAGTAAATTGGAGAGAAATGGATCTGATGGATGGACTGGTAGAAAGGTAAGGAGTGTGCTGGATGGTGGTGTCCAATGCAGTCAATGGCTCAATGTGCAAAGTGGAAACCAGTAACAAGTGGTGTCCCTCAAGGGGACCAGTACTATTGAATATTTTCATCAACGACATAGAGAGTAGGATTGAGTGCACCCTCAGCAGGTGAGCAGATGACAGCAAGCTGAGTGGTGCTAGAGGGAAGGAATGCCATCCAGAGGGACCTTGAGCGACTGCAGGAGTGGGCCCATGTGAACCTGAAGAAGTTTAAGGCCAAGGGCAAGGTCCTGCAACTTGGTTGAGGCAATCGCCAGCATCAGTAGAGACAGGGATGAATGGATTGAGAGCAGCCCTGAAGAGAAGGAAATGGGGACACTGGTGAGGGAAAAATTGATCATTACCCCCCGATATGAACTTGCAGCCCGTAAAGCCAACTGTATCCCGGGCTGCATCAAAAGAAGCATGGCACAGCAGCAGCACAGCAGCCTGCCCCAGTTGGACACACGGGCATGGGTCTCTCTTTTTCTTCATGCCCTCCACACACATGGTCTCCTGCTCCTCTCCTGGGACACCCCCGATCACAGAGAGCCTTTTCCCATGTGAGTGTGTCCGTGCTGGCCTGGCCGGCTGTTTCTGCACCCCTGCCCATGCTCCCCACAGGGCCCTGAGCTAAAGTGCTGCTCTTAAGCGGGTGAGGACTGTGGTGCCCTGGGGCTACGGGGTGCCCCTGCACTGGCTGTGACGGTCAGGGTGGGAAGCAGACTCAGACGGACAGGGATCACTGCCGATGAGCCCCTTTCCAGCTTCCACTTCCTGATGGGCCTATGGCCAAGGAAGGGGCTTGGTAGGACCGTGGGGCATTTCCAGTGCCTCTGCGTTTGAGTGCTGCACTAAATCTGGCGTGTGTTCTTTCAAAGAGGTGTCATGGTTTAACCCCAGTAGGCAGCGAAGAACCACACAGCCCCTGTCTCCCTCCCCCCTGGGTGGGATGGGGGAGAGAATCGGAAGGACAAACCTGAGAAAAATCAAGGGTGGAGAGAAAGGCAGTTTAATAGGCAAAGCAAAAGCTACGTGGGTAAGCAAAGCAAAATCAAGAACTCCTTCAGTACTTCCAAACATCAGGCAGGTGTTCAGCCATCTCCAGGAAAGCGTAATGGTTACTTGGGAAGACAAACGCCGTAAATCCAAACGTCCCACACTTCCTTCTTCTTTCCCCGGGTTTTATTACTGTTCACGACATCATATGGTATGGGATATCCCTTGGGTCAGTTGGGGTCAGCTTTCCAGCTGTGTCCCCTCCCAACTTCTTGTGCACCCCCAGCCTACTCGCTCTCAGGGAACTAAGAGGAGCAGATAAAGCCTTGACGCTGTGTTACCCTGCTCAGCAATAGCTAAACTGTCCTCATATTATCAACACTGCTTTCACCACAAATCCAAAACATAGCTCCACACTAGCTGTTATGAAAAAGTTTAACTCTATCCCATCAAAACCAGTACAACAGGATATCATGAATCTCTCTCCAGTGGCCTTCTGCCAGCTAACAGCTCAGCCTGGGACTGCAGAGTCAGAGGAGCTTCTGCTACAGCTCCAAGAAAGTTTTCAGAAACAGGAACTGAAAATTATGATTTTCTGCTTCTACCTTTTCTTTTTTTCTGGCTTCTTGTGAAGATCAGGTTACTGGGGAATAAACAACACCTAATTGCTTAAGAAGTGAGATTAGGAATAATAATGCTAGAGGTCTAACAAAGAGAGAAAGAGAGAAAGAGAGAAAGAAAGAAAAAGAAAAAGAAAAAGAAAAAGAAAAAGAAAAAGAAAAAGAAAAAGAAAAAGAAAAAGAAAAAGAAAAAGAAAAAGAAAAAGAAAAAGAAAAAGAAAAAGAAAAAGAAAAAGAAAAAAAAAGAAAAAGAAAAAGAAAAAGAAAAAGAAAAAGAAAAAGAAAAAGAAAAAGAAAAAGAAAAAGAAAAAGAAAAAGAAAAAGTGAGTAGAAGGAATGAAGAAAGGAAAGAAAGAGAGCAATTAGACAAAGAAGGAACAAAAGGAGTGAAAGAAATAAGAAAGAGAAAGAGAGAAAGAAAAAAGAAAGAAAGAAGGAAATAACAAAAAAAAAAAAAGGAAGGAAGAAAAACTTACAAACAGGAAATCATCCTGCTGTTTTCTGTGAATATGCTGAGAGTCATATGAGAAAGACAGTTACCTCTGGTGCTGAAATAGAGTACATTGCAATAGTTTCCTCAGGGCATCCTTGATCTCTTTGTTCCTCATGCTGTAGATGAGGGGGTTCACTGCTGGAGGCACCATGGAGTACAGAAACGACACCACTAAATCCAGGGATGAGGACGAGATGGAGGGGGGCTTCAGGTAGGCAACCATAGCGGTGCTGATAAAGAGGGAGACGATGGCCAGGTGAGGGAGGCATGTGGAAAAGGCTTTGTGCCATCCCTCCTCCGAGGGCATCCTTAGCACGGCCCTGAAGATCTGCACATAGGACAACACAATGAAAACAAAACACACAAAAGTAAAAAAGGTGCTAAACCCAAGAAGCCTTAGTTCCCTGAGGTAGTCTGAGTCTGAGCAGGAGAGCTTGAGGATCTGGGGGACTTCACAGAAGAATAGGTCCACGGCATTACCTCGGCAGAGTGGTATTGAAAATGTATGTGCAGTGTGCAGCAGAGCAGAGAGAAACCCACAGCCCCAGGCAGCTGCGGCCATGTGGACACAAGCTCTGCTGCCCAGGAGGGACCCATAGTGCAGGGGTTTGCAGATGGCCACGTAGCGGTCATAGGCCATGACAGTCAGAAGATAATATTCTGATGAGATAAAAAATAAAAATAGAAAGACCTGTGCAGCACATCCCCCATAGAAGATGGCCCTGGTGTCCCAGAGGGAATTGGCCATGGCTTTGGGGAGAGTGGTGGAGATGGAGCCCAGGTCGAGGAGGGAGAGGTTGAGGAGGAAGAAGTACATGGGGGTGTGGAGGCGGTGGTCGCAGGCGATGGCAGTGATGATGAGGCCGTTGCCCAAGAGGGCAGCCAGGTAGATGCCCAGGAAGAGCCAGAAGTGCAAGAGCTGCAGGTCCCGTGTGTCTGCGAATGCCAGCAGGAGGAACTCAGTGATGGAGCTGCCGTTGGACATCTGATCCCTTGATTCACGAGGTACTGCTGACTGAGAAAGCACACTCACAACTCAGGGCAGCTCTGAGCAAATCTCTTCCCATTCCCTGCCCTTCAAATCCTCAACCCCTGAAAACACACATCGCCTCTCTCCTTTTTTCCAGGGACTTTTTGAATCTCCCATGTTGGAGCTCTGGTTTGTGCTGTCCAATTGTGGGCTCGGGAGCTTCTTGTGGGCTCCCAAGGAGTCATCCCTGCGCCGCAGCAGCAGGGATTTGGAAAAGGGCGTGACAGCTTCTGAAATTCACTCTTTACCTCATCGGTCATCCACTTGTAATGAAGTGGAGCTGCTCAGCATATTCCTGCAGGAAAACCTCAAGGAAAGTCCTGGATGTCTTAAAACTGTAGTGATATGAGCAGAGCCAGGTCACTCCTCAGCCCTGGGGGGAGAAGACAACACTGGAGTACACTACCTTCCTCCCCAGCCCCTACTCCCCTCCCCAGAAGGGTAGCGAGAAGAGGGAAGAAAGGGTTAAAAACCTCATGGGTTTAGACAAAGACAGTTAAAAATAACAGTAATGGAAAAGAAAAAAAATAATGGTAAAAGTATATATAAAAACTAAAAGTGACACAATACACTTGCTTACCACCCGACGCCCATCCCAAGCAGCGATCACAGATTCCTGCTCCCCGCCAACCCACCATTTATGTACTGAGCATGATGGTATGGAACGTTCCTTTGCCCAGCTTGTCCTGCCTGTGGTCCCTCTCAATTTCTATTGGAAGCTGAAAAAGTCCCTGACTTAATATGAGCATTACTGAGCAACAACTCAAACCAAATGTCGTATCAACATTATTCTCATACCAAATCCAAACCACAGGAGCTTCTAGGAAGAAAAGTAACTCTATCCCAGCTGAAACCAGGACAACTCCCAGGTAGCCCTTGTCTTGATGGGCTTCTGGAAACGTCCCCTGTGAAACGTCTTGGCTTGATGTGGAGCCAACCTGACCCATGCAGCAGCCTCTCCACAGCAGAAGGACCCTGCCCTGCCCTGCCGGGGGTCAACCCTTCGACCCACAGCTTCTGTCACAGGCTGTGGGGCACTCCCTGGACAGGCTGAGTGCTGACCCTGGCAGGCGGCAGAGTCCCTGCCCCGGCACACGGTCCCCTGGGGTGCAGGGACCCTGCTGAGAAGGACAGCCCTGGGCACCTGTGCCTGCACACACACCCTCACAGCCCTGACGCCGTCCCCGGGAGAAGGCAGCCATCGTGCCCATTCCCTCTGATGGTGCAGCAGAGGATCCCTGCTCTGGAGCACGTCCTCCTCCTCTACACTGCAGCGAGATCCCATAGGTTTTGGGCTATGGCAGCTTTAGGAGATCCCTGCAGGAGCTGCAGCTGCATTGCCCCACAGCCAGAGACTTACCGTGTCAGGGGCTGTGGAGATTTCTCTCTCTGTGAGCTCTCAGTGTCCTCCCGCTCCCAACTGCCTTTAACCCCTCTCTGCCTCGCTCGTCTGCCCTCGGACCCTGCCCTGCTGTGCTTTGCAGAGGAGCTCCTCCTGGGCAGAGCTGTCTCTCTGCAGCATGCCCACTTGCCATGAGCCTCCTCCCTCCCAGGAGCCTGGACCAGTTTAGCGGCAGAAGAGCAACCCAAGGCATTTTAATGACCTCTCTGGTGATTTTGGTGCTGAGTCCATGAACCTCAGACACAGAGGAAGCTGAAGAAACCTCTCAAGAAGTAGAAGTCATATGTTAACTCCAAAGTTTCTTGGAGTGTTAATGGGTCCCTCTGAGAGCCATTACTGCCAAAGCCTCCCTGGGGGCTTGTTAACAATCTTTGAAAAGTTTTACAAAGTTGTGTGGTTCTTTAAAAAATTGTTAAAAACTGTTGAACCACACGACTCTCACAGAGTTCCCCCTCTTGGGCTTCCCATCCCTCTGGAGGGCCCAATGGCATTCTCTCTCCTGCCTTCATACCTGGTCATGTTAGTGGGAAACCTGCTGATCATTTCCCTCATTCTTGCTGAAGGAGACCTCCACAGGCCCATGTATTCTTTCCTCTATAACCTCTCCCGTGTGGAGAACTTCATCATGACATCCATCCCAGCCAAAGCCATCGGAAACTTGCTGATAGGGAGCAAAGCCATCTCCTACGCAGGCTGCTTAACTCAATGCTACTTCCTCTGCCTTCTGGGCTGCACCGAGTTTGTGCTTCTGGTTGTCATGTCCTATGACCGTTATGATGCCATATGCCACCCTCTTCAGCAGCCTGTGCTCTCGAACAGTCAGCTTTACCTTCAGCCCTAAAGGTGGGCTTGTGGACTGCAGGCTTCCTGGCCATCCGTGTCTCCACTGTTCTGGTTCCCTGGCTGCCCTTCTGCAGGGTATTGAGCACTTCCTCTAGGACAGTGTGCTTTTGATGAAGTTGTCCTGTGCAGAAACACACATTATTGAGCTGATCACCTTCAGAACCTCATGCATCGTTCTCATTGGCTCCCTGGGCATGACAGCAAGGTCCTACCTGTACATCATTAGTACCATATTTAGGTTGTAGTCAGCTTCCTCATGGCAAAAGGCATTCTCTGCATGTTTCTCTCCCTTCATCCTTGTCATCTTGGGCTACAGTAGCTGCATCTTCCTGCATGTCCAGCCTTCACATCACCACATTTTCTATAACAGGGCAGTGTCCCTTCTCAAAACTGTCATAACTTCTTTGATGAGACCCTTTATTTCCAGCCTGAGGAACCAGCAGATGAAAGATGGTCCCAAGGTGGGCTTGAAGAGAAGTGTGATAATCTTCAGGAAATAGGAAATCTTTTCTGTCTAAGAAGAGATTTTGTAAGTGTATTTGGTAGAGAGAAAGGGGTGGGGAGGGCAAACATATGATTCATAGAATCATAGAATGGTTTAGGTTGGAAGGGACCTTAAATATTATCAAGTTCCAAGCCCCCTGCCATAGACGGGGCCACCTCTCACTGGACCAGGTTGTCGAAGTAATGAGGCAGAGAAACACCACATTAATATCTCTGTATTCCAATCATGGTGTGTGCTGGAGGTATGAGAACCTTAGTATCCAACCACCAGGAACTTTGGACTTCCGGTCCTTGAGAACGCAGAAATTTCAGGCCTTTTCTCTGTGTCCGGAGCTGAGACATGAGAGAACAGTAAGTTACCTGCCGAGGCCTACACTGTGCTGCAAGCAGATTGCAGAGGCAACATCTATCAGCCGCTTCTGGAGCTGTATATTGTTCTTCAAGAACGCTGTGTGAGCAGAGAGCAGTGTGACTCTTGGGCCAGCACAGGAAACCCTAATGAGATCCAACTCCCAGTGGCACACAGAGGAAAATGTGAACGTTCTTATACATGTCTTTGTTTTATCCAGTCATTGTATGAAGGCAAGCTCCTGATGATTTATTCTGGGTGAGTGCACGTTGAGCCCTGTTTGCAGAGCCAGGAAGGCAGTTGTGAGGGGGAGGAGAAACAGAAGCGATACCTGCACATAGCTCGAGAACGGAGGGGATACGGTTAGTTTCAGGTAATTTTATACACCGTGGAGACAGTTGCAAAGTCTGAACTGTTCTACGCTTCTGCTGTGATCAATGCAGGGAGACTTCCTGAGGGCAATTCATTGCTTTTGGGTTCATCTGTGCAGAGCACCTCTGATGAGTCACCCTTTTTCTAATTCTTTTTTTTTTTTTTTTTCCATTGGCCCAGGGGAGCATGTGTTCACCTAGAGGAAAGGAGATCGTCCATAAAAGGAAACTGATGCTTCTGGAGTGATTTCAGTTGTCCACATTAAGTGGGATGAGTTATACTTCCTAAATAGCTTTGTGGGTATTTTCTTCCTGGAGAATAAGTGAGGCCAGATGATGAGGTCAGGTGCAGGTTTTCTATTAAGAATGTTGACACTTGATCAGAAGACATTCTTCCCCTGACAGGGAGCAGCAAGAGCCGGGCTGCTCTCCAAAGGAAGGTGAGCTGCGAGCCAATGGTGAGACCATGGCTGGCAACGCAGGTGGTGCCTCCCCAGCCAGGGCCCAGCCCCACCGTACCTGAGCAAGGCAAGCATGACAGGCCTGGGCATGGCGGCCTGCAGGGCAGCTAAGGCAGGAAGACAACCCAGTGATTAGGAAGAGGGAGGTCTGGCCGGGATGGAGTTACCTTTGCCCATAGCAGCCCTCACAGTGCCGTGCTACTGTTGTATTTGTTGCTAGAACTGTGTGATAACACACCGATGTTTTGGCTACTGCTGAGCAGTGCTCACACAGCAGCAAGGCTGTCTTTCCAAAGCCCCACTGCAAACACAGGCCTGTAGGCTGGGGGTGGTCAAGAGGTTGGGAGGGGACATAGCCAGGACAGCTGACCCAAACTGACCACAGAGACATTCCATACCATATAACATCACACCTAGCAATAAAAGAGAAGATAAAGGAGGAGGAGGGGTTTCTAAAGCAACCAAAGTCCTACTTGCCAGGAAGTAGTTGGACATCACCTGCTGATGGGAAGTAGAGAATAAATCTTTTGTTTGGTTGATTCCTTTGCTTCCACATGGGGCCTTTTTTTTTTTCTTTATTAAACTGCTTTTATCTAGAGTCAGAAGTTTTTCATCTTATTTTTCCCCCTGTCCTGCTGAGGAAGAGTGATAGAGTGGCTTGGTGGGCACCTGGCAGCCAGCCAAGGTTAAGCATCCACACCAAGCCTGGAAGATGCTGTTCTAGGAAGCTCTGCTGCCTTTTAGTGCTGCTGACTGTGAGATCTCCAGGAAAACTCCCTCAGAATCCAGGTGGCGGTCGGTCACAAGTTGTGTCCCCAGGAGCTAAGCACTGAGGCCAGTCCTCTTTAATATCTTTATAAACAACCAGGACGAGGGGATTGAGTACACCCGCAGTAAATTTGCGGACCACACCAAGTTCAGCAGGAGTGTTGATCTGCTTGAGGACAGGAAGGGTCTACAGAGGGATCTGGACAGGCTGGGTCCATGAGCTGAGGCCAAAGGTATGAGATTGCCACATGCTTGGTCTTGCACTTGGGTCACACCAACCCCATGCAGCGCTACAGGCTTGGGGCAGAGTGGCTGGAAAGCTGCCTGGCAGGAAAGGACCTGAGGGTGTTGGACAACAGCCAGCTGAATATCAGCCAGCAGTGGGCCCAGGTGGCCAATAGCGTTCTGGCCTCTATCAGGAATATTTTGGTGAGCAGGGCAGTGATTGTTTCCCTGTATTTGGCACTGGTGAGGCCCCACCTCGAGTACTGTGTTCAGTTTTGGGCCACTCGCTACAGGAAAGACATTGAGGTGCTGGAGCATATCCAGAGAAGGGCAGTGAAGCTGGTGAGGGGTCTGGAGAACAGGTCTTATGAGGAGCGGCTGAGGGAACTGGGGTTGTTTAGCCTGGAGAAAAGGAGCTTGGAGGAGGCTTTATCGCTCTCTACAACTGCCTGGAAGGAGGTTGTAGCAAGGTGGGGGTCCGTCTCTTCTCACTAGTAACAAGTGATAGGAGAAGAGCAAGTGGCCTCAAGTTGCGTCAGGGAAGGTTTAGATTGGAGATTATGAAAAATGTCTTCACAGAAAGAGTTGTCATTCTGTGGAACAGGCTGCCCAGGGAAGTGGTGGAATCGCCATCCCTGGAGGTATTTAAAAGATGGATAGACGTTGCGCTTAGGGACATGGTTTAATGGTGTTTTCGTCAGTGTTAGTTTGATGGTTGGACTTGATGATCTTAAAGGTCACTTCCAACCTTGACAATTCTATGATTCTATGACCCTTCTGTTGAGTAATGAGGTTCAGTGTGGACCTCCTTGCCTTCTAAACTCCTTTTTGAAGCCTAGGTCTGGCTGGGTCCAATCATAGTCTCAGACTTGGTCAACGGTTCATGTCTAATGGAATTATTCTTACAAGATTAATAATATGTGGGTAGCTATATGGATTCGCAGTGTGTCATTCAGCATGCTGTCACTTACTCAGGATCCGTCGTGGGTAAGGCATATCTCCACCTTGGGCAAGGAAAGATCTTTTACTCTCAGGTAAGGAATCTCTAACCTTGAGAGGCGTCCCTTCTTGAAGTTGGATAGAGGTTGGAAGAAAGCTCGGGAGGTCTGTACTCCAACCTGTCAGAAACAGGTATGACGAACTGCTGCCCAGGAGAGTCCCGTAGTGCAGGGGTTTGCAGATGGCCACATAATGGTCACAGGCCATGACAGCGAGAAGAAAATACTCTGCTACAACTAAAAAGAGAATCTAAAAAATTTGAGCAAAACATCCCAAATAGGTGATGGGCCTGGTGTTCCAGAGGGAATTGGCCACGGATTTTAGGACAGTGGTAAAGATGCAGCCCAGGTCAAGGAAGGAGAGGTTGAGGAGGAAATACATGGGGTACATGGGTGTGGAGGCAATGGTTGCAGGCTATGGCAGTGATGATGAGGCCGTTGCCCAGGAGGGCAGCCAGGTAAATGCCCAGGAAGAGCCAGAAGTGCAAGAGCTGCAGCACTGAATCCCCCACATAGGACTGGGACCCCCCGGTGACCCATGATCTACAGGAACACTTCTGGAGCAGGAGCTGGTCACCAGACAGGCTGTGTCAAAGCATGACAGTTGAGACAACTGGTTTCTCTTCCTTGGGTAGAAAAGGAAGCCTGGGCAATGGCACCCCAGCTCTCCAACATGAAAGGACATCACTCTCATCCCTGCCTCCACCTGCAAAGGAGCCACCTGTCCCCTACCCTGCAGGGAATTAAACAGGAGTTGGTGTAGGTGCTGCAGAGTCTACTTGAAATGGATCCTTTATCCCTGATGCATTGGGATGAGTGCAGGTTTGGCTATTCAAAGTAGAGCACTTCATTAACTGTGTCTCTTTGCTTCCTTCTGTGAATTGAGGGAGTTTGTGAATTCACCGTGTGACTCATAGTAGGCAAAAAAAGGGAAGACTGAGAGAGTCCGAGCAGGGAGCGTTGTGGTGGGCCTTGAGATCTGTGCTTGACAGAAAAACATTTTTTCCATTGGTCTAAGGCTGTCCATTCGGAGGCGCTCAGGAACAGCATCCCCAATGGATTGCTGACCTCACGTAATCTGTAAGCAGAAAAAAAAGGAGTTGGAGAAAAAGAACAAATGCTTTGTTATTGTTATTTATTATTCAACTCTTTTCACTTTGAGTGGGCTCTTGAAATCTCTCTAATCAACCACATGAGAACTGAGGACTTGAGGAAAACTCTGCCCCAAGACTTGGCTTGTTAGGGCTTTTTGGGTGTTTATGAGCCCTCTGGTGTCAAATGTTTGAACTGCAGTTACTGAAAGGTGGAACAAGTTTCTATGGAAGTAAAGAGTCAGCAGCAAACCTTCAAGTTTCTGAGCATGTCAGCAGGTCCCACTGAGGGCCATCACTGAAAAGGCCATGGAGGGCCTGACCTGACAAGGAGATGGTCCCTGGGGGCTGGTGAACCAGGCAGTCATTGGCCCCGGTTACAGGTGGAAAATGAAATGCTGAAGTGGCTCTGAAAGACCTTGATGTGTTTCACCAAGCGGTATGCCCAAGCCTGGTTGATGATCTTTAAGCCTGCTTGTAAGGATTTGCTAAAGCCATCAGCCATCACCGTGTTACTCACTGACATCCCCTGACCCACCTTCCCAGACACACTGCATTGGCTTTACGTGGCAGAGTTTTGGTAGTGGGGGTGCTCCAGGGAGGCTTCTGTGAGCAGATGCCAGAAGCTGCCCCCTACGATGAGCAGAGCCAGTTCCAGGCAGCTGTGAGACAGACCCACCGCTGGCCGAAGCTGAGCAAATCAGTAACAGTGGTAGTGCCTCTTTGATAACATATTTAAGAAGGAGTAAAAAATGGCTGCGCAGCAGCAGCTGAGAGAGGGGAGTGAGAATATGTGAGAGAAAAAACTCTGCAGTCACCAAGGTCAGTGAAGAAGGAGGAGGAGGAGGTGCTCCAGGTGCCAGAGCAGAGATTCCTCTGCAGCCCGTGGGGAAGACCATGGTGAGGCAGGGTGACCCCTACAGCCCATGGAGGCTGTGGATATCCAGAGTGGAGCACGTATCCGCCTGCAGCCCATGGAGGATGGCATAGCAGAGCACGTGGATGTGCCCTGAAGGAAGCTGCAACGCTGTGGAGAGCCCACACTGCAGGAGGCTTCTGGAAGGAAGCAGAGGAAGAGCATGAGGAGGAACGAGTGGCACAAACAAAGCGATACAAAGTGAACACAATCCCCATTCCCCACCCTCCTGCATCACTCTGGGAGAGGACATAGAGCAGTCAGGAGCAAGGCTGATGCTGGGAAGAAGGGAGGGGTGGAGGGAATGTGTTTTTAGATGTTATTCTTCTGTCTCATTATCCTCCTCTGTTTGATTGGCAATAAATTACAAGTCTGTTTTGCCTGTGATGGTAACTGGTGAGCGATCTCCCTGTCCTTATCTCAACCCATGAGCTTTTCATTTTATTTTCTCCCTGTCCTGCTGAGGAGGGGCAGTGACAGAACAGCTCAGTGGGTACCTGGCAGCCAGTCAAGTCTTACACAAGGCCAATCACTGCTGCTCAGAGCCACACACTCTTCAGACAGGATCATGAGCTTTCTGGATCTTCCTGGTGCTTATTACAATCTCCTTGGATTCCTCCACAGCTCATGGAGATCTTTCCTGTCCTTTAACAGCGACTTTATGACCATCTTTTATGAAATGGTATTTTCAGTATTCTGCACAGTATTCTGTGCAGAAAGAATAGTCACAGAAAAGCACCACATATGTCAAAACAAATGCCGAGTGAAGTGAGAGAAAAAGCCTCCTGAGCTTCCCGCATGGCTGTGGCTTCTTGGCAAGCAGTCTGTCCTGAGAAGGGGCTCCAGCCCCTGCTCCTCTGGGGAGCGCAGTAGTGCAGTCTGGATCAGTCCATGGCAGATGGTGGGGCTGTGTTTCCACCCCTGGGGCAGTCGATTCCAGGCGTACAGGGTACTCCTCCAGGTGAAAGCAAACTCTGGCCTGCACTCTGCTGCCAAAGAGACCAAGAAAGAAACTCAGTGGTATCAATTGTTGCATACCCCTTGGCTGCCTTTGACTCCAGTTCCTACTGGAATTCTATCATGTCTGGTGTGGCAGCACTCAGTGGTGGTGTGACTTTGTTCAGGCCACAAAAGTACACATTTAGCCTCCAGTCTTGGTTAGATCTTTGCAGTGGCCATTTGGGACTATTAAAGGGTGAGCAAGTCTTGCTGATCACTCCTTGGCTCTCCAGTGGCTGAATCAGCTTACAGAGGGGACCAGGGAGTTTCAGCTGGTGCGATATAGTTGCCTGTGGACTGTCATGGCACCTGGCTATAGCCAATAAAAATAAATAAATAAATAAATAGGAAATGGATTGCCTTTTGTCTTTTTTGAGTTTTTTTGCACTTCTTGTACCAAAACTTCTAGTCTCCGGATAGGTACACCATCCCACTTCCTCATGTCCTTCCCCTGGTCACGCAGATAGAACCACAGGGTGGCACAGGGTGTGTGCCACCAGTACCCTCTCCCTTGAGCAGAAAAAGGCTGACTCTTAATAGCTGAGATGTCGGTCGGTATGAGAGAGGAAGACATCCTTTTTTCAGTGCTGGGGCAATTGTTGGGACAGTTTCTCCACAGCTGAGACGCAGGCCTGTAGGGAGCAAGCGAGAGTCTCTTTCGATTCCTGCAGCTGGCTGGGCAGTCCCTCCACAGCTGGTGCCTCCGCGTCTGTCCAGCTCACTATAGACAAGGTGCTGGCATGTGCACAACGACCTTATCCCTGGCAAGGACACCCCGAGCTGCCGGGCATCCTTACCCTCTCATTCTGACTAGTGGCCCCAGTGTCCCAGCATCGGAGCAACCAGCTGACAATTTGCTCTCCTGGATGATGGCTGAAATCCATTTGCACACCTTGCAAGTTGGCCTCGGCTTCCGTTGTTCCTTCTCGGCTAGAGGGGAGACTGATCTGGCTGAGGGCTGGGCCTGGTTCAGCCTCAGTGTCTGTTTGCACGTCTTGAGATCCAGAGCCCCTCTCTTCCCCTTGAGGTGCTGAGCAGTGCTGAAGAGAGCTCAGTAGGCGCAGGCCAGGCCCCAGCACGGCGCGACAAGCTGTGGCTCTTGGGCACAGCCAGGGCCAGGGCACCCTTTGTTCTGGGTTGAAGTCCCAGACCATCAAAGGTGACCACCATTCTTGCCACCCATAACCACACTGCCTCGAGGCCTGCGGGATATCCCTAAGTACGTGGTTAACCTTAGAAAAAGCGGAGAGAGTATTCTTGAGAAGTACCAGCAGCAGCATTTTGGCTACCCAAGGGTGTTCAAGTTATTGAAGACACCTATTGTAATGAGGGAGAAAACATCTGCCATGCAGAAGATGGTGAGGGTGCCATGCTGTGTGTCCTCCCCCAAAAACCTCTTGGAGGACAAAGGTGAAAGTGTAATTGTTAATTGTCTCCATGAGATGGTTCCCAAAGTAGAGAAATGGCATCAGTGCAGAGCTCAAATACCACATTAAACTTCAGGAGAGTCCTTTTACAGTAAATGTCCCAGAGAAAACACCACCAAGCGCTACAGAGCACAGCAAAGGGCAAAAGCCAAAACCAACCTTTAACATCCACAACACAAAAGGGATCATGGCACAGAGCAGATAAACGAAGATCGAGTACAGATAGGTCAATATCGTGACAAGCAGCCGTTACACAGATATAACAATTAAAAGTTCCCTCTAAAACATTGGGGTCATATCTATTGTTATTTCTATGCCAGCCAAAAGCAGGACAGCAGGACAGAGACCCCCTGCTGAGTCCTGTCCTTCCCCCCACCCTCCACGGGCACTAAGGGACACTGGGAACTGGAGGATATGGGGGGATGGGAAGCAAAACCTAACTGTGGGGGAAACAGGGGCTTCACCCTCTGTCTGCCCCACTGATGTGCGTCCTTTGAGATGTCCTTAAACCAGCAGATGGGATCTTCCTGAACAGCGCCTTTAAGGTTAAGTGCCCATCAAATGCGTTTGCCCCTCATTTGCACTGACCTCAAAGGCAGCCCTGACCTCTCCTAAGTCAATATTCCTCAATTATGACAGTGCGCACAGTTCAGCAGTTATTTTCAACATAACTTCAAAAATAAAGAATGTCACAGCATATTTAAAGATGATAAATAAATCAAGACTCAGTCACTTCGCTCTCTAATAAGTAACACACAAAGCAGAAGCAGTCAAAATGAAAACCTTCCAGGTGACTGCCTGCTCTTTGGGCAATTTCCAAAGCAAATATTCAAGTCAGTACCCTGAAATCTTTTCACAGCTGATCCACAACAGATCTCTTATTTATACTTAGTGTCCCGTAAAGATGGAACCGTACCCATAAGCCTTAAAAATGACAGAGAATGTCATGGAAGAATCTGAGCCATTCACAGTTCTCGTGGACCACTTGTCAATGTATTTTTATTTCTTTGAAGCCCTGACAGGAGCCTGTGTCATCACGGGAACAAAACCAGTGACACTTTGGATTCACTGAAACTCAGGCAAACCTCCTACTGACCTCAAAACCTAAACCGGATTTTTACTACCAGCCTTTGATTCCCAGCTTGTGTCTCATAGAAATAAATTAGCCTCATCCCCTCACAGACAGAGGACTCAAATAGAGCACTCTTTTACTTTCAGACCCGTGACAGGGACTGCTCGATGGTTTTGGAAGGGCAATTGGGAAGCACAGCGCGGTAGCTTGAATTACTGTAGCACATAACACTCGGAAGATGAGTTTGCAGAGGAACATGTCCGCCTTACAAAGTATCCATGGATGTGCTGACATAATGTTGATGTCCCAGGAACTCAGTAGGGGCAGGAGTCCAATGCCTTCAATGCTGCTGTGGCTCAGTGCAGCTGGTGGATTTGATGGTCATTCCATGTGGTTACTTCTGACCATCAGCTACCCAAAGAGGGAAGTGAATACATGCTGCATCTCCTGACTGAGACCTTACTGGCCTCCCAGTGCTAGCTCACACCACCAGTAAAAATGCCGGTCTTCTTGGAATGCAGAAATCCATAAATATCTGTCCTTTTGTCTCTCTCTCCTTCCAGTTGTGTGCATCTACAGGAGGCACAGCAGGGGTGCCTGAGCTTCTTGATCCAAAATACGCCCATCTTCATTAGGAGGATGTCCCCGCTGACAGAGGCACCAGCTATTCCCTCTGCTGTTTGGGGCAGTTGCATCCTTGAAGAGAGCAGTGATGGCTGATCCCGTGAGGGTCACAACTGGAAAGAATGGTGCATTGATACCACATTGCTGGAGAAGGTCTTGCTTGGCTTATGCGAGCCAGGCCAGCAGCTTCACCCAGCGGCCCTCCCCACTGAGAGGGGAGAGCTGAACCACTTGTGTACAACCTCACACTGCCCCTGCCCCACACTGGCCAGAGGGTGCTGTGCAGGGCCCCCGGGAAGGTGATGTGTGGGCCGGGGGTGCTGTGAAGGAAATCCCCCTGGAAAGCTGGGGAAAGCTGCAGGGCAGGCAGGGGGGAGAGGGAAAGGGAGGCAGTGCCCCTGGGGAGACAGCTCCAGCCCCCAGGCTGCTCTAAGCCCCGCTCCTGCAGGACTCCCCTGCCGCCAGGCTTTCCCGAAGGACAGCGACACCCCGGGTTTCAGGCTGCTCCCCCGGGACTGACCCCACCTGTAGGCTCCAGCCTGTCCCCAGGGCAGCGAGGGAGCCCCAGGCGTGCAGGGTGCCCCAGGACCCGCTTCTCCCCGGTGCCCCCGGCACTGCCCTCCTCTGCGGGCTCTGCCCACTGCCAGGGCTGGAGGGAGCCCCGGCATCCAGGATGCTTTATCCCCCCTGACTCTCCCCAGTTGGACCCTCTTGTGAAGCACCAAGCTTGCTGAAGGGGCTCCTGGTGCCGTGGGCAAACAGACCTTATCAGTGATGCTGTGACGACAAACATCCCTCCTCTTGCCAAGAGAGCTTTGTCCCCACAATTACCTCCACAAACCAGGAAAACACTTTTAGCATTCTGCTGGACAGGCTGCTGGGCCATCTAATTGGCACTGTGCTTTTGCCAAGAAAGGTTGGACCAAATGACCCGTGAAGTCCCTTCCAACCTGCTATTTTATGATTCTAAGATTTTTTTCAGTGCTTTTCAGTGACGGGACCAGAGGCAATTGGCACAAGCTGAAACACAGCAGGTTCCTTCTAAAAATTAGGAGACATCTGACCAAGCAGTGGCACAGGTTTCCCAGAGAGGTTGTGGAGTCTCCATCCTTGATGATATTCAAAAGGCATCTGGACATGATCCTGGACAACTGGCACGAGGTGGCCTTGCTACAGAAGGGGAGTTGACCAGATGACTTTCAGAGGTCCCTTCCACACTCAGCCAATCGGCAATTCTGTGAAAAGGCAAGCAATCCTTGATCTGGCCTTTCTGTCTAGTCTCAGGGGTCTGGGATTAGTGAAGGCTCATCTAAGAAGCAAAGAGTGAGGCTAAAAAGGCATCAAATCCCTCAGCCTGGTCGATGTCCTGTGTCAGCAGGACTCCCGCCCCATTCAGCTGTGGTCTCTTGTTTTCCCAAGCCTTGCCTTTGCTGTTGATAGAGTTGTAGCACCCGTTCTTTTTGCCCTTCATATCCCTTCCCAGGTGAAACTGCAGCATGTTCCCCATAGGAGCATGGCCCATGATCACTTGAAGAAAGCCTTAATCTTCCTCAATCATCTTCCTTAATCTTCCTGCTTCCCTTGAGAAGACACCCACTACCTCACCCATGTGTCTCTGCCCACTAACTCATTTGTTCTCAGCTGACTCATCGCCTCTCCCCAGGCAGAGATCCAGACATTCCCACTGCTCTCTCCCATGACCTGTTAGGAATACATCCAGAGGAGGCCACAAAGATGATCAGAGGGCTGGAACTTTGAAGACAGTCTGAGAGAATTAGGAGAAAGTTGGAGAGGGACTTTTTACAAGGGCATGTAGTGATAGGACGAGGGGGAATGGCTTCAAATTGGAAGAGGCGAGATTGGCAATAGATATTAGGAAGAAATTTTTCACTTTGAGGGTGGTGAGGCACTGGAACAAATTGCTCAGGGAAGTTTTGGAGGCCCCATCCCTGGAGGTTCTCAAGGTTGGACAGGGTTTTGAGCTACCTGTTCTAGTGGGAGGTGTCCCTGCCCATGGCAGGGATATTGGAACTACATGACCTTTAAGGTCCCTTCCAATCTAAATCTTACAATGATTCTATGATCCTATGAAGAGGACCCTCCTCCCCTTCATGGCCTTCAGTCTCCTCTGACTAGCCTTAACTGGCATCAATTTAAATCAAGATTTAAGTTCACCGAGGATCTCTGATGAAGTCCTCAGAAGATGTTTTCAGGATTCTGTTGCTCAAAGTGAATTGAAAGGAACTTGGGGTGAATTCAATGTTGACTCCGTTGTGAGCAGGAGGTTGGTCTAGAGACATCCCAAAATCCCTCCCAACTTGAACAGTTCCGTGATAAACCTGTCATCTCTGATGGGGGCCACTGTGGTTCTTGCAGCCATTAATTCCTCATCTGCATGTGAGTTAGCACCAAGCATGGTAGCCCCAGAGCCAGACCCTCACAGTGGTGTCCTGCTGCCACCAGGGCCTGAACCATTTTCAGCTCAGTGTTTCACTGTGGGTGACTGCTTGTTCAGACAGAACAGGCTGTCCCTACAGCCTGCAACAGCTGTGCATTGCAACAGGGTGACCAATGAGAGCGACACAGAACGTGATGGCATGAGGGTGATGATATTCCAACATCCCTGCAGTCCCTTGCTAATCCAGTAAATCCAGGGGGATTGGAAGAGCCCTAAACCTCTCAGGCATGCATTGGTAAGGTTGACCTTGTCAGTAGGAGAGTCTGAAAGAGCTGAAGTTGTTCAATTGTGAGATTAGGGAGCTTTAACAAGAACATCAAAATACTACTTCCTACCCCTACCAGGAGGTCACCAAGGAGGCAGATCCAGGTTCTTCCCTGTTGTGTGTGAGGAAACACTGTTTACCCATGAAGAGAGTGAAGCACTGGAGCAGGCTGGCCAGTGATGTTGTGCTGTGTCGTTCCTTGGAAGGTTTTAAAGCCAACATGAATAAATCCCTGAGCAACCTGGTGTAATCTAATAGCTGGACATGCTGTGAGATGGACATTGGCCTAGAGAGCTTCTGCGGTCCCTTCAACATGAGTGACCACACATTTCCTTCCACCACAGGTCTTCTCTTCACCATGGTAGGGAAAGTACTAAGAATCTCCAAGACCCTGGAAGTAAGGCAGACATAGGTTTGGTCAGATCACCTGTGTTGTTCTTGTCTCACACCAGTCACTGCTGCTCACATCCAGAGCTTCTTGGCAGGAACCCCCAAAACAGCCTTGATCTAGTCCTTAGCTTCACCTGCCATTTCCTTTCTCCCTCTTTTCTTCCCTTTGATCCTTCTTGTACCCTCCAACATAAACAGCCCACCTCTGTTTGCTCTTTCCTCACTGGCCCTGGCTTTGCTTGCTTTGCAGCTGTTTATGAAATGGTCACCATGGATAATCCTAAATTGGAAAGAAGTTGCATTAAAGTAGCACCACCTGTTAGTATTTGTAGTGCCCTGCAACTCCCTGTGCTGTTACCTTGTGAGGGACACCACCATCAGGGTGACCAATTACACAATAATATTAACAGTTGAGAAAAGGGAGCTTCAGTCCAGGGGGTCTTTGAGAAACTCTGGGATTTGGGCAACAGAAACCTTGTGAAATTTTACATGGAGAAGAGGCCAGTGCTGCATCAGTGGGAGGAATAATCCTGTAGATGAGGGCAGCCTGGGACCTGCCTGGCTGAGTAGGCACCCTGAGGAGAAGGGCCTGGGCACCACGAGGGGTGCCTGAGGAGCCAGTAGGGCATGCTCACCATGAACAGGGCCAGCTGCATGTGGAGCTGCCTTGGGAGGAGTGTGGGTCACCCACAGCAGGGGATCTGTCATCCCACTCCACTCAAACCTCGTGTGGCCACCTCTGGACTAGCGTGGCCCTCTTTGGGGCTTCCTGTTCTAGACAAGAGGAGAGGAATGGAGAGTGTCCAGAGGAGATCTGCCAATACGGGATTCATGGCCTCAAGCACATGTCCCATTTGGGGAGGCTGAGGGGCTTGGGGTCCTTCAGCCTGGTGAAATAGAGGCTCAGAGCATCACAGGCACAACCCATGACTGCTTGAAGGGTGGTTTCAGAGATGGTGGAGCTTTACTTCATAGTGGTAATAAAGCAGGAGAGAGGAAGAATTCCAGAAAGTGTGGCTTGGGAGGTTGAGACTAGAAAAGAAGGAAATGTCACTGCAAGGGCAGTGCTGTGGAACAATCGGGCACCCAGAGGGAGGCTGGACCAGCCCATGGCTTTGTCTTTCAAGGACCAGCCAGGGAGGATGGAGAGATATCAGTAAGAGCAGTGAGATATTGAGGTGAAAATGAAAGAAAATTGAGTGCCTTCAAAGAAAGAAGGGGGCACTGAAAGCCCCCACCGGACATGATCTCTTCTTCAGCATGGCAATGGCTACTGTCTTTGCCACCAAGTCCTACCAGAAGGTACTTTAACCTTTCTCAGGAAGACATCATTACCTCCTTGCCCCACCCAGAAATGCCATGCCACACTCCTTCCCTCGGCATTGCACATCCCCACACCGCACTGCCCCAGGAAGAGCCCTGAGCATTGGGTGAGGGATGAGATCTCCTTTCCCAGGGGCTGCAGGTCAGAGCGTGGCCCTTTGGCTCAATGTAACACATTGAGGTTTCCTCAGCATCAGACCTACCTTTAATTTTCCTTTCCCTACCTGTCATTATTGACTCCTGTTTTCTGCTCTAATGAGCCCCTGGGGAGGCTTTGTTGGTAATGGTCTTCAGTGGGACCCATTAACACTCCAAGAAAATGTTGGTTTTGCAGATGACATCAAAGTTCTGCTTCTTGAGAAGTTTCTTGTACTTCATCTCAGCGTCTGAGGTTCATGGACTGTGTCTCAAACCCACCAGAAGGGTCATTAAAATGCCTTGGGCTGGTGCTGTGCTGCTGAGCTGGGCCGGGCTCTTGGTACAAAGGGAGCACTTGGTGAGTTGGTGCTGCTGTAGAGAGACAGCTCTGCCCAGGAGCAGCTCCTCTGCAAAGCGCAGCAGGGCTGAGGGAACAGCTTCAGGTGTGAGGATGAGATGAGCAATGCAGAGAGAGCTTAAAGGCAGTTGGGAGTGGAAGACAGCTGAGAGCTCACAGTGGGAGAAAGCTTCACAGCCCTCTGCACGGTAAGTCTCGGGCTGCAGGGCACTGCCACTGCAGTGTAGAGGAGGATAAGGGTGTTCTCCGCACCTACAGAGGAGCAGGACTGCCTTGTCCTGGGGATGGCTGCAGGGGTGTGCAGGCGGGTGTGCAGCCAGGGGTGCCCAGGGCTGTCCATCAGAGCTGGGTCCCTGTGCCCCGGGGGGCTATGTGCCTTCCCAGTGAGCTTCTGCCCTCAAGGATGTGGGATCCAGGGCAGCAGCTGCCTCATCTGTGGCCAGAGCTTGGGCAGAAGAGACTCTCCTGAGCGCCCTTCTGTCCCTCCTTGGCCTTGCCTGCCTTGGCAGAACCATTGGGCCATTTCTCCTTGCTTCTCCACCCATCCCTGCTGTTGCTTTTGCTCTTCTTTTCAGGTTCTCTGGGATGGGGCTGCAGCAGCAGCTCAGTGATTGACCCTGCAGGTCCTGCCATGCTGATGTGTCCATGGTGCCCAAGGCCCCTCCTCACCTGTGAGTCTCTCGGCAATGCAGTCCCTGGGGTGGGGATAAAGCTGACTCCTCATTAAAGGATACCCCATCTTCTGGGCATCCACAAGCTCACAGCTCTTCACTGGGAAGGGGAGGCTGAAGATCTACACTTTGAAACTGGAATCCTCTACTCTCCATGAGATCATCCTCCAGAGCAAAGAGGTTCAAGCGAAACGCAGCTGAGTGAAGGACGGATGGACAGACCGGCTCTCCTCCTTCTGCGGTTAAGGGTATGTCCTGTTGCCTCCCAGGGATTTTTGTCTTCAAAAATGACTCCTTGCGTGGGACTGCGGTAACAAGAGCAAAATAAAAAATAAAAGAAAACCAACCCACATATCTTTTATGCCGCCAAGGGAATTGGGAGTAATAATGGTGAAAAGCTCTTTTATATCAAAGGTAGTTCTAACCTGCGATCACTCCTGGTTCCTGTGTACCTGCACAAATGTCATCCTGGAATGACAGAGGACATTTGGGGCACTTCTCTGTGACAAATGGAACAAGTTCTGCTCAGAAGTGTCTGTCCTAACTTGTCACTGTCTTTTCCTACTTTGAACAGGCTCCGGTTGTGGAGAGGGAACAAATGTCCAACAGCAGCTCCGTGGCTGAGTTCCTCCTCCTGGCCATGAGGTGGGGATAAAGCTGACTCTCCCATAAGGACACCCCATCTTCTGGGCATCCAAAAGCTCCCAGCTCTTCACTGGGGAGAGGAGGTTGAAGATCTGCACTTTGAAACCAGATTACTCTGTTCTCCCTGTGATTGTCCTCAAGAGAAAAGAGGTTCAAGCATAAAGCAGCTGAGCGCAGGACGGATGGACAGACCAGCTCTCCTCCTTCTGTGGTTAAGTGTCTGTTTTATTGCCTCCCAGGACTTTCAAAATAGCACTTGTAGTGTAGCAAAAATGCCAGGGATTTCTGCCTTCAAAAACAACTTTTTGGGTGGGATAGAGTAAAACAGGAACAAAATAAAGAAAAAAAAGCCCAATCCACATCTCTGTTCTGCAGCCGGAGGAATTGGGAGTGAAGATGGTCAAATGCTCTTTTATGTCAGAGGTAGCTTTTACCTGTGATCACTCCTGGTTTCTGTCGACCCGTGTAAATGTCTTCCTGGAATGACATAGGTGATTTGGGAGACCTTACTGTGACAAATGGAAAAAGTTCTGGTCCGAGGTGTCTGTCCTCTCTTCACTGTCATTTCTTTTTTGAACAGTCCTGCATGTGCAGAGGGAACAAATGTCCAACAGCAGCCCCACCACTGAGTTCCTCCTGCTGGCATTCGCAGACACACGGGAGCTGCAGCTCTTGCACTTCTGGCTCTTCCTGGGCATCTACCTGGCTGCCCTCCTGGGCAACGGCCTCATCATCACTGCCATCGCCTGCGACCACCGCCTCCACACCCCCATGTACTTCTTCCTCCTCAACCTCTCCCTCCTCGACCTGGGCTCCATCTCTACCACTCTCCCCAAAGCCATGGCCAATTTCCTCTGGGACACCAGGACCATCTCCTACTTGGGATGTGCTGCGCAAGTCCTTCTATTTGCCTTCTTGATCTCAGCAGAGTATTTTCTTCTCACAACCATGGCCTACGACCGCTATGTTGCCATCTGCAAACCCCTGCACTATGGGACGCTCCTGGGCAGCAGAGCTTGTGTCCACATGGCAGCAGCTGCCTGGGGCTATGGGTTTCTCCATGCTCTGCTGCACACTGCCAATACCTTTTCAATACCTCTCTGCAAAGGCAATAGCCTAGGGCAGTTCTTCTGTGAAGTCGCCCAGATCCTCAAGCTCTCCTGTTCAGAGACACACTATCTCAGGAAAGCTGGGCTTATTGTACTTAGTGCCTGTTTATTCTCTGTGTGCTTTGTTTTCATTGTGCTCTCCTATGTGCAGATCCTTGGGACCGTGCTGAGGATGCCCTCGGAGCACGGACGACATAAAGCCTTTTCCACGTGCCTCCCTCACCTAGCTGTGGTCTCCCTGTTTATCAGCACTGCCATGGTTGCCTACCTAAAGCCCCCCTCCATCCCCTCCCCATCCCTAGATTTAGTGGTGTCATTTTTGTACTCAGTGGTGCCTCCAGCAGTGAACCCCCTCATCTACAGCATGAGGAACACGGAGCTGAAGACTGCCCTGAGGAATCTGATCCCATGGTTCTTCAACCATCAACAGTAAGTTGCCTCCCCTTCTCTGTAGAGTGCCCAGAATTTATTTTAAAACAGGCCTCTGAAAATCATACTTTGAAGTAATTTCTTGCAATGTTATCACTTCTCTTGTGTCTCTGTCCTGTTGTGACTGATCCTTGAAGAACCATGTGTCACCTCTTGCTTCCCTAATAGCATCTCTGTAATAAAAGGGGATCCCCTGAGTGTGGTGCCTAAACGCTGGGCTCTCCTTGGTACAGTTGCTGTCAAAAACAATCCCAAGGAAATGGACTTTCTAAGTGTCTTTCCACCTTGTTTTCTTTTCATATTTGGGTGAATAAACTCATGGTATCACTGGGGTCTTTCAGACACCTAACAGTTGAAGGCTCATTCCTTGCTGTTGAGGGGCAGTAGAGATGGTGAAAGAGCTCCCAGTCACCTTCCTCAGGTAGTCACATGTGTGATGGGGCTTATGGCAGATGTCAGTCCATGTGGAAAGGAATCTGGAGTGGTCAGGGGAGGATGGGGACACTCCATGTCCTCTGGGGTGAGAAGTGAATGGAGACTAAGAAGGTGAAACACCCTCAAGTTCAGTCCCCCCAGGAGAAAGCACCAAAGCCAGGTGCCCACCAACGAGGACTCTGCCATGCCGTGGGAGGCAGTGAAGATGCAGCAGGCCCAGGGAAGGGAGACTGGAGAGGTGGGGGAGCTGCCTGAGGAGCCCCAGGACTCTGGTGCTGTGCTGGGGAGCAGGGCAGGCGGGGAGGCCGAGCGGGGCAGAGGCAGTGTGGGCGGGGGATGCCCCGCAGCTGAATGCAGGAGAGCCCGAGAGTGAGCGGGCTCTGCTGGCACTTGGGGCCAGCTCCAGCCCTGGGCTGGTGGGGAGGCTGAGAGCCCGCTCTGCCCGCCAGCAGCTGCTGTGGCCTTCCGAGGGGCTGGGGCTGTGGGGGGAGTGCCCAGAACCCCGCAGTACCCTGTGGCCAGTGCTGCTGTGGGGCCAGCCCAGACTGGGCTGCTCTGCTGGGCTGGGGAGAGGGCAGGGGAGGTGGGGCAGAGCCAGGGAGGCTCTGGACTGGTCTGGAAGTGCCCAGGAGAGAGCAGTTCTTCCAATGACTGGGCCACATAATAATACACGGGACCATAACGATACATAATGGTCTACCATGAAAGATAGTAAAGGTGGAGCCCAACAGACCAGAAGACAATAGTGTGCCTGGTCCCCATGGCTCCAACCATTTGAAGATAATAACTATAATCCATCACTACTCACAACATATGGGTTGTGGCCACAAAGCAAGGCAATACCAGGATGCCAAGATTGCTTGCTAAGTTCTGGGCTTGCGTACTTGCTGGCTGAAAATACTGGAATATTCCATTGTCCAGCGTGGAAAAGAACCTGATGAAAGTCAATTATCTTGGACCCTATAAGTAGTGATTCTAGTTAAGACCCTTTGAGCTCTCTGGATCGCAGCCGGCTGTGGCCAGGATCTCCCCTGAGCGGGGACGCTGCTCAGGCTGACACCCCGAGGTCTAGAAGGCCAGGGCGAGAGAATCCCTCTTGAGCCTCAACTACTGCCCCTTGAGGAACACCGATGCATCGTGAGTATTTACCCTAAACTTGGGAAAGAGAAATTGTGACTATAGGCTAGCCTCTCTCCCACCCACCCACCCACCCACCCACCCCTTTACCTATATGTTTGTGATATACACATTAGCTTTATGGATGTGGATGTTCTGCCCTTTGTCCGTGCACACATAAGAGTTAAAAGTAGTACCTGTCAGCTCGTTAGAGCCACCCGCTATTACCAAATTCCTGATTCCAGCAATCAGAGACCTGTGTGTATGCATGTGTATGCTTTCCTTATGTGCATATGTATTAACCTCAGATGCGTCTTCTTGCCCATATGTATATGTATTGATTTGGAATACTCTATAGTACATTAGTGTGAATCTTACATCTTTGAATCTGTATTTAAGTCACTGTTCATTTATTCTGTTAAATCACTTTGCAAACCTGTAAACCAGTGAATGATTAAGTGCTGCTAAAATTCAACCTCTTGGTCTACTTTAAACACTTATAAATTTTTAATCACTGTAAATCATAACCATGTCAAATATTTCCCTCTGCGACACCGCTTGGCATGATAAAATACATCAAGGCATCGTTACTCAGCATCAGATCCACCTGCACAGCGCCTTTCCCTACCTGTAATCACAGCCTCCAGTTTTCTGCTCTAACAGACCCATGGGGAGGCTTGCTCTGGAATGGCCCTCTGTGGGGCCAATTAATGCTCCAACACACTTTGGCGTTTGCTGCTGACTTTAACTCCTGGACAGGTTGTTCACTCTCCTCTCAGTATCTGAGGTTCATGGGCTCAGCACCAAATACACCATGGGGCTCGTTAAAGTGCAGAAAGCCCAAATGAGCAACATCTCTTCTGTAATTTTCTGCAGGCCTTCCAGGCTTGTACAGCTAATTGGAGAGGTCTCAGGAGTCTACTTACAGTGGAACATTTCAATGTGAACTTAAAGAAAAAGTGGTTTTAATTTTGAAGCATATTTTATTTTATGTTTTCAGTGTACAGAAGTGCTGGCAGCTTTCTCCAACTGATACTGAAGCAGAGGGTGTCCTGAGCAGATCTGCAGAGGCAGCAACAGCTGTCCCCTCGTGGTCCCCCACTGTATGTACAACTTTCCTCCCCACCTCCCCAACCCCACCACTTCTCTCGGGGGCCGCCTGGGACTTGCATTCTTTTCCTACATCACATTTCTGCACTGAACTCTGTAGATGAATGTTAACAGCTCCTTTGCACCAATTCCCGCCTGATTTACCCTGAGGCTTGGCTGTAAATAGACACAGGATCCTTATTAATTTTGAACAACCACAAGTAAAATAATGTTATCAATCAATAATTAATAAATTATATTAATTATTAATCAATCATAGTATAAATTAATTATGTTATTAAATTAATAAATTAATAAAAAGAAGCAACCCTCTTATCAACTGCATGGCAGGTCCAACACTCCAATAAGGTCCATCTTCCTCAAGCAATGACCATACATGACACATTTTAAACAAAAGCGCATAAAGTGGCAACTCCCTGAAGGACAAAGCAGTGAGAGGTGACTGAAGGAACAATGTGGAAGGAGAGGACAAAATTCCTGAGGATTAAGGGAAAGAAGATATGGCCAGAAAATACTGAAAATTTCATGAAATTAACCATTTCCACATGACTTGGGGAAAAATTGTGGGATTTAGTAGTATTAGTCAATCACTTCAGTGAGTGACAAAGTGCTCACAGCTTTTTAAATGTTGACAAAATTTCTCAGGTTCTCAGGCAGAGCTCAGCATCCATTCTTGGCCAAATTCCCAGCCCAGAGCCTTGTCACCAACTCATGTCTCTCGCGATCTCCCTGCCCATCTTCCTGTGGTCACATCTACCCGGTTGCCTCTGCCTCCTGATCCCATGGCCACCTCTAGCAAATGAAGTTGGGGTGTTGTGGGCAACATTTGACAGTCAAATAAAAAATCATTTGTCAATGTGGAAAGCAGTACTGAATCATGACTGAGAAAGAAAAGAACCTGTGTTCCATCATGTGCTTGTTAACATCGTCAGACTTTGCAAAACTCTTCCTCAAAGACAGACTCTCCTAAAAATCCCTCTGCAACCGTACAGAAATTGATATGCAAGAATAAACTCATTACAGTTGCTGCACACTAACAAGCTCCCAGGGGAAAGTCACAGGGAGTGGAGGGCCATGGCAGGAATAAAGAGGCTTGGAGGTTTAGCAGGGTCTGCTGAGGCTGTGGGTGATGAAGCTGTTTCAGGGAATTGAAGCGGGCTTCCCTGGGTGCTGATTGGAGCACAAACTCAGAGGCAGCGGTTTCGGGATGACAAAGAAAGGAGGCAGAGATGTCCTGTGTCGTGTAGCCCCTTGGATGTGCCCTGTCAAGCCAAGGGGCCCAGTGCTGATCCCCAGCCCATTGAAATGGTGATGCTTTTGGTCACCAGGAGCTGAGGTTTCCTTCTGGTCTCCACAAGGGCAGAAGCACGCAGAGTGCCCTTTGCTTCTCAGACCTGGCACTGCCCAGCTCACCCGAAACCTTTGCCTCTACCCTGACCCGAACACCTATCCGAGACCTCTCATCTTTAGCCCTTCCCTGAACACTAATGCCAAAGCTGAAACCCTCACCAGGTGCCTCAAGCCTAAACCCTAACCCAACTCCCTCATCCTGTCCCTCAACCTCCCTTCCTCTTCAACCCCTCTCCTAAGCCTCACTCATGTTTCCCAGGAGGTAGAAGGAGGAGAGGGATTGTGAGGTTCTGTGGAGAAAGGCCAGGGAGATGAGCTGAGAGGTTAGGGGCAGGCAAGAGGAAGATGAAGGCAAAAGTGTCCTTTCTGGAGAGTAGGTTGGGATGTCATTTCTGCTGGAGGAAGCTGGCTGCTCAGAAGCAGCACTGTGAGGTGCTCCATAAGCCTGACCATTTCAACAAAGAGAGAAGGGAGTGCGGGGAAGGTCAGAGGAGAGGTGCGTGAGAGGGACAGCACTTAGTTGCTCTCTGTGAGGTCCCTACTCATGCCATGCTAGCCTTAACCCTGGCCCTCACCTCTATCCCTAACCCCCCCCCAACCCACAAAGCTGACCAGTACTCACATCAATTACAAGAAGCCCTAAGAAGAATTCCAAACCCTCACCCTGAGCCTCACCCTGATCCCCAACCCTAAAAGGGAAGCTCTTACCCCTCACCCTACCCTGAGCATGAAGTAGAAACTCTCAGCAGAATTTCAGGTTTGCCTGAATGTAAACTGCTAAGAGAAACCCCAACCCCCTAAGCCCCAGCACCCTCCCTGAGGTGGGATTCTGAGCAGGAAAGCTTGAGGGTCTCGGGGAAATTCACAGAAGAACTGGTCCAGGGCATTGCCTTGGTGGACTGGTAGGGAAAATGTATTAGCGTTGTGCAGCAGAGCATGGAACAAACTGCAACCGTAGTCCGCTGTTGTCATTTTGACACAAGTCCCGCTGCTCATCAGGGTCTCACAGGACAAGGGTTTGCAGATGGCAACCTAGCGGTCGTAGGCCATGTGTTGTGGTTTCACCCCAGCCAGCAAATAGGACCAGGCAGCCTCTCTCTCAGCCCTGCTTTCCACCCCAGAAAGGTAGGGAGAAGAGGGAGAAAAAGATGAGAAAGGAAAAAAAAAACAAACTCTTGTGGGTTGAGATAAAGACAGTTTAATAGAACAATAAGGAAAAGGAAAATAACACTAATAATAACAAAAATGGTAAAAGAATATACAATACACAAGTCCCTCTCACTATCTGGTATATTGGTTTCCCAGCCCGACCCAAGCACAGATCACAGATTCTTCAGGCCAGCAAGCCTCCATTTACATACTGAGCATGACATCATCATGTTATGTCTGTGCTCCTTCTCAGCTTCTGTGGGAAGCTGGAAAAAGTCCTTGACCAGTATAGACTTCACTTAGCAACAGCTAAACCAATACTCATCATTGACATTCCTTTCATACCCAATCTGAAAACACAGCAACGATTAGAAAGAAAATTAACTCTCTCTCAGCTGAAACCAGGACACCGTGACAGTGAGAAGAGGGCACTAAGCTCACACCAAGGAGACAAAGAGAAAGGCCTGTGCAGCACATCCCCTGTAGGAGATGGCCCTGGTGTCCCAGAGGGAACTGGCCATGGATTTGGGGAGAGCGGCAGAGATGGTGCCAAGGTCCAGCAGGGAGAGGCTGAGGAGGAAGGAGTACATGGGGTGTGGAGGCGGTGGTCTCAGGCTATGGCTGTGATGATGAGGGGGAAGCGAATACTGCTTTAGCCCGAGGGCTTCCAGCTTGGGATGAGACGCCTGCATTCCCTCAGCTGAATCGCTGCCCTGCACAGGGGAAGCCAACCCCTCCCTGTCCCACCCTGTGTGTCCTTTTATTTAGGGCAGTAATGGCATTTCCAGAGGGGAACATTTACAGCCTTTGCAGGCAACCACACTCTGCAGTGACAAACCATGCTGCTGGAATCAGTCTCTCTCTGCTCTTTAGAGAGGGACAATTGGTGATTCCTTCTGCTGACTGCAAAGGACATTCCCCAGGGGTGACCTGGAGCACCAGGGGAATCTCCAGGGAGCCGGGGCGGAGACAGTGACCCCTTGGGCTGGGTCTCTTCTCCTGAGCTGATCCAGGCTCCTAGGACAGGGGGAGCTGGTGGCAACCGGGCAGCGCTGCGGTGAGACAGCTCTGCCCAGGAGCAGCTCCTCTGCAAAGCCCAGCAGGGCCGGGGGCACTGCCTGCAGGTGACAAGGGGAAAGGAGAGAACACGATTTCAACAGCTCTCTGAAGCGGGAAGACAGCTTAAATCTCACTGCAGGAGAAATCCCCCAACAGCCCTTAACATGGTAAGTCTCTGGCTGCAGGGCAAGGCAGAGGAGAACCCTGGAGGGCTCCTCTAGAGCTGGCCCAGCTCATGGCTGGGAGGATGTGTCTCAGTGTTTCTGCCGGCTTCTCTAGCACAGAGGAGGAGGACATTTTGTGGAGCTGTTATTAGCTGCCAAAATTGCCAGAAGGACAGGGCATGCCACCTCCCTTCTGCCAAGGATGGCTGCTGGGGTGGGAAGCCACGGGGTGCAGCCCAGAGTGCCCCGGGCTGTCCTTCAGAGCTGTGTCCCTCCACCCCTGGGAGCTGTATGCCGCGTCAGGGACTCTGCTGCTGCCGGGCTCAGCACTCAGCCTGCCCAGGGAGGTCCCCACGGCGCTGCAGGGAGAAGCTCTGGGTAGACGGAGAGACCCACGGCAGGGCAGGGTCCTTCTGCCTGTCAAGGGGGTGATGGGTGGGTCAGGGCTGCTCTTAGCCCCTGCTCACAACCGAGACTTCTCTGGAGGGGACTTTACATGAGTATGACCAGGGCAGCCTTGTCTTGCTCAAGCCTGTTCTTTCTTGAAGCTGTGCTTGGAGTTTTCGCTGGTTTGTCTGCATGGGAATGGAGATAAGGCTGGCTGGCTTAGAAAAGGGCTGGGGCTCCTAAGCCACCACTCTGAGGTTTACGAGGAACCTCAGCAAGTGCCTTCAGCACCCATCAGTCTGCACATAGCACCAGCATCCCCTTTCCAGCTTCCTCAGGCTTTGTGACATGCTGGTTTGCTCCTGCTACCGTGGAGATGCCCATGGGCAGTGCCCCTCCTTTGGGAGGTGTCTGCAAAGCAGAGCTGAGCCTGCAAAGGGTGGGATGAGGTCTGTGAGTGATGAGGGGGCACAGAGGTGGGGACAGAGAAGCAGCTCCCAGCAGGGACAGGTTTAGGAAACAGAGACATAGGGAGGGAGGGAGAGGGTGCTGCTACCAGAAATGCCGAGGGAGGGGGGATTCGGGCACCTTCCTGCCATCCCCAGCAGGGCAGAAGCCTTCCCCAGAGCAAAGCCTCTTTCTCCTCTTCCACCCAGCAGAGCCTCTGCCCTCCAGGCTGTGGCCTTTCTGCCTGAGTGGCCTCCTCAGCAGCCCCACCCCCAGGGAGGAGAAATTCCTGAGTGACCATCTGCCTGTCCCTGTCCTGCCTGCCTTGGCAGGGACATTGAGGCATTTCTCCGTGTTTCCCCGGCTCTCTGTGCTGCCTTTTCCCACCAAGACTGCAGGCTCTGAGCACTGCCATGGGAGGGTCTGGGACTGAGTTCACATACACCCCCACCGCCCTCCACCCCCACCTCAGGACACCCCATCTTTAGGATATTCCTCTCTTTCTTGGGGGTGGAGGGGCTGCTGGAGTGCAGGCTGCTCTCCATCAGCTCACCACTCTGCCGTAGCATCTCTGTGTCATCTGGGAGCCCCCTGGAGAAGACACATCTCCTCACTCAACACTAAGGGACAGCCCCTTTACATCTCAGGACCCACAATATTTCACTTCCAGTACAGAAGAAATGCAAAAAAAAATCTGTTTTAAAAACAATCCTCCAGTGTGGTGGGGCAACTCGAACAAATTAAACAAATCAAAATCTCCAGAGCTCTATGCTGTAGTTGAGTGAATTGGGAGCAACAATGGTAAAAAGCTCTTCTCTATCAGAAGCAGATTTCATCTGAAATCACCCTGTGTTCCTGTTGAACATTTGCTGCATGGCAGAACTGACTTCTCCAGAGCCCTCAGCAGCACCCCTGCTCTCCTGGCAGCCTCAGCCAGTACCAGTCGCAGCTCAAGGAAAAGGGAGCTGCACAAACGTGTTAGTGAAAAGACAGAGGCATTTTGAGGGATTTCTAAAAAAAATGAAGTAGGTTTTCCTCAGATAGGTGTACCCTAAATTTTCACTGTCTTTTCCTCACTGGACACGACCCTGTGGCAAGAGGCAACAGATGGCCAACAGCAGCTCCATCACTGAGTTCCTCCTGCTGGCATTCGCAGACACACGGGATTTGCAGCTCTTGCACTTCTGGCTCTTCCTGGGCATCTACCTGGCTGCCCTCCTGGGCAACGGCCTCATCATCACTGCCATCGCCTGCGACCACCGCCTCCATACCCCCATGTACTTCTTCCTCCTCAACCTCTCCCTCCTCGACCTGGGCTCCATCTCCACCACTGTCCCTAAAGCCATGGCCAATTCCCTCTGGGACACCAGGACCATCTCCTATGGGGGGTGTGCTGCACAAGTCTTTCTGCTGGTCTTCTTGATTGGAGCAGAATATTCCCTTCTCACCAGCATGGCCTATGACCGCTATGTTGCCATCTGCAAACCTCTGCACTACGAGACCCTCCTGGGCAGCAGAGCTTGTGTCCACATGGCAGCAGCTGCCTGGGGCAGTGGCTTTCTCAATTCTGTTCTGCACACTGTTACCACATTTTCAATACCACTCTGCAAAGGCAATGCTGTGAACCAGTTCTTCTGTGAGATTCCGCTCCTCCTCAAGCTCTCCTGCTCAGACTTAAACCTCAGAGAAGCCGGGCTAATTGCAGTTAGTGCATTTTTAATCTTTGCTTGTTTTGTTTTCATCATGCTGTCCTATGTGCAGATCTTCAGGGTGGTGCTGAGGATGCCCTCAGAGCAGGGACGGCACAAAGCCTTTTCCACGTGCCTCCCTCACCTGGCCGTGGTCTTCCTGTTCATCAGCACTTTAATGCTTGCCTACCTGAAGCCCCCCTCCATCTCCTCCCCAACTCTGGATCTGGTGGTTACTGTTGCATACTCAGTAGTGTCTCCAGCAGTGAACCCCCTCATCTACAGCATGAGGAACAAGGAGCTGAAAGACTCATTGAAGAAACTCATCCTACCGGTGGTACTTCAGAAGCAGTGAAATGCACAAGTCATTTCCAGTTTATCTCAGACAAGTAGTATGCTTTTGTTTTTTTTTCCTTGATAATCATGGTCATACATGAACTATTGCAGTCATCCCTCTTCTCCAGGGACAGAAAGCCTGTCTGTCTCACCCAGAGGGTTTCTGTAAATGTTTCTATCACTACGTTATAGCTGGGCTCCTATGTGTCATCTCTCTAATGAAACAGGATTTTGTTAGTGCAGAGCCCGAGGCTTGGCATTGACTTCCAAAACTGGTGTCAAGAACAAGTTCAAGGAACTGAGGCCCAAAAGGCTGCAGGGAATATCTGCTCAGCTCTTACCAGCAGTGGGGCTGTTGCTGATGCATCTAGAACCAGCTGTGCGTTGCATGGGTTGGCCCCTTGCCTCTTCTCCCAGAGACCATCCCTGCAGCCCCTGCGCTACCTACACCCAATAAATGGGGTTATTCTTCCCCTGTGTAGACATCACCTCCTTCACCTGGTTTACCTTCAGGAGCTTTCTGTTGGCCAAACTCTCAAGTGTTTCAAGTCCCTTGGACTGAAGCTCCACTTTTCCAGCTCTTAAAAGCAAGTGTAAGATGGCTCATCCTCACCTGTGATAGCTCTGACAGGATAATAGCATCAGGAATTGCAGGACACTACACGCAATGACATGGGGCATACGTTGAAAGGATTTGCTGCCCAAGCTAGAAAGTACCGCAGCCCCAAGAGCATGGTGCATGGGGAAAGGGTTATCAGGGTAGGCGGATCTGAGTGTATAAGGATGTTTAAAAAGAAGAATGTGAGAGGGGGAGAAGAGGATAAACGGGAGTGAAAGAAGACAAGGCAGTGGTCAGGGCTGTTTGGGATCCCTGTGAAGCAGTCCTACGCTTGTTGTGAATTACATCTGTGGTCAGGGAGAACCTGAGTGCTTTCTGTAATGCTTACAAGGTGACAGAGAAGGAAGGACAGTGTCATTCAGGCTTGAAGGGACCTCAGGAAGCATGCAGACCAACCTTCTGCTGAAAGCAGGGTCATACCATATAACTTAGTGCTATGTCCAGACGGGTCTTGAAAACATGCAGGAGGGAGCTGGTGCACACTCTCTGGGAAACAGCTTCCACAGCTCAGCTGTCCTCATGTTGGAGAAGTTTCTGCCTACATCTGGCCTTATGCTCTCCTGTCTCTCATTGACTCTTGTCCTCATGTTTTGCTCTGCCTGAAAATGTCTTCTTGGACATATCACCGTAGGCAGTTACACTGCTACGTGTTTCCCCCAAAGAACTTACCTTTGCCAGACTGAACAAGCCCAGCTCCCTCAACCTCTCCTCTCAGGGCGAGGTCTCAAGCCCTGGCTGTCTCGGTGGCTTCCCCTGAACTGGTTCCAGTTTATCAATGCCTCTCTTGCATTGTAAGAAGTTAAAACCTGGGAAACATTCTGGATGTGGTCTGGCAAGTGCTGAGCAGAGAGGGATAAAGATCTCCCCTGGCCGTGCTCCTGCTTATCCAGCCCAGGATACCTACAATCCAGGGCCTTGTATCAGAGCTGAAAGCCAGCCAGGCAGTCCGTAGCCTCTGTCATTGCAGCGGGCTACCCAAATCGAGGGGCAGGACCTTGGATTTGTCTTTGTTGGCTGTCGTAATGTCCCTATCAGCCCATCGCTCCAGCCTAGCTAGGTCCCTCTGGATGGCAGCCCTGCCCTCTGATGTAGCATCTGCTCCCTTTGATTTGGTGTCCTCCAGAGCAGGGCTGAGTGCGAATCCCTGCATGGGGCACCAGTGGAGCCGCACAGGGACCAGGCACTGGGCGAGGCAGCCAAAGCTGATGGGGACATCAGAGAGCATTGAAGGCTGACATTGGAACTGTGTCAGGGGACATCTCCCCACCCCGAACACAACTGCCCCATGGGGTTTCTGTGCAGGGGGGGCATGGGACCACATTTAGGGCAGCAGGGCTGGGCCAGCGAAGGGACAGGGCACTGACAGGGGACACAAAGCAGCCAAAAGTAGGTGAAAGCAGGGACAGGCCACAGAAAAGGGATTGATATTTATTGCCTTTGTGTCACGGGTGTGTTTTTTGAGAAGGCAAACCTCAAAACCTGGAGTTGTTGGTTGCAAGGGAAGTCAAGAGCAAACACAAGGAGGAGCACATATTGTCAGGAACATCATGAAATCCCACAAGGACAGATGCCAGCTTCTGCCCCGTCAGTAGACTAACCTTGGCAAAGGCAAAGGCTGAGGGCTGCCTGGCTGGGGAGCAGCCCTGTGGGAAAGGTCTCGTTGGGCAGCAAGCTGGACAGGAGGCAGCCATATGCCCTGGCAGCCAGGAAGGCCAAGAGCACCTTGGTCTGTAGGAGCAGGAGCACGGCCAGGAGATTGAGGGAAGGGACTCTCCCCCTCTACATGGCATTCATTAGGGCACATCCAGAATACCTTGTCTAGCTTTGGCACCCCCAGTACTGAAAAGGTGTGGGCAAGTGGAGCAGGTCTGGGGAAGGGCCCTAAAAATGCTTGGGGATGGGTGGGGCTGGATCACTTTCCTTGTGAGGGAAGTCTGAGGAAGCTGGGTTTGTTCAGCATGGAGGAGGCTGAAGGGAACCACAGCAGGGGGGGCTCATCCTCTTCACCATGCGGCCACCCAAGCATTGGAACAAGCGCTGGTCACCCTGAGAAGTCATGCAGTCCTCCATTCTTGGGGGTTTTCAATACTCAACTGGATCAAGCCCTGAGCCAGCAGGTCTGGCTGAATACCTGACGCTGCTTTGTGTAGGAAGTGTGACTACAGACCTCCCAAGGTCTACTCTGAATGAAAATGATGGAAGCACCCTCAGTGAGTTTGCAGACGACAGGAAGTTAGGCGGGAGAATTGGTCTGCCTGAGGGTAGGATGGCTCTAAAGTGGAATCTGGACAGGCTTGATCCATGGGCTGAGACCAATGGTATGAGGTTCAACAAGGCCAAGTCCTGCCCTTGGGTCACAACAACCTCATGCAGCACTACAGGCTTGGGGACGAGTGGCTGGAAAGCTGCCCAGCAGAAAAGGACCTGGGGGAGGGGGCGGGTGTTGGTTGACAGCCGGCTGAATATGAGCCAGCAGTGTGCCCAGGTGGCCAAGAGGGCCAAAAGCATCCTGGCCTGTATCGGGATTAGTGAGGCCAGCAGGATGAGGGCAGTGATTGCCCCCCCGTCTCAAGTACTTTGTTCAGTTTTGGGCGCCTTGCTACAAGAAAGACATTGAGGTACTGGAGCATGTCAAGAGAAGGGCAACGAAGCTGGTGAGGGGTCTGGAGAACAAGTGTTATGAGGAGTGTCTGAAGGAACTGGGGTTGTTTAGCCTGGAGAAAAGGTGGCTGAGGGGAGACATTATCAGTCTCTAAAACTACCTGAAAGGAGACGTGTGAGCCGACTCGTGCTGGACACAGGAACAACCACAAAACCACGGGTGAAAGACAAAGAACCAATTTAATCTCAATACCACGCAAATCGGGGAATCTCCGAAGTAACACCCGGGCAGAGGGACGCGAGCAGGGCATGCAGGCACCGCAGAGCAGGAGAAAGTCCTTGTTAGCAGGAGCGTGTGAGCTTCGACTTGCTGTTCTCACCTGCTTTTCAAGGGTTCAAGTAGTGGTAGTTTTCCACTGTGCTTTGAGCTTCTTCAACAACAAGGCAGTGATCTCAGGTATGCCAGATAAGGTGTCCCTGAGTCCATCCCAGGCTTACGTTATCTAAGTGTGGATGTTCTACTTGTGATCACTCAAGGCTGAACAACAATTAGTGTGATACATGTGTTGTCCAGCAGCCCAAGTGGGAGTCACTTGAGCATGTTTACAATCCTCCTCGCCAGTCTTCCATTATTTTCCCATAGGAGGTTGTAGCAAGGGGGAGTCAAACTCTTCTCCCAAGTAATAAGCGAGAAGACAAGAGGAACTGGCTGCAAGTTATGACAGAGGAGGTTTAGTTTGGATATTAGGAAAAATGTCTTCACAGAAAGGGTTGTCATTCTGTGGAACACGATGCCCAGGGAAGTGGTGGAATCACCGTCCCTGCAGGTATTTAAAAGACAGGTAGACATTGTGCTTAGGGACATAGTTTAGTGGTTTAGTGGTGATTTTGGCAGTGTTAGTTTGATGGTTGGACTCAACGATCTTAAAGGTCCCTTCCAACCTAGACAATTCTATGATTCTATGGTTCTATGACATTTCCGTTGAGTAACAAGGTTCAGTGCGGACCTCCTTGCTTTCTAAACTCCTTTTTGAAGCCTAGGTCTGGCTGGATCCAATCTTAGTCTCAGATTTGGTGGGTGGTTCATGTCTAATGGAATTATTCTTACAACATTAATAATATGTGGGTATCTATATGGATTCGCAGTGTGTCAGAGTATTAATTCAGCATGCTATCAGTCACTGACTGAGGATCCATCGTGGTTAAGGGATCTCTCCACCTTGGGTAAGGAAGGATCTCTGAGTCTCAGATAAGGAATCTCTAACCTTGAGAGGCGTCCCTGCTCAAGGGGAGAGTCACCTGCCGTGCTGTCTGCCTGCAATCCAGGGAGAGCTCACACTGAGCCCATCCTGATGGTAATATTGATGGAGTGAAGTAGTTGGCTGCTCATCAAAAGTATAGACAAGACAGTTGTGTTTCACTCTGGTATCTTGTTCTGAACATTGGTTAACTTGTACTTTTGGTTTTGAAACCACCTAGGTGGTCAATGAGTCAGTGGTCATGATCTCCCCCTGCCGGAATTACCTTTTATCCACTTCTCCTCTGATCTTGGCAGTTCCAAGTGGTTTTCTGGGTTTGCTGACCAGGCCTACAGTTCATCGCTCTCTTGACAGGAATACCCTGCTTATCAACAATGCTACATTGTCTGGTGGTTCGATCCTTAATTGAATTGTAAATAAATCAAGTCTAATTACTATTTCTGTTTTTAATCTTAGGTAAATAATGAAATAGGGTTGGGGCAGTACAGAGGATTTGAGCAGCAGCAGGTTTCCTTGGTTGCTTCAATTACATTTTACATTCCGTTTTCCTGGTTTACGTCAATGTTACTACAACATGATCATATTTTGAAGCTCCTCAGTACCCAATTCCTGCCCAGTCCCAGCCACGTCCCATGTGGGGATGCACAGACAGCCCTGCTCGAGAGTCTACTGGGGTCTGGGCCAGGAGAGAGCCGGGGCAAGGCTGGACGTTCCCCTGATACAGGCACTGGACATGGTCGGTGAGCCAGACTGGGGGGTAAGAAAAGGCCCTGGGCCATCTTCCCAGTGTGTCCATGCCACCAAGGGCACAGACCAGCCTCCTCTCTCCTGCACCTCCACGCCTTTGAGCCCTTCCCCAAGCCCTGGCTCTGCACCACAATTGCTCTGGTGTGACTCCTCACCCTGCGTGGTCACACAGGACAAGCCAGACACTGAGGATTTTTACTCCTGGGCACTTTCCAGCCCAGTCCGGCTCCATCCCAGCTCTCTCCCAGCTCCCCTGGCCTCTCTCCATCCCAGAGATGGCCCCACAGCAGTGCCTGCCCCAGGGTGCTGCAGAGCTCTGGGAACTCACTCCAGAGCCCCAGCCCCTCGGGAGGGCACAGCAGCTGCTGGGGGGCAGAGCAGGGCCAGCCCCAGAGATGGGGGGCATCTGTGGCACAAGGACAAGGCAGTCAGCGGCACCCTGTGTCCTCCTCTCCAGGCTATTTGGAGAGGTCGGCAGCCCCTCTGGGCCACCCCCTCTCCCCAGGCCAGTACAAGAGCCCTGGCCCTGGGGATCCTCAGGCAGCTCCTGCTGCCCCGGTGACAGAGCGGCCTGCCCCAGGCTGCTGCAGCCAGAAAGGTCTCTTCATTTCCCACTCATTCATGCGCTGCTGATGGTGGGTCTCACAAAAAGAAGTTGCAGCTGCCTCATTTTTTTTTTCTTTAAATACAAAGAGAGCCTGACTCTTATTTACCCAAAGTCTCTGGGTCGCACAAGACAGGTGGATACTTAACATGACAGGATGAGTAAAAGAATTTCTTTTCAGAAAAGATCATCACAAGGGGAAAAAAGACAAAAAGAAGGAAAAAAGAGGGAAGGAATGGAAGGCTTGGCCCATCACAACACACACTGGGAATCATTTGCAGAGGAAGGTACGTAGTTCATGGCTGCTGAAAAAATGTCTAATCCACTTCCTCAGGGCATCCTTGATCTCTTTGTTCCTCATGCTGTAGATGAGGGGGTTCACTGCTGGAGGCACCACCGAGTACAGAACTGCCAGCACCAGATCCAGGGATGGGGAGGAGATGGAGGGGGACTTCAGGTACGCAAATACACCAGTGCTGATAAACAGGCAGACCACAGTCAGGTGAGGGAGACACGTGGAAAAGGCTTTGTGCTGTCCCTGCTCCGAGGGCATCCTCAGCACGGCCCTGAAGATCTGCACATAGGACACCACAATGAAAACAAAACATCCAAAAAAAAGAAAATCACTAACCAATAGAAGCCCAGCTTCCCTGAGTTTTGAGTCTGAGCAGGAAAGCTTGAGGATCTGGGGGATTTCACAGAAGAACTGGTCCACAGCATTGCCTCTGCAGAGTGGTAGTGAAAAAGTATTAGCTGTGTGCATTAGAGAATAGAGAAACCCACTGCCCCAGGCAGCTGCTGCCATGTGGACACAAGCTCTGCTGCCCAGGAGGGTCCCATAGTGCAGGGGTTTGCAGATGGCCACGTAGCGGCTGTAGGCCATGATGGTGAGAAATAAATACTCTGCTGACATCAGAAAGAAAAAGAGAAAAACTTCAGCAGCACATCCCAAGTAGGAGATGGCCCTGGTGTCCCAGATGGAATTGGCCATGGCTTTAGGGACAGTGGTGGAGATGGAGCCCAGGTCGAGGAGGGAGAGGTTGAGGAGGAAGAAGTACATGGGGGTGTGGAGGCGATGGTCGCAGGCGATGGCAGTGATGATGAGGCCATTGCCCAGGAGGGCAGCCAGGTAGATGCCCAGGAAGAGCCAGAAGTGCAAGAGCTGCAGCTGCCATGTGTCTGGAAATGCCAGCAGGAGGAACTCAGTGGTGGAACTGCTGTTGGACATGAGCTTCACAGGGAGCTGCCCAAGGAAGAGAACTTATTGCCAGGTTAGGACAAACATTTTGCAATATAACTCAGTGTTTCTCATAGAAACACTCCAGTTGCCTTATTCCTTAGTAGCACCTTTGTTCAGTTCCATTTCTGGAGCTCCTTTGGTTGCTCTTTGAGTGCGCCACGAGGAGCTCAGGCTCCACTGTGCACTCCAGAGTACTTGGTCCTACTCTGCAGTGCAGCAAGGTGGGGATTTAGATTTCCTACTCACAAGTAGGGCAGATTTTAGCCACTCATAATCATAAGATTACCAGGGGAATGTTCTTTTGGAGCTGAAACTGTCAGCATCTTTCCTGCAGTCTGAGTGAACCGCTGAGTCTGGGAGATGCAAAAGGATTGTCTGTGGCTTAGGGCAGAGTGAGGAGAGCTGGTCTGCCCTTCAGCCTTGTTCCTGGCTTCTTTGTGCTTGGTTTGACCTGGAGCACATTCACACTTGGTTTGACCTGGAGCATGTTCACACTGTCATATTATTTCCCCAAAGAAACAGAGGACAGTGGAGAAAGGAGGATTCACTTACAGAGTGCAGATCTGCATGGCAGGACCCACAGGGTGGGTGTCTGAGCTGCAGCTGAAACCCCACTCCCCGGCAAGTTGAGGGGAAGCCCAAGGGCGGCACAGACAGGAGGGGAAGGAAGGAAGAAGGAGCATCACCAGGGTTCTCTGCAAAGGCATGCAAGGTGAGGGAGAGCCTGCAGAGACGATGCTGGAGCTCTCTGTAAGCTGAGGCAGAGGGAAGTTGGTGTTTGTGTTGCTTCCCCGAGACTTTTGCATCCATCAACATAACAGCTGAAGAGTGTCTGTTCCCCACCCAAACCTGAAAGTTGAATTTTAATTCCTCCTTCATCACCCAGCCCACCCAGAGTAGAAAAGTCAAAGCACAGACTCCTTCACTTTCAGGTTACCCTCATAAATATTCCCCTTGAAAAGTCCCCTCAGGAACACCCTGGGGGTGATCTGGGGGTGTGAGCAGCCCTGCCCCACGCAGCACCCTCTTGACAGCAGAAAGATCCTGCCCTGCCCTGCCCTGCTGGGGATCGCTCCTTCCACCCGCAGCTTCTCCCCGCAGTGCCATGAAGAGCTCCCCGGACAGGCTGAGTGCTGCCCCTGGCAGGTGGCAGGGTCCCTGCCCTGGCACACAGCCCCTGGGGCACAGGGACCCTGCTCAGCAGGACAGAGCTGAGCACCCTTGGCTGCACGCCCACCCGCACAGCCCTGCAGCCGTCCCCGGGAGAAGGCGGCCGGCATGCCCGTCCCTCTGATGGTGCAGCAGGGAAGCCCTGCTCTGGAGCGCGTCCTTCTCCGCACTCAAATACTCTGCGCGCCGCCCCGCCAGATCCTATCTACGCTCATTTTCATTGACCGGCAGCCAGAGACTTACTGTGTTCAGCGCTGAGCAGATTTCTCCCCCAGTGAACTCTCACCACCCTCCAACCCCACACTGCCTTTAACTCTCTCTCACTTCTCTCGTGTCTCTTCAGCGCCTGCAGGCAGTGCCTCAGCCCTGCTGTGCTTTTCCGGGGAGCTGCTCCTGGGCAGAGCCGCCTCTCGGCAGCGCTCCCACTTGCCGTGAGCTCTCTCCGTCCCGGGAGCCCGGCCCAGCTCAGCAGCAGAGGACCAGCCCAAGGCGGCACTTTCTGTGCCCCCTCTGGGCTCCCTTGAGGTGTCCCTGGGGCTCCAGGGGAATCTCCTGTGAAAGAGGCTGAAGCAATCACTGATGTTCCCTCCTTCACCCGGGAAGAGACTCTGACTTCCAGCAGTTTCATTTCTCCTCTCACAGACAGAGTTAGCTCTAAATATCACCTTTCCTTGTCTCATCATTAGACAGGACACCCAGACAGTGCCAGGGAATGATCTTCTTCACCCTGCTGAGGGAAGGGATGCAGCTGCGTCAGTCAAGGCACCTCCTTCTGGGTTTGTAGTCCTGGGGCTGGAAGGGGACTCAGCTCCTCCCATGACTGCCACAACCCCACAGGTGGTGGGATTCCTCTTGCCTCAGCTCAGATGTGCCCAAAATAGGCTCCTGCAGGGGAGTTCCTTCTTTCATCTCCCATTGTAATTACTGGAGGTGGAGGCCAGGAGCGAGCTGTTCAGACACACACCCCTGGTGACATGTGAAGTGCCAGAGGGGACCAACATGGATGCTGGAAGCTGAAAGCTCTAATGGAGCAGTTCATAGAGACAGGGCAGCATCTGGGGACCTCTTGTTGGGGCTGGTAGGAAATTCTTTTGGCCAACTGAAATGACAGCAGATGCCCACACGTAAAAAAACTGAACCTGTAACTATTGCTTTTGTCCAGGACAGCCTATAGAGGTCTTCAGCTGACCAGATGGGGTCATGTGCCACTGGGGGAGAGAAGTCCCTCTCTTTCTGTTCTCCACCAGCTGTATTTTCTCCATGTCCTTTGAGTATAATGACAAAGGTTTCATGTGCATCTCTTTATTGCGTAACTGAATTCAGGGCAATTGCATCTCAATTTCATGGCCAAATACAGGCCTGCAGTGCTACGTGAGATGCCAGGGCTCTCCAGCAAAATTGTACACAGCTGACACGGACAGCTCAGGTCCTATAGAGGAACTCCATCCACTGACTGAAGCCCACCACTGCAGTGACAGAATGTGTGCCTGTTCCCTACCCAGTAGATGCAGGGAACTGCATGAATACAAAGCACATCACACCAGGGTCTCCACTCAAGTGCATTCCCTATGAAACCCTGATGGGGTTTCCCCCATCATTTAACCATCCCCTTGATGATACAATCATGGATGAGGCCAATGATTTTCACAGTTTGCCTGTACCATAGCATGTCCACTCCCAAGGACATTTTCAACATCATCTCTTCCTTCCTGACATCCACTTCAGCTCCCACAAAGCCCCTCACGCCTGCAGAGACACCACAGACAGCAGGCTCCTCTTCTGCTCCCACTGCACAGCCCATCCCCGTTTCTCTCTGGCTTCGGGGAAAGCACAGTTCACTCTTTGTGTGGGCACCTGATTTCTTCCTGACATTGCCGTCGGCCATCCACTCCAGCGTGTCTCTGCCATGGAGCAAAGACTGTGCACACATGAGGTCTTGGAGGCTTGGTAGCAGGTTTCCCCATGGCAAGTCCACTCTCAGCCCTGGTGCCGCAGCCCAGACATGCACCGGTGCCCTCAGCTTGGGGCACAGGCAGGAGGAGTCCCACGTGCCATCTCTTCATTCACTTGAGGGGAATAACAACGGAGGTGTGTTGGGACAGCCCACGTGACTGGGCTGCTGTGATGAATGGGCAGAGGATGATGATGAGAGACAGGCCGGAAAGATCGGGAGGGGAGAGCTGTCAGTGCGAAGGAGATATGCTTAGATATGTGGAGCTCCTCTATGGGACCGACAAATGGAGTGAGCCCTTATGGCTGAGGGTAACGGGAGAGGCTGGTAAGGGTGACGTTGTTGTGAGAGCAAAAGAAGACCAGAGGGCTCATGACCTCGCAAAATGGCCTTATGTGCAAAGTCTGAGCATAATTTTCCTTAGTTTCTCAGGCCTTATGTGTCCCCCGAAGGGGTCTGTAATGACCTGGTGTTGACTGGAAAGGAAACAAAACAGTGTGCAGACAATCGTTGAGGTTTCTGGATGGCGTTTGGACACAGCTCGGGAGATGGGTCTTTATAGCACAGCTGCCCGATGGGCCAACTATGGTGACCAAGAGCAGGTCACAGTTGTGAAAACCAGTGTCGTCCTCGGCTGTCATTCCCTTAGCCTCACAAGGAGTCAAACCCTTGAGAATGTTTTAACACCACAAACTGTTTGGTGAGGCGGGAGCTACTGGCTTTGCTTTTTTGCTTTTTTACAGCAAACCAGTGACTGTTCTTGCATTCAAAGATTGTAACTGGCACCTTAAATGAGTACCTTTAGCCCAAATTACAGCTGTGATCAAATAAAACTTCTCCTCCTTCCCATACATCGTGTGGTCAGAGCGTTCCTGGCAAAGCACCTGGTTGGCTCAGTGGGAGCAGATGGCAGGTTCTCAGGCCCATAGCTCTTCAGATGAGCTTTCCTGCAGAGGAGACAGCCAGGTGGGAGGCAGGAGCAGGAAAGAAGCTGTCTCCATTGCCACCATGCACCATTGCCTGAGTGCAGCCTGTGCAGTGAAGGTTCCAAAGCAGTGAGCTGAGGGAGCCGACTGAGGGTTCCACTGGCAGCTGGATTAGAAGGGAAGGGTGGGCTCCAGCTGTAGGGCAAACACCATAGAGGTGGGAGTCAACAAATAGAAATGGGATGGGATAGCCTGGGCATGGGCTCCTGGGGCTGCGTCTGATGCCTTTGGGTATGTGCAGTCTCTGCATGGAGAGAGAAAAGTACCAAAAGCATTCAGTGTCCAAAGAAAGGCCATAAATTGTGCTGGCAAAGGAGTTCCCCCTCTTCCTGGACCATCACCACCAGTATGAGGAATGAATGTTCTCAGCTTGGACTGGGACGCCCAGCACCTTCTTTTCAGTGTGAGGCTCCCAAGATAAACTGTCATTCAATATCTCATGTCTATGGGAGCAACAGCACAAACATCTGTGTCCTTTGGGCCTCCCTCTCCTGCCTTTCCAGCCAGGGCAGAGGAACAGGAGAGGCTTCTCCCAAAGTGGAAGCCCACCAGGACTGGAAGGAGCCATGCCCACTTGCTCCCCTTGGCTAGCAGAGGAGCAAGGGAGGCCCCTGTGCACCTCCTGTGCAGGGGAGAGGACACCTGTCTGGAAGGACATACCCACCGCTCTGCTGCCTTCAGCTGCCAACAAGGCAGGTCCCTCTGCCTCAGAAGGTCTGAGGCTTTCTCATGCTGTGTGAGCTGATGCAGTCATCTGAAGGGAACTGAGGTGAGTGCAATCTCTGGGTGTTTTCTTGTCCTGCTCACCAAATTCAGAGCAGCTCCTGGTTCCGTTTCCCTGCCTCAGTTTACATCATGTTTCATGGGGGTCAGCAGTGCCTGGGGCTGTTGAAGCAGTTTCTACCACCTCAGAGCTTCCATCCCACCAGGGAGACAATTATACTGGTTCAACTACTCTCTGCAAATCCTCAGGGGGGACACGTTACAGCAGGAAACTTTAGAGTCTCCTTTCTGCTATAAACCCGGGCAGACGAGAGATGAGGGAGCCTTCAGGTGCTGCTGGAGACTCACCTTAGCAGCTGCTGGGAGAAGAGGGCAAGGGCAGAGTAAGGAATGAGCCCTGGTTCAGGGCTTGTGGTGAGGTCCAAGAAGTGAAGTTCATGGTAGGGAAGAGTCAGAAGGTAAGACACTGAACTTGGACTTCATTGCCACGATCCATCAGAGCTGATGTCAGTGCTTCATGATGAGGACTGCAGGTTTGTGATGGGTGTGCGGGGGGCTGTTTAGGTCTGAGTGTTATTAGTCAGGCTGCTGGGTCTTTGAAGACAATAAATGAGAGCATCGAGATAAGAGTTTCAGCCCCGTCCTTTCCTGCATGTCTTCCCACCCCAGCTTCCACCTTCCACCAGAAAACCCCGGGCCCCCGGCTCTGCACAGTGACATCCCAGGGACAGCCCCGGGACATTTTCCTTCCTTAGCTGGGCAGGCGGGAGAGCATTTGGGCACGTTGTGTGGGGCCACATTGCCTGTGCCCTTCACTTCATCCCTCACAGGGCTACTTCAATTGTCTCAAGATTTGGTTATTTTTTTTGTTTTTATTGCTGGGTTTTGTATTTTTTCTCACTCTCAGAATTATGATTATGACCATGTAGTTGTTGGGGTTTTTTCTCCAGCCCTCATCTTTGTCACTCCCCTGCAGTGGAGAGGGCTGGGGGTATCAGTCATTCTGAATAGTTTTTGGCAAACTCTCGGCACAGTTCCTTTGATTATCACCGCTGGAACAAGTGCATTCCAGCCCAAGAGGTGGGTGTGAGGCCCTTGGAGGGCACTGCTGTTGCACAGAGCTGTGGTTGTTGGGCATGAGCTTTCTCCAATCATGCGCTGAGGCATGTCCTGGCATTGCCAACGCCCCTGACCCTGATCGTATCCCACCTCAGCCCCAGCACCCTGCGGACACCCCGCTTAATGTCCTGCTTGCCCAGGCAGCCCCTCAAGCACACCTGGCCATGCCGAAGTCCTGCTGCTGGGCTGGGATCTGCAGGCAGGCATCCTCAAACCCATCAGGAACCACTGCTCGTGAGGGAAAAATGTGAAGCAACAGGTTCTGCCCAGCAGCTCCCAGTCACAGAGTCACAGAGCGGCTGGGCTTGGAAGCCACCCCAGCATATCAGCCTGTTCAGCCCCCGCTTCCTAAAAGCAGAGTCAGCTGAGGCAGGTGGCTCAGGACCATGCCCAGTCAAGTTTTTAATAGCCACAGGGATGAAACCTCTGCAGCCTCTCTGGGCAGCTCTTCCAGTATTTCACCACACTATCTTTAAATTCCAATTTCCTGTATTTCAGTGTGTCCTTTCTTCGTGGCAGCACTGAAGAGAGCCTGGACTTGGCTCCTTTTGCCCTCCCATCCTTCCTCCCTGCACAACCTCTCCCATGTGCCTTGGCTCACTCCCAGTAACCCCTTCCCTATTTTGGGGTTTTTTTGATCCCTTCCTTGTCACTTTTTATGCCACATTTTGACCCGCAATGTGGTTTTCAGCATGCTCTCTGGCAGTCCCCCAGCACAGTGCCTTGGTCATCTGAGGCAGTAACTCCTGACCTGCCCTTTCTCAATGGGAGGGATTTGCCTGTTGGGTGGTGGGGAAGGAGTGTGGTGGGAATCCTTTCCTTCTCATGGGAGTGTTTCCGAGAGCTGTGGCCACTCACCTGCGATGTGCCCATCCCTTGCTTTGGGGGAAGGGTGGTGTCTGCCATGACGCATCACAAACTAGGCTTTTTTGGAGAGTGGGTTTTGTTTTCTCTGACACACTTTGTCTTTCCTGAGAGCAGAAGGATGTCAGTCCTCAACACCTATAATGCAACTTGATGATCTTAAATTTCCTTTCCAACCTAAACCATTCTATGATTCTGTGACTCTATGACTTCCTGGGCATACCCACAGGCACATGAAAGTTCTCTGTTTCTGTGTGAGCAAATGGACATCATAGTTCTATTTCACAGTGAGAAAGAAGAACTTCCATTGGGCAGCTCACCTCTGCAGTCTCCAGAGGGTCTGCTGGGATGAATGTTCTTTACCCATCAGGAAAACCATTCTTTTTTTGCTTTCATGAGGCACAAAACACATAAAGCTCATGTGAAGAGAACAATGCCCTACACAAAAAAATGTTGAAGGTAAACACTAAAGTGTGTTTCTCTGTCGTAGCACCTCTCTGTGGAAGCTGAGGAACTGAAAGAAAAACAACATGGGAGGAGGAGAAAGGGACAACAGTACATCATCCATGGATTTTGTGCTGCTGGGAATAAGTGACGTCCCCACACTCCAGAACCTGCTCTTTCTCCTCTTGCTTATGATCTACTCAGTCACCATATTTGGGAACATCCTCATCGTTGTGCTGGTGGTAGCAGACCGGCACCTGCACACCCCCATGTACTTCTTCCTGGGCAATCTGTCCTCCTTGGAGACCTGCTACAGCTCCACCATCCTGCCTCGGTTGCTGGCCAGCTTCCTGACTGGGGACAGCAGCATCTCTGCACACGGCTGCCTGGCTCAGTTCTACTTCTTTGCTTCCTTTGCCACTGCTGAGTGTTACCTGCTGGCAGCCATGGCCTATGATCGGTACTTGGCCGTATGCCAGCCCTTGCTCTATGCAAGCCTCATGACCTGGAAGGTCTCTGTACACTTGGCAGCTGCCTCTTGGTTATCGGGTTCACTGCTGGTGGTGGTAGTCATAGCCGCCTTATCCCAGTTGCAGTTCTGCGGCCCCAAGACCATTGACCACTTCTTCTGTGATTTTACCCCATTGCTGGAGCTTGCCTGCAGTGACACCAGAGCAGTCACAATTGTTACATTCATATTTGGCATCCTGGATGCAGTTTTTCCCTTCCTTTTCACACTGGGCTCCTATGTGTGCATCATAGCTGCCATCCTGAGGATCCCATCCAGTACAGGCAGAGAAAAGGCCTTCTCCACCTGCTCCTCTCATCTCACTCTCATCACCATTTTCTATGGCACCCTCATCCTTGTCTATATGGTGCCTAGAAGGGCCCCTCTGAGGCAGCTCAATAAACTCTTCTCCTTCTTGTACACCATCCTCACACCCCTGGTCAACCCCCTCATCTACAGCCTGCGGAACAGGGAGGTCAGGGAGGCACTCAGGAAAATCATGAGGAAAGCCCCGGTCCTCACCCAGAGCTCATGGTCCTTTGTTGACACAGGCAAAAGACACTTCTAGCTCCTTTGAAAGCTCTGGATACCGGCTGGCTCTTCAGAAGTGTGTGCCACTGAGACCGCTTGTGGAGTGCTGAGGTGAAGAAAGCTAAATATCCTGGTTTAAGAAACAATGTTTAAAATCTCCTGTGTTTGCTTTTAACTTGATAATAAACACCTTGATGGTCTTATGTGTGGAAACTGTTGAAATATAAAGGTTTCTTTGCTGGAGGAGATAAGATATTTGGCCTAATCTCTGAATCCTTTCCAAGGGCCATCATGAGGGCATCCTTCCCACTGAGGGTTACCAGAATGGGAATCACCTCACCCTGTGGGGCACATTTCAGTAGCATGAAGCTCACTTGTCAGCCACTAATGAAGATCCGCTGATCTGGAGTCTCCTCTGAAGACATTCAAAACTCACCTGGACGCCTTCCTGTGCAACCTCATCTAGGTGTTCCTGCTCCGACAGGGGGATTGGACTAGATGATGTTTTGAGGTCCCTTCCAATCCCTAGCATACTGTGATACTGTGATACTGCACCGCCAAGGAAAAATAGGCCATTTCTGTTGGGTGGTTCCTGTGGGTTACACGCACGCACCTCTCCCCCCTCCTCTGGCCAGGCCTTGTTGCAGGCATGTCTTAAAAAATAGCTGGGGATGGTCAGGAAACTTCCTGACTGTCACAGCCTTTCCAGGATGTCAGAAGCAGCCACACAATGACTTTGGCCCTCACCCTCAGCACCCTTGGCTGTAACTCTTCATGTCTGTATGAGTGAGAGTTGTGTAGGACCAGTCAGCTCACTGACACTCTCTCCACATCCCCTTGGTCACCAGGCACCCTGCCCCACTCAGCAGTGCCACCACAACTTTTTGTCGCCCTCTGGCTGCCAACACTCTTACTGAAGCCCTTCTTGCTACCCTCTGCCTCACCCAAGCAGTGCCCATCCTGGGGGAAGCTCTGCCCTGTGCCTGGGGAGGGTGGACGGACAAGGACCAGGGAAGGCTGGAAGAAGACAGGACAGCTCTGCAAAAGGCCAAGGGGGAACCCATTGCTGAAGCTGGGGCTTGAATCTGGGGTTTGTCAGTCTAAGGCTCTTCCAGCTGAAATCCTTCTGCTCTGCCCCAGGAGCCCTTGTCTTGGTGCCAGCCCTGCCTGAGCTCAGACAGGCGTGCAAGAGGTGTGCTCCTCAGGGAGATACTGTGACTTTTCCTGGTTAGACCCCACAGATGGGACCTGCCCTCTCCCTGCCCAGGCCTGCCAGCCTGGCTGTGCCAAGAACCCATCCCTGCCACCCCACCTCAGCCTGTTCCTGAACAGCTTGGTCACGTCTCTCCAAGGGCTCTGGAGCTGCCTCAGACTCAGGTCTGCAGGGAGTTAAATGCTGTTCCCCATAGCCACAGCCAAGCTGTGCAGATGTGACCAAACCCAATTTGGTTTCTTCTCCCTATGGCCACCTCCCACACCTTCCAGCTTATATCCTGCTTCTCCCCACATCCTTGTGTCATGGGACATGTTGTGACAGACACTCACCTTTTCAGGAAAGCTCACCACATGCACGGGCAATGGAAATGTGTCTGCTTTGGTCTGCAACAAGCTCTACCCTACCCTAGGAGGCCTTTGTACCAGCAGCAACTGCTGTGCTGTGCCTATCCTCAGTGCTACATGGACAGCTGGGGAGAGGGAAATGGAGCTCCCTGTTTTAATGGACAGCGTTCCGCACAGGGACACTGCCAAGCCCCAAAGAGCCACGCACCCAACTGCTTCCATTTTTCACGGCAGTGTTTGCAGCACCATCATCATGGCAGTGTTGCAAATTTTCTTGCTGAAGCCACAGGACCAGCAATGTTGAGCTGGAAGAGACTTTCCAGGATCCATCCCTGCCTTGCCCCTGAGGAGGATTTTCTAGTGCAGGTGTGAGTGAAAAGCCCTCTGAGCAACTGCATTCTATTAATTCTACAGGAGACACAGGGGGATGTGAAAGGCCCATGAAGTGTTGGTGTTGTGTGTGGCTGCTGATACAGTCAGTGCTTTCTCACTGCAGTGCAGGGTTGGGGTTCACACCATCATTCGGTTGTGTTTTCAGGCCAGGAAAGCATGTTCTTCAGCACTGTACCACTGACGTGAGGGTGGCTGATCCCTGTGCACACACAGGGTCACTTGTCTACAATGAATTTCACCTGCCGTGTGATTGCGTAGTCATTCAGTCTTAGTAGGTCTTAGGCAGATGCCAGTGCACACCCCTGCAGACCTCCCCTCCACTGTGAGAACTGACCTGTCTGTCCTTCCTTTCTTTTCTTTCTCCCTTCCTCCCTCCCTCCCTCCCTCCGTCCTCCCCTCTTTCCCTTCTCCCCTCCTTCTCTCCAAGTGTTGTTGCGGAATGGTGAGGAGTCCAGCCCATCCAGCAGGCCACTGCAGAGTTGGTGGGGACCAGCTGGTGGAAGCAGGGCAGGCTGTCAAGGAGGAACTTGGAATCACATTCCAGGGAAGCAGACAATGTTTTCGGAAAGCCAAAGCTTCCTCAGACTTGAACCTTGCAGGGGACATCAAGGGTAAGATGGTGAGCTGCTACCACTTCCTCAACATGGAAAGAATTAACAAGGACAGTGTAGGGCCAGCTGCTCAGCTGGGTGGAGAACCTACTAACAGCAGACCCAGATAGGTCTGAGGAACTCAAGGCCTCCTTCTCCCGACTCTTCAACAACATGTCCCAGGCCTTTGTGTGTAGGGTCATGTCTCCAGAGGAGAATTACAACCAGCAGTGGATGAGGGTGCGGTCAGGGATTACTTCATGAACTCAGCGCATGCATGTCTGTGGGGATGAACAGACTTCATGGGAGTGTGTTGACAGCTACTGCTCTCACTGCGAGGCCATTGTCTGTCACTTTTGGAAAGCCATGGTGATGGGAGAGATCCCTGGTGAGTGGACCTATGGCCACATTGCACCCATCTTTGAAAAAGCACAGAAGTTCAACCTGTGGAACCCCAGGCTTTGATGAGAGTGTGCTATTGAATGAGTCCTCTGCAGGTGACATTTCTAGTCACATAAGGGAGAAGAAGGTGACCAAGAATGGTCAGTGTGCTTGTATAGTCAGTGGAAATTATGCCTCACCAGGCTGATTGCCTTCATGATAACCTACCTGTATAGAGGACTAAAGTGGATGTCATTTGCCTCAGCACAGGAAGACTTTTGACATGGTGTCCCTCAATATTCTTGTATTCAAATTAGTACGCTAGAGTCTGGATGGGTAGACAACCAGGTGGGTAAAGCACCAATTGAGTGATTGGACTGAGAGAGCGTTAGTGAAGGGGTCACACCTCCCTGGATGGGCAGCAGAGGGGTCTTTCCTGGACCTTGAGCAGTTTATAAGTCTTGGCTCTCCAGTGTCCAGACTTAGGGTGTCTAAAATAACATCCTCCCAGGACTCTTGTTCTACTCGCTGGCTGCTCTGGTGTTGTGGGTTAACCCCGGTGGGCAGCAAAGCACCACAGAGCTGCTCACTCCTTCCCCCCACCCCTTGTGCCCCCAGTGGGATGGGGCAGGAAGAAACGAAGTATACAAGCAAGAAAACTTGGGTTTAGAATTTTAAAAGATGTTTAATAAGTGAAGGATAAGTGGAAGAAAAGAGAAAGAAAGGAAAACAGAACAAGTGATGCAACAGCAATCACTCCCTACCTCCCATGGGTAGTGGGATGCGCAACCAGTACCCGAGACAAAGGTGGCTAAATTCCCGAAAGCTCCCACTTTTCCCTTTTATTACTGAGTATGATGTCATATGGTAGGGATTATCTCTTTGGTTAGTTGGGCTCATCTGCCTGGTTGTGTCCCCTCCCAACCCATTGCGCCCTCCCCAGTCTATTCCCTGAGAAGGCGCTGATGCTGTTCAGCAAGAGCTAGAACATCAGCGTGTTACACACTTTGTCTGCACAAAGAGCAGAGAGCCCCCTCACCCCAGAAACTTGCTGGAAATGAACTTTAGTAAGGAAACAGGACAGGCTGGAGAGATCAGTCGCAGGCACAGCCAGACAAGTGTATGACCAGCCAACAGTTTACATGTGACCAGCTCTTTTTAAACCCTTTGCCCTCTGTTTCCCATTTTTGTTGCTCCCCAACCCACCTTGATCCCTTCCTTTCCTTTGCCTTTGGTCCTTTCCTAGACACCCCATGAGGAAGGGCAAGATGACTTTCAGATCTTTAATTTTCCTATGTTGATTCCATCCAAGGACACTCTGGATACTCAATGGGGTCTAGCAAACGATTTCTCAGCCTGAGGGTACTCATCTTCTTCTCATGGAATGCGTCACCCTCTCATCCCTCTTGACTGCTTTGACTATTTTCCTTTCAAGGTACTGGCAGCTTGGGCAGACACAGCCTGAACAAGCGATTTGCAGTCAACTCTCCAGGGGAACTGCGGATGTTCTGGAGTAGGAAGATATCGAGGTGGAGCTATCCGAGATGGCAGGAAGGCCCCAGGAGAGCTATCCCCTTCCTGAGGAGGATCATAGCCAGGCAGGACACCACTTTTCTCTAAGCTAATATGGGACACCTGTGTTCACACAACCAAACACCTTGTGGGGGCTTTTGGTACTGTTTCGGCTTATTTCACAAACTCTGCAGTATCACTTTCTCCATAGGAGTCTCTTCAGGGCAATACTCACTTCCTTATTCCTCAGGCTATAGATGACAGGGTTAAGCATGGGGGTCACAGCTGTGTAAAACAGGGCAAGGTATTTGTCAGTGTCTGCAGGGTCTCTTGACCGTCCTTTGAAGTACACAACCATCGCGGAGCCATAGAAGAGAGTCACTACCCCGAGGTGTGAGGAGCAGGTGGAAAAGGCTTTGCGTCTGCCCAGAACTGAGGGCATTTTCAGGATTGCCCTGACAATTTGCGTGTAAGAAACAACTCTCAAGGAAAAGGGAAGGACTGCAAAGAGCAGGATGATGGTGTGCAGCATCACTCGGTTCCAGAAAGTGTCTGCACAGGCGAGTTGCAAGAGAGGGGGCACGTCACAGAAGAAGTGATGAAGGGCATGGGAGGCACAGAAGGGCAAAGTGAACACCTGGTACGTCTGCCCTGCCTGTACTGGTATGACAGCCAGCCATGACCCCACTACCAGTGTGACACAGAGCTTCCCATTCATGATGAGGCCATAGTGCAGGGGGTCACAGATGGCTACATAGCGGTCGTAGGCCATGGCAGCCAGGAGAAGGCTTTCGGTGCTTCCCAGCAAAACCAGGAAATACAGTTGGGCAGCACAGCCAAGGAAGGAGATCCTGCCGTCTCCCGTCAGGAAAGCCAGCAGCATTTTTGGCAGCGTGATGGAGATATAGCAGATTTCCAGGAAGGATAAATTCCTCAGGAAGAAATACATGGGGCTGTGGAGGTTTGGGTCTACCAAAGTGATGAGCACGATGAGGCCATTCCCTACGAGGACCATGAGGTAGATGATCAGGAAGACTGTGAAGCACAAGTCTTGCAGGTTGGCCTGGTCAGAAAATCCCAGAAGAAATCCGGGTCCGGCTGTGTGATTCTCCAAGCCTTTTCTTTGGGGCATTTTCCGTCTACAGAGAAATGCAAACAACACACTCACTGGACAGTGGCAGTGGCCCATCCACCATCCCACACCCCTCAAGCACAGCGAAAGACTGCAGACACCAGCGCAGGTGTGACTTCAGTGTTAGCAAAGCCCCAACAAGATCTGCATGGCCGTACGGGAGTCTACCACCAGGTGCTTGTTGAGAAAGGGCTTCTAAGGAGAAAACAGAACAGAGATGTTCAGTCCAAATCATGGAGTTTGGCAGTATGGACCGGAAAAATGTGTCTTTCCTTCTTGGGAGGAGATGTTCTAAAAAGCATTGCCTGGTGATAGATGAGGGAAAGGAAGGGAAGGGAAGGGAAGGGAAGGGAAGGGAAGGGAAGGGAAGGGAAGGGAAGGGAAGGGAAGGGAAGTGAAGGGAAGGGAAGGGAAGTGAAGGGAAGGGAAGGGAAGGCAAGGCAAGGCAAGGCAAGGCAAGGCAAGGCAAGGCAAGGCAAGGCAAGGGTAGGGCAACACCAGATTTCACTCTTAGATTGTAGTGAGAGAGATTTACCTCAGCTCTTCTGAGACATAAGAACTCATCTCCTGAAGCTCTGTCCACACACGGTGAGCAGGGAGACATGCTTTGGATCCAAATTTTTCATTTCTACATGGCTGACAGGTGAACTCTATCAGAAAGAAAACAAATTCTATCTGTCCATGAATCAGAAACATTGATGGGGCATTTCAACACATCAGAAAAAGTGCTATTTGTGCATCTATCCCAATCCCTCAGGGTGCTAAAAGGAGCCACTGTGCAACACTGTCTCAAAGAGCTTTCAATGCATCCCAAAACAAAGGTGATCAAAGGCAGAAGAGTGGAGATTAGAGGGTGATCTCCCAAGGTATCTGGTTTTCCTGAAAAGGTCAGGCTTTTATGACTTCTGAAGGAGCTCTGTGCAGTTCCCTGTTCCTGACCTTGCTGCTCTGTCGCATGGATTTATCGCAGTTTACCGAGGGCTCGGTCGCTCTGATGCCAAGGCAGAGATGTTTCCCAGGCCCCTGGAAGCCCTTGCAGAGCTGAGCGATGCTCTCATTGACTGGGAAACTGAGCCTTCCCCTCTGCATTTCCCACAGCACACGGACTTCTCGTGGATCACACCAGAAGAACGTGAGCCATTAACAAGCAGCTCTGCAGTAGCAGGTTGCTTCTTGTGAATAACAGACTCAAACAATAGGTTTTTTAGAAGTTTCGATTTGATGTGGAGAAGGCATGTTCTCTTCCACCACTGAGGGTGCTGGCTGCGTCTCTGCAGCTCTCGCTAACTGCCTTCCAGAAGTCGTCTTAAACTCTGATGTATCGATAATGAGAAGAGCTGGTTAGAAAACATGTCATAAATGTGTTCCCATTAGCCAAGTGAAAAACACACCATGTTTTGTCCAAGAAGTCACTTGAATTCACAGACACCCAGTCTTAAGAGCATGATTTTTTTTCTTTTGTTTTTAATATTCTCTTCCTACTGTTCCTGCCTATTTTGGTGAGTTTTATCCATGGAGTTCTCTTAGAGCTGCCCTTTGAAATCTCCAAGAGAAAATCAGGGTTTATGTGAGGGAAAAGTGACCACGATCTCTTTCCTAATCTCACAACTTATGCACGCCAATGCACAGGAGCATTAAATACTTTTTATTTCCTGAAATACTGTCAGATATTGCATTTAGTGTACACAAGTTTTTAACAGAAAGCAGCCGCTTATAGGCAGCTTTTCCATAATCAGCATTGTCTGCTCCTTCACATCCCCCCCCCCTCCCAACCCTACAGCATCTTCTTTCTCAGCGCTTCACAGGATCACGCACAGTGCATGGATTGGACTGGCTTTGGCGTGGGAAACTGCTGGAGGACTCTTTACCCGGGGACTGTCTCAGCAACAGTGTTTCTCCAAGCTGAACCAAACCTGCTCCTCTGAGCCCAGCCAAGCCCCACAGATGCCTGCAGCTGCCGTGGCAGTGGCTGTGCTGCCACGGGCTCTCAGCACTTCAAAGCGTGCCAACAGGGACTTACCATTGTCAGAAGCCACAATGCAGGGACACGCTCCTCACTCCATGATGCTGCGGGGGAGACGGTGCGGACCTCTCTTCCTTTCTGTCATTTCCCTGGAAAACACCTGGATGGGGTTCCCCGGACTCTTCTCTGCCACTCCTGTTCCCACCTGGTTATAAGTCAGTGAAGAACCCCAGGAGAGAAGAGAGCAATGCTGGTGCGACCAGTGCTCCTCCCCAGACACCCACAGCATCATTACCAACTTGAGAAAGACTGTCAGAAAAATTATTATAAGGGTCTGAGCAACTTCTAGAATGTGACTTCTGAAAACAGAGAAATTGTGAAATGAGATTTAGCTGCTCAAAGGAAAACTGCTAAGCTTGTAAGAAGGGGGGGGGGGGAGGGGAAGGCACGAAAGGAGCAGTAAAGAAGCAAATTCAATCTGTGTTTAGCTTTAGTTTGCAGAAATGGAAAAGGCTGCTCTGCAACACCTCCTCCCTGGGCCTCTACCTTGGGTGTGCCCTGTATTAGCTCCAAGGAGAGATGGTCTTGAGAGGTCAAACTCCAATTGCTCATGCTGTTGGAACTCGTGTTCACCTCCAAAGAGGATGTAGAGAGAAAGCTCAATTTGGAGGTTCATGGGAAGGTAAGAAAGCCTGTGTCACAGAACCACAGAACCACAGAATGGTCAGGGTTGGAAGGGACCTCTGGAGATCATCTAGTCCACCCCCGCCACCCCAGAGCAGGGTCACCTACATCAGTTGCATAAGACGGTGTCCAGGCAGGTTTTGAATGTCTCCAGGGTAGGACACTCCACAACCTCTCTGGGCAGCCTCTTCCAGTGCCACTTCTTCTCTGCCACCCTCAAAGAAAAGAAGTTCCTCCTCATTTTAAGATGGAACTTCCTATGTTCAAGTTTGTGCCCGTTACCTCTTGTCCTGTCACTGGGCCCCGCTGTAAAAAGACTGGTCCCATCCCCCTGGCACTCTCCCTTTAAGTATTTATAAGCATTAATAAGATCCCCCCTCAATCTTCTTTTCTCTAGACTAAAAAGACCCAAGTCCCTCAGCCTTTCCTCGTAGGAGAGATGTTCTAATCCCCTAATCATCTTTGTAGCCCTTTCATGTAGTCCTTTCAGGGCACTGCACATATCTATGTTTGGACAGATTACTGTGGCCCCAGGGCCCCCCAAACGGATGAGTGTGTCTGACCAAGGCAGCCTTGCGTGGCTATATAGGGGAGAGCTCCCAGGGCGGAGCATCTCCTGCCCTTGAGTGAGGTTCATGCAGTCCTTGATTTCTACCTCTGAAACTACGCATGGCTTCAGCCCTGCTGTTCAGCCAGTTCTTCACGCAGCACACCATGTACCTGGACAAGTTGTCCAGAAGGATGCTGTGAGGGAAGCTATCAAAAGCCTTATGAAAATCCACAACTACATCCTCCACTTTCCATTCATCCACTAGGTAGGTGACCTTACTGTGGGCCGTGGTGAATCGCTTGTTTCTCTTGATGTTAACTCCTTCTCCCAGGTGGGCATTAGGGCTCTAGAAGGCCACCAGTTCAGGCTTGGCTCTTCACTGTCCAAGAAGGGCACTCTGTGCAGCAGAGCTGAGATAGTTTCCTAGCAAAGTCCAAGATAATAAGAGGAGGAGAAAGCCTAAGCTCTGACTCCATGAAGAGCAAGTAGAAATTGGAGGTCGTCTGGCCAAAGATTCCTTATGACAGGGGAATCCTTTCCCACCGATATCACTGGATGGAACTCTATGGACATTTCCTGAAGTGTTTGAGTGCAAAAAGCCCAAAGAAAGTCGTTTAGTCTCCACACCGTGCCTTCCTGGTGGGCCTTCCTGGTGACTGTGCCTGGGCCCAAGCTCATCACAGTGCTTCACCCAGCCATGAGACTTCTCTTGCCTATCACCTGCACAGACAGATGAGACCTCACAATCTACATCCAAGCCATTTTCCTTTTTCTGGCCTGCGAGTTTCTCAGACAGAACTGGCTTCATAGTCACCTTCACAGATACCTGCCTGTTACACACCTGTGAGATTGTGATGCACAACTGACATAAGTGGAACTTCCTCACCATCACCCACCCTTGTCACCTACAAGCTGATCTGATATCTCATCTCACATTCACCTTCCAGCACCATGTGACTACTCCAGGACATCACAGTCTCTGCATTCACTCTTCCTCCCGGGGAAAAACAGCTCTGAGTGTGGGTCAGAGGACAGGTGGAAGGTTAGGGGTTTGGAGGGAGGGTGCTGGGGCTTAGAGGGTTGGGGTTTCTGTTAGCAGTTTGCGTTCAGGCAAACCCGAAATTCTGCTGAGAGTTTCTACTTTGTGCTCAGGGTAGGGTGAGGGGTAGGAGCTTCCCTTTTAGGGTTGGGGATCAGGGTGAGGCTCAGGGTGAGGTTTTGGGATTGATCTTTGGGCTTCTTGTAATTGATGTGAGTACTGCTCAGCTTTGTGGGTTAGGGGGTGGGGTTAGGGCTGGAGGTGAGGGCCAGGGTTAGGGCTGGAGGTGAGGGCCAGGGTTAAGGCTAGCATGGCATGAGTAGGGACCTCACAGACAGCAACCAAGTGCTGTCCCTCTCATACACCTCTCCTTTGAAGTTCCCTCCACTCCCTTTCTCTCTGATGAAACCCTCACTCTTCTTGAGCACCTCACAATGCTTCTTCTTAGCAACGAGATTCCCCCAGCAGAAATGACATCCCAACCTACTCTCCAGAAAGGACACTTTTGCCTTCATCTTCCTCTTGCCTGCCCCTAACCTCTCCTCTCATCTCCCTGGCCTTTCCCTCCAAAACCTCACAATCCCTATCCTCCTTCTACCTCCTGGGAAACATGAGTGAGGCTTAGGAGAGGGGTTGAAGAGGAAGGGAGGCTGAGGGACTGAATTAGGGGGTTGGGTTTGGATTTAGGCTTGAGGGACCTGGTGAGGGTTTCAGCTTTGGCATTAGTGTTCAGGGAAGGGCTAAAGATGAGAGCTCTGTGTTAGGTCTTTGGGTTAGGGTAGAGGCAAAGGTTTAGGGTGAGCTGGGCAGTGCCAGGTCTGAGAAGCAAAGGGGTGTAGGCACTCTGCATGCTTCTGCCCTCATGGTGACCAGAAGGAAACCTCAGCTCCTGGTGACCAAAAGCATCAACATTTCAATGGGCTGGGGATCAGCACTGGGCTCCTTGGCTTGACAGGGCACATCCAAGGGGCTACACGACACAGGACGTCTCGGCCTCCTTTCTTTGTCATCCCGAAACCGCTGCCTCTGAGTTTGTGCTCCAATCAGCACCCAGGGAAGCCCGCTTCAATTCCCTGAAACAGCTTCATCACCCACAGCCTCAGCAGACCCTGCTAAACCTCCAAGCCTCTTTATTCCTGCCATGGCCCTCCACTCCCTGTGACTTTCCCCTGGGAGCTTGTTAGTGTGCAGCAACTGTTCAGCGTAGTTGCAGAGGGATTTTTAGGAGAGTCTGTCTTTGAGGAATAGTTTTGCAAAGTCTGATGATGTTAATAACACGTGATGTAACACAGATTAATTTCCGTCTCAGTCGTGACTCAGTACTGCTTTCCACTTTGACAAGTGATTTTTCATTTGACTATAAAATGATGCCCACAACACCCCACCTTCATTTGCTAGAGGTGGGCATGGGATCAGGAGGCAGAGGCAGCCAGGTAGATGTGACCACAGGAAGATGGGCAGGGAGATCGCGAGAGACATGAGTTGGTGACAAGGCTCTGGGCTGGGAATTTGGCCAAGAATGGATGCTGAGCTCTGCTCAAGAACCTGAGAAATTTTTTCAACATTAAAAAAGCTGTGAGCACTTTGTCACTCGCTGAAGTGATTGACTAATACTACTAAATCCAACAATTTTTCCCCAAGTCATGTGAAAATGGTTAATTTCATGCAATGTTCAGTATTTTCTGGCCATATCTTCTTTCCCTTAATCCTCAGGAATTTTGTCCTCTCCTTCCACATTGTTCCTTCAGTCACCTCTCACTGCTTTGTCCTTCAGGGAGTTGCTACTTTATGCGCTCTTGTCTAAAATGTGTCATGTATGGTCATTGCTTGAGGAAGATGGACCTTATTGGAGTGTTGGACCTGCCGTGCAGTTGATAAGCATGTTGTTTCTTTTTATTAATTTATTAAATTAATAACATTATTAATTTATAATATAATTAATTAATAATTAATATAATTTATTAATTACTAGTTGATAACATTATTTTACTTGTGGTTGTTCAAAATTAATAAGGATCCTGTGTCTATTTACAGCCAAGCCTCAGGGTAAATCACGCGGGAATTGGTGCAAAGGAGCTGTTAACATTCATCTCCAGAGTTCAGTGCAGAAATGTGATGTAGGAAAAGAATGCAAGTCCCAGGCGGCCCCCGAGAGAAGTGGTGGGGTTGGGGAGGTGGGGAGGAAAGTTGCACATACAGTGGGGGACCTCAAGGGGACAGAGTTTGCTGCCTCTGCAGACATCCTCAGGACACCCTCTGCTTCAGTATCAGTTGGAGAAAGCTGCCAGCACTTCTGTACACTGAAAACATAAAATAAAATATGCTTCAAAATTAAAACCAATTTTTTTTTCAGTTCACATTGAAATCTTCCACTGTAAGTAGATCCTGAGACCTCTCCAATTAGCTGTATTAGACGCCCTGCAGAAAATTACAGAAGAGATGTTGCTCATTTGGGCTTTCTGCACTTTAACGAGCCCCATGGTGTATTTGGTGCTGAGCCCATGAACCTCAGATACTGAGAGGAGATTGAACAACCTGTCCAGGAGTTAAAGTCAGCAGCAAACACCAAAGTGTGTTGGAGCATTAATTGGCCCCACGGAGGGCCCTTCCAGAGCAAGCCTCCCCATGGGTTTGTTAGAGCAGAGGGAAAGATTTGACACAGTTATGATGCACAGTGATTAAAAATTTATTAGTGATTTAAGGTAGATCAAGAGGTGGGATTTTAGCAGCACTTAATCATTAACCAATTTAGAGGTTTGCAAAGTGATTTAACAAAATAATTGAACAGCGACTTAGCTACAGATTCAAAGATGGGAAGATTCACTCTAACGTACTATAGAGTATTCCAAATCAATACATATACATATGGGTAAGAGCACACATCTCAAGTTAATACATATGCACATAAGGAAAGCATATAAGTGCGCATGCACACACCCCCCCACACAGACAGAGGTCTTGGATTCCTGGAATCAGGAATTTCATAATAGCATATTAGCTATAATGCTCATAATTTCATAATGGCTCTAACGAGCCAACAGGTACTGCTTTTAACTCCTACGCGTACATGGAGAAACGGCAGAATATCCACATCCATAAAGCTAATGTGTATATCACAAACACATAGGTGGAGGGGTGGGTGGGAGAGAGGCTAGCCTATAGTCACAATTTCCCTTTCCCGAGTTTAGGATAAATACTCACAATGCATCGGTGTTCCTCAAGGGGCAGTAGTTGAGGCTCGAGAGGGATTCTCTCACCCTGGCCTTCTAGTCCTCGGGGTGTCAGCCTGAGCGGTGTCCCCACTCAGAGGAGATACTTGCCACAGCCCACTGCGATCCAGAAGAGCTCAAAGGGTCTTTACTAGAATCACTATTTGTAGGATTTGGGAGAATTGACTTTTGTCAGATACTTTTCCACTCCGGACCAGCTCAGACAATGCAATATTCCAGTACTTTCAACCAGAAAATACGCAAGCCCAGAACTTGCAAGGACTTGGGGTCCTGGTATTCCCTTTCTTTGTGGCCATGACCCATATGTTGTGAGTAGTGATGGGTTGTACTTATTATCTCCAAAGTGTAGGACCGTAGGGATCAGGCACACTATTGTGTTCTGGTCTGTTGTGTTCTACCTTTTCTATCTTTCATGGTACACCATTATGTATTGTTCTGATCTACTGTGTTATTTTGTGGCTCAGGTGGGGAGGAAATCTCAGCAAGTACCGAGTGGTCTGGGAGGAGGGGGGTTCCCCACCACAATCTGCCCGTGACTAACGTTAATTTACCTCGTCCATAGAGCTGCTGTTTTGTTGCCTCTTGTCTCTATGCCTATAAACATGGAATGCCTCAGTCCAAGTATAATTTGAGGGAGATTTTGTGTTTGGTTAGTTCCTCAGCATTTTGTTACATGTTATTAAGTCACATTATATACACAGGGATATTTTTGCAGGAATGCAGTTTGTTTAGCCATCCTCCAAACTGCAATGTATAAGACAATATTTAACAGCAAGCATAATATAACAGCAGTCAGTAAGATCACGATAGGCTGTAACACCGGGTTTAGTATTCCAGTTTCTGTTAGAGACCATCCAAACAGGATTTCCCACCATCGGTGTTCTGGATATCAACCTCCACTTTTTAACACTCCTTTTTAAGATTGATGTATTTCTTTAACATCTCACTGGACTGTGATAAGAGACTTTGTCCAGTCTCTCATGCTTGTTGTAGAAGGTTGATTAAATCTGGGTGGTGAAGGAGCTGTTTGATTATACTTAGACTCATTCTAATAGGTGTGGGCTGTAGCTCATGATATATCATGTAATCAAAAGACAAATCATCATGAATTGGTACAGATAAAGTAAATTCCAACCAACAATCATGGACAAGATGCATACTCATAAGTTGATCTGATTGGTTATATTGTAAGCAAGATCAGCTATCAATAAAGTTTCACACAATACAGACACATCCTTTTCCAATGTCTGATGACAGATTCAGGAATCTCATTTGGGTGGATTTCAAAGTGGCAGATGTTTTGTTCTGTATCTTAACAAATGTCTTCAGCTTCAAGAGTGATAGTTTTGCAAATGAAACCTTGTTGGTCTCTCATAATGCATGTGTTGACATCAACTGTTTGCAACTTTCCTCCCTTTGATTGGCCCACGCTCTGTGCTCTAAGGGAAAGAGGACAGTTCCATTGTGATTTAGTCCTAACGCAGTGATTGGGTATATAGTGTACACTGAAGCATTGCGTATTGTGAGGATGAAGGCAACAATCTTATCACTTTCCATGTGATAAGTGAAGTTGCAGAGTTGCCAGCATGATTGAAACTGTTTTTCAAATTCTGAGGCATTGTCCCAAATCAATTTACAAGTTTCAGTGGTAGGGTTCCTCCTTCTCTAACAACGGCTGCTACCATAGGCTGTATCCACAAGTGTGCTCGGATACAACTCAAGGCAAGAGAGGTGTTACCTTGGGTTGCTCTGAGGGCTTTTGCAATTAATTGATGATCATTTTTTTCATTTTCTTCCCAATAAGGTAAAATGTCTGATCGGAGACACTGACCTGCTCCCAAGGCTGATAAAGAGGACTGTAGTGGGCGTTCCAATTTGCTCAGGTCATCGGTAGTAGCAGTTAGTCTGTTCACTAAGACCTCAGCATCTATGCTATTCCGTACTCCCGATTCTGTCCCCAGTAATGCAGTGGTGTCCCATCATATAAGTTGGGATTGTTTATTATTAAAAGATGGTCCATGTAACCATGCTATGTTGTCAGGAGTGATCGATCATCGTTATTATCTTCATACGGCAGGACCATGGGGACCGGGCAGACTACTGTGTTCTGGTCCGTTGCTCTCCACCTTTTCTACCTTTTGTGTTACACCATTATGTATCGTTCTGGTCCAGTGTATTATTATGTGGCCCAGACACTGGAAGAACTGCTCTCTCCTGGGCTCAATCAACACTAATCCAGAGCCTCCCTGGCTCTGCCCCACCTCCCCTGCCCTCTCCCCAGCCCAGCAGAGCAGCCCAGTCTGGGCTGGCCCCACAGCAGCGCTGGCCACAGGGTACTGCGGGGTTCTGGGCACTCCCCCCACAGCCCCAGCCCCTCGGAAGGCCACAGCAGCTGCTGGCGGGCAGAGCGGGCTCTCGGCCTCCCCACCAGCCCAGGGCTGCAGCTGGCCCCAAGTGCCAGCAGAGCCCGCTCACTCTCGGGCTCTCCTGCATTCAGCTGCGGGGCATCCCCCGCCCACACTGCCTCTGCCCCGCTCGGCCTCCCCGCCTGCCCTGCTCCCCAGCACAGCACCAGAGTCCTGGGGCTCCTCAGGCAGCTCCCCCACCTCTGCAGTCTCCCTTCCCTGGGCTCGCTGCATCTTCACTTCCTCCCACAGCACGGCACAGTCCTGCTTTGTGGGCACCTGCTTTGGTGCTTTCTCCTGGGGGGACTTAATCTCGGAGGGTGTTTCACCTTCTGAGTCTCCATTCCCTTCCCTCCCCAGAGGACATGGAGTGTCCCCATCCTCCCCTGACTACTCCAGATTCCTTTCCACATGGACTGACATCTGCCATCAGTCCCACCATACCTGTGACAGCCTGAGGAGGGTGACAAGGAAGTCCTGCGTGATCTCTCCTGCACCTCAAAGTGAAAAAGAGAGCCTTCAACTGCTAGGTGTCTGAAAGATCCCAGTGATACCATAACTTTATTCCCCCAAACGCAGGGAGAAAACAAGGTGGAAAGACGCTGTCCATTTCCTTGGGTTTAGTTTTAACAGCAACTGAATCAAGGAGACCCCAGCCTTCAGGCGCCACACTCGGGACATCGCTTTTTTTGCAGAGATGCTATTAGGGAGGCAAAAGGTGACACATACTTCTTCAAGGATCACACATGACAGGACAGAGCGTCAAGGGAAGTGCTGTGATCACAAGCAATTACCTCTAAGTATGATTATCAGAGAAAAGAAATACAGAGGTCTTCCTAAAATACTTTCCGCGTACCACACAAAGAAGGGGAAGAGAATTCCTGTTGATGGTGCAAGACCCCTTGGATCAGTCTCCACAGGGCATTCTTGAGCTCCTGGTTCCTCATGCTGTAGATGAGGGGGTTCACTGCTGGAGGCACCACAGAGTACATAACAGCCATCACCAGATCCAGCAATGGGGAGGAGATGGAGGGGGGCTTCAGGTAAGCAAAGAATGAAGTGCTGACAAAGAGGGAGACCACAGCCAGGTGAGGGAGGCACGTGGAAAAAGCTTTGTGCCTCCCCTGCTCCGAGGGTATTTTCAGAACAACCCTGAAGATCTGCACATAGGAAACCACAATGAAAACAAAACACACAGAGAATAAACAGGCACTAAGTACAATAAGCCCAGCTTTCCTGAGATAGTGTGTCTCTGAACAGGAGAGCTTGAGGATCTGGGGTATTTCACAGAAGAACTGGTCCAAGGCATTGCCCTGGCAGAGTGGTATGGAAAATGTGTTGGCCATGTGCAGCACACCATGAACAAAACCACTGCCCCAGGTAGCTGCTGCCATGTGGACACAAGCTCTGCTGCCCAAGAGGGTCCCATAGTGCAGAGGTTTGCAGATGGCCACGTAGCGGTCATAGGCCATGACGGTCAGAAGAGAAAATTCTACTGAGATCAAGAAGGGAAACAAAAATACCTGAGCAGCACATCCCCCATAGGAGATGGTTCTGGTGTCCCAGAAGGAATTGGCCATGGCTTTGGGGATAGTGGTGGAGATGGAGCCCAGGTCGAGGAGGGAGAGGTTGAGGAGGAAGAAGTACATGGGGGTGTGGAGGCGGTGGTCGCAGGCGATGGCAGTGATGATGAGGCCATTGCCCAGGAGGGCAGCCAGGTAGATGCCCAGGAAGAGCCAGAAGTGCAAGAGCTGCAGCTCCCGTGTGTCTGCGAATGCCAGGAGGAGGAACTGGGTGATGGAGCTGCTGTTGGACATTTGTTCCCCCTGAACAGAGGGGCCTGTTGAAGGAGGAAAAAACAGTGAGGAGTTAGAACAGACACCTCTGAGCGGAGCCTGTTCCATATGTTACAGTAATGTCTCCCAAGTGAACTCTGTCCTTCCAGAAAGACGTCCGTGCAGATCCTGGTGTGATCCTGGTTTGTGCAAACTGAGGGTGCAGTGGGGAGTAGGGGACTCTGCTGTGGGCTCCAGAGGAGTCGGTCATGCTGTGCAGCAATGGGCAGACAGGAAACAGGAGTGATCGCAGGTTGAACCTATCACTGATGTAAAAAAGCTTTTGACTATTGTCACTCCTAGTTCCCCGGGCGGCAGAACACAGATGTGGGTTGGGGGTTTTGTTTATTTTGCTCCTGTTACCTCTGTCTAACCTAAAGAGCCATTTTTGAAGAAAAAAGTCCCTGGTATTTTTATTACACTACAAGTGCTATTTGGAGAATCCTGGGAGGCAATAGGACAGAGCCTGAGTGCAGAAGGAGGAGAGCTGGAGAGAGGAAACAGACCATCTCTCCATCTCATCTCAGCTCAGCTCAGCTGAAGAAAGCTGAAGAAAAGCTCAGCTGCTTTTTCTTGCACCTCTTTGCTCTGGAGGATGACCACAGAGAGATCAGAGGAATCCAGGTTTCAAAGTGCAGATCTTCAACCTCCCCTCCCCAGTGAAGAGCTGGGAGCTTTTGGATGCCCAGAAGATGGGGTGTCCTTAACAATATGTCATCTTTATCCCCAGAACGTGGAATGCATTGCCTAGAGACCCACAGGTTGGAAGGGGGCTTGGGCACCATGGACACATCAGCATGGCAGGACCTGCAGGGCCAATCACTGAGCTGCTGCTGAAGCCCCATCCCAGAGAACCTAAAAAGAAGAGAAACAGCAAGAGCAGGGATGGGTGGAGAAGCAAGGAGAAATGGCCCAATGGTTCTGCCAAGGCAGGCAAGGCCAGGGAGGGACAGAAGGGCACTCAGGAGAGTCTCTTCTGCCCGAGCTCTGGCCGCAGATGAGGCAGCTGCTGCCCTGGATGCCACATCCTTGAGGGCAGAAGCTCACTGGGAAGGCACACAGCCCCCCGGGGCACAGGGACCCAGCTCTGAAGGACAGCCCCGGGCACCCCTGGCTGCACACCCGCCTGCAGACCCCTGCAGCCATCCCCAGGACAAGGCAGTCCTGCTCCTCTGATGGTGCTGCAGGGAAGCCCTGCTCTGGAGAACACCCTCATCCTCCTCTACACTGCGGTGGCAGCGCCCTGCAGCCCGAGACTTACCGTGCAGAGGGCTGTGAAGCTTTCTCCCACTGTGAGCTCTCAGCTGTCTTCCACTCCCAACTGCCTTTAAGATCTCTCTGCACTGCTCATCTCATCGTCGTGCCTGAAGCTGTTCCCTCAGCCCTGTTGCGCTTTGCAGAGGAGCTGCTCCTGGGCAGAGCTGTCTCTCTACAGCAGCACCAACTCACCAAGTGCTCCCTCTGTCCCAAGAGCCCAGCCCAGCTCAGCAGCAGAGCACCAGCCCAAGGCATTTTAATGACCCCTCTGGTGGGTTTGAGACACAGTCCATGAACCTCAGACATTGAGAGGAAGTTGAAGAAACCTCTCAAGAAGCCACACTCAGATGAAATCTGCAGAACCAGCACTTTCTTGGAGTGTTAATGGGTCCCACTGAGGACCATTACCAACAAAGCCTCCCCACAGGCTCGTTGGAGCACAACACTGGAGTCAATAATGACAGATAGGGAAAGGAAAATTAAAGGTGGCTCTGATGTTGAGGAAACCTGAATGTGTTACATTGAGCCAAAGGGCCACACTCTGACCTGCAGCCCCTGGGAAAGGAGATCTCGTCCCTCACCCCTTGCTCAGGGCTCTTCTTGGGGAAGTGTGATGTGGGGATGTGCAATGCCGAGGGAAGGAGTGTGGCATGACCCTTCTGGGTGGGGCAAGGAGGTAATGATGTCTTCCTGAAAAAGGTTAAAGTATCTTCTGGTAGGACTTGGTGGCAAAGACAGTAGCCATAGCCATGGTGAAGAAGAGATTATGTCTGGTGGGGGCTTTCAGTGCCCCCTTCTTTCTTTGAAGGCACTCAATTGTCTTTCATTTTCACCTCAATATCTCACTGCCCTTACTGATATCTCTCCATCCTCCCTGGCTGGTCCTTGAAAGGCAAAGCCATGGGCTGGTCCAGCCTCCCTCTGGGTGCCCGATTGTTCCACAGCACTGCCCTTGCAGTGACATTTCCTTCTTTTCTAGTCTCAACCTCCCAAGCCACACTTTCTGGAATTCTTCCTCTCTCCTGCTTTATTACCACTACGAAGAAAAGCTCCACCATCTCTGAAACCACCCTTCAAGCAGTCACTGGTTGTGCCTGTGATGCTCTGAGCCTCCACTTCACCACGTTGAAGGACCCCAAGTCTCTCAGCCTCCCCAAATGGGGCACGTGCTTGAGGCCATGAATCCCGTATTGGCAGATCTCCTCTGGACACTCTCCATTCCTCCCCTCTTGTCTAGAACAGGAAGACCCAAAGAGGGCCACGCTAGTCCAGAGGTGGCCACACGAGGCTTCAGTGGAGTGGCATGACAGCTCCCCTGCTGTGGGTGACCCACACTCCTCCTAAGGCAGGTCCACATGCAGCTGGCCCTGTTCATGGTGAGCATGCCCTACCGGCTCCTCTGGCATCCCTCGTGGTGCCCAGGCCCTTCTCCTCAGGGTGCCTACTCAGCCAGGCAAGTCCCAGGCTACCCTCCTCTACTGTATTAATCTTCCCCCTGATGCACCACTGGCCTCTTCTCTGCATAAAATTTCGAAGGTTTTCTGTTGCCCAAATCCCAGAGTTTCTCAAGGACCCCCTGGACTGAAGCTCCCTTTTGTCAGATGCTAATATGATCGTGCAGTTGGTCACCCTGATGGTGGTGTCCCTCACAAGGTAACAGCACAGGGAGTTGAAGGGCACTACAAATACTAACAGGTGGTGCTACTTTAGTGCAACTTCTTTCCAATTTAGGATTATCCATGGTGACCATTTCATAAACAGCTGCAAAGCAAGCAAAGCCAGGGCCAGTAAGGAAAGAGCAAACAGAGGCGGGCTGTTTCTACTGAGGGTACAAGAAATGTCAAAGGGAAGAAAAGAGGGAGAGAGTTAATGGCAGGTGAAGCTAAGGACTAGATCAAGGCTGTTTTGGGCGTACCTTCCAAGAAGCTCTGGATGTGAGCAGCAGGTACTTGTTTGAGACAAGAATGACCCAGATGATCTGACCAAACCTATGTCTGCCTTACTTCCAGGGTCTTGGAGAGTCTGAGTACTTTCCCTACCATGGTGAAGAGAAGACCTGTGGTGGAAGGAAATGTACAGTCACTCATGTTGAAGGGACCGCAGAACCTTTTTAGGCCAATGTCCATCTCACAGCAAGGGCAGCTATCAGGTTACACCAGGTTGCTCAGGGATTTATGCACGTTGGCTTTGAAACCTTCAAAGGAATGACACAGCACAATGTTGCTGTCCAACCTGCTCCAGTGCTTCACTCTCTTCATGGGTAAACAGTGTTTCCTCACACACAACAGGGAAGAGCCTGGAGGTACCTTATTGATGATCTATTGGGAGTGGTAGAACTGTCATCTTTAGTTCTGCCCAAAGCCCTCTCTTCTCACAATTGAACAACTTCAGCTCTCTCAGCCTCTCCTACTGACAAGGTCAACCTTACCAATGCATGCCTGAGACGTTTAGGGTTCTTAGAGTCCGAACAGATTTGATTGGATTTCCAAGTTACCGCAGGGATATTGGAATATTGTCACTCTCATATCATCACGTTCTGCATGTGTCGCTCTCATTGGTCACCCTGTTGCAATGCACAGCTGTTTCAGGCTGTAGGGACAGCCTGTTCTGTCTGAACAAGCAGTTACCCACAGTGAAACACTGAGCTGGCAATGGTTCAGGCCCTGGTGGCAGCAGGACACCACTGTGAGGGTCTGGCTCTGGGGCTACCATGCTTGGTGCTAACCCACATGCAGATGAGGAATTAATGGCTGCAAGAACCACAGTACCCGTCATCAGAGATGACAGGTTTATCACAGAACTGTTCAAGTTGGAAGGGAGATGGAACGTTTCCAGACCAACCTCCTGCTCACAATGAAGTTAACGCTGAATTCCCCCCAAGTTCCTTCCAATTCACTTTGTCTGAAAGAGTCCTGAAATCCTCTTCTGAGGACTTTGTCAGAGATCCTCGGTGAACTTAAATCTTGATTTCTGTTGCTGCCAGATAAGGCTAGTCAGAGGAGACTGTGACTGCTGGCAAGCTGCTGGCAGGCTCTAGCAGCTTCTAAGGAGCTCTGTCAACTGTCCTTGATGAAAGGAGGCATTGCTGAGAGGCTGCTGAAGGTTGTCCTTCTTTTGGACCCCTGCTGCTCTTCCACACGAGCACCAATGACCCTGTCCCAGGACACCTGGAAAACATGAAGCATGACTATGTGACTCTGGGTGCGCTGGTCAAGGGCAGGAAGGGTGTAGACGGTGATCTCAGTCCTTCTACTGAGGGGAAAAGGTTTGAGGAGAAGTGGACAGATCCTGCAGGTACACAATTGGTTGTGCATCTGGTGTCAGCCACAGAGTTACTAGAACCATGAGACACCCTCTGAGGACCAGTAACTGCTTGGAAGAGAAAGACTTCACCTGTGGAAGTTGGGGAAAAGTGTCTTTGATAACAAAGGGACCAAGCTGGAAAGAAAACTTCAAACTGGAATTGATGAGGAAGGGAGGGAATGACCAAGAGTCACATGAGGAAGTGATGGGTGTCAATGACAGGAAAGGGTCTTGCAGGATGGTAACAAAAGGGGCGTGGTAATCAACAGAGCAGTACTGATGGGGAATCACCCAAACATACACATCTCTAAGGAGACATGATGGAAGGGCTCCCACGCCCTTTCTGGGAGATCAGCATGACTGGACAGCTCTTTGGCCACTTTTGTTGCCATAACAAATTCACACCACCACTGAGTGCTGCCACACCAGACATGATAGAATTCCAGTAAGAACTGGAGTCAAAGGCAGCCAAGGGGTATGCAACAATTGATACCACTGAGTTTCTTTCTTGGTCTCTTTGGCAGCAGAGTGCAGGCCAGAGTTTGCTTTCACCTGGAGGAGTACCCCGTACGCCTGGAATCGACTGCCCCAGCGGTGGAAACACAGCCCCACCATCTCCCATGGACTGATCCAGACTGCATTACTGCGCTCCCCAGAGGAGCAGGGGCTGGAGCCCCTTCTCAGGACAGACTGCTTGCCAAGAAGCCACAGCCATGCGGGAAGCTCAGGAGGCTTTTTCTGGCACTTCACTCGGCATTTGTTTTGACATATGTGGTGCTTTTCTGTGACTATTCTTTCTGCACAGAATATCCTAAAAAGAAAACCATTTCATAAAAGATGGTCGTAAAGTCCCTGTTAAAGAACAGGAAAGATCCCCATGAGCTGTGGAGGAAGCCAGGGAGATTGTAATAAGTACCAGGAAGATCCAGAAAGCTCAAGATCCTGTCTGAAGAGTGAGTGCCTCTGAGCAGCAGTGATTGGCCTTGCGTAGGACTTGACTGGCTGCCAGGTGCCCACTGAGCTGTTCTGTCACTGCCCCTCCTCAGCAGGACAGGGAGAAAATAAAATGAAAAGCTCATGGGTTGAGATAAGGACAGGGAGATCGCTCACCAGTTACCATCACAGGCAAAACAGACTCGTAATTTATTGCCAATCAGAGGAGGATAATGAGACAGAAGAACAACATCTAAAAACACATTCCCTCCACCCCTCCCTTCTTCCCAGCATCAGCCTTGCTCCTGAATGCTCTACGTCCTCTCCCAGAGTGATGCAGGAGAGTGGGGAATAGGGATTGTGTTCGTTTTGTATCACTTGTTTGTGCCACTCGTTCCTCCTCATGCTCTTCCTCTGCTTCCTTCCAGAAGCCTCCCAAAGTGTGGGCTCTCCACAGCGTTGCAGCTTCCTTCAGGGCACACCCACCTGCTCTGCTATGCCATCCTCCACGTGCTGCAGGTGGATACGTGCTCCACTCTGGATATCCACAGCCTCCATGTGCTGCAGGGGTCAGCCTGCCTCACCATGGTCTTCCCCACGGGCTGCAGAGGAATCTCTGCTATGGCACCTGGAGCACCTCCTCCCCCTCCTTCTTCACTGACCTTGGTGACCGCAGAGTTCTTTGTCTCACATATTCTCACTCCCCTCTCTCAGCTGCTGCTGCGCAGCCATTTTTTACTCCTTCTTAAATATGTTATCAAAGAGGCACTACCACTGTCACTGATTTGCTCAGCTTCGGCCAGCGGTGGGTCTGTCTCATAGCTGCCTGGAACTGGCTCTGCCCAACGTGGGGGCAGCTTCTGGCATCTGCTCACAGACGCCACCCTGGAGCGCCCCCCTACCAAACCTCTGCCACGTAAAGCCAATGCAGTGTGTCTGGGAAGGTGGGTCAGGGGATGTCAGTGAGTAACAAGGTGATGGCCGATGGCTTTAGCAAATCCTCACAAGCAGGCTTAAAGATCATCAACCAGGCTTGGGCATCCCGCTTGGTGAAACACATCAAGGTCTTTCAGAGCCACTTCAGCATTTCATTTTCCACCTGTAACCAGTGCCTCTGACTGCCTGTTTCACCAGAACCCAGGGACCTCCTTGTCAGGTCATGCCCTCCATGGCCTTTTCAGTGATGGCCCTCAGTGGGACCTGCTGACATGCTCAGAAACTTGAAGGTTTGCTGCTGACTCTTCACTTCCATAGAAGCTTGTTCCACCTTTCAATAACTGCAGTTCAAACATTTGACACCAGAGGGCTCATAAACACCCAAAAAGCCCTAACAAGCCAAGTCTTGGGGCAGAGTTTTCCTCAAGTCCTCAGTTCTCATGTGGTTGATTAGAGAGATTTCAAAAGCCCACTCAAAGTGAAAAGAGTTGAATAATAAATAACAATAACAAAGCACTTGTTCTCTTGCTAGTTCTCTTTTTTTTTTTTCTGCTTACAGATTTAGTGAGGTCAGGAATCCATTGTGGGTGCTGTTCCTGAGCGCCTCCGAATGGATAGGCTTAGACCAATGGAAAAAATGTTTTTCTGTCAAGCACAGAACCGAAGCCCACTAAAACACTCACTGCTCGGAGTCTCTCAGTGTTCCCTTTTTGCCCACTGCGAGTCACATGGTGAATTCACGAAGCCCCTCAATTCACAGAAGGAAGCAAAGAGACACAGTTAATGAAGTGCTCTACTTTGAATAGCCAAACCTGCACTCATCCCAATGCATCAGGGATAAAGGATCCATTTCAAGTAGACTCTGCAGCACCTACACCAACTCCTGTTTAATTCCCTGCAGGGTAGGGGACAGGTGGCTCCTTTGCGGGTGGAGGCAGGGATGAGAGTCATCTCCTCTCATGTTGGAGAGCTGGGGTGCCATTGCCCAGGCTTCCTTTCCTACCCAAGGAAGAGAAACCAGTTGTCTCAACTGTGATGCTCTGACACAGCCTGTCTGGTGACCAGCTCCTGCTCCAGAAGTGCTCCTGTAGATCATGGGTCACCGGGGGGTCCCAGTCCTATGTGGGGGCTTTAGTGCTGAAGCTCTTGCCCTTCTGGCTCTTCCTGGGCATTTACCTGGCTGCCCTCCTGGGCAACGGCCTCATCATCGCTGCCATAGCCTGCAACCATTGCCTCCACACCCATGTACCCCATGTATTTCCTCCTCAACCTCTCCTTCCTTGACCTGGGCTGCATCTTTACCACTGTCCTAAAATCCGTGGCCAATTCCCTCTGGAACACCAGGCCCATCACCTATTTGGGATGTGCTGCTCAAATTTTTTACATTCTCTTTTTAGTTGTAGCAGAGTATTTTCTTCTCGCTGTCATGGCCTGTGACCACTATGTGGCCATCTGCAAACCCCTGCACTATGGGACTCTCCTGGGCAGCAGCTGATCATACCTGTTTCTGACAGATTGGACTACAGACCTCCCGAGCTTTCTTCCAACCTCAATTCCAACCTAAAGCAGGGACGCCTCTCAAGGTTAGAGATTCCTTACCTGAGACTAAGAGATCATTCCTTGCCCAAGGTGGAGACATCCCTTACCCACAACGGATCCTGAGTAAGTGACAGCATGCTGAATTAATACTCTGACACACTGCGAATCCATAGAGCTACCCACATATTATTAATGTTGTAAGAATAATTCCATTAGACATGAACAGTTGACCAAGTCTGAGACTATGATTGGACCCAGCCAGACCTAGGCTTCAAAAAGGAGTTTAGAAGGCAAGGAGGGCCACACTGAACCTCATTACTCAACAGAAGGGTCATAGAATCATAGGGTTGGAAGTGACCTTTAAGATCATCAAGTCCAACCATCAAACTAACACTGACAAAAACACCATTAAACCATGTCCCTAAGCGCAACGCCTATCCATCTTTTAAATACCTGCAGGGATGGCGATTCCACCACTTCCCTGGGCAGCCTGTTCCAATGAATGACAACCCTTTCTGTGAAGACATTTTTCATAATCTCCAATCTAAACCTTCCCTGACGCAACTTGAGGCCACTTGCTCTTCTCCTATCACTTGTTACTAGTGAGAAGAGACGGACCCCCACCTTGCTACAACCTCTTTCCAGGCAGTTGTAGAGAGCGATAAAGCCTCCTCCAAGCTCCTTTTCTCCAGGCTAAACAACCCCAGTTCCCTCAGCTGCTCCTCATAAGACCTGTTCTCCAGACCCTTCACCAGCTTCACTGCCCTTCTCTGGATATGCTCCAGCACCTCAATGTCTTTCCTGTAGCGAGTGGCCCAAAACTGAACACAGTACTCGAGGTGGGGCCTCACCAGTGCCGAATACAGGGGAACAATCACTGCCCTGCTCACCAAAATATTCCTGATAGAGGCCAGAACGCTATTGGCCACCTGGGCCCACTGCTGGCTGATATTCAGCCGGCTGTTGTCCAACATCCCCAGGTCCTTTGCTGCCAGACAGCTTTCCAGCCACTCTGCCCCAAGCCTGTAGCGCTGCATGGGGTTGGTGTGACCCAAGTGCAAGACCAAGCATGTGGCAATCTCAAATCATTGGCCTCAGCCCATGGACCCAGCCTGTCCAGATCCCTCTGTAGACCCTTCCTGCCCTCAATCAGATCAACACTCCTGCTGAACTTGGTTTTGTCCACAAATTTACTGCGGGTGTACCCAATCCCCTCGTCCTGGTTGTTTATAAAGATATTAAAGAGGACTGGCCTCAGTGCTGAGCCCCTGGGGACACAACTTGTGACCGACCGCCACCTGGCTTCTGAGGGAGTTTTCCTGGAGATCTCACAGTCAGCAGCACTAAAAGGCAGCAGAGCTTCCTAGAACAGCATCTTCCAGGCTTGGTGTGGATGCTTAACCTTGGCTGGCTGCCAGGTGCCCACCAAGCCACTCTATCACTCTTCCTCAGCAGGACAGGGGGAAAAATAAGATGAAAAACTTCTGACTCTAGATAAAAGCAGTTTAATAAAGAAAAAAAAAAAGGCCCCATGTGGAAGCAAAGGAATCAACCAAACAAAAGATTTATTCTCTACTTCCCATCAGCAGGTGATGTCCAACTACTTCCTGGCAAGTAGGACTTTGGTTGCTTTAGAAACCCCTCCTCCTCCTTTCTCTTTGCTTTTATTGCTAGGTGTGATGTTATATGGTATGGAATGTCTCTGTGGTCAGTTTGGGTCAGCTGTCCTGGTTATGTCCCCTCCCAACCTCTTGCCCACCCCCAGCCTACAGGCCTGTATTTGCAGTGGGGGTTTGGAGAGACAGCCTTGCTGCTGTGTGAGCACTGCTCAGCAGTAGCCAAAACATAGGTGTGTTATTAACACCATTCTAGCAACAAATACAACAGTAGGACGGCACTGTGAGGGCTGCTATGGGCAAAGGTAACTCCATCCCGGCCAGACCTCACTCTTCCTAATCACTGGGTTGATCTCCCGCCTTAGCTGCCCTGCAGGCCGCCATCCCCCGGCCTGTCCTGCTCGCCTTGCTCAGGTACGGTGGGGCTGGGCCCTGGCTGGGGAGGCACCACCTGCGTTGCCAGCCATGGTCTCACCATTGGCTCCCAGCTCGCCTTCCTTTGGAGAGCAGCCCGGCTCTTGCTGCTCCCTGTCAGGGGAAGAATGTCTTCTGACCAAGTGTCAACATTCTTAAGAGAAAACCTGCACCTGACCTCATCATCTGGCCTCACTTCTCATTCTCCAGGCAGAAAATATGCACAAAGGTATTTAGGAAGTATAACTCATCCCACTTAATGTGGACAACTGAAATCACTCTAGAAGCATCGGTTTCCTTTTACGGACCATCTTCTTTCATCCAGGTGAACACATGCTCCCCTGGGCCAATGGGAAAAAAAAGAATTTGAATGAGGGTAACTCATCAGAGGTGCTCTGCACAGATGAACCCAAAAGCAATGGATTGCCCTCAGGAAGTCTCCCTGCATTGATCACAGCAGAAGCGTAGAACAGTTCAGACTTTGCAGCCGTCTCCACGGTGTATAAAGTTACCTGAAATTAACTGTATCCCCTCCGTTCTCGAGCTATGTGCAGGTATCACTTCTGTTTCTCCTCCCCCTCACAACTGCCTTCCTGGCTCTGCAAACAGGGCTCAACGTGCACTCACCCAGAATAAATCATCAGGAGCTTGCCTTCATACAATGACTGGATAAAACAAAGACATGTATAAGGACGTTCACATTTTCCTCTGTGTGCCACTGGGAGTTGGATCTCATTAGGGTTTCCTGTGCTGGCCCAAGAGTCACACTGCTCTCTGCTCACACAGCGTTCTTGAAGAACAATATACAACTCCAGGAGTGGCTGATAGATGTTGCCTCTGCCTTCACTTGCAGCACAGTGTAGGCCTTGGCAGGTAACTTACTGTTCTCTCATGTCTCAGCTCTGGACACAGAGAAAAGGCCTGAAATTTCTGCGTTCTCAAAGACCGGAAGTCCAAAGTTCCTGGTGGTTGGATACTAAGGTTCTCATACCTCCAGCACACACCACGATTGGAATACAGAGATATTAATGTGGATTTTCTCTGCCTCATTACTTCGACAACCTGGTCCAGTGGGAGGTGGCCCTGTCTATGGCAGGGGGGTTGGAACTCGATAATATTTAAGGTCCCTTCCAACCTAAACCATTCTATGATTCTATGAATCATATGTTTGCCCTCCCCACCCCTTTCTCCCTACCAAATACACTTACAAAATCTCTTCTTAGACAGAAAAGATTTCCTATTTCCTGAAGATTATCACACTTCTCTTCAAGCCCACCTTGGGACCATCTTTCATCTGCTGGTTCCTCAGGCTGGAAATAAAGGGTCTCATCAAAGAAGTTATGACAGTTTTGAGAAGGGACACTGCCCTGTTATAGAAAATGTGGTGATCTGAAGGCTGGACATGCAGGAAGATGCAGCTACTGTAGCCCAAGATGACAAGGATGAAGGGAGAGAAACATGCAGAGAATGCCTTTTGCCATGAGGAAGCTGACTACAACCTAAGAAGTATGGTACTAATGATGTACAGGTAGGACCTTGCTGTCATGCCCAGGGAGCCAAGGAGAATGATGCATGAGGCTCTGAAGGAGATCAGCTCAATAATCTGTGTTTCTGCACAGGACAACTTCATCAAAAGCACACTGTCCTAGAGGAAGTGCTCAATACCCTGCAGAAGGGCAGCCTGGCAACCGGGACAGTGGAGACACGGATGGCCAGGAAGCCTGCAGTCCACAAGCCCACCTTTAGGGCTGAAGGTAAAGCTGACTGTTCATGAGCACAGGCGGCTGAAGAGGGTGGCATATGGCATCATAACAGTCGTAGGACATGACAACCAGAAGCACAAACTCAGTGCAGCCCAGAAGGCAGAGGAAGTAGCATTGAGTTAAGCAGCCTGCGTAGGAGATGGCTTTGCTCCCTATCAGCCAGTTTCCGATGGCTTTGGCTGGGATGGATGTCGTGATGAAGTTCTCCACACAGGAGAGGTTATAGAGGAAAGAATACATGGGCCTGTGGAGGTCTCCTTCAGCAAGAATGAGGGAAATGATCAGCAGGTTTCCCACTAACATCACCAGGTACGAAGGCAGGAGAGAGAATGCCATTGGGCCCTCCAGAGGGATGGGAAGCCCAAGAGGGGGAACTCTGTGAGAGTCGTGTGGTTCAACATTTTTTAACAATTTTTTAAAGAACCACACAACTTTGTAAAACTTTTCAAAGATTGTTAACAAGCCCCCAGGGAGGCTTCGGCAGTAATGGCTCTCAGAGGGACCCATTAACACTCCAAGAAACTTTGGAGTTAACATCTGACTTCTACTTCTTGAGAGGTTTCTTCAGCTTCCTCTGTGTCTGAGGTTCATGGACTCAGCACCAAAATCACCAGAGAGGTCATTAAAATGCCTTGGGCTGCTCCTCTGCCGCTAAACTGGTCCAGGCTCCTGGGAGGGAGGAGCTCATGGCAAGTGGGCGTGCTGCAGGAGACAGCTCTGCCCAGGAGGAGCTCCTCTGCAAAGCACAGCAGGGCAGGGTCCAAGGGCAGACGAGCGAGGCAGAGAGGGGTTGAAGGCAGTTTGGAGCAGGAGGACACTGAGAGCTCACAGAGAGAGAAATCTCCACAGCCCCTGACACGGTAAGTCTCTGGCTGCGGGGCAATGCAGCCGCAGCTCCTGCAGGGATCTCCTAAAGCTGCCATAGCCCAAAACCTACGGGATCTCGCTGCAGTGTAGAGGAGGAGGACGTGCTCCAGAGCAGGGATCCTCTGCTGCACCATCAGAGGGAATGGGCACGATGGCTGCCTTCTCCCGGGGACGGCGTCAGGGCTGTGAAGGTGTGTGTGCAGGCACAGGTGCCCAGGGCTGTCCTTCTCAGCAGGGTCCCTGCACCCCAGGGGACCGTGTGCCGGGGCAGGGACTCTGCCGCCTGCCAGGGTCAGCACTCAGCCTGTCCAGGGAGTGCCCCACAGCCTGTGGCAGAAGCTGTGGGTCGAAGGATTGACCCCCGGCAGGGCAGGGCAGGGCAGGGTCCTTCTGCTGTGGAGAGGCTGCTGCATGGGTCAGGTTGGCTCACAGCTCCACATCACCCCAAGAGGTTTCACAGGGGACTTCTCCAGAAGCCCATCAAGACAAGGGCTACCTGGGAGTTGTCCTGGTTTCAGCTGGGATAGAGTTAATTTTCTTCCTAGTAGCTGCTGTGGTTTGGATTTGGTATGAGAATAATGTTGATAACACATTTTGTTTTATTTGTTGCTCAGTAATGCTCATACTAAGTGAAGGACTTTTTCATCTTCCAATAGAAACTGAGAGGGACCATAGGCAGGACAAGCTGGGCAAAGGAACGTTCCATACCATCATGCTCAGTACATAAATGGTGGGTTGGCGGGGAGCAGGAATCTGTGATCGCTGCTTGGGATGGGCGTCGGGTGGTAAGCAAGTGTATTGTGTCACTTTTAGTTTTTATATATACTTTTACCATTATTATTTTCTTTTCCATTACTGTTATTTTTAACTGTCTTTGTCTCAACCCATGAGGTTTTTAACCCTTTCTTCCCTCTTCTCCCTACCCTTCTGGGGAGGGGAGTAGGGGCTGGGGAGGAAGGTAGTGTACTCCAGTGTTGTCTTCTCCCCCCAGGGCTGAGGAGTGACCTGGCTCTGCTCATATCACTACAGTTTTAAGACATCCAGGACTTTCCTTGAGGTTTTCCTGCAGGAATATGCTGAGCAGCTCCACTTCATTACAAGTGGATGACCGATGAGGTAAAGAGTGAATTTCAGAGGCTGTCACACCCTTTTCCAAATCCCCGCTGCTGCGGAGCAGGGATGACTCCTTGGGAGCCCACAAGAAGCTCCCGAGCCCACAATTGGACAGCACAAACCAGAGCTCCAACATGGGAGATTCAAAAAGTCCCTGGAAAAAAGGAGAGAGGCGATGTGTGTTTTCAGGGGTTGAGGATTTGAAGGGCAGGGAATGGGAAGAGATTTGCTCAGAGCTGCCCTGAGTTGTGAGTGTGCTTTCTCAGTCAGCAGTACCTCGTGAATCAAGGGATCAGATGTCCAACGGCAGTTCCATCACTGAGTTCCTCCTGCTGGCATTCGCAGACACACGGGAGCTGCAGCTCTTGCACTTCTGGCTCTTCCTGGGCATCTACCTGGCTGCCCTCCTGGGCAACGGCCTCATCATCACTGCTATAGCCTTCGACGACCGCCTCCAAACTCCCATGTACTTCTTCCTCCTCAACCTTTCCCTCCTTGACCTGGGCTCCATCTCCACCACTCTCCCCAAAGCCATGGCCAGTTCCCTGTGGGACACCAGGGCCATCTCCTATGGGGGATGTGCTGCTCAGGTATTTCTACTTCTATTTTTGATCTCAGCAGAATTTTATCTTCTCACTGTCATGGCCTATGACCGCTACGTGGCCATCTGCAAACCCCTGCACTATGGGACCCTCCTGGGCAGCAGAGCTTGTGTCCACATGGCAGCAGCTGCCTGGGGCAGTGGGTTTCTCACTGCTCTGCTGCACACTGCACATACATTTTCAATACCACTCTGCCAAGGCAATGCTGTGGACCAGTTCTTCTGTGAAGTCCCACAAATCCTGAAACTCTCCTGCACAGACTCAGACTATCTCAGGGAACTAAGGCTTCTTCTGTTTAGTACCTCTTTTACTTTTGTGTTTTTTGTTTTCATTGTGGTGTCCTATGTACAGATCTTCAGGGCTGTGCTGAGGATGCCCTCGGAGCAGGGACGGCACAAAGCCTTTTCCACGTGCCTCCCTCACTTGGCCGTGGTCTCCCTGTTTATCAGCACTGGAACGGTTGCTTACCTGAACCCGTCCTCCATCTCCTCCTCATCCCTGGATTTAGTGGTGTCATTTCTGTACTCTGTGGTGCCTCCAGCAGTGAATCCCCTCATCTACAGCATGAGGAACCAGGAGCTCAAGGATGCCCTGAGGAAACTATTGCAATATACTCTATTTCAGCATCAATGAGATAACTGTCTGTCTCCTATGACTCCCAGCATATTCACAGAATACAGCAGGATGATCTCTTGTTCATGAGCTTCTATTTTACTTTCTTTTTCTTTCTTTCTTTCTTTCTTTCTTTCTTTCTTTCTTTCTTTCTTTCTTTCTTTCTTTCTTCCTTTCTTTCTTTCTTTCTTTTTTCTTTTTCTTTCTTTCTTTCTTTCTTTCTTTCTTTCTTTCTTTCTTTCTTTCTTTCTTTCTTTCTTTCTCCTTCTCTTTTTTCTTTCTTTATTTTCTTTCTTCTATTCCTTTCTTTTTTTTCTTCTTTTCTTTCTTTTCCTTTATTGCCTCCATCCTTCCTCTGTTTTGCTCTTTTTCTCTTTATTCCTTTCTATTTCTTTCTCTCCTTTGTTCCTTCATTTCCTTGTTCATTCCCTCGTTCCCTTATTCATTCATTGGTTCGTTCTTTCCTTCTTTCCTTTTTTTTTCCTTCTTCTCATATTTTCTCTCTTTCTCTCTTTCTTCTCTCTATCTCTCTTTCTCTCTTTGTTAGACCTGTGGTAATATTATTCCTAATCTCACTTCTTAAACATTTAGGTGTATTTTCTTGCCCAGTGACCTGGTGTACATGAGAAGCCAGATTCCCCCTGTAGTTGAAACAAAACAGAGGCGGCAGCAGAAAATCAAGTTTTAAACCCCCTGTTTCTGAAAACTTTCCTGGAGCTGAGGGTGAATCTCCTCTGACTCTGCAGTCCCAGCATGGGCTGTAAGCAAGCAGAAGGCCAGGGGATGTCCCGCTGGAGAGGGATTCATGATACCCTGTTGTACTGGCTTTTGATGGGATAATTCATTTTATAGTGGCTAGTATGGGGATATGTTTTGGATTTGTGGTGAAAACAGTGTTGATAATATGGGGACAGTTTAGCTATTGCTGAGCAGGGTAACACAGCGTCAAGGCTTTATCTGCTCCTCTTAGTTCCCTGAGAGCAAGTAGGCTGGGGGTGCACAAGAAGTTGGGAGGGGACACAGCTGGAAAGCTGACCCCAACTGACCCAAGGGATAACCCATACCATATGATGTCGTGAACAGTAATAAAACCCGGGGAAAGAAGAAGGAAGTGTGGGATGTTTGGATTTACGGCATTTGTCTTCCCAAGTAACCATTACGCTTTCCTGGAGATGGCTGAACACCTGCCTAATGTTTGGAAGTACTGAAGGAGTTCTTGATTATGCTTTGCTTACTCACGTAGCTTTTGCTTTGCCTATTCAACTGCCTTTCTCTCTACCCTTGATTTTTCTCAGGTTTGTCCTTCCGATTCTCTCCCCCATCCCACCCAGGGGGGAGGGAGCCAGGGGCTGTGTGGTTCTTCGCTGCCTACTGGGGTCAAACCATGACACCTCTTTGAAACATCACACACCAGATTTAGTGCAGCACTCAAACGCAGAGGCACTGGAAATACCCCACGGTCCTACCAAGCCCCTTCCTTGGCCATAGGCCCATCAGAAGTGGAAGCTGGAAAGGGGCTGTCCATCTGAGTCTGCTTCCCACCCTGACCATCACAGCCAGTGCAGGGTCACCCCGTAGCCTCAGGGCACCACAGTCCTCGCCCGCTAAAGAGCAGCACTTTAGCTCAGGGCCCTGTGGGGAGCATGGACAGGGGTGCAGAAACAGCCGGCCAAGCCAGCACGGACACACTCATATGGGAAAAGGCTCTCTGTGATCGCGGGTGTCCCAGGAGAGGAGCAGGAGACCATGTGTGTGGAGGGGATGAAGAAAAAGAGCGACCCATTCCCATGTGTCCAACTGGGGCAGGCTGCTGTGCCGCTGGCAGAGCAGGAGCTGCAAGAGGAGCCCCAGGGCAAGGACCCTCCTGCTGTCCTGGGGAGCGGGGCTGGCACAGGGGGGCTGCAGGCTGCTGGTGAAGGGCACCTCCTGGGCCTGACAGCAGGAGAGGCACTGTCACAGACCTCTCTTTCATCCTTCCACGTCCAGCCTGCAGCCCTGGGGCTGATGGGGAAGCTGAGACCCTTCTCTGCCCCCCAGCAGCTGCTGTGCCCTTCCGTGGGGCTGTGGGCTGAGTGCCCAGAGCTCTGCAGCACCTTGCAGCAGGCACTGCCATGGGGTCAGCCCAGACTGGGCTGCTCTGCTGGGCTGGGAAGGGGAGGTGGGGAGAGCAGGGGAGGGCCTGGGGTGAGCTGGAAAGTGCCTGGGAGAGGAAAATTCCAGTGCGGAGCTCAGCTGTGTGAGTATGAAGGTTGGGTGCACACAGGAGAGCAGGACCTGGTCTGTGCCATGGTCCGTGGACACACTAGCGAAGCTGCCCCAGGGTAATCATCAGCAACCAGCCCCTCATGGCTGCCACTGCCAGCAATAGCCACTCACCTCAGCTCAGAGAGGTGGTTTGTGCCTCCACAGAGGGACATAAAATGACCAGATCAGAAGATTTTTCTTGCATTACAGACTTATGAATACACATTTCCTGTGTGTGATGGGATGAACTTCTGCCTTCCATTGGTTTCGACATATCTTCCAGGAGGACCTGTTCCCTGACTGTACCAAGTACAGAAGTGAGGCTGACTGGTCAGCAGTTCCCAGGGTCCTCGTTTTTACCCTTTGTCAAAATGGGCCTGATGGTTCCAGTTTTCCAGTCACTGGGGACTCCAGCTGACTGCCATGATGTTTGAAATATGATGCAGAATGGCTTGAAAACTGCATCAGTCAACACCCTCGGGACCCTAGGATTTATTGAGTTGGGTCCTGTGGACTTATGTACATTCAGGTTCCTTAGGTGACCTCAAACCTAATCTTCTGCTACAATGGGAGGGATTTAATTCTCCCAGTCCCTGCCTTGAAGTTCATGGACTTGACAGACAGGGGAGGACTGACTGCCAGGGAAAACTGAAGCAAAAAAAACGGTTGAGTAATTCAGCCTTCTCCATGTCAGCTGTTACTAGTTCTCCTGTCCCATTTATTAGGGCAGGTACATTGACTTGAAACTTCCTTTTCTGGCCAACGTACCCATAGAAGGCCTTCCTAATATTCTTCACATCCCTTGTCAAATTCAGCTCCAGCTGTGCCTTAGCTTTCCTGATCCCACACACACACAACCGGGTAGCATTCCTATATTCTTTCCAGGATACATGTCCCTGCTTCCACTGTCTCTGTGTTTCCTTCTTACACTGTAGTTTCAGCAGGAGGTCCTTACTAAGCTGTGCCAGCCTCCAGCTTTGTATGCATGTTTTCTTACACGTGGCAATCAAGAGCTCTTGCGCTCTGAAGAAAACGTCCTTAAAGAGCCGCCAGCTCTGCCCAGCACCTTTGTCTTTGAGGGAAGTTTCCTCAGGGGGCCCATCCACTAGCTCCTTAAACAACAGAAAGCTTGCTCTCCTAAAATTCAGGCTCCTGATGGTACTCTTCACCAGGCCCGTAACACTCAGGACTGCTAATTCCACCAGGGCACGATCACTGCATCCCAAGCTGCCATCAGTCTGGACCTCTCTAATTAGTTCTTCCATGTGGGTGAGCAACAGGTCCAGTGACGCTTCTCTTCTGGCCAGGCTGTCTATCACCTCAAGGAAGAAATTATCCTTGACACTCTCCAGGAGTCTCCTGAACAGCTTACAGCTTGTTGTGCTCCTTGTTCAGCAGATGTCAGGAGGACTGAAGTCCCCCAGCAGGATCAGATCCTGCGAGCACGATGCTTCCTGTAGTTGAAGTAAGAATGCGTTGTCACCAGGCTCCCCTGGGGCAGGTGCTCTGTAGGAAACACCAGACACAAGGTTTCCTTTGTTTGCTTGGCCACTGGTTTTCACCCAGAAGCTCTCAACCTGTTCATTGCTGGTTTTCCAAGACAGCTCTGTGCAGTCAATCCAGTCTTTTACATGGAGGGCAACCCCCTGCCCCTCCTTCCTTGCCTGTCCCTCCTGAACAGTTTAGAGTCATCGATTGCAGTGCCCCAGTCATGCGACTCATCCCACCCCATTTCAGTGACAGCAATCAGATCAGAGCTCTCTTGCTACACAGGGCTTCCAGCTCCTCCGCTTTGTTACCCAGCACACCTGCATTGGCACAGAGGCATTTCAGCTGTGCTATGGATTATGTCACCTTTTTAGAGGAAGATGCCCTAATTCCTTTGAGGCATTTCACAGGGGTTTTCCTGGTGGTTCCTAATACATCAGCAGCCCCTGGTTCTTCTCTGCAGCAAGAAACTCCACCCCCTTCTCCCACTAAGCCTAGTAAATCCTTGTGAGTCTTGTGACCTTGTTGGTGAAGGCCCTACTTGTCCCACTTGGTCAGGTGAATCTCATCAGCTCCCAAAAGATCCAGCTACTCAAAGCTCACTCCATGACCACAGAAGCCCAAACCTTGAGTGTGACACCAGCAGCCACAAAGCCAGGCATTCACCTGTTCAATTTGTCTCCCCCTTCTGAAACCCCTTCCTCTGACTGGGAGGAGAGAGGAGAACACGACCTGTGCTCCTGATCCTTTTAGCATTGCTCTGTGGGACATGTAGTGTCTTCTGGTGGTTCTCAGTTTCCTCGTGGCAATAGCATTAGTCCCTATGTGGAATCGGAGTGGGTGAAAACCTGTAGGGTTCACCAGGCTCAGCAGCTTCTCAATGATGTCACAAATGTGAGCTCCTGGTAGGCAGCAAACTTCTCCAGAAAAACTGTCTGGAAGGCAAATGGTTGCTTTGGTGCTTCTCCAATTACTAATACTTTATGTGCTTTCTGGTGGCACTGGTTCTAAAGCGGGTGGGTGGGTGGATCAGCTTTGCACGGTCGGCATTTCCTGAATCCTGCCCATTACTCACCTGCTCTTCATTCTCCATCCCCAGAGCATCACATCTGCTACACAGGGGCACTTCAGGGGAAGGGGGAAGGTTCCTCCTGCCCTGACCAGAGACGAGGGACCAATCTCCTTCCTCTCAGGACTTACTTGTGTCAGTCAGCCTGAGGTGGAATTCAGGCTTACCCTCCCCTTGGGCAGCATTAAGGCAGGGCTGGTGCTCAGCATGGCACAGCGCACAGGACCGTGCATCCATCTCTCCCTCACGTTCCTGGATACTGCACTGCCTGTTGAGTTCCTCTGGTAACACACCTACTGGTTTGAGGAGTTCTTCCAGCTGGGCACACTTGCAGCTATGATGGCCATTGCTTACTAGGGGGACTTCCAGGTGCTGGAGCTCCATGCAACCTGAGGTCTGGACAGCTATTTCAGTCCCTGGGAGTTCTGTTTGGGTGGAGGTGACAGCATAGGAAGGCTTTAGAGCTTCTGCTTGCATTTCAGCCTCCACCTTGCACTTGACTGCACACAGGATGCAGTCTCTTTGAAGTTCTCAGGAAAAACGGCTTTTACATCTAAAAGGGAAAATCCTTTGAAAGATGTTGTCCTTCTAATTCTAAATTACTGGAGACCTCAAGCTTCTGGGTGGGCTTGCACAGCCACCAGCGTGCTGGGGTTACCATCAGGGCTGCAGCCTACGCCTGCCCGGGGAACAGAGGAGGCAGCAGCCCAACAATGGGCAGAGTGCGCTGCCCTTCTTGTGCAAAGTGCCGGGCAAAGTGTCGCACTGCTCCCAGCTGACACCACTCCCTGTTTGCACGCCCTCGTCTTGCTGCTCCTCAGGGAACAGTTATATGTGGCGTCCTGTGGTTTGAACTGGCCGCGGGGACCAATGCACCGCACAACTCTCGGCTGACCCCTCTTGCCAGACCTGTTGCCTGCCGGCTGGTCCCTCCACACACACAGCCCACAGGTGCCAGGCGCCCAGAGACACCCTCCGGCACCCCCGGCACCTCACAAGCCTTGACATCCTCTCAGCATGCCGCAACAACTGCTGCTCCACTGCTGCCACTGCCCAACGTTTAAACTCTGGCAGGAGCCATTACTTACATGGTTACAGATACTGTCTTTCCATTCCACCCATGCGTTGCTTATTAATACTCCAAGTGGAACATGGACTTCTGCAGTCCCCAACTGTATTACTCCGGTGGATGCAAAGATGCTTTAGGGCACAGCAAGCTGAAAATCAGCAGCTGAGATGCACCTCCATTACCAGTTATGTCCCCCATTAAGAAATACATCGCAAGTCTTGTGGTACTGATCAGTGGTTAAGGTTGAATTCTTAGGTATTAATTTAATAGATACTAGATGCAGAGTCAACACACACTGTTAATCCTTGGAACACATATTAGATATATGACAGTGACTTGGAACAGCTCAAAGATAAATAGCATAAGGTTTTGGTGCCTGAGCCAGAAATCCCAGTAGATGGTCTAGTGCAGTTCTGCAGCTGTAACTGCAATTGTTCAACTTAATCCACTAACAGAACTTTATTTTTGTTTCACAAATCTTGAATCTTAATCTTGAATACAGAACTGAGGAAATGATGGCTACGTGAGCAAGGTGGGCTGGTAGTCTGTGAATGTCACCCTCCCTTCTTGCTGCACATGCCAGTTCAAGCCTGCAGCAGCTTCTGTTGTTCCAGCTGTAATCTTCCTTCTTCCTGTCTCAGTCATTTGCACTGAGCAGGGTGCATTACAGTTCTGTGACATGAACTAATGAGGGTTGCTTGAGACTGTTCTCTGGCCTGATGAGTTCAGGGTTCCAAAACACTCGAGTTTGGAGCCATTAGCTCTAATGGAGCAGTTCATAGAGACAGGGCAGCATCTGGGGACATCTTGTTGGGGCTGGTAGGAAATTCTTTTGGCCAACTGAAATGACAGCAGATGCCCACACATACAGCTGAACCTGTAACAATTCCTTTTGTCCAGGACAGCCTATAGAGGTCTTCAGCTGACCAGATGGAGTCATGTGCCATTGGGAGAGAGAAGCATCTCTCTTTCTGTTCTCCACCAGCTGTATTTTCTCCACGTCCTTTGAGTATAATGATAATGGTCTCATGTGCATCTCTTTATTACGTAACTGAATTCAGGGCAACTGCATCTCAATTTCATGGCCAAATACAGGCCTGCAGTACTACGTGAGATGCCAGGGCTCTCCAGCAAAAAGTGAACACAGCTGACGCGGTCCTATAGAGGAACCCCATCCACTGACTGAAGCCCACCACTGCAGTGACAGAAGTTGCGCCCCTTCCCTACCCAGTAGATGCAGAGAACTGCATGAATACAAAGCACATCACACCAGGGTCTCCACTCGAGTGCATTCCCTCTCAAACCCTGATGGGGTTTTCCCCATCATTTAACCATCCCCTTGATGATACAATCATGGATGAGGCCAATGATTTTCACAGTTTGCCTGTACCACAGCATGTCCACTCCCAAGGACATTTTCAACATCATCTCTTCCTTCCTGACATCAGCTCCTGCTCCACCACAGCCCCTCAGACCTGCAGAGACACCACAGAAAGAAGGCTCCTCTTCTGCTCTGACTGCACACCCCATCCCCATTTCTCTCTGGCTTCAGGGAAAGCACAGTTCACTCTTTGTGTGGGCACCTGATTTCTTCCTTACATTGCCATCGGCCATCCACTCCAGCGTGTCTCTGCCATGGAGCAAAGACTGTGCACACATGAGGTCTTGGAGGCTTGGTAGCAGGTTTCCCCATGGCAAGTCCACTCTCAGCCCTGGTGCTGCAGCCCAGACATGCACCGGTGCCCTCAGCTTGGGGCACAGGCAGGAGGAGTCCCATGTGCCATCTCTTCATTCACTTGAGGGGAATAACAACGGAGGTGTGTTGGGACAGCCCACGTGACTGGGGTGCTGTGATGAATGGGCAGAGGATGATCATGAGAGACAGGCCGGAAAGATCAGGAGGGGAGAGCTGTCAGTGCGAAGGAGATATGCTTAGATATGTGGAGCTCCTCTATGGGACCCACAAATGGAGTGAGCCCTTATGGCTGAGGGTAAGGGGAGAGGCTGTTAAGGGTGACGTTGTTGTGAGAGAAAAGAAGACCAGAGTGCTCATGACCTTGCAAAATGGCCTTATGTGCCAAGTGTGAGCATAATTTTCCTTAGTTTCTCAGTCCTTATGTGTCCCCTGAAGGGGTCTGTAATGACCTGGTGTTCACTGGAAAGGAAGCACAACAGTGTGCAGACAATCACTGAGGTTTCTGGATGGTGTTTGGCCACAGCTCGGGATATGGGTCTTTATAGCACAGCTGCCCGATGGGCCAACTATGGTGACCAAGAGCAGGTCATGGTTGTGGAAACCAGTGTTGTCCTCAGCTGTCATTCCCTTAGCCTCGCAAGGAGTCAAAAACCTTGAGAATGTTTTAACAGCACAATCAGTTTGGTGAGGGGGGAGCTACTGGCTTTGCAGCTCCTGGGCCCCTGACAGACTAACCAGGAGGTGTATGTGTGGCTTAGCGCAACGATTGGCTACGTAAAGGCTGAACCTCTCTTTAAGAAGTTGTAAGAGTGTGACAGGTCAGAGCTGACCTCAGAGCATGTATTCACCCCCAGCAGTGGGGGATATCTGGGGTAATGACAGTGAATATTTAGAGACCGGTAACAGATCAAAGAATATAACATCACCAAGTATATTAATTTTATATATGTGTATATATGTATACATGGTATACATACATGGCTATATATTTATTATTTGCTATAACATTTCAAGGAGTATCAAAAATACATATAACATGTTTCTACAGATTTCTAACATTTCAAAGAACATCATATATTTTGATACAGCAAACCAGTGACTGTTCTTACATTCAAAGATTATAACTAGCACCTTAAATGAGTACCTTTAGCCCAAATTACAGCTGTGATTAAATAAAACTTCTCCTCCTTCCCTACATCATGTGGTCAGAGCGTTCCTGGCAAAGAACCTGGTTGGCTCAGTGGGAGCAGATGGCAGGTTCTCAGGTCCATAGCTCATTAGATGAGCTTTCCTGCAGAGGAGACAGCCAGGTGGGAGGCAGGAGCAGGAAAGAAGCTGTCTCCATTGCCACCATGCACCATTGCCTGAGTGCAGCCTGTGCAGTGAAGGTTCCAAAGCAGTGAGCTGAGGGAGCCCACTGAGGGCTCCACTGGCAGCTGGATTAGATGGGAAGGGTGGGCTCCAGCTGGAGGGCAAACACCATAGAGGTGGGAGCCAACAAATAGAAATGGGATGGGATGGCCTGGGCATGGGCTCCTGGGGCTGCGTCTGATGCCTTTGGGTATGTGCAGTCTCTGCATGGAGAGAGAAACGTACCAAAAGCATTGAATGTCCAAAGAAAGGCCATAAACTGTGCTGGCAAAGGAGTTCCCCCTCTTCCTGGACCATCACCACCAGGATGAGGAGTGAATGTGCCCAGCTTGGACTGGGACCCCCAGCACCTTCTTTTCAGTGTGAGGCTCCCAAGATAAACTGTCATTCAATATCTCATGTCTATGGGAGCAACAGCACAAACATCTGTGTCCTTTGGGCCTCCCTCTCCTGCCTTTCCAGCCAGGGCAGAGGAACAGGAGAGGCTTCTCCCAAAGTGGAAGCCCACCAGGACTGGAAGGAGCCATGCCCACTTGCTCCCCTTGGCTAGCAGAGGAGCAAGGGAGGCCCCTGTGCACCTCCTGTACAGGACTCCTATCTGGAAGGACATACCCACCGCTCTGCTGCCTTCAGCTGCCAACAAGGCAGGTCCCTCTGCCTCAGAAGGTCTGAGGCTTTCTCATGCTGTGTGAGCTGATGCAGTCATCTGAAGGGAACTGAGGTGAGTGCAATTTCTGGGGATTTTCTTGTTCTGCTCACCAAATTCAGAGCAGCTCCTGGTTCCGTTTCCCTGCCTCAGATTACATCATGTTTCTGGGGGCTCAGCAGTGCCTGGGGCTGTTGACACAGTCTCCACCATCTCAGAGCTTCCATCCCACCAGGGAGCCAATTATACTGGTTCTACTCTCTGCAAATCCTCAGGGGGGACACGCCACAGCGAGAACCTTTAGAGTCTCCTTTCTGCTATAAACCCGGGCAGACTTGAGAGATGAGGGAGCCTTCAGGTGCTGCTGGAGACTCACCTTAGCAGCTGCTGGGAGAAGAGGGCAAGGGCAGAGTAAGGAATGAGCCCTGGTTCAGGGCTTGCAATAAGGTCCAAGAAGTGAAGGTCATGGTAGGGAAGAGGCAGAAGGTAAGACGCTGAACTTGGACTTCATTGCCATGATCCATCAGAGCTGATGTCAGTGCTTCATGATGAGGACTGCAGGTTTGTGATGGGTGTGCGGGGGGCTGTTTAGGTCTGAGTGTTATTAGTCAGGCTGCTGGGACTTCGAAGAGAAGAAATGAGAGCATCGAGATAAGAGTTTCAGCCCCGTCCTTTCCTGCATGTCTTCCCACCCCAGCTTCCACCTTCCCCCAGACTCCCCCGGGCCCCCGGCTCTGCACAGTGACATCCCAGGGACAACCCCGGGACACTCTCCCTCCTTTGTTGGGCAGGCAGGAGAGCATTTGGGCAGGTTGTGTGGGGCCACATTGCCTGTGCCCTTCACTTCATCCTTCACGGGGCTACTTCAATTGTCTCAAGATTTGGTTATTTTTTTGTTGTTATTGTTGCTGGGTTTTGTATTTTTTCTCACTCTCAGAATTAAGATTATGACCATGTAGTTGTTGGGGTTTTTTCTCCAGCCCTCAGCTTTGTCACTCCCCTGCAGTGGAGAGGGCTGGGGGTATCAGGCATTCTGAATAGTTTTTGGCAAATTCTCGGCACAGTTCCTTTGATTATCACCGCTGGAATAAGTGCATTCCAGCCCAAGAGGTGGGTGTGAGGCCCTTGGAGGGCACTGCTGTTGCACAGAGATGTGTTTGTTGGGCATGAGCTTTCTCCAATCATGCGCTGAGGCATGTCCTGGCATTGCCAACGCCCCTGACCCTTATCGTATCCCACCTCAGCCCCAGCACCCTGCGGACACCCCGCTTAATGTCTTGCTTGCCCAGGCAGCCCCTCAAACACAGCTGGCCATGCCGAAGTCCTGCTGCTGGGCTGGGATCTGCAGGCAGGCATCCTCAAACCCATCAGGAACCACTGCTCGTGAGGGAAAAATGTGAAGCAACAGGTTCTGCCCAGCAGCTCCCAGTCACAGAGTCACAGAGCGGCTGGGCTTGGAAGCCACCCCAGCACATCAGCCTGTTCAGCCCCCGCTTCCTAAAAGCAGAGTCAGCTGAGGCAGGTGGCTCAGGACCATGCCCAGTCAAGTTTTTAATAGCCACAGGGATGAAACCTCTGCAGCCTCTCTGGGCAGCTCTTCCAGTATTTCACCACGCTATCTTTAAATTCCAATTTCCTGTATTTCAATGTGTCCTTTCTTCGTGGCAGCACTGAAGAGAGCCTGGACTTGGCTCCTTTTGCCCTCCCATCCTTCCTCCCTGCACAACCTCTCCCATGTGCCTTGGCTTACTCCCAGTAACCCCTTCCCTATTTTGGGGTTTTTTTGATCCCTTCCTTGTCACTTTTTATGCCACATTTTGACCCGCAATGTGGTTTTCAGCATGCTCTCTGGCAGTCCCCCAGCACAGTGCTTTGGTCATCTGAGGCAGTAACTCCTGACCTGCCCTTTCTCAATGGAAGGCATTGGCCTGTTGGGTGGTGGGGAAGGAGTGGGGTGGGAATCCTTTCCTCCTCATGGGAGTGTTTCCGAGAGCTGTGGCCACTCACCTGCAATGTGCCCATCTCTAGCTTTGGAAGAAGGGTGGTGTCTGGCATAATGTTTCCCACAATGGCATCTTTTTGACTGGGGTTTGTTTTCTCTGGCACACTTTGTCTTTCCTGACAGCAGAAGGATGTCAGTCGTCAACACCATGAATGCAACTTGATGATCTTCAAGGTCCTTTCCAGCCTAAACCATTCTATGATTCTATGACTTGCTGGGCATACCCACAGGCATATGAAAGTTCTCTGTTTCTGTGTGAGCAAATGCACATCATAGATTTATCCTGCCGTGAGAAAGAAGAACTTCCATTGGGCAGCTCACATCTGCAGTCTCCAGGGGGTCTGCTGGGATGAGTGTTCTGTACCCATCAGGAAAAACATTTTTTTTTGCTTTCATGAGGCACGAAACACATAAAGCTCGTGAAAAGAACAATGTCCTACACATAAAATTTCTCAAGTTAAACACTGAAGCGTGATTATTTCTGATAGCGGTTCTTTGTGGAAGCTGAGGAACTGAAAGAAAAACAACATGGAAGAAGGAGAAAGGGACAACAGGACATCATCCATGGATTTTGTGCTGCTGGGAATAAGTGATGTCCCCACGCTCCAGAACCTGCTCTTTCTCCTCTTGCTTATGATCTACTCAGTCACCATGGTTGGGAACATCCTCATCGTTGTGCTGGTGGTGGCGGACCGGCACCTGCACACCCCCATGTACTTCTTCCTGGGCAATCTGTCCTCCTTGGAGACCTGCTACAGTTCCACCATCCTGCCTCGGTTGCTGGCCAGCTTCCTGACTGGGGACAGCAGCATCTCTGCACACGGCTGCCTGGCTCAGTTCTACTTCTTTGGTTCTTTTGTGACTACTGAGTGTTTCTTGCTGGCGGCCATGGCCTATGATCGGTATTTGGCCATACGCCAGCCCTTGGTCTATGCAAGCCTCATGACCTGGAAAGTCTCTGTACTCCTGACAGCTGCCTCTTGGCTATGGGGATCACTGCTGCTGGTGGTAGTCACGGCCTTCTTATCCCAGTTGCAGTTCTGCGGCCCCAAGGCCATTGACCACTTCTTCTGTGATTTTACCCCATTGCTGGAGCTTGTCTGCAGTGACACCAAAGATGTCACAATTATTTCTATCATATTTTGTATCTTAGATGTCGTTTTTCCCTTCCTTTTCACACTGGGCTCCTACGTGTGCATCATAGCTGCCATCCTGAGGATCCCATCCAGCACAGGCAGAGAAAAGGCCTTCTCCACCTGCTCCTCTCACCTCACTCTCGTCACCATTTTCTATGGAACCCTCTTTGTTGTCTACATGGTGCCTAGAAGAGCTCCTCTGAGGAAGCTTAATAAACTGTTCTCCTTTTTCTACACCATCCTCACACCCCTGGTCAACCCCCTCATCTACAGCCTGCGGAACAGGCAGGTTAGGGAGGCACTCAGAGAAATTATGAGGAAAGCCCTGGCCCTCACCCAGAGCTCATGGTCCCTTGTTGACACAGGCAAGAGACACTTCTAGCTCCTTTGAAAGCTCTGGATACCGGCTGGCTCTTCAGAAGTGCGTGCCACTGAGACCGCTTGTGGAGTGCTGAAGGGAAGATAGCAAAAGGTCTTTGGGAAGAAATATCATGGTTTAATAAACAGTCTTGAAAATGTCACAGGTTTGATTTTCCTTGTTAATAAACACCATGTGGGAAGTACTGAAGTGTCAATGTTTTCTTTTCTGGAGGAGTAAAGAAAAGATATTTGCCCGAGTTTGTGAATACTTACAAGGGCCATTATGAGGCCATCTTTCTCACTGTGGGTTCCGGGGATGGTAGTCACATGGTGCGCATCCCCCCTGTGGTGCACATTTCAGGAGCATGAGGCTCACATGGCAGCCACTAACAAGGGTCTACCTTCACTGCACTGCCAAGGAAAAATGGGCCATTCTTATTGGGTGGCTTACGTGTTAGAGCATTGCACATCTCCTCCTGCCTCTGGCCAGGCCCTCCTGCATGCACGTCTCAGGAACCAGATGGGGATGCAGCAGCTCAGCAGCTGAGTGAGAAGCCTTTGCTTCTCTTGCTGCAAAGATAGGTTCTCCACCTCTCCGGCTGGAGTGATTCAAGCAGTTCCTCTTTATGAGGGCTAAAACAAGATCATCTCCTGCATCTCCCTCCCTCCACCTTTCCCTCCCCTCTTCCCGGGGAAATGAGCAAATCCCTGCTCCAGCTGTGATACTCTGGCTCCAGCTCAAGGTCTTCTCTCTTCACTGGAACACCCCCTCCCTTGCCCCATCGCCTCCATTTGTGGAGGATCAGGCTTTCCACCTCAGCCCTCCTTCCCCACTAGAAAGCTTTGACCCAGAGTAGGGGGTCGTGCTGTGATGGAGCTCATTTTCTTCATAGCAGCCTGTAAGGTGTTGTGTTTTGGATTGGGGACCAAAACCATGTTGATAACACCCCCCTCTTGCTGAACAGTGTCTGCACAGCATCCAGACTGTCTCTGATTCTCACACTGCTCTTACAGTGAGTAGGTTGAGAGTTTACAAGAAGTTGGGAGGAGACACAGCAAGGACAGCAGACCAAACAGATATGCAATGCCGTATAGCATCAAGGTCAGCAATAAAATTGGAGGGGAGGTGGTTTTGAGTGGGTAGCCATTGCTTGGGGACTGCCTGGGCATTCGTGTACTTGTGGAAGGTGGTGTTTGACTCTTATTATCTTCTTGTTTATTTATTTTTTATTCTTTCTTCTTTTTATTTCCTTTGCGTATTAAACTATATTTATCTTGATCCATGACTTTCCTGACTTTTGCTCTTCCTAGTCTCTGCCCCCATTCCACTGGGGTGAGGGGTGAGTCAGTGAGGGAGCAGCTGTGTGAGGCTTCACTGACAGCCATGACCAACCCACCCCACCCAGTTTATCCAGGGCGGAGGGTAGGGATGGTCATTGCACCCTGGTTCTCCGCAGATCTCAAGTTTTTCCGTGGCCTGTGCTATGGGAGCCAGTATGTCAATGGCCTTTGCCTCCAGGGCACACTGCTGACTCCTCCTCAGCTCCTTCACCAGTACATGTGTCTTTTCTCCTCTTCTCCCTGTGACTGCGGGGATAAGCTCGCAGTACATCTGGGATCCATTAGACACAAATGTTGGTTTTAAATGCTGCCTTCTTGCTGAGCAGGGGCTGCAGAGGTGCTGCATGAGTTCCTCGTTAGCTCTTTAGGCTGCCACATGTATGACAGGGCTGATGGTATCTATTGTTCCTCTGGAAAGGAGTCTGGAGGGGTGAGGAGGGGATGGGGATTGTGCACGTTCCCTGGGGTGGGCAGTGAATGGAGACTCAGAAGAGTGATCACCGTACAGAGCCAGGTCTCATGGAGAAGGAAGCAAGGTGTGAAAGGTGGACCAGAGATGAGCTGGTCTGTGCCACAGTCCCTGGACACCCTGGGGAAGCTGCCCCAGGGCAATGGGGAGCAAACCAGCCCCGCACCCTGACCACTTCCACCTCTGCCCATACACCCCAGGCCCAGGGAGGGACCTTTGCTGCACGGCCAGTTCCATCCTCCTGCTGGGCTCAGTGCCTGCAGGGGGCATGGCCAGACCTGTGCAATCTCTCCTGGCCTAGATGCTGCCAGACCCTGCAGCAGAGCTGTCTGCACACACCAACGTGGGATTCAGCTGGGGTTGGGCAGGGGCAGGCACTGGTGGGAGGGAACAAACAGGGGACTACTTGGGGAAGAAGGAGAAAGGGCTGCCATGGGGACTGTTTGGGGGTGACATTTCTCCTGCCCTGAATGCACCCTGGTCCATTTGGTGTTGGAGGCCATGTGGGGCAGTGGGAAACCCACACACTGGACACAGCAGTCCTGATGCGGTTCCCAGAGGGAAAGCATCACTGCCCTTTCCCTGCTGCCTCTGAATTTGCTAATGCAGCCCAGAATGCTGTTGGCATTCCCAATCCTAAGGGCACGCTGCTCCCTCCTCTCCCACTTGCTGTCCACCCACCCTCTTTGCAGAGCTGCCTTCCAGCGGTCATCCCCAGCCGGGCCTGTTGCATAGTGTTGTCCCAGTGCAGTGGCAAGGGGAACATGGCATTTGCTTAGGATAAACATATTCCACCCAGGCAGCCCCTTTCACCAAGCCGTCAAGGACTACTGCATCCACCTCACCCCCCCCATCCCAAGGGCCCATCGTGTTGTTGTAAAAGGCATTCAGGTTGGTCAGGCACAGTTTGCCATAGTTGAGGTAATGCTGACAGTTCCTAATCCCATTCTTGACCATCAAGTTCTTGGGAATGGCTTCCAGGAATATTTGGTCCATAACCTTCCTGGGGACATAGGTCAGGCTGATTAGACTGTAGTTCCTTGAATTTCCTCTTGGCTCTTCATGAAGATGGGTGGGATGTTTGCCTTCTGCCAAGCATCAGGAACCTCCCTGAGTGCCATGGCTTTCCCAGGATTGGAGATGCAGCCACACAATGACTTTGGCCAGCACCTTCAGCACCCTTGGCTGCAACTCTTCATGTCTGTATGAGTGAGAGTCGCGTAGGACCAGTCAGCTCACTGACACTCTCTCCACATCCCCTTGGTCACCAGGCACCCTGCCCCACTCAGCAGTGCCACCACAACTTTTTGATTTCCTCTGGCTGCCAACACTCTTACTGAAGCCCTTCTTGCTCCCCTCTGCCCCACCCAAGCAGTGCCCATCCTGGGGGAAGCTCTGCCCTGTGCCTGGGGAAGGTGGACAGACAAGGACCAGGGAAGGCTGGAAGAAGACAGGACAGCTCTGCAAAAGGCCAAGGGGGAACGCATTGCTGAAGTTGGGGCTTGAACCTGGGGGTCATCAGATCAAACTTTCCTAGCTCAGCTCCTTCTGCCCTGCCGCAGGAGCCCTTGTCTTGGTGCCAGACCTGCCTGAGCTCAGACAGGCGTGCAAGAGGTGTGCTCCTCAGGAGTTACTGTGACTTTTCCCAGTTAAACCCCACAGATGGGACCTGCCCTCTCCCTGTCCAGGCCTACCAGCCTGGCTGTGCCCAGAGCCCATCCCTGCCACCCCACCTCAGCCTGTTCCTGAAAAGCTTGGTCCCATCTCTCCAAGGGCGCTGGAGCTGCCTCAGGCTCAGGCCATCTTGCACACCTCTCCTGGGATTTTAAATGCCACCATGTCCTGTTCGCTGCACCCACGTGACACTGACCTTCTGCAGAAGAGATCACATACCCATGGTCCCACGGTGCTGGTGGGTCTATCTCAAATATTCCCTCCAGAAGTCCACCACAGGCAAAATGGTCCAGCAGGCCCTCCTCCCACATCAACCCTCTCATCTAGCTGGGTCCATCCCCAGAGGAAAAGAGAAGTGGCAGGATCTGACAGTCCTCTTTCCAGTGCTGAGGCAGGCACTGGGACAGCGCGGTGCTTCCCCGTGCATGAGCGCCTCACAGGTGCTGAGCACATCATCTCCCTCAGAGGTGAGTGCAAGCCGAGCAAACCCTCGTGTGGGATTTGACTGGATGGGCAGGGGCAGGCACAACAACGAAAAGGAAATGCAGATGAGGAAAACAAAAACCTAAAAAGAAAATGAAAAGCTAAAAGGGGGGTAGGGGGGAACCCCAAACTGAGGCTAGAAAAGGCACGTGCCATGGCCTGGAAAACTAAACCCTCCAGCAGAGCGCAGGACACACAGCAAGGCAAAGAGCCCAAAGGCTGGGATTTCTCCTGAACCTCCTATGTGGCATAAAAGCACAAGATCTTGAATTCAGGATGGGAGGGGGATGGCCATCATGGGGATTGCTGTCACTGCAGTTGTCAGAGATGGGAGCATACCAGTGACTCTCTTTTTCTTCTCCAAGAGCCCTGACCTTCCCTTCCTGCCTCTTCCCAGACCCCTGTCTCTCCCTGTCTGCTCTGGGACGCCCAGCTCTCCCTCTCTTTACCTCCCTGTTCCATCCACCCTCCTCAGGAGCTTTTCTCCTACCGGCTTGTCAGTAGGGCTGGGCATGCTGCTCGAAGGGTCTGTGTGTGGCCACATGGGTGAACATGTGCTTCTCCCATACAAGTTGTGTCTGTCCTCTCCACCTCCTTCCCGCTCAATAAAACCACATTGAAAGTGAACACCATTTGGCTACGTAAAAATGTGGACAATGTTGTTCCCCATACCCACAGCCAAGCTGTGCAGATGTGACCAAACCCAATTTGATTTCTTCTCCCTATGGCCACCTCCCATGCCTTCCAGCTCATGTCCTGCTTCTCCCCACATCCTTGTGTCATGGGCCATGTTGTGACAGACACTCACCCTTTCAGGAAAGCTCACCACATGCACCTCTGCTTTGGTCTGCAATAAGCTCTGCCCTTTCCTAGGAGGCCTTTGTACCAGCAGCAACTGCTGTGCTGTGCCCATCCTCAGTGCTACATGGACAGCTGGGGAGAGGGCAATGGAGCTCCCTGTTTTAATGGACAGTGTTCCGCACAGGGACACTGCCAAGCCCCAAAGAGCCACGCACCCAACTGCTTCCATTTTTCACGGCAGTGTTTGCAGCAGCATCATCATGGCAGTGTTGCAAATTTTCTTGCTGAAGCCACAGGACCAGCAATGTTGAGCTGGGAGAGACTTTCCAGGATCCATCCCTGCCTTGCCCCTGAGAAGGATTTTCTAGTGCAGGTGTGAGTGAAAAGCCCTCTGAGCAACTGCATTCTATTAATTCTACAGGAGACCCAGGGGGATGTGAAAGGCCCATGAAGTGTTGGTGTTGTGTGTGGCTGCTGATACAGTCAGTGCTTTCTCATTGTAGTGCAGTGTTGGGGTTCACACCATCATTCGGTTGTGTTTTCAGGCCAGGAAAGCATGTTCTTCAGCACTGTACCACTGACGTGAGGGTGGCTGATCCCTGTGCACACACGGGGTCACTTGTCTACAATGAATTTCACCTGCCGTGTGATTGCGTAGTCATTCAGTCTTAGTAGGTCTTAGGCAGATGCCAGTGCACACCCCTGCAGACCTCCCCTCCACTGTGAGAACTGACCTGTCTGTCCTTCCTTTCTTTTCTTTCTCCCTTCCTCCCTCCCTCCCTCCCTCCGTCCTCCCCTCTTTCCCTTCTCCCCTCCTTCTCTCCAAGTGTTGTTGCGGAATGGTGAGGAGTCCAGCCCATCCAGCAGGCCACTGCAGAGTTGGTGGGGACCAGCTGGTGGAAGCAGGGCAGGCTGTCAAGGAGGAACTTGGAATCACATTCCAGGGAAGCAGACAATGTTTTCGGAAAGCCAAAGCTTCCTCAGACTTGAACCTTGCAGGGGACATCAAGGGTAAGATGGTGAGCTGCTACCACTTCCTCAACATGGAAAGAATTAACAAGGACAGTGTAGGGCCAGCTGCTCAGCTGGGTGGAGAACCTACTAACAGCAGACCCAGATAGGTCTGAGGAACTCAAGGCCTCCTTCTCCCGACTCTTCAACAACATGTCCCAGGCCTTTGTGTGTAGGGTCATGTCTCCAGAGGAGAATTACAACCAGCAGTGGATGAGGGTGCGGTCAGGGATTACTTCATGAACTCAGCGCATGCATGTCTGTGGGGATGAACAGACTTCATGGGAGTGTGTTGACAGCTACTGCTCTCACTGCGAGGCCATTGTCTGTCACTTTTGGAAAGCCATGGTGATGGGAGAGATCCCTGGTGAGTGGACCTATGGCCACATTGCACCCATCTTTGAAAAAGCACAGAAGTTCAACCTGTGGAACCCCAGGCTTTGATGAGAGTGTGCTATTGAATGAGTCCTCTGCAGGTGACATTTCTAGTCACATAAGGGAGAAGAAGGTGACCAAGAATGGTCAGTGTGCTTGTATAGTCAGTGGAAATTATGCCTCACCAGGCTGATTGCCTTCATGATAACCTACCTGTATAGAGGACTAAAGTGGATGTCATTTGCCTCAGCACAGGAAGACTTTTGACATGGTGTCCCTCAATATTCTTGTATTCAAATTAGTACGCTAGAGTCTGGATGGGTAGACAACCAGGTGGGTAAAGCACCAATTGAGTGATTGGACTGAGAGAGCGTTAGTGAAGGGGTCACACCTCCCTGGATGGGCAGCAGAGGGGTCTTTCCTGGACCTTGAGCAGTTTATAAGTCTTGGCTCTCCAGTGTCCAGACTTAGGGTGTCTAAAATAACATCCTCCCAGGACTCTTGTTCTACTCGCTGGCTGCTCTGGTGTTGTGGGTTAACCCCGGTGGGCAGCAAAGCACCACAGAGCTGCTCACTCCTTCCCCCCACCCCTTGTGCCCCCAGTGGGATGGGGCAGGAAGAAACGAAGTATACAAGCAAGAAAACTTGGGTTTAGAATTTTAAAAGATGTTTAATAAGTGAAGGATAAGTGGAAGAAAAGAGAAAGAAAGGAAAACAGAACAAGTGATGCAACAGCAATCACTCCCTACCTCCCATGGGTAGTGGGATGCGCAACCAGTACCCGAGACAAAGGTGGCTAAATTCCCGAAAGCTCCCACTTTTCCCTTTTATTACTGAGTATGATGTCATATGGTAGGGATTATCTCTTTGGTTAGTTGGGCTCATCTGCCTGGTTGTGTCCCCTCCCAACCCATTGCGCCCTCCCCAGTCTATTCCCTGAGAAGGCGCTGATGCTGTTCAGCAAGAGCTAGAACATCAGCGTGTTACACACTTTGTCTGCACAAAGAGCAGAGAGCCCCCTCACCCCAGAAACTTGCTGGAAATGAACTTTAGTAAGGAAACAGGACAGGCTGGAGAGATCAGTCGCAGGCACAGCCAGACAAGTGTATGACCAGCCAACAGTTTACATGTGACCAGCTCTTTTTAAACCCTTTGCCCTCTGTTTCCCATTTTTGTTGCTCCCCAACCCACCTTGATCCCTTCCTTTCCTTTGCCTTTGGTCCTTTCCTAGACACCCCATGAGGAAGGGCAAGATGACTTTCAGATCTTTAATTTTCCTATGTTGATTCCATCCAAGGACACTCTGGATACTCAATGGGGTCTAGCAAACGATTTCTCAGCCTGAGGGTACTCATCTTCTTCTCATGGGATGTGTCACCCTCCCATCTTTCATGACTGCTTTGACTATTTTCCTTTCAAGGTACTGGCAGCTTGGGCAGACCCAGCCGGAACAAGCGATTTGCAGTCAACTCTCCAGGGGAACTGAGGATGTTCTGGAGTAGGAAGATATCGAGGTGGAGCTATCCAAGATGGCAGGAAGGCCCCGGGAGAGCTATCCCCTTCCTGAGGAGGATCATAGCCAGGCAGGACACCACATTTCTCTAAGCTAATATGGGACACCTGTGTTCACACAACCAAACACCTTGTGGGGGCTTTTGGTACTGTTTCGGCTTATTTCACAAACTCTGCAGTATCACTTTCTCCATAGGAGTCTCTTCAGGGCAATACTCACTTCCTTATTCCTCAGGCTATAGATGACAGGGTTAAGCACGGGGGTCACAGCTGTGTAAAACAGGGCAAGGTATTTGTCAGTGTCTGCAGGGTCTCTTGACTGTCCTTTGAAGTACACAACCATCGCGGAGCCATAGAAGAGAGTCACTACCCCGAGGTGTGAGGAGCAGGTGGAAAAGGCTTTGCGTCTGCCCAGAACTGAGGGCATTCTCAGGATTGCCCTGACAATTTGTGTGTAAGAAACAACTATCAAGGAAAAGGGAAGGACTGCAAAGAGCAGGATGATGGTGTGCAGCATCACTCGGTTCCAGAAAGTGTCTGCACAGGCCAGTTGCAAGAGAGGGGGCACGTCACAGAAGAAGTGATGAAGGGCACGGGAGGCACAGAAGGGCAAAGTGAACACCTGGTACGTCTGCCCTGCCTGTACTGGTATGACAGCCAGCCATGACCCCACTACCAGTGTGACACAGAGCCTCCCATTCATGATGAGGCCATAGTGCAGGGGGCCACAGATGGCTACATAGTGGTCGTAGGCCATGGCAGCCAGGAGAAGGCTTTCGGTGCTTCCCAGCAAAACCAGGAAATACAGTTGGGCAGCACAGCCAAGGAAGGAGATCCTGCCGTCTCCCGTCAGGAAAGCCAGCAGCATTTTTGGCAGCGTGATGGAGATATAGCAGATTTCCAGGAAGGATAAGTTCCTCAGGAAGAAATACATGGGGCTGTGGAGGCTTGGGTCTACCAAAGTGATGAGCACGATGAAGCCATTCCCTACGAGGACCATGAGGTAGATGATCAGGAAGACTGTGAAGCACAAGTCTTGCAGGTTGGCCTGGTCAGAAAATCCCAGAAGAAGAAATCCGGGTCCGTCTGTGTGATTCTCCAAGCCTTTTCTTTGGGGCATTTTCTGTCTACAGAGCAATCCAAACACCACGCTCACTGGACAGTGGCAGTGGCCCATCCACCATCCCACACCCCTCAAGCACAGCGAAAGACTGCAGACACCAGCGCAGGTGTGACTGCAGTGTTACCAAAGCCCCAACAAGATCTGCATGGCTGTACGGGAGTCTACCACCAGGTGCTTGTTGAGAAAGTGCTTCTAAGGAGAAAACAGAACAGAGATGTTCAGTCCAAATGATGGAGTTTTGCATTATAGACCGGAAAAAAGTGTCTTTCCTTCATGACAGGAGATGTTCTAAAAAGCATTGTCTGGTGATAGGTGAGGGAAGGGAAGGGAAGGGAAGGGAAGGGAAGGGAAGGGAAGGGAAGGGAAGGGAAGGGAAGGGAAGGGAAGGGAAGGGAAGGGAAGGGAAGGGAAGGGAAGGGAAGGGAAGGGAAGGGAAGGGAAGGGAAGGGAAGGGAAGGGAAGGGAAGGGAAGGGAAGGGAAGGGAAGGGAAGGGAAGGGAAGGGAAGGGAAGGGAAGGGAAGGGAAGGGAAGGGAAGGGAAGGGAAGGGAAGGGAAGGGAAAGGCAACACCAGATTTCACTCTCAGATTGTAGTGAGAGAGATTTACCTCAGCTCTTCTGAGACATAAGAACTCATCTCCTGAAGCTCTGTCCACACACGGTGAGCAGGGAGACATGCTTTGGATCCAAATTTTTCATTTCTACATGGCTGACAGGTGAACTCTGTCAGAAAGAAAACAAATTCTATCTGTCCGTGAATCAGAAACATTGATGGGGCATTTCAACACATCAGAAAAAGTGCTATTTGTGCATCTATCCCAATCCCTCAGGGTGCTACAAGGAGCCACTGTGCAACACTGTCTCAAAGAGCTTTCAATGCATCCCAAAACAAAGGTGATCAAAGGCAGAAGAGTGGAGATTAGAGGGTGATCTCCCAAGGTATCTGGTTTTCCTGAAAAGGTCAGGCTTTTATGACTTCTGAAGGAGCTCTGTGCAGTTCCCTGTTCCTGACCTTGCTGCTCTGTCGCGTGGATTTATGGCAGTTTACCGAGGGCTCGGTTGCTCTGATGCCAAGGCAGAGATGTTTCCCAGGCCCCTGGAAGCCCTTGCAGAGCCAAGCGATGCTCTCATTGACTGGGAAACTGAGCCTTCCCCTCTGCATTTCCCACAGCACACGGACTTCTCGTGCATCACACCGGAAGAACGTGAGCCATTAACAAGCAGCTCTGCAGTAGCAGGTTGCTTCTTGTGAATAACAGACTCAAACAAAGGGTTTTTAAAAGTTTCAATTTGATGTGGAGAAGGCATGTTCTCTTCCAGACTGAGGGTGCTGGCTGCGTCTCTGCAGCTCTCGCTAACTGCCTTCCAGAAGTCGTCTTAAACTCTGATGTATCGATAATGAGAAGAGCTGGTTAGAAAACATGTCATAAAAGCGTTCCCATTAGCCAAGTGAAAAACACACCATGTTTTGTCCAAGAGGTCGCTTGAATTCACAGACACCCAGTCTTAAGAGCATAATTATTTTTTTTGTTTGTTTTTAATATTCTCTTCCTACTGTTCCTGCCTATTTTGGTGAGTTTTATCTATGGAGTTCTCTTAGAGCTGCCCTTTGAAATCTCCAAAAGAAAATCAGGGTTTATGTGAGGGAAAAGTGACCACGATCTCTTTCCTAATCTCACAACTTATGAACGCCAATGCACAGGAGCATTAAATACTTTTTATTTCCTGAAATACTGTCAGATATTGCATTTAGTGTACACAAGTTTTTAACAGAAAGCAGACGCTTATAGGCAGCTTTTCCATAATCAGCACTGTCTGCTCCTTTCACTCCCCTCCCCACCCAACCCTACAGCATCTTCTTTCTCAGCGCTTCACAGGATCACGCACAGTGCATGGTTTGGACTGGCTTTGGCGTGGGAAACTGCTGGAGGACTCTTTACCCAGGGACTGTCTCAGCAGCAGCGTTTCTCCAAGCTGAACCAAACCTGCTCCTCTGAGCCCAGCCGAGCCCCACAGATGCCTGCAGCTGCCGTGGCAGTGGCTGTACTGCCACGGGCTCTCAGCACTTCAAAGCGTGCCAAAAGGGAGTTACCATTGTCAGAAGCCACAATGCAGGGACACGCTCCTCACTCCATGATGTTGCGGGGGAGACGGTGCGGACCTCTCTTCCTTTCTGTCATTTCCCTGGAAAACACCTGGATGGGGTTCCCCGGACTCTTCTCTGCCACTCCTCTTCCCACCTGGTTATAAGTCAGTGAAGAACCCCAGGAGAGAAGACAGCAATGCTGGCGCGACCAGTGCTCCTCCCCAGACACCCACAGCATCATTATCAACTTGAGAAAGACTGTCAGAAAAATGATTAGAAGGGTCTGAGCAACTTCCAGAACATGACTTTTGAAAACAGAGAAATTGAGAAATGAGATTTAGCTGCTCAAAGGAAAACTGCTAAGCTTGTAAGAAGGGGGGGCGGGGGGGAGGGGAGGGGAAGGCAAGAAAGGAGCAGTAAAGAAGCAAATTCAATCTGTGTTTAGCTTTAGTTTGCAGAAATGGAAAAGGCTGCTCTGCAACACCTCCTCCCTGGGCCTCTACCTTGGGTGTGCCCTGTATTAGCTCCAAGGAGAGATGGTCTTGAGAGGTCAAACTCCAATTGCTCATGCTGTTGGAACTCGTGTTCACCTCCAAAGAGGGTGTAGAGAGAAAGCTCAATTTGGAGGTTCATGGGAAGGTAAGAAGGCCTGTGTCACAGAATCACAGAACCACAGAATGGTCAGGGTTGGAAGGGACCTCTGGAGATCATCTAGTCCACCCCCACCACCCCAGAGCAGGGTCACCTACAGCAGTTGCACAAGACGGTGTCCAGGTGGGTTTTGAATGTCTCCAGGGTAGGAGACTCCACAACCTCTCTGGGCAGCCTCTTCCAGTGCCACTTCTTCTCTGCCACCCTCAAAGAAAAGAAGTTCCTCCTCATTTTAAGATGGAACTTCCTATGTTCAAGTTTGTGCCCGTTACCTCTTGTCCTGTCACTGGGCACCGCTGGAAAAAGACTGGTCCCATCCCCCAACACTCTCACTTTAAGTATTTATAAGCATTAATAAGATCCCCCCTCAATCTTCTTTTCTCTAGACTAAAAAGACCCAAGTCCCTCAGCCTTTCCTCGTAGGAGAGATGTTCTAATCCCCTAATCATCTTTGTAGCCCTTTCATGTAGTCCTTTCAGGGCACTGCACATATCTATGTTTGGACAGATTACTGTGGCCCCAGGGCCCCCCAAACGGATGAGTGTGTCTGACCAAGGCAGCCTTGTGTGGCTATATAGGGGAGAGCTCCCAGGGGAGAGCATCTCCTGCCCTTGAGTGAGGTTCATGCAGTCCTTGATTTCTACCTCTGAAACTACGCATGGCTTCAGCCCTGCTGTTCAGCCAGTTCTTCACGCAGCACACCATGTACCTGGACAAGTTGTCCAGAAGGATGCTGTGAGGGAAGCTATCAAAAGCCTTATGAAAATCCACAACTACATCCTCCACTTTCCATTCATCCACTAGGTAGGTGACCTTACTGTGGGCCGTGGTGAATCACTTGTTTCTCTTGATGTTAACTCCTTCTCCCAGGTGGGCATTAGGGCTCTAGAAGGCCACCAGTTCAGGCTGGGCTCTTCACTGTCCAAGAAGGGCACTCTGTGCAGCAGAGCTGAGATAGTTTCCTAGCAAAGTCTGAGATAATAAGAGGAGGAGAAAGCCTAAGCTCTGACTCCATGAAGAGCAAGTAGAAGTGTTGGAGGTCGTCTGGCCAAAGATTCCTTATGACAGGGGAATCCTTTCCCACCACTATCACTGGATGGAACTCTATGGACATTTCCTGAAGTGTTTGAGTGCAAAAAGCCCAAAGAAAGTCGTTTAGTCTCCAAACCGTGCCTTCCTGGTGGGCCTTCCGGGTGACTGTGCCTGGGTCCAAGCTCATCACAGTGCTTGACCCAGCCATGAGACTTCTCTTGCCTATCACCTGCACAGACAGATGGGACCTCACAATCTACATCCAAGCCATTTTCCTTTTTATGGCCTGCAAGTTTCTCAGACAGAACTGGCTTCATAGTCACCTTCACAGATACCTGCCTGTTACGCACCTGTGAGATTGTGATGCACAACTGACATAAGTGGAACTTCCTCACCACCACCCACCCTGTCACCTACAAGCTGATCTGACATCTCATCTCACATTCACCTTCCAGCACCATGTGACTACTCCAGGACATCACAGTCTCTGCATTCACTCTTCCTCCCTGGGAAAAACAGCTCCAAGTGAGGGTGAGAGGACAGGTGGAAGGTTAGTGGTTTGGAGGGAGGGTGCTGGGGCTTAGGGGGTTGGGGTTTCTGTTAGCAGTTTGCGTTCAGGAGAACCTGAAATTCTGCTGAGAATTTCTACTTTGTGCTCAGGGTAGGGCGAGGGGTAAGAGCTTCCCTTTTAGGGTTGGGGATCAGGGTGAGGCTCAGGGTGAGGTTTTGGGATTGATCTTTGGGCTTCTTGTAATTGATGGGAGTACTGGTCAGCTTTGTGGGTTAGGGGGTAGGGTTAGGGCTGGAGGTGAGGGCCAGGGTTAAGGCTAGCATGGCATGAGTAGGGACCTCACAGACAGCAACCAAGCGCTGTCCCTCTCACACACCTCTCCTTTGAAGTTCCCTCCACTCCCTTCTCTCTGATGAAACCCTCACTCTTCTTGAGCACCTCACAATGCTTCTTCTTAGCAACCAGCTTCCTCCAGCAGAAATGACATCCCAACCTACTCTCCAGAAAGGACACTTTTGCCTTCATCTTCCTCTTGCCTGCCCCTAACCTCTCATCTCATCTCCCTGGCCTTTCCCTCCAAAACCTCACAATCCCTCTCCTCCTTCTACCTCCTGGGAAACATGAGTGAGGCTTACAAGAGGGGTTGAAGAGGAAGGGAGGTTGAGGGACAGGATGAGGGAGTTGGGTTAGGGTTTAGGCTTGAGGCACCTGAGGGTTTCAGCTTTGGCATTAGTGTTCAGGGAAGGGCTAAAGATGAGAGGTCTCGGATAGGTGTTCGGGTCAGGGTAGAGGCAAAGGTTTTGGGTGAGCTGGGCAGTGCCAGGTCTGAGAAGCAAAGGGCACTCTGCGTGCTTCTGCCCTTGTGGAGACCAGAAGGAAACCTCAGCTCCTGGTGACCAAAAGCATCACCATTTCAATGGGCTGGGGATCAGCACTGGGCCCCTTGGCTTGACAGGGCACATCCAAGGGGCTACACGACACAGGACATCTCTGCCTCCTTTCTTTGTCATCCCAAAATCGCTGCCTCTGAGTTTCTGCTCCAATCAGCCCCCAGGGAAGCCCGCTTCAATTCCCTGAAACAGCTTCATCACCCACAGCCTCAGCAGACCCTGCTAAACCTCCAAGCCTCTTTATTCCTGCCATGGCCCTCCACTCCCTGTGACTTTCCCCTGGGAGCTTGTTAGTGTGCAGCAACTGTAATGAGTTTATTCTTGCATCTCAATTTCTGTACGGTTGCAGAGGGATTTTTAGGAGAGTCTGTCTTTGAGGAAGAGTTTTGCAAAGTCTGACGATGTTAACAAGCACATGATGGAACACAGGTTCTTTTCTTTCTCAGTCGTGACTCAGTATTGATTTCCACATTGACAAGTGATTTTTCATTTGACTGTCAAATGATGCCCACAGCACCCCAACTTCATTTGCTAGAGGTGGGCATGGGATCAGGAGGCAGAGGCAGCCAGGTAGATGTGACCACAGGAAGATGGGCAGGGAGATCGCGAGAGACATGAGTTGGTGACAAGGCTCTGGGCTGGGAATTTGGCCAAGAATGGATGCTGAGCTCTGCCTGAGAACCTGAGAAATTTTGTCAACATTTAAAAAGTTATGAGCACTTTGTCACTCGCTGCAGTGATTGAATACTCCTACTAAAACTAATAAATTTTCCCCGAGTCATGTCAAATGGAGAATTTTAATATATGTTCAGTATTTTTTGGCCGTGTCTTCTTTCCTCAGTTGTGAGGATTTTTGTCCTCTCCTTCCACATTGTTTCTTCAGTCACCTCTCACCGCTGTGACCTTCAGGGAGTTGCTGCTTTCCCCTTCGTGGAGCTAAAAGCTCTCCTGTCTTCTGGTAGTCTGCTGAATTAACTCTTAAACCGACTTGCAAACTGTGTATATATTAAACATTTCCTATTCTCTTGTCTAAAGTGTGTCATGTATGGTCATTGCTTGAGGAAACTGGACCTTATTGGAGGTTTGGACCCGGCATGCAGTTGAGGAGCGTTTTGCTTCTTTTTATTAATTTGTTAATTTAATAAGAAATATTGGTTTATCATATAATTGATAAAAATCAATTATAATTTATTGATTAATAATTAATAATTGTATTTTACTTGTGGTTGTTCAAAATTAATTACAAACCTGTATCTATTTACAGACAACTCTCAGGTTAAATCAGGTGGGAATTGGTACAAAGGAGCTGTAACAGTGATCTACAGAGTTCAGTGCAGAAATGTGATGTAGGAAAAGAATGCAAGTCCCAGGCGGCCCCCGAGAGAAGTGGTGGGGTTGGGGAGGTGGGAAGGAAAGTTGTACATACAGTGGGGGACCACAAGGAGACAGCTGTTGCTGCCTCTGCAGACTTCCTCAGGAGATCCTCTGCTTCAATATCAGTTGGAGAAAGCTGCCAGCACTTCTGTACACTGAAAACATAAAATAAAATATGCTTCAAAATTAAAACCACTTTTTCTTTAAGTTCACATTGAAATGTTCCACTGTAAGTAGACTCCTGAGACCTCTCCAATTAGCTGTACAAGCCTGGAAGCCCTGCAGAAAATTACAGAAGAGATGTTGCTCATTTGGGCTTTCTGCACTTTAACGAGCCCCATGGTGTATTTGGTGCTGAGCCCATGAACCTCAGATACTGAGAGGAGATTGAACAACTGTCCAGGAGTTAAAGTCAGCAGCAAACGCCAAAGTGTGTTGGAGCATTAATTGGCCCCACGGAGGGCCATCCCAGAGCAAGCCTCCCCATGGGTTTGTTAGAGCAGAAAACTGGAGGCTGTGATTACAGGTAGGGAAAGGCACTGTGCAGGTGGATCTGATGCTGAGTAACGATGCCTTGATGTATTTTATCATGCCAAGCGGTGTCGCAGAGGGAAATATTTGACATGGTTATGATTTACAGTGATTAAAAATTTATAAGTGTTTAAGGTAGACCAAGAGGTGGAATTTTAGCAGCACTTAATCATTCACTGGTTTACAGGTTTGCAAAGTGATTTAACAGAATAAATGAACAGTGACTTAAATACAGATTCAAAGATGTAAGATTCACACTAATGTACTATAGAGTATTCCAAATCAATACATATACATATGGGCAAGAAGACACATCTCAAGTTAATACATATGCACATAAGGAAAGCATGTAAGCACGCATGCACGCACACATGCATACAAACAGGTCTCTGCTGGAATCAGGAATTTTGTAATAGCGGGTGGCTCTAACGAGCTGACAGGTACTACTTTTAACTCTTATGTGTGCACGGACAAAGGGCAGAACATCCACATCCATAAAGCTAATGTGTATATCACAAACATATAGGTAAAGGGGTGGGTGGGTGAGTGGGTGGGAGAGAGGCTAGCCTATAGTCACAATTTCCCTTTCCCAAGTTTAGGGTAAATACTCACGATGCATCGGTGTTCCTCAAGGGGCAGTAGTTGAGGCTCAAGAGGGATTCTCTCGCCCTGGCCTTCTAGTCCTCGGGGTGTCAGCCTGAGCAGCGTCCCCGCTCAGGGGAGATCCTGGCCACAGCCGGCTGCGATCCAGAGAGCTCAAAGGGTCTTAACTAGAATCGCTCTTATAGGGTCCAAGATAATTGACTTTCATCAGGTTCTTTTCCACGCTGGACAATGGAATATTCCAGTATTTTCAGCCAGCAAGTTCACAAGCCCAGAACTTGGCAAGCAATGTTGGGGTCCTGGTATTGCCTTGCTTTGTGGCCACGACCCATATGTTGTGAGTAGTGATGGATTATAGTTATTATCTTCAAATGGTTGGAGCCATGGGGACCAGGCACACTATTGTCTTCTGGTCCGTTGGGCTCCACCTTTACTATCTTTCATGGTAGACCATTATGTATCGTTATGGTCCCGTGTATTATTATGTGGCCAAGACCTTGGAAGAACTGCTCTCTCCTGTCACTTTCCCGACCAGTCCAGAGCCTCCCTGGCTCTGCCCCACCTCCCCTGCCCTCTCCCCAGCCCAGCAGAGCAGCCCAGTCTGGGCTGGCCCCACAGCAGCACTGGCCACAGGGTACTGCGGGGTTCTGGGCACTGCCCCCACAGCCCCAGCCCTCGGAAGGCCACAGCAGCTGCTGGTGGGCAGAGCGGGCTCTCAGCCTCCCCACCAGCCCAGGGCTGGAGCTGGCCCCAAGTGCCAGCAGAGCCCGCTCACTCTCGGGCTCTCCTGCATTCAGCTGCGGGGCATCCCCCGCCCAAACTGCCTCTGCCCCACTCGGCCTCCCCGCCTGCCCTGCTCCCCAGCACAGCACCAGAGTCCTGGGGCTCCTCAGGCAGCTCCCCCACCTCTCCAGTCTCCCTTCCCTGGGCCCGCTGCATCTTCACTGCCTCCCACGGCACGGCACAGTCCTGGTTTGTGGGCACCTGGCTTTGGTGCTTTCTCCTGGGGGGACTTCATCTTGAGGCTGTTTCACCTTCTCAGTCTCCATTCCCTTCCCAACCCAGAGGACATGGAGTGTCCCCATCCTCCCCTGACCACTCCAGATACCTTTCCACATGGACTGACATCTGCCATCAGTCCCACCATACCTGTGACAGCCTGAGGAGGGTGACAAGGAGGTCCTGCATGATCTCTCCTGCATCTCAAAGTGAATAAGAGAGCCTTCAACTGCTAGGTGTCTGAAAGATCCCAGTGATACCATAACTTTATTCCCCCAAACGCAGGGAGAAAACAAGGTGGAAAGACACTGTCCATTTCCTTGGGTTTGGTTTTAACAGCAACTGAATCAAGGAGACCCCAGCCTTCAGGCACCACACTCGGGACATCTCTTTTTTTGCAGAGATGCTATTAGGGAGGCAAGAGGTGACACATACTTCTTCAAGGATAACACATGACAGGACAGAGCGTCAAGGGAAGTGCTGTGATCGCAAGCAATTACCTCTAAGTATGATTATCAGAGAAAAGAAATACAGAGGTCTTCCTAAAATACTTTCCGCGTACCACACAGAGAAGGGGAAGAGAATTCCTGTTGATGGTGGAAGACCCCTTGGATCAGTCTCCACGGGGCATTCTTGAGCTCCTGGTTCCTCATGCTGTAGATGACAGGGTTCACTGCTGGAGGCACCATAGAGTACATAACAGCCATCACCAGATCCAGCAATGGGGAGGAGATGGAGGGGGGCTTCAGGTAAGCAAAGAATGAAGTGCTGATAAAGAGGGAGACCACAGCCAGGTGAGGGAGGCACGTGGAAAAGGCTTTGTGCCGTCCCTGCTCTGAGGGGATCCTTAGCACAGCCCTGAAGATCTGCACATAGGAAACCACAATGAAAACAAAGCACACAGAGAATAAACAGGCACTAAGTACAATAAGCCCAGCTTTCCTGAGATAGACTACGTCTGTGCATGAGAGCTTGAGGATCTGGGGGATTTCACAGAAGAACTGGTCCAAGGCATTGCCCTGGCAGAGTGGTATGGAAAATGTGTTGGCCGTGTGCAGCACACCATGAACAAACCCACTGCCCCAGGCAGCTGCTGCCATGTGGACACAAGCTCTGCTGCCCAAGAGGGTGCCATAGTGCAGAGGTTTGCAGATGGCCACGTAGCGGTCATAGGCCATGACGGTCAGAAGAGAAAATTCTGCTGAGATCAAGAAGGGAAACAGAAATACCTGAGCAGCACATCCCCCATAGGAGATGGTCCTGGTGTCCCAGAGGGAATTGGCCATGGCTTTGGGGAGAGTGGTGGAGATGGAGCCCAGGTCGAGGAGGGAGAGGTTGAGGAGGAAGAAGTACATGGGGGTGCGGAGGCGGTGGTCGCAGGCGATGGAAGTGATGATGAGGCCGTTGCCCAGGAAGGCAGCCAGGTAGATGCCCAGGAAGAGCCAGAAGTGCAAGAGCTGCAGCTCCCGTGTGTCTGCAAATGCCAGCAGGAGGAACTGGGTGATGGAGCTGCTGTTGGACATTTGTTCCCCCTGAACAGAGGGGCCTGTTGAAGGAGGAAAAAACAATGAGGAGTTAGAACAGACAACTCTGAGCAGAACCTGTGCCATATGTTACAGTATGGTCCCCCAAGTGAACTCTGTCCTTCCAGGAAGACCTTTGTGCAGATCCTGGCGTGATCCCGGTTTGTGCGGGCTGAGGGTGCAGTGTGGAGTAGGGGACTCTGCTGTGGGCTCCAGAGGAGTCAGTCGTGCTGTGCAGCAATGGGCAGACAGGAACCAGGAGTGATCGCAGGTTAAACCTACCGCTGATATAAAAGAGCTTTTGACCATTGTCACTCCCAGTTCCCCTGGCGGCAGAAAAAAGATGTGGGTTGGATGTTTTTGTTTATTTTGCTCCTGTTACCCCTGTCCCACCTAAGGAGTCATTTCTGAAGACAAAAATCCCTGGCATATTTATTACACTACAAGCGCTATTTTGCGAGTCCTGGGAGGCATCTAGGACAGAGCCTTAGTGCAGCAGGAGGAGAATCGGTCTGTCCATCCATCTGTCCATCTCATCTCAGCTCAGCTGAAGAAAGTTGAAGAAAAGCTCAGCTGCTTTTTCTTGCACCTCTTTGCTCTGGAGGATGACCACAGAGAGATCAGAGGAATCCAGGTTTCAAAGTGGAGATCTTCAACCTTCACTCCCCAGTGAAGAGCTGGGAGCCTTTGGATGCCCAGAAGATGGGGTGTCCTTAAAGAAATGTCAGCTTTATTACCAAACCATGGAATGCATTGCCGAGAGACCCGCAGGTTGGAAGGGGGCTGGGGCACCATGGATACATCAGCATGGCAGGACCTGCAGCGTCAATCACTGAGCTGTTACTGCAGCCCATCCCAGAGAACCTAAAAAGAAGAGCAAAAGCAACAGCAGGGATGGGTGAAGCAAGGAGAAATGGCCCAATGGTTCTGCCAAGGCAGGCAAGGCTGGGGATGGAAAGAGGGGCGCTCAGGAGAGTCTCTTCTGCCAGAGCTCTGGCCACAGATGAGGCAGCTGCTGCCCTGGATGCCACATCCTTGAGGGCAGAAGCTCACTGGGAAGGCACACAGCCCCCTGGGGCACAGGGACCCTGCTCTGAAGGACAGCCCCGGGCACCCCTGGCTGCACACCCGCCTGCACACCCCTGCAGCCATCCCCAGGACAAGGCAGTCCTGCTCCTCTGATGGTGCTGCAGGGAAGCCCTGCTCTGGAGAATACCCTTATCCTCCTCTACACTGCAGTGGCAGTGCCCTGCAGCCCGAGACTTACCGTGCAGAGGGCTGTGAAGCTTTCTCCCACTGTGAGCTCTCAGCTGTCTTCCACTCCCAACTGCCTTTAAGCTCTCTCTGCACTGCTCATCTCATCGTCGTGCCTGAAGCTGTTCCCTCAGCCCTGCGGCGCTTTGCAGAGGAGCTCCTTCTGGGCAGAGCTGTCTCTCTACAGCAGCACCAACTCACCAAGAGCTCCCTCTGTCCCAAGAGCCCGGCCCAGCTCAGCAGCACAGCACCAGCTCAAGGCATTTTAATGACCCCTCTGGTGGGTTTGGGGCAGAGTCCATGGACGTCAGACACTGAGAGGAAGTTGAAGAAACCTCTCAAGAAGCTACACTCGGATGAAATCTGCAAAACCAACACTTTCTTGGAGTGTTAATGGGTCCCACTGAGGACCATTACCAACAAAGCCTCCCCAGGGGCTCGTTGGAGCACAACACTGGAGTCAATAATAACAGGTAGGGAAAGGAAAATTAAAGGTGGCTCTGATGCTGAGGAAACCTGAATGTGTTACATTGAGCCAAAGGGCCATGCTCTGACCTGCAGCCCCTGGGAAAGGAGATCTTGTCCCTCACCCCTTGCTCAGGGCTCTTCCTGGGGAAGTATGATGTTGGGACATGCAATGCCAAGGGCAGGAGAGTGGCATGACACTTCTGGGTGGGGCAAGGAGGTAATGATGTCTTCCTGAACAAGGTTAAAGTACCTTCTGGTAGGACTTGGTGGCAAAGATAGTAGCCTCAACTGTTAATATGATCGTGCAGTTGGTTCACCCTGATGGTGGTGTCCCTCACAAGGTAACAGCACAGGGAGTTGCAGGGCACTACAAATACTAACAGGTGGTGCTACTTTAGTGCAACTTCTTTCCAACATAGGATTATCCATGGTGACCATTTCATAAACAGCTGCAAAGCAAGCAAAGCCAGGGCCAGTGAGGAAAGAGCAAAGGGAGGTCTGCTGTTTATGTTGGAGGGTACAAGGAAGATCAAAGGGAAGGAAAGAGGGAGAAAGTTAATGGCAAGTGAAGCTAAGGACTAGATCAAGGCTGTTTTGTGGGAACCTTCCAAGAAGCTCTGGATGTGAGCAGCAGGTACTGGTGTGAGACAAGAACAACCCAGATGATCTGACCAAACCTATGTCTGCCTTACTTCCAGGGTCTTGGAGAATCTGAGTACTTTCCCCACCATGGTGAAGAGAAGACCTGTGGTGGAATGACATGTGCAGTCACTCATGTTGAAGGGACCACAGAAGCTCTCTAGACCAATGTCCATCTCACAGCAAGTGCAGCTATTAGATTACACCAGGTTGCTCAGGGATTTATCCATGTTAGCTTTAAAACCTTCCAAGGAATGACACAGCACAACGTCACTGGCCAGCCTGCTCCAGTGCTTCACTCTCTTCATGGGTAAACAGTGTTTCCTCACACACAACAGGGAAGAACCTGGATCTGCCTCCTTGGTGACCTCCTGGTAGTGGTAGGAGGTAGTAATTTTATGTTAAAGCTCCCTAATCTCACAATTGAACAACTTTAGCTCTTTCAGACTCTCCTACTGACAAGGTCAACCTTACCAATGCATGCCTGAGAGGTTTAGAGCTCTTCCAATCCCCCTGGATTTACTGGATTAGCAAGGTACTGCAGGTATGTTGGAATATCATCATCCTCATGCCATCACGTTCTGTGTCGCTCTCATTTGTCACCCTGTTGCAATGCACAGCTGTTGCAGGCTGTAGGGACAGATCATGTAGTTCCATATCCCATATCTTCGTGGCCTCCTCTGGACCTGCTCCAACAGGTCATGAGAGAGAGCAGTGGGAATGTCTGGATCTGTGCCTGGGGAGATATGATGAGTCAGCTGAGAACAAATGAGTTAGTGGGCAGAGACACATGGGTGAGGTAGTGGGTGTCTTCTCAAAGGAATCAGGAACATTACAGATGATTGAGGAAGATTGAGGCTTTCTTCAGATGATCACAGCCATGCTCCCATGGGGAACATGCTCCTGTTTCATCTGGGAAGGGATATGAAGGGCAACAACAAAGGACTCTACAACTCTATCAATGGCAAAGGGAAGGCTTGGGAAAACATGAGACCACAGCTGAATGGGGAGGGAGTCCTGCTGACACAGGACATCGAAAAGGCTGAGGGATTTGATGCCTTTTTAACCTCACTCTTTGCTTCTTAGATGAGCCTTCAGTAATCCCAGACCCCTGAGACTAGAGGCAAGGGTCAGATCAAGGATCACTTACCTTTTCACAGAATCACTGAAAGGTTGAGGGTGGAAGAGAACGCTAAATGTCATCTGGTCAACACCTTTTCAACGGCAGGGCACCTAGAGCCAGTTGTCCAGGATCATGTCCAGATGCCTCTTGAATATCATCAAGGATGGAGACTCCACAACCTCTCTGGGAAACCTGTGCCACCCCTCAGTTCAAATACTTTTCCTGATGTTCAGAGCTGTGTTTCAGCTCATGCCCGTTGCTGCTGGTCCTGTCACTGAACAGCACTGAAAAACATCTTAGAATCCTAGAATAGCAGGTTGGAAGGGACCTCAAGGGTCATCTGGTCCAACCTTTCTTGGCAAAAGCACAGTGTCAATTAGATGGCCCAGCACCCTGTGCAGCTGAATCTTAAGAGTGCTGTCCTGGTTTGAGGTGAAGCAGAATGGATTTTTTCTTCAGTAACTTCATTTTTAGCTGAGCCTCTTTAACTACTGAAATTAACAGCACATTGTGCAGACACTGTTCACCCTCAGAGGGATAAGACCTGTGTTTATGGCTGATGCCCACGCATGGTATGCAGAGAGGCTCCTGCTTATACTTATTGCTATAACACACAAGGGCGGCTCACTTTGGTGTTTGCCCCATTGGAGGGTCGGAAGCAGAAGAGTGTGAAGGGGTCCCACCTGCAGGGAGGAGCGGACAGGACAGGTGACCCCAAACTGACCAACGGGGTATTCCATCCCATCTGCCTCATGCTCAGTGTAAAAGCTGAGGGATCAAAGGGTCAGTGCTCTTTCTTCAATAGCCTGTGTCCAAGGAGGACTCTGTGTTTTCATTCGCCTTTGATCCCAGTCTGTGCATTCCTGACTCTTGATCTGCAATCCAGTTCCCATCCGTTGCTGAGTCCAGTCTGGAACTTTCCCAGTTCTTGCCAGTGATGTGATCGTCATACTCTGTGCTCCATATAGATTCTATATAATGAATATATTCCATTGTTTTCTTATTACTAGGATCAAATCTTTATCCAATTAATTGATTATTAATATTTTGTTAAAATAATTTTGTTTCTTTTCAAAGCATCAGTTTCTCTCTCTCTCATTCTTCTCTCCCTTGGGAGAGAAGTTAAAGGAGAGCATCTGTCATTTATTTTGGTGGAAGTCCAGCCAAAACCACAACACCAGACTAAACAACCCCATGTTCCTCAGCCGCCTCTCATAAGACTTGTTTCCTAGACCACTCACAAGCTTCGTTGCCCTTCTCTAGACATGCTCCAGTGCGTCATTGTCCCTCCTGTAGTCAGGGGACAGAAACTGAACACACTACTCAAGGTGAGGCCTCAGCAGTGCCAAGAACAGGGGAACAATCACTTCCCCAGTGCTGCTGGCCACACTATTTATGATACAAGCCCGGATGCTGTTGGCCTTCTTGGCTACCTGAGCACGCTGCTGGCTCATACACAGCCGGCTGTACACCAATACCCCCAAGTCCTTTTCGGCCAGGCAGCTTTCCAACCACACTTTGCAAGAACTGTAGCGTTGCATGGGGTTGTTGTGACCTAAGTGCAGGACCCAGCACTTCTCCAGCATCTGATTCCCATGACCTGCCTTCCTGGCCTGTGATGGGGCATTCCCAGGAGAAGAATGTGGGCTGGGGCTTGAGGAAGGCACATTGGCCCGTCACGGGGCTCTGAAATCACCTGTGAAGGCAGGAGTGCTGAGTCCATGGGGCAGGGAACCACCCCCCTCCCACAGCAGGGAGAAGACCCAGGGGCCCAGGCTGCCTGTCCCCGTGTTCCTCTCCTGCCCCAATACCAAATGGTGCCATTTGGTGCTCACTACAGCCCAGGTAAGAACCACTTTCCTGTTGTTCCTCCAAAGCACCGGCTGCCTCGAGGGCTGGCACCGTCAGCCCTTCGCCTCTCCCAGCCTCATGGGGAGACACTCCAGTTCGCCCTAATCTGTCCTTCTCGGGGGGCACATGGTGGGTGGGAATGGGGATCTCCTTTACAGAGACACGCCAGGTGTCCACACTCCCTCAGTCACTCTGCTCATTGCCGTGGTAGAGCCAGAGAGGACCCAGGCGTCTGGGCACTGGCAGGCGAGAGGGGACACCGAAACAGACACGGACACACGCGCAGAGAATAGCTTTGCTAAAGGGGTTTATTGATCATTAGGGGGGAATGGCCCAGGGCTCCCAGGGGATCAGGTGGGGTCATCCAGGGATGATCATCTCCTCATGCTGCTGGAGGGGAACAGGGCACGGGTGTCACCACCAGTTCCAGTCCTGAAAGACAGAGCCCCACATGAGACCCCCACTGTCAACTGGGACATGAGAGTGGCCTTGTCGCCTACTGTCTCTCTCTGCAGAGCCCTGGGGAAGGAGCTGGGAATTGGAGCCCTCAACAGACCAAGGACTCGACTTGGCTCTCCTGAGACCATATGGCACCCAGAGTCCCTCGCCCAGTGTGTCTCTACCCTGAAATGCCCCTAAATCTCCCGGAACCCTGCACAGCCCTCACAGTGATCCTTGGGGTGTGTATGGCACTAGAGACCCTGCCTGGCCTGCATGGTGACCCTCTGGGTCTGTAGAGCCCCACTGTGTGCAAGAAGCGGCATGGAGGCAGCTCTGTCCCAGTCACCCTGGGACATGGATCATGGACAGTCCCCTCTCTTTCCCTCTCCCATACCCAAGTTCTGCCCAACCCAGAGGGCTCAGGGATCCCACGAGGCTCAGCATCCTTTGTGGGGCTGGAGACACCCTGATGCTGCTCACCTAGACATCAACGCCGACAGCCACACGTCTCTGGCGCGCAAGGTCCACTGCCAGCTCAGCCACAGGAGGCTGGGGAGAAAGGGAGAGTTAGGGACACACTTGAGAGCACTGCAGTATACTGGGAGACAGGGGAAAGCAATGGGGTCCTTGGGGAAGGTGCTTCTGGGAAGGAATGGGGTACATGAGTTTGTATGTTGGTGCACAGAAGCAGTGGGGGTCCTGGGGAAGGGGCCCACTTGGGTGCCTGTGTGTGTTCTGGGATATCCTGGGGTATACTGGGTTGTAATGGGATGGATGGGAATGCAATGGGAGCCCTGGGGAAGGGGGCCTCCCTGGGAAAAGACTGGGGTGCAGAGGTGTTTTCTGGGGTATCAGTGGGGTGTACAGGGGGATACAGGGATGCCCTGGATCGTCGTGGTCATAGGAGGGGAGGGTTGGGGGCCAGTAGAATTTGTGGTACCCACCTCAGACCTCTTTCCTATTGGGGATTTGAGTACCTTCTCCTGTAGAGAGACCGTGAGACCTCACTGGTCACTAGAATGTCCTTGGTCCCAGCAAGGGATGGGAGGACCAAATTGCCCTCCCATTCCGCAAGTCCATCCCACTACTTACATCAAGGTTAAGACTTCCACTTCCTTCCAAGAGTGCCTAGGGAAAGAGAGAAAAGGGTTAGTCTGGATTGGACCTTGGTGGGGCTGTGGGTGGGGCACGGGTTTCCCCACTCCCCCCAGGCCCATAGCTTCCCCCTGCTCTGAGAGGGGAAATCCTTTCTGCTCCTTCCAGCTCCGTTCCTCCCAAGTTACACCTGGGATAGCTGTTCACAGAGGGACCAGGGGCGGGATGGAAATAAGGATAGTGTGGAGAATTCAGGGCCTCCCAAGAGGATGGTGGAGGGGAGGACCCAAAGACAGGGAACTGGGGTGAATTAGTGGAACCCAAGGGACTGGGCTGGGGTTGTTGAATGGAGAGGACCGTGTGGGATGCGAGTGAGGGGTAAAGGAAGTGAAGTGGAGGGGATGCAGGGACTTCAAGCGAGGTGGTCGGTGGGGGCAGAAGGAGAGGACTGCTGAGGACCAAAACAAGGGGATTGGGATGGTGTTTGGGAGTGGGGTTTGAAGGAAGGTGATCTGGGGACACTACCACAGTGGACAGGATGAAAAGCAAAAGACTGAGGGGAAAGACTGAAAGCAAGGCATTGGGAATGATAAAAGGAAGAGGATTTGGGGAGTCTAGAAAGGACACTGAGGAGATCTAAGGAGGTGATGTCTGAGGGTCACAAAAGGATGGGAGGGGAGGCCCAAAAGGGGGAGATGTGGGGACACCAAGATGAGAAAGTGGCAGGTGCCCTTAGAGGAGTTTGCAGTGGAGTCTCCCAGGGAAGGGACAGGTCCGACAACTCACTGAAGAACTGGGGCTCTAGGCACCAGAAGGTTAATTGCAGGGGAAGCGGAGACAACAGACAGAATTGCGGGAGGCAGAAAGCTGCATTGCTTTGGGCTGGAGGTGCATGGGAGCCTGGAGGAGCTCCTTGCGTGGGAAAGGGAGAGGCCAAGCTCACCACTACAATGTCATTCTGCAGGACAGCAGATGTCCTGCCGCCAGGACCCATCCTCAGCCTCGAGCCCCTCCCTGTGGCATTGGGGACTCACCTCAGCATCATTCAGGGTGCACAGCAGGATGGTGAAGAGGAGGGCAACGCTGAGCACTGCAACCTTCATCTTCCTCTGCGGAGTGGTGAGTGCTGGGTGAAGCTGGAGAAGGTGAGGGGCAGATTTATCCCTGCCCAGACTCCTCCTTGCCCCTCCCAGCCCCGAGAGCCCCCAGGGCAAAGCCAGGCTTGGCAGAGACACCAGCCCTGGCAACAAGCCCAGCTCTGGCACAGAGTGACCCCCACCTCCGGCACAGATGCAGCCACCTTCCCCGGCATCACTCCAGCTTCCCGCCTGGGGCAGCTGCAGAGGGAACTGCTCAGGCATCAGCGGGTGGTGAGGGCAGTGCGCCCCTGACAGCTGCACACCCTACGGAGGACAACCAGGGGCATAGGCAATGGGGACAGCTGGGTGACTGGCATCTTCCGTCCCTGGAGGCAATGGGGAGCACTGGTGAATGCTGGGCCCCTGAAGATGAGGGTTGAGCTTGGGGGAAGTGCTGAGGTGGTGTCAGTGCCCAGCTCCAGCCCACTCCATTCCTCTTGCACTGTGGCCCCACACGGGTCCCATGACGTCACCAGAGCACAGAACAGAGGGGGAAATCCCGTGCCCTCCAGACAGCATGGGTCCCACTCTGCAGAGCCGCCCCCGCACAGTGGGTCCCAGTGGCCCTGTCCCAAACAAGGCTCTGGCTACAGCCCTGTCCATGGCTGGGACTTGGCCACAGCTCTTGGCCCTTTTCCTCACAGAGTGTCCCTTCAATGCCCTCGTCCTTGGCCCAGGCCTTTGCCATCACTGAGCAGGATGTGGCTGTTCTGAGGCACGCGATAAAGGAGGTCCTTGTGCCCGGGCAGCCACCCGCAGCTAATTGTGGGGACAGAGCTCTCCTGGCAAGAGGAGGGATGTTTGTCCCCACAGCATCACTGATAAGGTCTGTTTGCCCAGGGCCCATGGCACCAGGAGCCCCTTCAGCAAGCTTGGTGCTTCACAATAGGGCCCAACTGGGAGGAGTCAGGGGGGGATAAAGCATCCTGGATGCCGGTGCTCCCTCCAGCCCTGGCAGCAGGCAGAGCCCACAGAGGAGGGCAGTGCTGGGGGCACCGGGGAGAAGCAGGTCCTGGGGCACCCTGCACGCCTGGGGCTCCCTCGCTGCCCTGGGGACAGGCTGGAGCCCAGAGGTGGGAGCAGTCCCGGGGCAGCAGCCTGACACCCGGGGTGTCGCTGTCCTTCGGGAAAGCCTGGCGGCAGGGGAGTCCTGCAGGAGCGGGGCTTAGAGCAGCCTGGGGGCTGGAGCTGTCTCCCCAGGGGCACTGCCTCCCTTTCCCTCTCCCCCCTGCCTGCCCTGCAGCTTTCCCCAGCTTTCCAGGGGGGTTTCCTTCACAGCACCCCTGGCCCACACATCACCTTCCCGGGGGCCCTGCACAGCACCCTCTGGCCAGTGTGGGGCAGGGGCAGTGTGCGGTTGTACACAAGTGGTTCAGCTCTCCCCTCTCAGTGGGGAGGGCCGCTGGGTGAAGCTGCTGGCCTGGCTCGCATAAGCCAAGCAAGACCTTCTCCAGCAATGCGGTATCAATGCACCATTCTTTCCAGTTGTGACCCGCACGGGATCGGCCATCACTGCTCCCTTCAAGGATGCAACTGCCCCAAACAGCAGAGGGAATAGCTGGTGCCTCTGTCAGCAGGGACATCCTCCTAATGAAGATGGGCGTATTTTGGATCAACAAGTTCAGACACCCCTGCTGTGCCTCCTGTAGATGCACACAACTGGATGGAGAGAGAGACAAAAGGACAGGCATTTATGGATTTCTGCATCCCAGGAAGACCAGCATTTTTCCTGGTGGTGTGAGCTAGCACTGGGAGACCATTAAGGTCTCAGTCAGGAGATGCAGCATGTATTCACTTGCCTCTTTGTGTAGCTGATGGTCAGAAGTAACCTCATGGAATGACCATCAAACCCACCAGCTGCACTGAGCCACAGCAGCATTGAAGGCATTGGACTCCGGGCCCCTACTGAGTTCATGGGACATCAACATTATGACAGCACATCCATGGATACTTTGTAAGGCCAACACGTTCTTCTGCAAACTCATCTTCCGAGTGTTCTGTGCCACAGTAATTCAAGCTACCACGATGTGCTTCCCAATTGCCCTTCCAAAACCATCCAGCAGTCCATGTCACAGGTCTGAAAGTTAAAGAGGGCTCTATTTGAGTCCTCTGTTTGTGAGGGGGTGAAGCTAATTTATTTTTATGAGACACAAGCTGGGAATCAAAGGCTGGTGGTCAAAATCTGGTTTAGGCTTTGAAGTCAGTGGGAGGTTTGACTGAATTTCAGTGAATCCAAGGTGTCGCTGGTTTTGTTCCTGTGATGACACAGGCTCCTGTCAGGGCTTCAAAGAAATTAAAATACATTGACAAGTGGTTCACGAGAACTGTGAATGGCTCAGATTTTTCCATGACATTCTCTGTCATTTTTAAGGCTTATGGGTACGGTTCTATCTTTACGGGACAGTAAGTATCAATAAGAGATCCATTGTGGATCAGCTGTGAAAAGATTTCAGGGAACTGACTTGAATATTTGCTTTGGAAATTGCCCAAAGAGCACGCAGTCACCTGGAAGGTTTTTATTTTGACTGCTTCTGCTTTGTGTGTTATTTATTAGATAGCGAAGTGACTGAGTGTTGATTTATTTATCATCTTTAAAGATGCTGTGATGTTCTTTGTGTTTTGAAGTTATGTTGAAAAGAAGTGCTGAACTGTGCGCACTGTCATAATTGAGGAATATTGACTTAGGAGAGGTCAGGGCTGCCTTTGAGGTCAATGCAAATGAGGGGCAAACGCATTTGATGGGCACTTAACCTTAAAGGTGCTGTTCAGGAAGATCCCATCTGCTGGTTTAAGGACATGTCAAAGGACGCACATCAGTGGGGCAGACAGAGAGTGAAGGTCCTGTTTCACCCACATTTAGGTTTTGCTTCCCATCCCCCCATATCCTCCAGTTCCCAGTGTCCCTTAGTGCCTGTGGAGGGTGGGGGGAAGGACAGGACTCAGCAGGGGGTCTCTGTCCTGCTGTCCTGCTTTGGGCTGGGATGGAATTAACAAGAGATATGACCCCAGCGTGTTAGAGGGAACTTTTAATTGTTATATCTGTGTAACGGCTGCTTGTCACGATATTGACCTATCTGTACTCGACCTTCGTTTATCTGCTCTGTGCCATGCTCCCTTTTGTGTTGCGGATGTTAAAGGCTGGTTTGGGCTTTTGTCCTTTGCTGTGCTCTGTAGCGCTTGGTGGTGTTTTCTCTGGGAGATTTACTGTAAAAGGACTCTCCTGAAGCTTAATGTGGTATTTGAGCTCTGCACTGATGCCATTTCTCTACTTTGGGAACCATCTCATGGAGACAATTAACAATTACATGTGCACCTTTTGTCCTCCAAGAGGTTTTTGGGGGAGGAAACCCAGAATGGCACCCTCACCATCTTCTGCGTGGCAGATGTTTTCTCCCTCATTACAATAGGTGTCTTCAATATCTTGAACACCCTTGGGTAGCCAAAATGCTGCTGGTGGTACTTCTCAAGAATACTCTCTCCCCTTTTTCTAAGGTTAACCAAGTACTTAGGGATATCCCGCAGGCCTCGAGGCAGTGTGGTTATGGGTGGCAAGAATAGTCGTCACCTTTGATGGTCTGGGACTTCAACCCAGAACAAAGGGTGCCCTGGCCCTGGCTGTGCCCAAGAGCCACAGCTTGTCGCGCCGTGCTGGGGCCTGGCCTGCGCCTACTGAGCTCTATTCAGCACTGCTCAGCACCTCAAGGGGAATAGAAGGGTTCTGGATCTCAAGACGTGCAAACAGACACTGAGGCTGAACCAGACCCAGCCCTCAGCCAGATCAGTCTCCCCTCTAGCCGAGGAGGAACAACGGAAGCCGAGGCCAACTTGCGAGGTGTGTAAATGGATTTCAGCCATCATCCAGGAGAGCAAATTGTCAGCTGGTTGCTCCGATGCTGGGACACTGGGGCCACTAGTCAGAATGAGAGGGTAAGGATGCCCGGCAGCTTGGGGTGTCCTTGCCAGGGATAAGGCCGTTGTGCACATGCCAGCACCTTGTCTATAGTGAGCTGGACAGACGCGGAGGCACCAGCTGTGGAGGGACTGCCCAGCCAGCTGCAGGAATCGAAAGAGACTCTCGCTTGCTCCCTACAGGCCTGCGTCTCAGCCGTGGAGAAACTGTCCCAACAATTGCCCCAGCACTTAAAAATGGATGTCTTCCTCTCTCATACTGACCAACATCTCAACTATTAAGAGTCAGCCTTTTTCTGCTCAAGGGAGAGGGTACTGGTGGCACACACCCTGTGCCACCCTGTGGTTCTATCTGCGTGACCAGGGGAAGGACATGAGGAAGTGGGATGGTGTACCTATCCAGAGACTATAAGTTTTGGTACAAGAAGTGCAAAAAAACGCAAAAAAGACAAAAGGCAATCCATTTCCTATTTATTGATTTATTTATTTTTATTCACAATAGCCACGTGCATGACAGTCCACAGGAAACAATATCGCACCATCTAAAACTCCCTGGTCCCCTCTATAAGCTGATTCAGCGACTGGAGAGCCAAGGAGTGATCAGCAAGACTTCCTCACGCTTTAATAGTCCCAAATGGCCACTGCAAAGATCGAACCAAGAGTGGAGGCTAACTGTGGACTTTTGTGGCCTGAACAAAGTCACACCACCACTGAGTGCTGCCACACCAGACAGGATAGAATTCCAGTAGGAACTGGAGTCAAAGGCACCCAAGGGGTATGCTACAATTGATACCACTGAGTTTCTTTCTTGGTCTCTTTGGCAGCAGAGTGCAGGCCAGAGTTTGCTTTCACCTGGAGGAGTACCCCGTACGCCTGGAATCGACTGCCCCAGTGGTGGAAACACAGCCCCACCATATGCCATGGACTGATCCAGACTGCACTACTGCGCTCCCCAGAGGAGCAGGGGCTGGAGCCCCTTCTCAGGACAGACTGCTTGCCAAGAAGCCACAGCCATGCGGGAAGCTCAGGAGGCTTTTTCTGGCACTCCACTCAGCATTTGTTTTGACATATGTGGTGCTTTTCTGTGACTATTCTTTCTGCACGGAATATACTAAAAAGACAAACATTTCATAAAAGATGGTCATAAAGTCCCTGTTAAAGGACAGGAAAGATCCCCGTGAGCTGTGGAGGAAGCCAGGGAGATAGTAATAAGCACCAGGAAGATCCAGAAAGCTCAAGATCCTGTCTGAAGAGTGAGTGGCTCTGAGCAGCAGTGATTGGCCTTGTGTAGGACTTGACTGGCTGCCAGGTGCCCACCGAGCTGTTCTGTCACTGCCCCTCCTCAGCAGGACAGGGAGAAAATAAAATGAAAAGCTCATGGGTTGAGATAAGGACAGGGAGATCGCTCACCAGTTTCCATCACAGGCAAAACAGACTTGTAATTTATTGCCAATCAAACAGAGGAGGATAATGAGACAGAAGAACAACATCTAAAAACACATTCCCTCCACCCCTCCCTTCTTCCCAGCATCAGCCTTGCTCTTGACTGCTCTACGTCCTCTCCCAGAGTGATGCAGGAGAGTAGGAAATAGGGATTGTGTTCCTTTTGTATCACTTTGTTTGTGCCACTCGTTCCTCCTCATGTTCTTCCTCTGCTTCCTTCCAGAAGCCTCCTGCAGTGTGGGCTCTCCACAGCATTGCAGCTTCCTTCAGGGCACACCCACCTGCTCTGCTATGCCATCCTCCACGGGCTGCAGGTGGATACGTGCCCCACTCTGGATACACAGCCTCCATGGGCTGCAGTGGTCAGCCTGCCTCACCATGGTCTTCCCCACGGTCTGCAGAGGAATCTCTGCTCTGGCACCTGGAGCACCTCCTCCTCCTCCTTCTTCACTGACCTTGGTGACTGCAGAGTTCTTTCTCTCACATATTCTCACTCCCCTCTCAGCTGCTGCTGAGCAGCCATTTTTTACTCCTTCTTAAATGTGTTATCACAGAGACACTACCACTGTCACTGATTGGCTCAGCTTCGGCCAGTGGTAGGTCTGTCTCATAGCCGCCTGGAACTGGCTCTGCCCAACGTGGGGGCAGCTTCTGGCATCTGCTTACAGAAGCCGCCCTGGAGTGCCCCCCTACCTAAACTCTGCCATGTAAAGCCAATGCAGTGTGTCTGGGAAGGTGGGTCAGGGGATGTCAGTGAGTTACAAGGTGATGGCTGATGGCTTTAGCAAATCCTCACAAGCAGGCTTAAAGATCATCAACCAGGCTTGGGCATCCCGCTTGGTGAAACACATCAAGGTCTTTCAGAGCCACTTCTACATTTAATTTTCCACCTGTAACCAGTGCCTCTGACTGCCTGTTTCACCAGCCCCCAGGGACCATCTCCTTGTCAGGTCAGGCCCTCCATGGCCTTTTCAGTGATGGCCCTCAGTGGGACCTGCTGACATGCTCAGAAACTTGAAGGTTTGCTGCTGACTCTTTACTTCCATAGAAACTTGTTCCACCTTTCAATAACTGCAGTTCAAACATTTGACACCAGAAGGCTCATAAACACCCAAAAAGCCCTAACAAGCCAAGTCTTGGGGCAGAGTTTTCCTCAAGTCCTCAGTTCTCATGTGGTTGATTAGTGAGATTTCAAGAACCCACTCAAAGTGAAAAGAGTTGAATAATAAATAACAATAACAAAGAATTTGTTCTTTTTCTAGTTCTTTTTTTTTTCTGCTTACAGATTACGTGAGGTCAGCAATCCATTGGGGATGCTGTTCCTGATCGCCTCCAAATGGACAGCCTTAGACCAATGGAAAAAATGTTTTTCTGTCAAGCACAGATCCCAAGGCCCACCACAACGCTCCCTGCTCGGACTCTCTCAGTCTTCCCTTTTTTTGCCTACTATGAGTCACACGGTGAATTCACAAACTCCCTCAATTCACAGAAGGAAGCAAAGAGACACAGTTAATGAAGTGCTCTACTTTGAATAGCCAAACCTGCACTCATCCCAATGCATCAGGGATAAAGGATCCATTTCAAGTAGACTCTGCAGCACCTACACCAACTCCTGTTTAATTCCCTGCAGGGTAGGGGACAGGTGGCTCCTTTGCAGGGGGAGGCAGGGATGAGAGTGATCTCCTCTAATGTTGGAGAGCTGGGGTGCCATTGCCCAGGCTTCCTTTCCTACCCAAGGAAGAGAAACCAGTTGTCTCAACTGTCATGCTTTGACACAGCCTGTCTGGTGACCAGCTCCTGCTCCAGAAGTGTTCCTGTAGATCATGGGTCACCGGGGGGTCCCAGTCCTATGTGGGGGCTTTAGTGCTGCAGCTCTTGCACTTCTGGCTCTTCCTGGGCATCTACCTGGCTGCCCTCCTGGGCAACGGCCTCATCATCACTGCCATCGCCTGAGACCACCACCTCCATACCCCCATGTACTTCTTCCTCCTCAACCTCTCCCTCCTTGACCTGGGCTGCATCTTTACCACTGTCCTAAAATCCGTGGCCAATTCCCTCTGGAACACCAGGCCCATCACCTATTTGGGATGTGCTGCTCAAATTTTTTAGATTCTCTTTTTAGTTGTAGCAGAGTATTTTCTTCTCGCTGTCATGGCCTGTGACCGCTACGTGGCCATCTGCAAACCCCCACACTATGGGACTCTCCTGGGCAGCAGCTGATCATACCTGTTTATGACAGGTTGGACTACAGACCTCCCGAGCTTTCTTCCAACCTCTATCCAACCTCAAGCAGGGACGCCTCTCAAGGTTAGAGATTCCTTACCTGAGACTAAGAGATCCTTCCTTGCCCAAGGTGGAGATATGCCTTACCCACAACGGATCCTGAGTAAGTGACAGCATGCTGAATTAATACTCTGACACACTGCGAATCCATATAGCTACCCACATACCATTAATGTTGTAAGAATAATTCCATTAGACATGAACCGTTGACCAAGTCTGAGACTATGATGGGATCCAGCCAGACCTAGGCTTCAAAAAGGAGTTTAGAAGGCAAGGAGGTCCACACTGAACCTCATTACTCAACAGAGGGGTGATAGAATCATAGAATTGTCAAGGTTGGAAGTGACCTTCAAGATCATCAAGTCCAACCATCAAACTAACACTGACAAAAACACCATTAAACCATGTCCCTAAGCGCAACACCTATCCATCTTTTAAATACCTGCAGGGATGGCGATTCCACCACTTCCCTGGGCAGCCTGTTCAAATGAATGACAACCCTTTCTATGAAGACATTTTTCATAATCTCCAATCTAAACCTTCCCTGACGCAACTTGAGGCCACTTCCTCTTGTCCTATCGCTTGTTACTAGCGAGAAGAGACGGACCCCCACCTTGCTACAACCTCCTTCCAGGCAGTTGTAGAGAGCGATAAAGCCTCCTCCAAGCTCCTTTTCTCCAGGCTAAACAAGCCCAGTTCCCTCAGCCGCTCCTCATAAGACCTGTTCTCCAGACCCCTCACCAGCTTCACTGCCCTTCTCTGGATATGCTCCAGCACCTCAATGTCTTTCCTGTAACGAGTGGCCCAAAACTGAACACAGTACTCGAGGTGGGGCCTCACCAGTGCCGAATACAGGGGAACAATCACTGCCCTGCTCACCAAAATACTCCTGATAGAGGCCAGAACGCTATTGGCCACCTGGGCCCACTGCTGGCTGATATTCAGCTAGCTGTTGTCCAACATCCCCAGGTCCTTTCCTGCCAGGCAGCTTTCTAGCCACTCTGCCCGAAGCCTGTAGCGCTGCATGGGGTTGGTGTGACCCAAGTGCAAGACCAAGCATGTGGCAATCTCATACCTTTGGCCTCAGCCCATGGACCCAGCCTGTCCAGATCCCTCTGTAGACCCTTCCTGCCCTCAAGAAGATCAACACTCCTGCTGAACTTGGTTTTGTCCACAAATTTACTGCGGGTGTACTCAATCCCCTCGTCCTGGTTGTTTATAAAGATATTAAAGAGGACTGGCCTCAGTGCTGAGCTCCTGGGGACACAACTTGTGACCGACCGCCACCTGGATTCTGAGGGAGTTTTCCTGGAGATCTCACAGTCAGCAGCACTAAAAGGCAGCAGAGCTTCCTAGAACAGCATCTTCCAGGCTTGGTGTGGTTGCTTAACCTTGGCTGGCTGCCAGGTGCCCACCAAGCCACTCCATCACTCTTCCTCAGCAGGACAGGGGGAAAAATAAGATGAAAAACTTCTGACTCTAGATAAAAGCAGTTTAATAAAGAAAAAGAAGGCTCCATGTGGAAGCAAAGGAACCAACCAAACAAAAGATTTATTCTCTACTTCCCATCAGCAGGTGATGTCCAACCACTTCCTGGCAAGTAGGACTTTGGTTGCTTTAGAAACCCCTCCTCCTCGTTTCTCTTTGCTTTTATTGCTAGGTGTGATGTTATATGGTATGGAATGTCTCTGTGGTCAGTTTGGGTCAGCTGTCCTGGTTATGTCCCCTCCCAACCTCTTGCCCACCCCCAGCCTACGGGCCTGTGTTTGCAGTGGGGGTTTGGAGAGACAGCCTTGCTGCTGTGTAAGCACTGCTCAGCAGTGGCCAAAACATCGGTGTGTTATCACACAGTTCCAGCAACAAATACAACAGTAGGACGGCACTCTGAGAGCTGATATGGGCAAAGGTAACTCCATCCCAGCCAGACCTCCCTCTTCCTAATCACTGGGTTGTCTTCCTGCCTTAGCTGCCCTGCAGGCCGCCATGCCCAGGCCTGTCCTGCTCGCCTTGCTCAGGTACGGTGGGGCTGGGCCCTGGCTGGGGAGGCACCACCTGCGTTGCCAGCCATGGTCTCACCATTGGCTCCCAGCTCGCCTTCCTTTGGAGGGCAGCCCAGCTCTTGCTGCTCCCTGTCAGGGGAAGAATGTCTTCTGACCAAGTGTCAACATTCTTAATAGAAAACCTGCACCTGATCTCATCATCTGGCCTCACTTCTCATTCTCCAGGAAGAAAATACCCACAGAGGTATTTAGGAAGTATAACTCATCCCACTTAATGTGGACAACTGAAATCACTCTAAAAGCATCGGTTTCCTTTTATGGACGATGTCCTTTCCTCCAGGTGAACACATGCTCCCCTGGGCCAATGGAAAAAAAAAAGAATTTGAATGAGGGTAACTCATCAGAGGTGCTCTGCACAGATGAACCCAAAAGCAATGGATTGCCCTCAGGAAGTCTCCCTGCATTGATCACAGCAGAAGAGTAGAACAGTTCAGACTTTGCAGCCGTCTCCACGGTGTATAAAGTTACCTGAAACTAACCGTATCCCCTCCGTTCTCGAGCTATGTGCAGGTATCACTTCTGTTTCTCCTCCCCCTCACAACTGCCTTCCTGGCTCTGCAAACAGGGCTCAACGTGCACTCACCCAGAATAAATCATCAGGAGCTTGCCTTCATACAATGACTGGATAAAACAAAGACATGTATAAGAACGTTCCCCTTTTCCTCTGTGTGCCACTGGGAGTTGGATCTCATTAGGGTTTCCTGTGCTGGCCCAAGAGTCACACTGCTCTCTGCTCACACAGCGTTCTTGAAGAACAATATACAGCTCCAGAAGCGGCTGATAGATGTCGCCTCTGCAATCTGCTTGCAGCACAGTGTAGGCCTCGGCAGGTAACTTACTGTTCTCTCATGTCTCAGCTCCGGACACGGAGAAAAGGCCTGAAATTGCTGCGTTTCCAAAGATTCAAAGTCCAAAGTTCCTGGTGGTTGGATACTAAGTTTCTCATACCCCCAGCACACACCACAATAGGAATACAGAGATATTAATGTGGATTTTCTCTGCCTCATTTCAGCTGTCAGATCATCAAGTCTAAATTAAGGTCAAACCTTAGTTCTGAACTTAACCTATGTTAAGATCTAAGATCACATTTAGCTTCTAAATTGGACATCTGGTCTGAGGCCCTTGTCTGTGTTCAGTGAAGAGACATCTCTCAAGTGGTGAGCATGTAGTCACCCACCTCAGGACACGATGAATCACAAATGGGAAACATTTCTCTTCCCGTAAGGAGTAGAAGGCACCAAGAGGATCGGCTCAGAGAAGGTGATTTGGGAGGGATTCATCTCAGATAGTTGTTAATGTCTCCTACAGAAGCCATTTGCAATGAGTCAGTCTCATAAATCAATAGAAAGATGGACTTTCAAGGTAAAATGTTTATCAAGTGCTTTTAGATCATTGGAAAGACATCTCTGGTGCAGGTTGGATGTGGCTTTGAGCAACCTGCTCTGGTGGAAGGTGTCCCTGTCCATGGCAGGGGGTTGGAACAAGATGAAATTTAAGTTCCTTTCCATCCCAAACCATTCTCTGATTTATGATGCCAGAAGGTCTTCTTATGACGGTATGTTGCAGTAGAGAAGCTGTTGTAATATTCATTTCAAGAAAGTTTACACTGCTAAGAAAGAAACACATGCATCAGAATTGTGTGATTCTACAGGGGGTCTACAGGAGAGATGGGGAAGGACTTTTTTCAAGGGCATGTAGTGATAGGACGAGAGGGAATGGCTTCAAACTGGAAGAAGGAAGATTTAGATGAGATATTAAGAAGAAATTTTTCACTTTTGCATGGGAAGGCACTGGAACAGCTTGTCCAGAGAAGCTGTGGAAACTCCATCACTGGAGATGTTTAAGGCCAGGCTGGATGGGGCTTTGGACTACCTGGTCTAGTGGGAGGTGGCCCTGTCTATGGCAGGGGGGTTGGAACTCGATGATATTTAAGGTCCCTTCCAACCTAAACCATTCTATGATTCTATGAATCATGTGTTTGCCCTCCCCACACCTTTCTCCCTTCCACATACACTTACAACATCTCTTCTTAGACAGAAAAGAAGATTTCCTGTTTCCTGAAGATTATCACACTTCTCTTCAAGCTCACCTTGGGACCATCTTTCATCTGCTGGTTCCTCAGGCTGGAAATAAAGGGTCTCATCAAAGAAGTTATGACTGTTTTGAGAAGGGACACTGCCCTGTTATAGAAAATGTGGTGATCTGAAGGCTGGACAGGCAGGAAGATGCAGCTACTGTAGCCCAAGATGACAAGGATGAAGGGAGAGAAACATGCAGAGAATGCCTTTTGCCATGAGGAAGCTGACTACAACCTAAGTATGGTACTAATGATGTACAGGCAGGACCTTGCTGTCATGCCCAGGGAGCCAATGAGAATGATGCATGAGGCTCTGAAGGTGATCAGCTCAATAATGTGTGTTTCTGCACAGGACAACTTCATCAAAAGCACACTGTCCTAGAGGAAGTGCTCAATACCCTGCAGAAGGGCAGCCTGGCAACCGGGACAGTGGAGACACGGATGGCCAGGAAGCCTGCAGTCCACAAGCCCACCTTTAGGGCTGAAGGTAAAGCTGACTGTTCGAGAGCACAGGCTGCTGAAGAGGGTGGCATATGGCATCATAACGGTCGTAGGACATGACAACCAGAAGCACAAACTCAGTGCAGCCCAGAAGGCAGAGGAAGTAGCATTGAGGTAAGCAGCCTGCGTAGGAGATGGCTTTGCTCCCTATCAGCCAGTTTCCGATGGCTTTGGCTGGGATGGATGTCGTGATGAAGTTCTCCACACAGGAGAGGTTATAGAGGAAAGAATACATGGGCCTGTGGAGGTCTCCTTCAGCAAGAATGAGGGAAATGATCAGCAGCTTTCCCACTACCATGACCAGGTATGAAGGCAGGAGAGAGAATGCCATTGGACGCTCCTGATGGCAGATGGATGGGAAGCCCAAGAGGGGGAACTCCGTGAGAGTCGTGTGGTTCAACATTTTTTAACAATTTTTTAAAGAACCACACAACTTTGTAAAACTTTTCAAAAATTGTTAACAAGCCCCCAGGGAGGCTTTGGCAGTAATGGCTCTCAGAGGGACCCATTAACACTCCATGAAACTTTGGAGTTAACATCTGACTTCTACTTCTTGAGAGGTTTCTTCAGCTTCCTCTGTGTCTGAGGTTCATGGACTCAGCACCAAAATCACCAGAAAGGTAATTAAAATGCCTTGGGCTGCTCCTCTGCTGCTAAACCGATCCAGGCTCCTGGGAGGGAGGAGGCCCATTGCAAGTGGGCATGCTGCAGAGAGACAGCTCTGCCCAGGAGGAGCTCCTCTGCAAAGCACAGCAGGGCAGGGTCCGAGGGCAGACGAGCGAGGCAGAGAGGGGTTAAAGGCAGTTGGGAGCAGGAGGACACTGAGAGCTCACAGAGAGAGAAATCTCCACAGCCCCTGACACGGTAAGTCTCTGGCTGCGAGGCAATGCAGCCGCAGCTCCTGCAGGGATCTCCTAAAGCTGCCATAGCCCAAAACCTACGGGATCTCGCTGCAGTGTAGAGGAGGAGGATGTGCTCCAGAGCAGGGATCCTCTGCTGCACCATCAGAGGGAATGGGCACGATGGCTGCCTTCTCCCGGGGACAGCGTCAGGGCTGTGAAGGTGTGTGTGCAGGCACAGGTGCCCAGGGCTGTCCTTCTCAGCAGGGTCCCTGCACCCCAGGGGACCGTGTGCCAGGGCAGGGACTCTGCCGCCTGCCAGGGTCAGCACTCAGCCTGTCCAGGGAGCGCCCCACAGCCTGTGGCAGAAGCTGTGGGTGGAAGGGTTGACCCCCAGCAGGGCAGGGCAGGGCAGGGTCCTTCTGCTGTGGAGAGGCTGCTGCATGGCTCAGGTTGGCTCACAGCTCCACATCACCCCAAGACGTTTCACAGGGGACTTCTCCAGAAGCCCATCACGACAAGGGCTACCTGGGAGTAAAGGTGCTTTCCAGGGTCTTTGCTTTCAGTTTCCTGCTGAGGTGGGGGTGGGGGTGGGGAATGGTGCTGAGGCTGTCAGATTTGCACAAGAGTAGGAGACTTCTACAGCATGGAAGTGATTGAGCTATAGCTCTTCAAAGAACCTGATAAAGTCCGTTCACCCACCTCAGCCTCAGAAAGCACAAACATTGCCTTTGTGATCTCTTCAGAATATACCTGATCCCGAGCTGGGACTCGCCAACACAGAGGTGCCCCTGGACAGTGCCACAGTGGGTGGGTTGGGGTCTGTGAGCACTGACAGGGAGGAGATTTGGGGACAGCTCCCAGCAGGGGCAGCTCCAGGGAGATGCCTTCCCCAGAGACACCCCTTGGTCTCTTCTCCTACCGCATAGAGCTTCTGCCATCAAGGTTGTGGGAGCTCATGCTGACTCACCTGCTTAGCAGCTTGACCCCTGAGGTGATGAAACTTCCAAGTGCCATCCCTGCATCACTGTCCTCCCTTAGAAGTAGCATCAGGGCATTTTTCTGTCTTCCCAACTTGTCTGTGCTTCCCTTGTTCTACCCCTCAGACTTTCCGGGGACAAGGGCGTTCAGGGGAAGCTGACACCATGCTGCAGGTCCTGCCATGCAGCTGTGTCCTTGGGAGCAAAGCCTTTCAGCCCACCCTAACCTGTTGGCCTCTGGGCAATGCAGTGTGTAGGGATGAGTGGTGACCTGGCTCTGCTCTTGTCACTGCAGTTTTAGGACACCCAGGAGTTTCCTTGAGGTTTTCCTGCAGGAATATGCTGAGCAGCTCCTCTTTGTTACAAGTGCATTACAGTTGAGGTAACGAGTAAATGTCAGAAGCTGTCACCCCCTTTCCCAAATCCCCACTGCTGTGGAGCAGGGATAACTCCTCGGGAGCCCACAAGCAGAGCACTGTTCCTCACGGCACGCTTGGCCAGCATAAACCACAGCTGAACCAAGAGAGACACAAAAACTTCTGGGAATAAAAAGAGAAAGGCAATGTGTGTTTTGGGGGGTTGTGGCTTTGAAGGGCAGCAACGGAAAGAGATTTGCTCAGAGCTGTCCTGAGTTGTGAGTGTGCTTTCCTTTGGCAGTAACTCATGAGCAAAGGGATGAGATGTCCAACAGCAGCTCCATCACCCAGTTCCTCCTCCTGGCATTCACAGACACACGGGAGCTGCAGCTCCTGCACTTCTGGCTCTTCCTGGGCATCTACCTGGCTGCCCTCCTGGGCAACGGCCTCATCATCACGGCCATCGCCTGCGACCACCGCCTCCACACCCCCATGTACTTCTTCCTCCTAAACCTCTCCCTCCTCGACCTGGGCTGCATCTCCACAGCTCTCCCCAAAGCCATGGCCAATTCCCTCTGGGACAAGAGGGACATCTCCTACTTGGGATGTGCTGCACAGGTATTTCTGTTTCTGTTTTTGATCTCATCAGAATATTATCTTCTCACTGTCATGGCCTGTGACCGCTACGTGGCCATCTGCAAACCCCTGCACTATGGGACCCTCCTGGGCAGCAGAGCTTGTGTCCACATGGCCGCAGCTGCCTGGGGCTGTGGGTTTCTCTGTGCTCTGCTGCACACTGCACATACATTTTCAGTACCTCTCTGCCAAAGCAATTCTGTGGACCAGTTCTTCTGTGAAGTCCCCCAGATCCTCAAGCTCTCCTGCACAGACTCAGACTACCTCAGAGGAGTTCAGATTCTTGTGTTTAGTGCCTTTTTTTCTTTTGTGTGTTTTGTTTTCATTGTGCTCTCCTATGTGCAGATCTTCAGGGTTGTGCTGAGGATGCCCTCTGTGCAGGGACGGCACAAAGCCTTTTCCACGTGCCTCCCTCACCTGGCCGTGGTCTCCCTCTTTATCAGCACTGCCTTATTTGCCTACCTGAAGCCCCCCTCCATCTCGTCCTCATCCTTGGATTTAGTGGTGTCATTTCTGTACTCGGTGGTGCCTCCAACAGTGAACCCCCTCATCTACAGCATGAGGAACAAAGAGATCAAGTATGCCCTGAGGAAACTATTGCAATATACTCTATTTCAGCATCAATGAGGCAATTGTCTTTCTCCTATGACTCCCAGCATATTCACAGAAAACAGCAGGATGATCTCGTTTGTAAGTTTCTTTCTTCCTTCCTTTCTGTTTTTCTTTCCTTCTTTCTTTCTTTTCTCTTTTTTGTCTTTTCTTTTTCTTTCATTCTTTCTCTCTTTTCATTTTCTTTCTTTCTTCTTTCTTTCTCTCCTTTTGTTCCTTCCTTCTCTCCTTTCTCTCTTCCCTTCATTGCTTTCTCTGGCACAGTGACCCCATGTCCACAAGAAGACAGACTCCCTCTGTAACTGAAATAAAATAAAGGTAGCAGCAGAAAATCACAGTTTTCAGCTCCTGCTTTTGAAACTTTCCTGGAGCTGTAGGAGAAGCTCCTCTGACTCTGCGATCCCAGGATGGGCTCTTAGCAAGCAGAAGGACAGGGGATGTACCCCTGGAGAGGGATTCCTGATACCTGTTGCACTGGCTTTTGACGGGATAGAGTTAAACTTTTTCATAACAGCTAGTGCAGAGCTATGTTTTGGATTTGTGGTGAAAGCAGTGTTGATAATATGGGGATGGTTTAGTTATTGCTGAGCAGGGTAACACAGCGTCAAGGCTTTATCTGCTCCTCCTAGTTCCCTGACAGCGATTAGGCTGGGAGTGCACAAGAAGTTGGGAGGGGACACAGCTGGACAGCTGACCCCAACTGACCTAAGGGATATCCCATACCATATGATGTCATGATCAGCAATAAAACCCGGGGAAAGAAGAAGGAAGTGTGGGACGTTTGGAATTATGGTGTTTGTCTTCCCAAGTAACCATTACGCTTTCCTGGAGATGGCTGAACACTGCCTTCCATCGGTTTTGACATATCTTCCAGGAGGACCTGTTCCCTGACTGTACCAAGTACAGAAGTGAGGCTGACTGGTCAGCAGTTCCCAGGGTCCTCATTTTTACCCTTTGTAAAAATGGGCCTGATGGTTCCAGTTTTCCAGTTACTGGGGACTCCATCTGACTGCCATGATGTTTGAAATATGATGCAGAATGGCTTGAAAACTGCATCAGTCAACTCCCTCGGGACCCTAGGATTTATTGAGTTGGGTCCCGTGGACTTATGTATGTTCAGGTTCCTTAGGTGACCTCAAACCTAATCTTCTGCTACAATGGGAGGGATTTAATTGTCCCAGTCCCTGCCTTGGAGTTCATGGACTTGACAGACAGGGGAGGACTGACTGCCAGGGAAAACTGAAGCAAAAAAAAACGGTTGAGTAATTCAGCCTTCTTCATGTCAGCTGTCACTAGTTTTCCTGTCCCATTTCTTAGGGCAGGTACATTGACTTGAAACTTCCTTTTCTGGCCAACATACCCATAGAAGCCCTTCCTAATATTCTTCACATCCCTTGTCAAATTCAGCTCCAGCTGTGCCTTAGCTTTCCTGATCCCACACACACACAACCGGGCAGCATCCCTATATTCTTTCCAGGATACATGTCCCTGCTTCCACTGTCTCTGTGTTTCCTTCTTACACTGTAGTTTCAGCAGGAGGTCCTTACTAAGCTGTGCCAGCCTCCAGCTTTGTATGCATATTTTCTTACACGTGGCAATCAAGAGCTCTTGCGCTCTGAAGAAAACGTCCTTAAAGAGCTGCCAGCTCTGCCCAGCACCTTTGTCTTTGAGGGCAGTTTCCTCAGGGGGCCCATCCACTAGCTCCTTAAACAACAGTAAGCTTGCTCTCCTAAAATTCAGGCTCCTGATGGTACTCTTCACCAGGCCCGTACCCCTCAGGACTGCTAATTCCACCAGGGCACGATCACTGCATCCCTAGCTGCCATCAATCTGGACCTCTCAAATTAGTTCTTCCATGTGGGTGAGCAACAGGTCCAGTGACGCTTCTCTTCTGGCCAGGCTGTCTATCACCTCAATGAAGAAATTATCCTTGACACTCTCCAGGAGTCTCCTGAACAGCTTACAGCTTGTTGTGCTCCTTGTTCAGCAGATGTCAGGAGGACTGAAGGCCCCCAGCAGGATCAGATCCTGCGAGCACGATGCTTCCTGTAGTTGAAGTAAGAATGCGTTGTCACCAGGCTCCCCTGGGGCAGGTGCTCTGTAGGAAACACCAGACACAAGGTTTCCTTTGTTTGCTTGGCCACTGGTTTTCACCCAGAAGCTCTCAACCTGTTCATTGCTGGTTTTCCAAGACAGCTCTGTGCAGTCAATTCAGTCTTTTACATGGAGGGCAACCCCCCGCCCCTCCTTCCTTGCCTGTCCCTCATGAACAGTTTATAGTCATCGATTGCAGTGCCCCAGTCATGCGAGTCGTCCCACCCCATTTCAGTGACAGCAATCAGATCAGAGCTCTCTTGCTACACAGGGCTTCCAGCTCCTCTGCTTTGTTACCCAGCACACCCGCATTGGCACAGAGGCATTTCAGCTGTGCTATGGATCATGTCACCTTTTTAGAGGAAGATGCCCTAATTCCTTTGAGGCATTTCACAGGGGTTTCCCTGGTGGTTCCTAATACATCAGCAGCCCCTGGTTCTTCTCTGCAGCAAGAAACTCCACCCCCTTCCCCCCCTAAACCTGGTAAGTCCTTGTGAGTCTTGTGAGCTTGTTGGTGAAGGCCCATTCAGTCAGGTGAATCTCATCAGCTCCCAAAAGATCCACCTACTCAAAGCTCACTCCATGATCACAGAAGCCCAAACCTTGAGTGTGACACCAGCAGCCACAAAGCCAGGCATTCACCTGTTGGGTTTCTCTCCCTCTTCTGAAACCCCTTCCTCTGACTGGGAGGAGAGAGGAGAACACCACCTGTGCTCCTGATCCTTTTAGCATTCCTCTGTGGGACATGTAGTGTCTTCTGGTGGTTCTCAGTTTCCTTGTGGCAATAGCATTAGTCCCTATGTGGAAGAGGAGTGAGTGAAAACCTGTAGGGTTCACCAGGCTCAGCAGCCTCTCAATGACATCGCAAATGTGAGCTCCTGGTAGGCAGCAAACTTCTCCGGAGAAACTGTCTGGAAGGCAAATGGTTGCTTCGGTGCTTCTCCAATTACTAATACTTTACATGCCTTTCTGGTGGCACTGGTTCTAATGCGGGTGCGTGGGTGGATCAGCTTTGCACGGTCGGCTTTTCCTGAATCCTGCCCATTACTCACCTGCTCTTCATTCTCCATCCCCAGAGCATCACATCTGCTACACAGGGGCACTTCAGGGGAAGGGGGAAGGTTCCTCCTGCCCTGACCAGAGACAAGGGACCAATCTCCTTCCTCTCAGGAATTACTTGTGTCAGTCAGCCTGAGGTGGAATTCAGGCTTACTCTCCCCTTGGGCAGCATTAAGGCAGGGCTGTTGCTCAGTGTGGCACAGCGCACAGGACCACACATCCATCTCTCCCTCACGTTCCCGGATACTGCACTGCCTGTTCAGCTCCTCCGGTAACACACCTACTGGTTTGAGGAGTTCTTCCAGCTGGGCACACTTGCAGCTATGATGGCCATTGCTTACTAGGGGGACTTCCAGGTGCTGGAGCTCCATGCAACCTGAGGTCTGGACAGCTATTTCAGTCCCTGGGAGTTCTGTTTGGGTGGAGGTGACAGCATAGGAAGGCTTTAGAGCTTCTGCTTGCATTTCAGCCTCCACCTTGCACTTGACTGCACACAGGATGCAGTCTCTTTGAAGTTCTCAGGAAAAATGGCTCTTTTACATCTAAAAGGGAAAATCCTTTGAAAGATGTTGTCCTTCTAATTCTAAATTACTGGAGACCTCAAGCTTCTGGGTGGGCTTGCACAGCCACCAGCGTGCTGGGGTTACCATCAGGGCTGCAGCCTACGCCTGCCCGGGGAGCAGAGGAGGCAGCAGCCCGACAATGGGCAGAGTGCGCTGCCCTTCTTGTGCAAAGTGCTGGGCAAAGTGTCGCACTGCTCCCAGCTGACACCACTCCCTGTTTGCACGCCCTCATCGTGCTGCTCCTCAGGGACCAGTTATATGTGGCGTCCTGTGGTTTGAACTGGCCGCGGGGGCCAATGCACCGCACAACTCTCGGCTGACCCCTCTTGCCAGACCTGTTGCCTGCCGGCTGGTCCCTCCACACACACAGCCCACAGGTGCCAGGGGCCCAGAGACACCCTCAGGCACCTCCGGGCACCTCACAAGCCTTGATGTCCTCTCAGCATGCCGCAACAACTGCTGCTCCACTGCTGCCACTGCCCAACGTTTAAACTCTGGCAGGAGCCATTACTTTCAGGTTGGTGTGGCTATTTAATTCCCAAAGTGCTGCAAATGAAAGTGTCACTGACGGTGAAATAAGTTTCAGTAGCTCCAAAGTGGATGGAGATGTTTTTTTTTAATAAAACTTTCATTCTGGCTGGGAGCACAAGTGCCGTGGTTTAACCCCAGACAGCAGCGAAGCACCACACAGCCACGCGCTCACTCCTCCCAGTTGGATGGGGGAGAGAATCACAAGAGCAAAAGTCAGGAAATTCGTGAGTTGAGACAGGAACAGGTGCATAAGTGAAGCAAAAGCCGCGCACGCAGGCAAAGCAAATCAAGGAATTCCCTCACGACTTCCCACGGGCAGGCAGATGTTCAGCCATCTCCAGGAAAGCAGGGCTCCATCACGCGGAACGGTTACTCGGGAAGACAAAACGCCATAACTCCAGAAGTCCCCCTTTCCTTCTTCTTCCCCCAGTTTATATGCTGAGCACGACGTCATGCGGTGTGGAACATCCCGTTGGTCAGTGGGGGGCAGCTCTCCCGGCTGTGTCTCCTCCCAACCCTTTGTGCATTCCAGCCTACGCGCTGGCGGGGTGGTGTGAGGAGCACAAAAGGCCTCGACTGCGGAGCAACAACCACAAACCTGAGGGTGTTATCAACCACCCGGCAGGAAAACAAGTAGTCCCACCGCCTCCCAGCAGCCACAGGGCCATTGGCCCCAGAAGACTCTCTCTCTTCTGGTCATGTGCTCTGTTGTGATTGGCTGGCAGGACCGGCCGCTCCCTCCAGTTCACCCGGAAATACATCAGACCTGGAAGGCCCTTCCCCTACATGCACATGGGCCGCCATTTTGGTTTGACCACCATTTTAGGTCAGGGTGCTGCCATTCATGGCAGTGAGCGGCCATTTTGTTAAACATCATTCTGCCCTGGGATTGGCTAATGGCCATCTCGTGACACCGCAACACCCATGTGTTCTCAGGCAGCCCCTGTGATTGGCTGCCTGCCTCCTTTGGCCTAGGAAGTTCTTGGATATGAAATACATACATTTATGTTCAATATAGACATATATGGATATAGCTCTATGAAAGGAAGTGTATAATTCTATCAGTAAAATAATTATTTATATATAAATAGGTATAGTATTTTTTATAATCATCCTTCTATATATGTTTATACATATACACATTTTTCACAAATAAACATTTCTGAAGCTACAGGAATTAACATACTCATAAAAGTAGAGGTATGAAATGGATACAACCATCTTTAATATGATTTAAAATACTGCAGAATTAAAGTTTAAGTGTGAGCAGAAACAAAAGGAAAATTCCGGGTCGGGGTCCCCCACTTTACCAGGCGGCAGAACACGCACTCACAGCTCTGGGCTGGGGGGAATTCAAGAGGGTGGAGGAGTGCCAAAAAAGTGGTGGGGCACGGACAAGCTGGGACATGCCCAGGTACTGTTGCCCCCTCCCTGGAGACCTCCATGGGGCCCCCAGAACAAATCCTGTCAGGTGCAAAGAAGGGCCCATTCCTGTGAGCAGCACTGGGAGGCCCCCACAGCCCAGCCCAGCGCTGCAGGGCGGCCGTGTGGGCTGACTGGGGCAGAGTCTGGGCTTTGAGCGGTGTTGCAAGGCACAGGCCATGCTGGCTATGAGAATGGAAAACCAGGACAAAATGCCACCTGCAGAAGAACGTGCACATGGGGTCAAAGCAGAAAAGATGCAAAGGGCCTCCCCAAAAGCACCACATGCTTGAGAGAAAACAGCCAATGGGCCAGTGAACTGCAAACTGCATTTTGAGGTGTCCCGCCAAGAAGTTGGGTGGTGGTGGGGAGCTCCCTTTCCCCATGGTTCTGGAGGAGATGACAGATCCCTGTCAGACCACCGTGGGGTGCAGGGCAGTGCTACATGTTCTGCCTTGTCCTTAAGTTGATGGTCTGATGGAAATTTTCAAAAAACTCCAACTAACCGAGTGAGGGGAGAAGTCAGCAGTGGGCTGGGACTTGTCCACGTCCACCTGAGCCACACCAGCCAAACCCAGTACGCTGTGTGTATGTAGTGTCAAAGGATGGGGCAGGGGGTGCTGGTGGTTGCTGCAAATGCATTGAACACTGCAGGACCTGAGCAGGATGCAAACGGTATGGAATAAGGGGTGGAGATGGTCCTGAGTCTGGCTGGGATGGAGTTGATTTCCCTGGTAGCAGATGAGATGGTGCTGTGCTTTGTGCTGGTGGCTAAACCAGTGCTGAGAACACGCTGATGTAGCAATTGCTGATGAGTGCTGGCATAGCATCAAGGCCTTCACTGTTTCTCACTCTGCGCCCACGGTTGGGAGGCTGGGGGTGGGCAAGAGTCTTGGAGGAGACAAAGTCAAGACAGATGATCTAAATGGACCAGAGAGATGATCCTTGCCAAACTATTCCTTGTTCAGCGCTGAACCTGTAATGGGAGTTTCTTCAAAGTAGCCATTGCCTGAAGACTGACTGGGCTTTTGTCTGCTGGTGGGAGTGATTGCTTCTCCGTCACTTGTTTCTTTTTCTTTTTTTTTTTCCCTCCACTTTTTAAACTGTCTTTATCTCAGCCCTATTTTTTTTTGTTGTATTTTTCTTTTTTTCCTTTTGCCCTTCCAGTTTTCTCCCACATCTTGCTGTGGAGGAGTGAGCAAGTGACTGAGAGGGGGTTCAGCTACTGGCTTGGGTCACCCCTAAAGGACGAGCACAGAGCAAATAGGTTGATATGTGCCTCTGAGGTCACTGCTGCCTGAGTGACCAGGCCAAGAGGAGGCTTATGGTTTGTGTAGGAGCTTGTGAGGTCACTTCTTTCCTCCTATCTCATAGGTGAGCAGATAGCAAATAGGTAGATATGTGGTGGTCAGGTCTCTGGTGCCAGAGTAGCTGATAGAGCAGGAGCAAGGCCAGGGCTCTTGTACGAGCCTGTGAGGTCACTGGTGTTTGTGGTGCTGATAGGCAAGAGGGAGACACATGGCTTGTGTATGTACTTGTGATGTCACTCTCGGCTGAGTAGTTGATAAGCCAGGAGCAGATACACAGCTTGTGTAGGGTCTTGTGAGGTCACTGGAGCCTGAGTACCTCACCAGGAAGTACATGGCAGATGGGCAGATACGTACTTATGAAGTCACTCTCAGCTGACAGGCCATGAGCTGACCCATGGCTTGTGTAGGTTTTGTGAGATCGTCCTTGCCTCAGTACCTGACAGGCCAGGAGCAGACCCATGGTATGTGTCTGTGCTTATGAGGTCACTCATGCCTGAGTAGCTAGTAGGCCCGGAACAGGCCTATGGATTGTGTAGGTGCTTGTGAGGTCACTGGTGCCTGAGCATGCCAGGAGAAACGTGTTGAGTTGGATATTTTGAGGTACAGGTGCCTGAGAATCTGGTAGGCCAGGAGTAAGCACCTGTCTTGTGTAGGTGTTTGCAAGGTCATTTGTGACCAATTAGCTGATACACCAGGAAGAGGCGCAGGGGTTATTTAGGTGCTGGGGAGGTCACTGCTGTCCTAGCGTCTGATAGGCCAGGAGAAGACCCATTTGTTGTGTCGATTGTTGTGGTGTCACTGGTGCCTGAGTTTCTGATAGGTTAAGAGCCAAGCAATAGCTTGTGTACGTGTTTGTGAGGTCACTGTTGTCCAAAACCTGATAGGCCAGGAGCAGGCCCATGCAGATTTAGATGCTCTGACATCACCAGGAGCAGGCCCATGTCAGGCTTAGATGCTCTGACATCATCAGAGGCTGAGTGGTAGATAGGCCAGGAGTATGTACGTGGCTTCGGAATGATCTTGTGATTTCACTGGTGCCAGAGTAGCTTTTATGCAAGGAGTAGGCATGTGGTTGTGTGGGTGCTTCTGATGTCATTAAAAGAATATTTAGATCCCACCCAAATAGGGATTTTTGGAAGAACCATCCTCAGCAGAAGCCCATAGTGAGGTCACCATCAGTATAAGTCCTGAGCACACAGCAGCAGAAGGAGGAGAGTGTGAGGTCACTGTCCGTATAACCCATGAGCCCACATCTTTGGCAGGAGGAGGGATGTGAGGTCACGTCACCGATGGAACCCCGTGGCCGTGGGGTCGGTGCAGAGCGGCCACGTGCATCACTGGGGCCTCATGGGGGACGGGAGCTGCCCGGCGGCGTGCCTGCGAGGCCGAAGGAGCAGCCCCTCCATCCCTGGCTGGAGCAGTCAGGGTGGGGGTGTCTCGGGGGCACGGCAGGGATGTGCCTGGGCACGGCGCCAGGAGGAAACCACAGACTTCCTGCCCGGGCGCTGCGGGGGGAGCACGGGGAGCGCTGCGAGGCCACGTGGGCTGTGGGTTGTGCACCTGCAGGCTCCAGCTCCCGATCCGCCCGCGGGGAATAACGGCCCCTCGGTGACACGCTGAGAGTCAGGGACACGTCTGAGCCTCTGGGCTGCATGTCTGCTGCCAGGGCAGGGACGTGTCCCAGCTCCAGCTGCTGCGAGGGACCGACCATGGGCTCTGTGGGGAGGCCTGGACATGCCAGCACTGCTGGGATGGAGCTCTTGCCGTGGCCAAGGCCTTTTCCCGGCTGCTGCTCCCAGCACAGAGGGGTCTGTAGCAGGGGCAGGGGTGGTTTCCTCCCCATCCTGACACAGACCCCTGTACAGTCCCAGCTCCGTGGCTCCCACAGCTCGGGGAGGGCTGGACACTTGCCTCTTGGGTTCATGGATGAGGCCAGTGGAAGAGATGCTCAGTGCTCCCGGTCCCCACAGCGAGGTGCAAGGAGTGACCGACTCATATTCCCTCCACACCCAGCTTGTCCCATGACAATCCGCCACCACAGCGACCGTGATACGCGCAGTGGGACATGTATGTCCTTCATATATGGTCATGAACGGCGCTGGAGAAGTTCATTGGAGGGCTGGGCTGTGTCGGAGGGGAGATAGCTCCCGATAATGTCTAAAAAGGTGCTGCTGCTTCGATTGGCTCCTCCTGCAGCTGGGTCGGCATCTGCAGAGATATATTACCCTCCCATCATCATTGTCCCCATGAGTCCCCAGGAGCCGTGACAGGGAATAGGGTGCAGCAAAGCCGTGCCAGCAGAGCAGGAGTCTAAGGATGGGAATAGAGGGATCCATCTCCCGTCTGGTGCTGGGGCTGCTCCTCTGGCTGCAGCTCTGCAGAGGTAAGTGCTGGCTCCCTTTTAGTGAGCACCAGTGGGGTCATCGGGATATCTCTGGGAATGCGATTTCCTTGTAGGCGCCACTGAGGTGAGGGTCAGAGGGCACTCAGGTCTATGGACCTCGTGCCTTTTCCTGCATCCATCTGGGTGGGAGAGGGTATCTCCACTTCTAGGGCTCCAGTGTTTAGGTCAGGCCATTTCTGGCTGCATTTATAGACACCCCATCCCGGGGTATTCGTTTGGGATCGCCTGTTCCCCAGTGCTGTTCCTCTGGAGTTGGTGGTGGCTCAGCTGATGACAACAGCACTCAGCAGAACCCAGGGCTCAGCAAACCTGCAGAGCGCCCCAGAGGGTTTGTGTGCTGCTATCTGCCCCCATGTTCTGGGGGACCCTAACGCCAGGAGGGCAGTTGTGCCCCACACAGAGAAGGGGACTGGGGCATCTGCACATGGAAATGTCCTTCTTGGGGCCCCAGCAGTGATGCCAGTGGCAAGAAGGGGACATGGGTTGGCCGATGCTCAGGATTGTGTTGGTGCTCCCTTGGGACATGGAAAGCCCTGGGGTGGTAGGTTTTTGTGGTGCCAGGGCAGGTAGTGTTCTAGCGGAGCTTCAGGCCTGGGGACACGGTGCTGTTAAGGGGTGCTGGTCTGGGGAGGAGCAGGTGCCCTGTGCAGGGCCTGGGGGTACAGTTTTTGGGTGGGCATGGGCAGGGGGCCTTTGGGGTGGGAGGAGGTGCTGAGGGCTGTGGGGCAGCAAATGGCCCCGTGGGTCTGGAGTTAGCACCCCCAGCCTGCACAGCCCACGGGGAGTGCAGGGACACTCACACTCCCCTAGGGAAAGCCCAGAGGGGAGAGGGCTCCCACCCTGGTGGCCGTGGCTTGGCCCAGGCAGGGGGGACCCCAGACCTGCAGTCTGGGGCTCAGTGTTCTCCTGACCAGTCCCATGTCAGTGTTTGAAGGGGCTGCAGAGGTGAGGCTGGGCACGGCGGTGGGCGCTGTGCTGGGAGAGTGGAGGTGAAACACCAGGGCCAGTGGGGGACCGTGTGTGATGACTCCTGGGACCTGGATGATGCTGCAGTGGTTTGTAAGCAGCTGGGCTGTGGGTCTGCTCTTGAAGCTCCTCGGAACGGACACTTTGGGGCTGGATCTGGCCCCATTTGGATGGATGATGTTGATTGTCACGGCAATGAGTCTGCCCTGTCTAACTGTACACACCTCGGATGGGGTAAAACCAACTGTGATCATTCTGAGGATGCTGGAGTGATATGTTCAGGTAAGGAGCCAACCCGTTCTGCACCTTTGGGACCGGGACAGGGGAAGGGACCTGTCTGTGCCCTCTGGGAGCCATGAACGGATGCCAGAGCAGGGTGCGGTGTAACTGGTGCACTGCCAAGCTGGGGCTGTCATTGCTGGTGTCCCTGGTGTCTGAGGAAAGACCAGTGGGATCCCACCCTGGGCGTCCACCCACTGCCAGGCCCCAGGATGGCCCAGCCCACCCTCAGTCAGAGCCTGGGTCTGGGAGATGAATCCCCCTTCATGACCCGCATTTTCTGTTGGTTCTCATCTTTTTTTAATGCTTAGAGGAGGGGTGCCAGGGGGATGGGACCAGTCTTTTTTTTCAGTGGTGTCCAGTGACAGGACAAGAGAGATCAGGCACAAACTTGACCATGGGAAGTTCCATCTTAACATGAGGAGGAACTTCTTTACTCTGAGGGTGGCAGAGCACTGGCAGGGGCTGCCCAGAGAGGTGGTGGAGTCTCCCAAACTGGAGACATTCCAAACCCACCTGGACGCCATCCTGTGCAACTGCTGTTGGTGCCCCTGCTCTGGCAGGGGGTAGGACTTGGTGAGCTTCAGAGAGCCCTTCCCAACCTGACCATTCTGTGATTCTCCTCCAATTCAGCCAGGACCTTTCTGGCATTGCCGAGGGCTAGGTTCCCCTGTGCCAGGTGCACCAAAAGCTGCTCAGACGGCCACCCACAGCCCAAGGGAAGGGCACAGAGTGGCCAGGGGGTTTCGGGTTGTGCCTTCCGGCAGACAGAAGTTCCTCAGGCAAAGCAAAGGGGCTGCTCAAAGGGGAAAAGCGCTGGCCTTGGGCAGAGGAGCAGGGTGGCACACAGCAACCCGTTCCTCTCCCAGGGTCACCCTGCAAGAGCCAGCCCATGGGGACATGGCGCTGTGCAGGCAGTGCTGACCCACCTGCCCCAGGCCCGGGCTGCCCTGTGTCACAGGGGCTTTGCCGGCACATTCTGGCGCTGCTCAGTGCCCGTCCTTGCAATGGGAGTTGGTGTCAGCCCAGGGCTGCTCCTCCCCGCTCTCCTACCCTCTGCCTGCCCGTTAATGGCCACATTTGTGCTCCTGGCCCTAACTGAGGCAGGTGCCAGAGTCAGGGGCTGGCACGGACTCCGACTGCTGATGTAGCCATGCCACACTTGTACCATGTGACATGTCCCATCTAACAGCAGTGTCCCAACAGCCTGAGACCACCCTGAGAGAAGGGTGTGTTTCGTGCGATTCCAAGGGATTCCTCAGCCTGGCCCTGAGCTTGATGGGCAGAGCAGGCTGCAGCAGCTGACAGGATCTGGGCCCATCTCCCTGGGCCCCAACGTGCTCTGGGTGCTGCCTGGGAGCTCAAGGTCTCCAAAATGGCAGGAGTTTGTCTGAGCAGTGCCTACAGCTGGGGGTTGGGAGAGAAGCAAGACTGCAAGTGCTGTGCTGATGTCTGAGGAGCGGCAGGGTGTCCCTGGGGTATTTGTGCCAGCAGAACCCACTGGGAGCTGCTGAGAGGCTTGTGGGGCTGTTTGCCTGTGGCCACCTCAGAAATCAGGTGGGACATGGGCCCGTGAATCCCAGAGGGCTCTGGGAACTCGCAGGAGTCTTTGATTTCTCCAGGATTTGTCCAGCTGGTTGGAGGGGACAACCCCTGCTCAGGACGAGTGGAGATCCGTCACAGGAACGAGTGGAAAACTGTCTGTGACTCAGACTTTGGTCCCAAAGCCGCCGATGTGGTCTGCAGGGATCTACAGTGTGGCACAGCCCTATCTGTCCATGGGGCAGCTCACTTTGGAGAAGGGGTTGGTCCCATGTGGGACAGGGAGCTCCAATGTGTGGGGAATGAATCCTCCCTCATGTTCTGCCCCAAGGGGTCCCCCAGAGACCAGCCCTGCACCCACATGAACGCCGCTGGTGTCACCTGCACACGTAAGGACTCACGTTGGAGTGTTAAACACCAAGGGGCGTGCTGGGGATGGGGGAGAAGGGCAGCGACCGTGCTGTGCTGGGCATGAGGAGAGAAGGGGTGATGTGGTTGTCTGCAGCCAAAAAAATCATGCAGAGGGAGAAGGATGACGGGGTCCTCTCCATTTGGCCTCTCTTCCAGCTCCTGAGAGAGTGAGAACACAAGTCCACCCTCTCTCATCCTTCTCTGTCCCTGAGTTCACAGGGTTCAGGCTGGTGAACGGCAACACGGCATGTGAGGGGAGGGTGGAGGTCCAGGTGCTGGGGACCTGGGGCACCTTCTGCGCCTCCCACTGGGATCTCTTGGATGCCCACGTTCTCTGTCGTCACCTCGACTGTGGATTCGCTGAGTCTGTTCCCAGAGGAGGGCATTTTGGGAGAGGCACTGGCCCCATCTGGAGAGACTCATTCCACTGTGACGGGACTGAATCCCACCTGGGCAAGTGCTCAGTGACCTCACTGGGGATGTCACCGTGCTCCCATGGGAACGCCGCTGCTGTCATATGCTCAGGTGAGTGCTGGGAAAACACTCAATTAACTCCATTTTTTCCTTGTGTGCTACATGGTCTCCCAAAGCAGGGGGCCCTGTGGCAGTGCAAGGCGTCACCAGGGGACATCTGGAGCACTTTTCCTGCTCAGACTGAATACTCCGCTGTGGGAGAGCAGAGGACTGAACAGGGGCCGGTGTCTTTCCCCCTCGGGGCAGCAGCTCTGGCCCTGGGGCCACCGCCAGGCCCAGGCTCCTTTACCTTCCCACAGTGGGATGGGCTAGGGACGTGGCTGTGGGGCTTTTCTCCATCCCTCTGCCTGCAGGCAGCCCTGTCCCACCCCACAGAGAGTCCCACAGAGCCCAATCCCACAGCAGAGGTGCTGCCTGGGGGCCACCAGGAGCAGCATCAGACCTGGGGGTGAGCTGCAGAGTGGGGCTGGCTTCTGGTCAGCACAGGACCCAAATTTTCCCCATTTGATGGCAAAGGCCCACCTTGCTCTGGCTCCCAGTCCCCCATCCCAAGGGATGCAGGATGGCAGAGACACATCTGTCATGTGTCTCAGCAGTGGCCACTCCTGGCTGCTGCTCCCTCCTGCGGGAGCTGCCCCAACTGCCTTGGCAGGGACGTGGTCTGTGACTCTGCCCCACCAAGAACAAAGCTGGCGTCTCACTCGGGAAGGCTCAGGGACTGGGAAAGCACCCCATGGACCCCGGGACAAGGAGGTCCCTGCTGGGGGCTGGAGGCAGGCAGGCGAGATCCCAGGCACTTCTGCAAGGGTGCCAGAGCCTGGAGACATGCTGCAGGCTGCCAGGCTCCCTGATGCAACCAAGGACTGGGGCATGGCTGCTCTCCCCAGGCCCAGCTCACTTTGCATCCTTGCGGCTGGTGGGTGGAGGCAGCCGGTGTGATGGGCAAGTGGAGATCTTCCAGCACGGGACGTGGGGCAGAGTCCTGGATGACCAGTGGGATCTGAAGGAGGCCAGCGTGGTGTGCCGGCAGCTGCAGTGTGGAGAGGGAGAGACAGCCTACAACCCCCCAAAGCCTCAGCGAGGGACGGGTCCCATGGGGCTTCGAGGGGTCCGGTGCGCAGGGCATGAGGCCAACCTGACCCTCTGCAACACCTCCCTGCCTGAGAGTGCACTGGACGCAGGGATTGCCGAGGACGTGGGGGTCATTTGCTGGGGTGAGTGGCACTGCAGACCCCTCCCCCCCAGGCTCTGGGCCTGGTGGGCAGCCAGCCCGTGAAGGCAGCTGGGGTTTCCTCCTGCTGCAGGGAGCCGGCGGGTGCGGCTGGTGAACGGGCCTGGGCGCTGCGCTGGGAGAGTGGAGGTCTACTACCAGGGACGCTGGGGGACCGTCTGCGATGATGACTGGGACCTGTCCGACGCTGCCGTTGTTTGCCACCAGCTGGGCTGTGGAGGGGCGGTGGAGGTGGTTGGCTCCACTAGGTTTGGGAAAGGCTCCGGTCAGATCTGGCTGGATGGAGTGAACTGCTCCGGGGCCGAAGCTGCTCTCTGGGACTGCCCGGCAGAGTCCTGGGGGCAGCACGACTGCGGGCACAAAGAGGACGCAGGAGTCGTCTGCTCAGGTCTGTGCCAGGGGCTGCGGTGGGAGCCCAGTGCCCAGGCAGGCTGGGACGAGGGGAGGGCCGGCAATGGCCGAGGCTGTTACTGGCCACCTCTGAGCCCCTGACAAAGCCCATCCTGGGGACACCCACCCACAGGTCACTTCAGTCCCTTCGGGGATCCCTGGGGAGCTCAGCTGTCCCTGATGGTTTGCAGGGAGGGCAGGGTTGTCTGTCCATCAGGGACATTTCTCTGCCCGTGGGTGCAAGAGGGACTTGCTGGCCGTTCCTTTGCCTGGCTGAGGGTGTGGGTTGTGCAGAGGCGTCCCTGCTGCCACAGCCCCACACCAGCCTGTTCCCCCTCGGTTCCTTTCCTCCCAGAGTTCGTGGCCCTGAGGCTGGAGAACAGCAACAACTGCTCCGGGCGCCTGCAGGTTTTCTACAATGGGACGTGGGGGAGCGTTTGCTCCAACTCAATGACTCGCAAAACGATGTCGCTGGCATGCAAGGAGCTGGGCTGCGGGGACATACAGACCCTGGAAACACAACTGTCCCCCGGCAGGCTGTCTGGCCCTGCCTGGCTGGATCATGTGGAGTGTGGGGAGAGAAACAGCTCCTTCTGGCAGTGTCTGTCTGATCCCTGGAACCCACAGTCATGTGATGACCTGCAAGATGAGACCCACATCACCTGCAATGGTAATTCTGCGCTACCCGGGCACTAGCATCTCCCCAGCTCCTGCTCCTTGCTGGGCACGGTCAAACGCAGAGACAGGCTCTGCCGGGGCTTTTCCTTTCCATGCCAGACACTTCTGCTGCTGGTAGCAAAAATGGGACTTCAGCCCTCAGAGCCCCACACATTCACCAGCAGGGGAATTGCCAGCCGGGCTCCCAGCTTTGCCTGGGCAGGGAAGAGGTTTTTGGAGGCAAGGTCTCAGAAGGGAACAGCCAGGGCTCCCAGCAGTGTCCCTTCCATGGACACCCTGCTGCTGCTGTGAAGTCCAGGGTCCCTTTGGGGCTGAGCAGTCAGGGTCCCTCACACTGCATGTCCCCTGAGTGACCGGGGTTCAGGTGCTGCCGTGAGTGAGGTGGCACGAGCAGAGCACAGCCCCGCTCTCTGCTGCACCATGCCCTGCAGCAGCCCCTTCACCGCAGCATTTCCTTCTGCAGGGCGTCAGCCAGAATTGCCCCTGGCCCCAACGGCTGCGTGCCCCAGCACCACGAGCTGCACAGGTAGCTGCTCCTCCGCCTGCCCCTCTCGCCTGGCAGGGCTCTGCCTGCTGTCCCGCTGCCCTGGGAGCTCTCTGCCTTCTCCAGACAGGGAGAAGATTCGTGCCGTGGGAGGCGAGAACGGGTGCTCTGGCAGAGTGGAGGTCTGGCACCGTGGTTCCTGGGGGACGGTGTGTGACGACTGGTGGGACATGCGGGATGCCGAGGTGGCATGCAGGCAGCTGGGCTGTGGCCCTGCAGTGTCTGCCCTGCGCGAGGCTGCATTTGGGGAGGGGACCGGCCCCATCTGGCTGGAGCAGGTGGAGTGCCGGGGGACAGAGCCGTCTCTGCAGGACTGCTGGGCCCGGCATGGGGACAGCGGTGCCTGCCGCCATAAGGAGGACGCTGCTGTGCGCTGCTCAGGTGAGCGGCAGGGCTTGTGCCCCTCACAAGGGTATCAGCAAGGAGCCGTTTCCCCCATTCGGTCCTGTCATGGCTCCAGAGGTCCTGAGAGCAAGGCCATCGCTGCAGAGCACGGGAGCCTTTTGCCAAGTGGGCAGCAGCTTCTGTGGGGCTGGATGTCCTCCAGCTTCTGCCCGCAGGGCCCTGCAGCCCCCAGGGCCATCACTGGGCTGCCTGCTCTGTCCTGCCCTGCGGCCAGAGTAGGGCCGTGGGCTCCTTCGTGGCCACCCTCACAAGCGGAGCAGGAGGGGCAGTTTGGGTGGGATGTGTCAGGGATGTCTGCACATGCACACATGTGCACACACACACACACGCACACTATGTGACAGAGAGGAGGCTCCCTGGTACCTGCACACCCACCCATCAGCCCTATTCTCCTTCCTTGCAGATGCACCCAGGACGGCAGCACCAACCCCTCGAGCAGGTAACCTGTTCTCCCCACTGGCGATGGGTCTTCTTGGGGCCATGCTGTGACCCACAGCCGGATGGAAGGGGCTCATTGCTGGGGTATGAATCTCCCAGGAGGAGGCACCAGGGTAGCGGTGGGCGGACAGTTTGGGAGGGCTGTCATTTACCCAGTTAGGATGGAGCGTCCCCATCCCTCATCCCCTGGAGTCCCCTAGTCAAGATGCAGTGAGGATCAGGACTGGGCTGTCCCGGCCCCTCACCTCTCCCAGGCCTGGTACTGCCCTTTTTGTTTTCCTGCCATGCAGATCCCACCCGGGGCCGTCTGAGTGGCAGCAGGAGATTCTCATTGCCCGTCATCATCTGCATCATCCTGGGAGCCCTTCTCTGCCTGCTCCTGGCCCTCCTGGCCGGGCAAGTGCGACGCGCCAGGGCTGGGCGAAGAGGTGGGTCCCTTCCAGGGGAAGATGCCTCCTGGCAAGGCCAGGGCTGGTGTGGGCTGTCAGTGAGTGGTAGAGGCAGAGCTGGGGGAATAGGTGTTTCCTACCTGCAGAATGCCATCCTCTCTCTGACCACCCCTGGGCCAGCTCTGCCTCTGTCCGCAGGCTCTGAGAGAGCTCAGGAGCCCTTCCCTGAGGCTGTGTACGAGGAGATCGGTTACAGCCCAGCATGGGAGAAGCAGGCAAGGTTCAGCGGCTCAGGTTGGTGCGCGTCCCTCATTGAGGACACATCTACAGTGCCTTTCCCCTGGTCCCCACCCAGGGTTGACACTCCCTGCAGCCCCCTGGCCAAAGGTCCCTGCAGCTCTGGGGCTGTGGGGTGTGTGGGGAGAGCAGACAGGTCCTAGTCCCAGAAGAGAAGCTTTCTCCCCACCAGCTCTGCCCGCCCCAGCTGGGGATGGCCCCTCTCTGCCTGCCCCGGCACCCTGGGGGACACATGAGGGGTGAGGGAAGGGGCTGTCCCAGGGCAGCTCTGGGAGGCCCTTTGAGAAGGGGTTAGTCCCAGGGGAGCAGGGTGAGTCCTGAGCCCTTTTCCCCATGCAGCCGTGGTTCTGGGGGTCCCCCATCCCCAGCACCACTGGCCACAAGCCATGTCAGCAGAGTGCACTCCCATAACACCCACTGTGCCTCTCTCCAGGCGCCTCTTCAGAGGGGTCCCTGACCAAGCTGCAGTCCTACCCCGGGGACAGCAAGGAGGAGGATGGTCCGGGGCCAGCCCCAGGTAATGTGGAGCAGGAAGGGGTGGATCTCTCCTCCCTGAAGACATGTGATGGACAGCAGTGTCACTGGGTGTCAGCATCAGAGTTGGAGAGGACATGGGGGGGTCTTCTGTGGGGCTGCCAACACCAATGTCTGAGCCCCATGTCCCTGCGTATCCTCCCATCCTCTGCTCTGCAGATGTATCTTCTCTCTGTCACCAGCTCCCCTCTCCTTTCAGACGTCCCTGTCCTGGCCGGAGGTGACCCAGCGGATGGCTATGATGATGCCAGGGAGGTTTCTGACCCGGGGGAAGATCCTGCCCCTGGGCAGGAAGACTGGGAAATGCCCAGGGTGCCAGAGGAAGGAGCAGGGCCCAAGGATGCACCCGGAGGTGAGAGGGGGAGATAGCGCTGCCAGTTCCTGGGGTGCCATCCCTGGTGCTGGATGAATCGCTGCCATACTGAGAGCCCGACCTGCTGGGACGGGGCCACCTGCCCCAGGAGTTTTCCTTGGGGGAAGTAACGGTGAGAGAGGGAGCTGAACATCTCCGGACTGGTGAGAAGGGAGGAAGGAGATGTAGAGTCCAGAAGGGGCACCCCATGGGGTGAACATGCAGTAGCATGCCTTGCTGCTTGCAGACGCAGCCCTGCGCTCCCAGAGAAGTGCTGGGGCCCCTGGAGCTAAGGGGGATGTCTGTTCCCTGTCCCTAGAGAGCACGGGCTACGATGATGCTGAAGAGGTGTCTCTGGCGCATCTCCCTGAGGACACAGAGGCTGTGAGACCGGATCTCAGTGCACAGCAGTCCCTGAGCCCCGGGCCAGGAGAGCACATCCCTGCCATGCAGCGGGGTGCAGCCGGGAGAGAGGAGAGGTCTGTGCAGCTGGGAGAGCCGTGAGCACCAGGGAACCGTCTCCCTTTTTCATGGGCAACAGAAACTGCTGGGCGGTTGCTCTATTTTTAATCCCCTGTTTTTATACTGTGCCTGTGTATTTGGTCTTATTAAAAGCCTTTGAGTCTTCGAGCCAGAGCTCTTCTTGCCTGCCCAGGAGTTGTAGTGTCTCCCTGAGGCCAACTAGGGGGAACAGAGAAGGAAAACATGGGAGTGGGGAAGAGACATGTCTTGGGGACAGCAGGCTGTGAGAGCCCATGGTCCCTTGGAAATGTTTCTGCTGACAGAGACATTTCCACCCTGCCAGTCACACTTTCCAGCAAAAAGGATTCTCTGCAAAGTCCTGTGATACACCCAGTGCGAGCGCCCATCTCCTCACCCCGGGGTTCCCCAGTTGTCCTTTCCTGCAGCTTTGCCTGGGCCACGCTGGTCCCATGTATGCAGTGACCATATGTGTCACCCATCGCCGAGGGGGTCTCGCCCTGGGAACGCTGCTCTCCCATGGGCTTTCCACAGCCGCGCTCTGCCCAGCGTGGGGTACCAGTGCAGAGGGTTGGGGTCTCACCCTCCCGTCTCTCAGGCAGGTCTGTGGGAGCTGCAGGAGCAGGCACAGACCCAGGGCACAGTGACAATCCCGCTTTGCCACAAAGACCGGACCCAGCCTGCAGGGCCAGACTGTTCAGGCCCCAAAATGCCATGAAACGGGCTCTTTCTGCTCAGGTGTTCTGCCCCCTCACACATCTCTATTAGGAGGAGGAGGAGGAGGAGGCAAAGCTCTGCCAGGTGCCAGAGTCAGGGAGAACTGTCACAGCTGTGGGAGGGAAGGGCTGGTGGGGAGGTGGCCTGGGAAGGACAATAGGCTCTTCTCTATGGTTGCCATCTGGGGCAGCTTGAGTTTACAGGTCAGTGTCCATCCTGGCACCCATCATCTCATGTTCAGAAGATTTTCCCACCTCTCTTCTTCTTTGCTTCACTTTTATACCTCATTTGTCTGAATTTGGGCCCACTGTTCCTGGGGACTGGGCACCCTGCAGTGAAAGGCCATTTCTCACATGGTTTGGTTGCAGGTAGTTTTGGTGGGGAAACAGTGGGGACACCATCTCCTGGTCCATCTGCCTGTGCACAGCTGTGGACAGGCCTGTGTCTTGCTCTTCCCACTTGCATGGGGTGGATGGGGACCCCAAACGCCCCCTAGAACAAGAGGTGGGTTCTGGCCCCCCAGTTCCACCTCTGCAGGGCTGTGCCTGACCTCAGCAGCTCCGGGTGCCCTGAGCTGAGGCTCTGCTCAAGCCAGTGGTGATGGCAGAGGGAAGAGGACCTGGAGACAGGGTCAGGGTAAGAGGTGTCATCCCTCCAGCTGGGAGTCCCACAGGCCTGTCCAGGTTCATCCAGCTCAGACACCCCTACCTGCTGGCACAGAAGGGTGCTTCCCACTTGCTGTGGGATCTTCACCTGGAGACAGGGCAATCTCAGACCCTGGGAAGCCACCAGGGCAGCGTGGCTCTGCTTCCAAAGGACACCCAGGCTGGAGCAGCACCCTCACACCACATCTCTCAGTGCAGCCAGAAAGGATTCCTTGTGTGCTGCTGCTGATGTCTACCTCCTCCCTGAGGTCTCCTCACAGGCACTCTGCTGCCCAACCTTGTCCCAGGGTGGTGGGTGGGGTGGGTCTGTGGTGCAGGCAGTGACCTGAGCTCAGGTCCAGCACAGCCGCCTGCCTCTCTTCTGAGAGGGGGCTCAAAAGAGGCAGAGCCCTCCTCACCCCACAGCCAGGTCCTGGGTGGGCAGGGCAGCCCCACAGTGCCTGGAGAGGACCAGAGGCTCCAGCTCCAGCCTGTGCCCGCCTGAGGCTGGGGATTCAGAGAAGAACACCCTTGGAGATGCCGGGGATCAAACCCGGGACCTCCCACATGCACAGTGGGCGCTTGACCACTGAGCAACATCCCCTTGACACTTGCCAGTAGAAGAGACATTCTGCTCCCATGACGTGTCTATGACAAGGCAGCCCTGTTGTCCCCTGGGTGCCCGGGGACCCTCTGCACAAAACAGCACTTGGATCCTCCTGCGATGGGGGAAGGCCGGGCTGCCTCTCCACTGGGGCCTGATCCTGGCACAGGGCTGCACTGCAGAGCACTGCCCCTTCAGCGTCTCTGCAGGGTGATGGGGCAGAAGGAGGCTCTTGCTGCAGGCACTGCTCCCACGCTCTGGCCCACCCTGGGGTGTTTGGATGGAGAGGAACAAACCTCTTCCCTTGAGCCTCCTCTGCCACCCAGGACAACACAACTCTGTGCCACATCTGTCCCCAGCTCCACAGGAGGAGCAGTACAACAGGGTGAGGGACATGGCCTCCCTGGGGTGAGGTGCCCCCAGGCTCTTATGACACCCCAGGGTGTGTTGTGGGGGAGACACAGGCAGAAATCTCACAGACCCTCGTCCAGGTACTGGGCCTCCTCCTGTACCCTTCTGCCCCACAGCATCCCTGAAGGTGGGGTGAAGGGCAGGCTTCCATCTCCATGGGGCTGATGCCCAGAGGGGCACAGAGGTGTTTTATCAATCACTGCAGCAGGGGGGAAAAGGGGGCAAAGAAACTCTGCTCAGGATGGAGTGTGACTAAACATCACTGACGCCCATGCACTGCAGTGGGTGACCCTCAGCATGGCTTTGCCAACTGTCCTGGGCACATCAGAGGTGTGGCTGCAACACCCCCCCGCAGGAAGGATGCTGCCATTCAGGACTCGGTTCCAGGGAGTGCCCTTCCCTGGGACTGGGGGGATGGTGGCCTCTGGTCTGGGAACTGAAGACAAAATGAAGGAGGTGCACGAGGAGGGGAGCAGAGTGTGCACCATCAAGCGTGACAAAGAGGAGAGGAAAAGGGTTTTTGCAGAGACCCTACAGAGGAGAGATCCCCATCTCTGTGGAGCAGGGAAGGGGGGACAGCTGGACACCACCCCAAGGCAGCACTAAATGGAGAGTCCTGCCCAGAAGGAGGCTGGGGACTTGTGGCCCTGGAGGAAGGCTCCTTCTGAGCCGCAGATGCACAGCTCCAGGGCAGCGCCGGTGCTGTGGCAAGAGGTGAGGGAGCAAGCATGGCTGGGGCAGGCTGGAAGAAGGCAGAGGGAAAAATGTAAGGGGGAAAGTCCTTGCTGAAGCCCGGGGTTGAACCAGGGACCTTTAGATCTTCAGTCTAACGCTCTCCCAGCTGAGCTACTTCAGCCCTGCCCCAGCAGCCACTGTGCCACCTGGGCCAGGGGCCAGGCTGACACACACGAGGAGTGCTCCTCTGGGAAGTTGCCAGGGAGAAGCTGTGCCCAGCCCCGGACAGAGGGGACCTGGCCCCTCCCTGCCTCCAAGGCCAGGGGGGCTCCAGGTTTGGGTGGAGGCCAGCTTACACTGGGCATGCCCAGATGTGTGTGGGCCTTGTACAAGCCTGACAGGAGTGAAGGTGTTTGGCAGACCAGGCTTGTGCCACTGCAAAGGTTGAGGGTTGAGAAAGCATAGGGCTGGTAGAAAACCATCTGCCAGTTCCCTCAGGACCCACAGATGAATCTCATTGGCTCCCATGTATTTGTGCAGCTTCACGTTCCTCAGATGGTCTTGAACCTGGTCTGCTCCTACAGTGGCCAGTTCCTCACTCTCCCAGTCTCTGCCTTTGCCTTTTGTGACTTGGGTGGTGTGGCTGGAGCCCCTGCCAGTGAACACCGAGGTAAAAACTTTATTGAGTACTTCAGCCTCCTCCATGTCCCAGGTTACTACCAGGTCCTCCATTTCCTTCCTGAGGGGGGGCACATTTTCTATCATCTTCCTTTTGTCATTGATATATCAATAGAAGCTTTTCTTGTTGTCCGTGACACCCCTGGCCAGATTTAACTCCGTGTTTTATCCATGTTTTAGCTTTCCTAACCTGATCCCTGGCTGCTCGGACAATTTCTCTGTATTCCTCCCAGGCTACCTGCCCTTGCTTCCACCCTCTGTAGGCTTCCTTTTTCTCTTTGAGATTGCCCAGGAGCTCCTTGTTCACCCATGCAGATCTCCTGGCATTTTTGCCCAACTTCCTCTTTGTTGGGATGCATCTCTCCTGAGCTTGGAGGAGGTGATCCTTGAATATTAGCCAGCTGTCTTGGGCTCCTCTTCCCTCCGGGGCTTTATCCCATGCTACTCTGCCAAGCAGATCCCTGAAGAGGCACAAGTCTGCTCTCCTGAAGTCCAGGGTAGTGAGCTTACTGTGCGCCCTCCTCGCTGCCCTAAGGCTCTTCAACTCCACCATCTCTTGATCACTGCAGCCACGGCTGCCCTTGAGCTTCACATTCCCCACCAGCCCCTCCATGTTGGTGAGAACAAGGTCCAGCGTGGTCCCTTTCCTCATTGGCTCCTCTGTCACTTGGAGAAGGAAGTTGTCATCGACGCATTGCAGGAACCTTCTGGATTGCTTATGCCCTGCTGTATTCTCCCTCCCACAGATATCAGGGTGACTGAAGTCCCCCATGAGGACCAGGGCTTGTGAATGTGAGGCTGCTCCAATCTGCCTATAGAGGGCCTCATCTGCACAGTCTTCCTGGTGGGGTGGCTTGTGTCAGACTGAAATGTCACCTGTCCCTGCCCTCCCTTTAATCCTGACCCACAAGCTCTTGATCCGCTCCTTATCCATCCCCAGGTGGAGCTCCATGCCCTCCAGCTGGTCTTCCCCTTCTCTGACAGATGGACCCCATCAGGCCCCAGGGGACCCGGTTTCTCAAAGTGAGTCTCATGGTCGAAGCAGCCAAACCCCTGGCTGTGGCACCAGTCCTGTAGCCATTTATTGACTGGCCAGCTTTGACTGGACCTTTTAAACCCTTCTCTTTGACTGGGAGGATGGATGAAACAACCACCTGCACCCCAGAGTCCCTGACCGCTGCTCCCATGGCTCTATAGTCTTTCTTCATCATCTTCAGGCTGCTGCCGGCTGCATCACTGGTGCCCACGCGAAACAGCAGCAGCAGATAACAGCCAGAGGACTGCTCTCAGCGCCATCCCTGATACGAGCCCCCGCTAAGCAGCACACCTCTCCAGAGGGTGCGTCAGGTCAGCGAATGGGTGCCTCCGTGCCTCTCAGAAGAGTGTCACCTACTGCTATCACCCGTCGCCTTTTCTGAGTTGCAGTGGTTGTTACACGGGGAGCAGATCGGGTGGCCTTACTCAGCTCCAGCGCCTCTCCTGATGCAGTGGGTTTTTCCTCTTCACTCTGCAGAGCAGTGAAGCGGTTCTGCAAGGGCACCTCAGGTTTTGGGGGAAGTCTCTTCCTCCTGCTGGTCTTTGCAGTAACAAGCTTCCATTCCCCTGTGTCACTGGTGCCCCTCCCTTCTGTGTGTGCCAGAGAGGGAATTTTTGGCTGTTTGGCCGTGGGCTGTGGGTCCACTTCAGGCTGTGCTTCTAACGAGCTTTCTCCTTCTCAGCCTCCCGGATACACTAAGGTAAACCAAAGAAAAGCACTACCCAACAAAACCCCAGCTTCCCTGAGGCAGGAGTCTGAGCAGGAGAGCTTGAGGATCTGGGGGATTTCACAGAAGTACTGGTCCACAGCATTGCCGTTGCAGAGAGGTATTGAAAATGTATGTGCAGTGTGCAGCAGAGCATTGAGAAACCCACTGCCCCAGGCAGCTGCTGCCATGTGGACACAAGCTCTGCTGCCCAGGAGGGTCCCATAGTGCAGGGGTTTGCAGATGGCCACGTAGCGGTCACAGGCCATGACAGTGAGAATGAAATACTCTGCTACAACTAGAAAGAGAATCTAAAAAAATGTGAGCAGCCCATCCCAAGTAGGACATGGCCCTGGTGTCCCAGAGGGAATTGGCCATTGATTTTAGGACAGTAGTGGAGATGCAGCCCAGGTTGAGGAAGGAGAGGTTGAGGAGGAAGAAGTACATGGGGGTGTGGAGACAGTGGTCTCAGGCTATAGCAGTGATGATGAGGCCGTTGCCCAGGAGGGCAGCCAGGTAGATGCCCAGGAAGAGCCAGAAGTGCAAGAGCTGCAGCACTGAAGCCCCCACATAGGACTGGGACCCCCCGGTGACCCATGATCTACAGGAGCACTTCTGGAGCAGGAGCTGGTCACCAGACAGGCTGTGTCAAAGCATCACAGTGGAGACAACTGGTTTCTCTTCCTTGGGTAGGAAAGGAAGCCTGGGCAATGGCACCCCAGCTCTCCTACATGAGAGGAGATCACTCTCATCCCTGCCTCCACCCGCAAAGGAGCCACCTGTACCCTACCCTGCAGGGAATTAAACAGGAGTTGGTGTAGGTGCTGCAGAGTCTACTTGAAATGGATCCTTTATCCCTGATGCATTGGGATGAGTGCAGGTTTGGCTATTCAAAGTAGAGCACTTCATTAACTGTGTCTCTTTGCTTCCTCCTGTGAATTGAGGGAGTTTGTGAATTCACCGTGTGACTCATAGTAGGCAAAAAAAGGGAAAACTGAGAGAGTCCGAGCAGGGAGCGTTGTGGTGGGCCTTGGGATCTGTGCTTGACAGAAAAACATTTTTTTCCATTGGTCTAAGGCTGTCCATTTGGAGGCACTCAGGAACAGCATCTGTCATGGATTGCCGACCTCACTTAATCTGTAATCAGAAAAAAAAGAAAAGAACTAGAAAAAGAACAAGTGCTTTGTTATTGTTATTTATTATTCAACTCTTCACTTTGAGTGGGCTCTTGAAATCTCACTAATCAACCACATGAGAACTGAGGACTTGAGGCAAACTCTGCCCCAAGACTTGGCTTGTTAGGGCTTTTTGGGTGTTTATGAGCCCTCTGGTGTCAAATGTTTGAACTGCAATTATTGAAAAATGGAACAAGCTTCTGTGGAAGTACAGAGTCAGCAGCAAACCTTCAAGTTTCTGAGCATGTCAGCAGGTCCCACTGAGGGCCATCACTGAAAAGAGCATGGAGGGCATGGCCTGACAAGGAGACCATCGCTGGGGGCTGGTGAAACAGGCAGTCAGAGGCACCGGTTACAGGTGGAAAATTAAATGCTGAAGTGGCTCTGAAAGACCTTGATGTGTTTCACCAAGCGGGATGCCCAAGCCTGGTTGATGATCTTTAAGCCTGCTTGTGAGGATTTGCTAAAGCCATCAGCCATCACCTTGTTACTGACTGACATCCCCTGACCCACCTTCCCAGACACACTGCATTGGCTTTACGTGGCAGAGTTTTGGTAGGGGGGCACTCCAGGGTGGCGTCTGTGAGCAGATGCCAGAAGCTGCCCCCACGGTGGGCAGAGCCAGTTCCAGGCAGCTATGAGACAGACCCACCGCTGGCCGAAGCTGAGCAAATCAGTAACAGTGGTAGAGCCTCTTTGATAACACATTTAAAAAGGAGTAAAAAATGGCTGCGCAGCAGCAGCTGAGAGAGGGGAATGAGAATATGTGAGACAAACAACTCTGCAGTCACCAAGGTCAGTGAAGAAGGAGGAGGAGGAGGTGCTCCAGGTGCCATAGCAGAGATTCCTCTGCAGCCCGTGGGGAAGACCATGGTGAGGCAGGCTGACCCCTGCAGCCCATGGAGGCTGTGTATCCAGAGTGGAGCACGTGGAGGATGGCATAGCAGAGCAGGTGGATGTGCCCTGAAGGAAGCTGCAACGCTGTGGAGAGCCCACACTGCAGGAGGCTTCTGGAAGGAAGCAGAGGAAGAGCATGAGGAGGAACGAGTGGCACAAACAAAGCGATACAAAACGAACACAATCCCTATTCCCCACTCTCCTGCATCACTCTGGGAGAGGATGTAGAGCAGTCAGGAGCAAGGCTGATGCTGGGAAGAAGGGAGGGGTGGAGGGAATGTGTTTTTAGATGTTGTTCTTCTGTCTCATTATCCTCCTCTGTTTGAATGGCAATAAATTACGAGTCTGTTTTGCCTGTGATGGTAACTGGTGAGCGATCTCCCTGTCCTTATCTCAACCCATGAGCTTTTCATTTTATTTTCTCCCCGTCCTGCTGAGGAGGGGCAGTGATAGAACAGCTCGGTGGGCACCTTGCAGCCAGTCAAGCCCTACCCAAGGCCAATCACTGCTGCTCAGAGCCACTCACTCTTCAGACAGGATCTTGAGCTTTCTGGATCTTCCTGGTGCTTATTACTATCTCCCTGGCTCCCTCCACAGCTCATGGGGATCTTTCCTGTTCTTTAACAGCGACTTTATGACCATCTTTTATGAAAGAGTTGTCTTTTTAGGATATTCTGTGCAGAAAGAATAGTCACAGAAAAGCACCACATATGTCAAAACAAATGCCGAGTGAAGTGCCAGAAAAAGCCTCCTGAGCTTCCCGCATGGCTGTGGCTTCTTGGCAAGCAGTCTGTCCTGAGAAGGGGCTCCAGCCCTGGGGCTCCCCCCCTGGGAAGCGCAGTAGTGCAGTCTGGATCAGTCCATGGCAGATGGTGGGGCTGTGTTTCCACCCCTGGGGCAGTCGATTCCAGGCGTACGGGGTACTCCTCCAGGTGAAAGCAAACTCTGGCCTGCACTCTGCTGCCAAAGAGACCAAGAAAGAAACTCAGTGGTATCAATTGTTGCATACCCCTTGGCTGCCTTTGACTCCAGTTCCTACTGGAATTCTATCCTGTCTGGTGTGGCAGCACTCAGTGGTAGTGTGACTTTGTTCAGGCCACAAAAGTCCATGGTTAGCCTCCACTCTTGGTTCGATCTTTGCAGTGGCCATTTGGGACTATTAAAGGGTGAGCAAGTCTTGCTGATCACTCCATGGCTCTCCAGTGGCTGGATCAGCTTACAGAGGGGACCAGGGAGTTTCAGCTGGTGCGATGTTGTTCCCTGTGGACTGTCATGGCACCTGACTATAGCCAATAAAAACAAACAAACAAATAAATAAATAAATAGCAAATGGATTGCCTTTTGTCTTTTGGGGTTTTTTTTTTTTGCACTTCTTGTACCAAAACTTCTAGTCTCTGGGTAGGTTCACCATCCCAGTTCCTCATGTCCTTCCCCTGGTCACGCAGATAGAACCACAGGGTGGCACAGTGTGTGTGTGCCACCAGTACCCTCTCCCTTGAGCAGAAAAAGGCTGACTCTTAATAGCTGAGATGTTGGTCAGTATGAGAGAGGAAGACATCCTTTTTTAAGTGCTGGGGCAATTGTTGGGACAGTTTCTCCACAGCTGAGACGCAGGCCTGTAGGGAGCAAGCGAGAGTCTCTTTCGATTCCTGCAGCTGGCTGGGCAGTCCCTCCACAGCTGGTGCCTCCGCGTCTGTCCAGCTCACTATAGACAAGGTGCTGGCATGTGCACAACGGCCTTATCCCTGGCAAGGACACCCCAAGCTGCTGGGCATCCTCACCATCTCATTCTGACTAGTGGCCCCAGTGTCCCAGCATCGGAGCAACCAGCTGACAATTTGCTCTCCTGGATGATGGCTGAAATCCATTTGCACACCTCGCAAGTTGGCCTCGGCTTCTGTTGTTCCTTCTCGGCTAGAGGGGAGACTGATCTGGCTGAGGGCTGCGTCTCTGGTTCAGCCTCAGTGTCTGTTTGCACGTCTTGAGATCCAGAGCCCCTCTCTTCCCCTTGAGGTGCTGAGCAGTGCTGAAGAGAGCTCAGTAGGCGCAGGCCAGGCCCCAGCACGGCGCGACAAGCTGTGGCTCTTTGGCACAGCCAGGGCCAGGGCACCCTTTGTTCTGGGTTGAAGTCCCAGACCATCAAAGGTGACCACCATTCTTGCCACCCATAACCACACTGCCTCGAGGCCTGCCTGATATTCCCAAGTACGTGGTTAACCTTAGAAAAAGGGGAGAGAGTATTCTTGAGAAGTACCACCAGCAGCATTTTGGCTACCCAAGGGTGTTCAAGATATTGAAGACACCTATTGCAATGATAGAGAAAACATCTGCCACGCAGAAGATGGTGAGGGTGCCATGCTGTGTGTCCTCCCCCAAAAACCTCTTAGAGGACAAAAGGTGAAAGTGTAATTGTTAATTGTCTCCATGAGATGGTTCCCAAAGTAGAGAAATGGCATCAGTGCAGAGCTCAAATACCACATTAAACTTCAGGAGAGTCCTTTTACAGTAAATGTCCCAGAGAACACACCACCAAGCGCTGCAGAGCACAGCAAAGGGCAAAAGCCAAAACCAGCCTTTAACATCCACAACACAAAAGGGATCGTGGCACAGAGCAGATAAACGAACGTCGAGTACAGATAGGTCAATATCGTGACCAGCAGCCGTTACACAGATATAACAATTAAAAGTTCCCTCTAATACGCTGGGGTCATATCTCTTGTTAATTCCATCCCAGCCCAAAGCAGGACAGCAGGACAGAGACCCCCTGCTGAGTCCTGTCCTTCCCCCCACCCTCCACAGGCACTAAGGGACACTGGGAACTGGAGGATATGGGGAGATGGGAAGCAAAACCTAACTGTGGGGGAAACAGGACCTTCACTCTCTGTCTGCCTCCACTGATGTGCGTCCTTTGAGATGTCCTTAAACCAACAGATGGGATCTTCCTGAACAGCACCTTTAAGGTTAAGTGCCCATCAAATGCGTTTGCTCCTCATTTGCATTGACCTCAAAGGCAGCCCTGACCTCTCCTAAGTCAATATTCCTCAATTATGACAGTGCGCACAGTTCAGCAGTTATTTTCAACATAACTTCAAAAAACAAAGAACATCAAAGCATATTTAAAGATGATAAATAAGTCAACACTCGGTCACTTCGCTCTCTAATAAGTAACACACAAAGCAGAAGCAGTCAAAATGAAAACCTTCCAGGTGACTGCCTGCTCTTTGGGCAATTTCCAAAGCAAATATTCAAGTCAGTTCCCTGAAATCTTTTCACAGCTGATCCACAACAGATCTCTTATTGATACTTAGTCTCCCGTAAAGATAGAACCATACGCATAAGCCTCAAAAATGACATAGAAAGTCATGGAAGAACCTGAGCCATTCACAGGTCTCTTGAACCACTTGTCAATGTATTTTTATTTCTTTGAAGCCCTGACAGGAGCCTGTGTCATCACGGGAACAAAACCAGTGATGCTTTGGATTCACTGAAACTCAGGCAAACCTCCCACTGACCTCAAAACCTAAACCAGATTTTTACTACCAGCCTTTGATTCGCAGCTTGTGTCTCATAAAAATAAATTAGCCTCACTCCCTCACAGACAGAGGACTCAAATAGAGCACTCTTTTACTTTCAGACCTGTGACAGGGACTGCTGGATGGTTTTGGAAGGACAGTTGGGAAGCACAGCGCGGTAGCTTGAATTACTGTGGCACATAACACTCGGAAGATGAGTTTGCAGAGGAACATGTCCGCCTTACAAAGTATCCATGGATGTGCTGTCATAATGTTGATGTCCCATGAACTCAGTAGGGGCCCGGAGCCCAATGCCTTCAATGCTGCTGTGGCTCAGTGCAGCTGGTGGATTTGATGGTCATTCCATGACGTTACTTCTGACCATCAGCTACACAAAGAGGCAAGTGAATACATGCTGCATCTCCTGACTGAGACCTTTACTGGCCTCCCAGTGCTAGCTCACAGCACCAGGAAAAATGCTGGTCTTCTTGGGATGCAAAAATCCATAAATATCTGTCCTTTTGTCTCTCTCTCCTTCCAGTTGTGTGCATCTACAGGAGGCACAGCAGGGGTGCCTGAACTTGTTGATCCAAAATACGCCCATCTTCATTAGGAGGATGTCCCTGCTGACAGAGGCACCAGCTATTCCCTCTGCTGTTTGGGGCAGTTGCATCCTTGAAGGGAGCAGTGATGGCCGATCCCGTCATAGTCACAACTGGGAAGAACGGTGCATAGACACCGCACTGCTGGAGAAGGTCTTGCTTGGCTTATGCGAGCCAGGCCAACAGCTTCACCCAGTGGCCCACCCCACTGAGAGGGGAGAGCTGAACCACTTGTGTACAACCGCACACTGCCCCTGCCCCACACTGGCCAGAGGGTGCTGTGCAGGGCCCCCAGGATGGTGATGTGTGGGCCAGGGGTGCTGTGAAGGAAACCCCCCTGGAAAGCTGGGGAAAGCTGCAGGGCAGGCAGGGGGGAGAGGGAAAGGGAGGCAGTGCCCTGGGGAGACAGCTCCAGCCCCCAGGCTGCTCTAAGCCCCACTTCTGCAGGACTCCCCTGCCGCCAGGCTTTCCCGAAGGACAGCGACACCCCGGGCGTCAGGTTGCTCCCCTGGGACTGCCCCCACCTCTGGGCTCCAGCCTGTCCCCAGGGCAGCGAGGGAGCCCCAGGCGTGCGGGGTGCCCCAGGACCTGCTTCTCCCCGGTACCCCCGGCACTGCTCTCCTCTGCGGGCTCTGCCCGCTGCCAGGGCTGGAGGGAGCCCCAGCATCCAGGATGCTTTATCCCCCCCAACTCTCCCCAGTTGTGCCCTATGGTGAAGCACCAAGCTTGCTGAAGGGGCTCCTGGTGCCATGGGCGCTGGGCAAACAGACCTTATCAGTGATGCTGTGGGGACAAACATCCCTCCTCTTGCCAGGAGAGCTCTGTCCCCACAATTAGCTGCGGGTGGCTGCCCGGGCACAAGGGCCTCCTTCATCGTGTTTCTCAGAACAGCCACATCCTTCTCAGTGATGGCAAAGGCCTGGGCCAAGGACGAGGGCATGGAAGGGACACTCTGTGGGGACAAGGGCCAAGAGCTGTGGCCAAGTCCCAGCCAGGGACAGGGCTGTAGGCAGAGCCTTGTTTTGGACGGGGCCACTGGGACCCACAGTGTGAGGGCAGTTCTGCAGAGTGGGACCCATGCTGTCTGGAGGGCACGGGATTTCCCCCTCTGTTCTGTGCTCTGGGGAGGTCGCGGCTGGGAACCGTACCAGTTTGGGGCCACAGTGCAAGGGGAATGGAGTGGGCTGGAGCTGGAAACTGACACCACCTTAGCACTTCCCCCCAGCTCAACCCTCGTCTCTGGGTTCCCAGCATTCACCAGTGCTCCCCATTGCCTCCAGGGACTGAAGATGCCAGTCATCCAGCTGTCCCCATTGCCCTTGCCCTCAGTTGTCCTCCGTAGGGTGTGCAGCTGTCAGGGGTGCACTGCCCTCACCACCCGCTGATGCCTGAGCAGTTCCCTGTGCAGCTGCCCCAGGCGGGAAGCTGGAGTGGTGCCGGGGAAGGTGGCTGGATCTGTGCCGGAGGCGGGGGTCACTCTGTACCAGGGCAGGGCTTGTTGCCAGGGCTGGTGTCTCTGCCAAGCCTGGCTTTGCCCTGGGGGCTCTCGGGGCTGGGAGGGGCAAGGAGGAGTCTGGGCAGGGATAAATCTGCCCCTCACCTTCTCCAGCTTCACCCAGGACTCACCACACCACAGAGGAAGATGAAGGTCGCAGTGCTCAGCGTCGCCCTCCTCTTCACCATCCTGCTGTGCACCCCGGACAATGCTGAGGTGAGTCCCCAATGCCATGTGGAGGGGCTCGAGGCTAAGGATGGGTCCTGGTGGCAGGACATCAGTTCTCCTTCAGAATAGCATTGGTGGTGAGCTTTGCCTCTCCCTTTCCCATGCAAGGAGCTCCTCCAGGCTCCCATGCACCTCCAGCCCAAAGCAATGCAGCTTTCTGCCTCCCGTAATTCCGTCTGTTGTCTCCGCTTCCCCTGCAATTAACCTTCTGGTGCCCAGAGCCTGAGTTCCTCAATGAGTGGTCGGACCTGTCCCCTCCCTGGGAGAGTCCACTACAAACTACTCTAAGGGCACCTGCCACTTTCTCATCTTGGTGCCCCCACATCTCCCCCTTTTGGGCCTCCGCATCCCATCCTTTTGTGACCCTCAGACATCACCTCCTTAGATCTCCTAAGTGTCCTTTCTAGAGTCCCCAAATCCTCTTCCTTTTATCATTCCCAATGACTTGCTTTCAGTCTTTCCCCTCGGTCTTTTGCCTTTCATCCTGTCCACTGTGGTAGTGTCCCCAGATCACCTTCCTTCAAACCCAACTCCCAAACACCATCCCGATCCCCTTTTTTTTGTCCTCAGCAGTCCTCTCTTTCTGCCCCCACCTACCACCTCGCTTGAACTCCCCATATCCCCTCTACTTCAAATCCTTTACCCCTCACTCGCATCCGACACAGTGCTGTCCATTCAACACCCCCAGCACAGTCCCTCTGGGGTCCACTAATTCACCCCAGTTCTCCGTCTTTGGGTCCTCCCCTCCCCCATCCTCTTGGGAGGCCCTGAATTCTCCACACTATCTTTATCTCCATCCCCACCCCTGGGCCCTCTGTGAACAGCTATCCCAGGTGTAACTTGGGAGGAAGGGATCTGGAAGGAGCAGAAAGGATTTCCCCTCTCAGAGAAGGAGGAAGCTATGGGCCTGGGGGGAGTGGGGAAACTCGTGCCCCACCCGCAGCCCCACCAAGGTCCAATCCAGACCACCCCTTTTCTCTCTTTCCCTAGGCACTCTTGGAAGGAAGTGGAAGTCTTAACCTTGATGTAAGTAGTGGGATGGACTGGGGGAATGGGAGGGCAATTTGGTCCTCCCATCCCTTGCTGGGACCGAGGACATCTAGTGACCAGTGAGGTCTCATGGTCTCTCTACAGGAGAAGGTACTCAAATCCCCGATAGGAAAGAGGTCTGAGGTGGGTACCAAAAATTCTACTTGCCCCCAACCCTCCCCTCCTATGACCACGACAATCCAGGGCATCCCAGTATACCCCTGTACACCCCACTGACACCCCAGAAAACACCTCTGCACCCCAGTCTTTTCCCAGGGCAGCCCCCTTCCCCAGGGTCCCCATTGCATTCCCATTCCTCCCATTACACCCCAGGATACCCCAGGATACTCCAGTACATGCACAGGCACCCAAGTGGGCCCCTTCCCCAGGACCCCCACTACTCTCTGTGCACCACCCTACAAACTCATGTACCCCATTCCTCCCCAGAAGCACCTTACCCAAGGATCCCATCACTTTCCCCTGTCTCCCAGTACACCCCAGTACACCCAAGGGTGTCCCTAACTCTCCCTTTCTCCCAGCCTCCTGTGGCTGAGCTGGCGGTGGACCTTGCGCGCCAGAAACGTGTGGCTGTCGGTGTTGATGTCTAGGTGAGCAGCATCAGGGTGTCTCCAGCCCCACAAAGGATGCTGAGCCCCGTGGGATCCCTGAGCCCTCTGGGTTGGGCAGAACTTGGCTAAGGGAGAGGGAAAGAGAGGGGACTCTCCATGGACCATGTCCCAGGGTGACTGGGACAGAGCTGCCCCCATGCCTTTCGTTGCACCCAGTGGGGCTCTACAGACCCAGAGGGTCACCATGCAGGCCAGGCAGGGTCTCTGGTGCCATACACACCCCAAGGATCACCGTGAGGGCTGTGCAGGGTTCTGGGAGATTTAGGGGCATTGCAGGGTAGAGACACACTGGGCGAGGGACTCTGGGTGCCATATGGTCTCAGGAGAGCCAAGTCGAGTCCTTGGTCTGTTGAGGGCTCCAATTCCCAGCTCCTTCCCCAGGGCTCTGCAGAGAGAGACAGTGGCAGACAAGGACACTCTCATGTTCCAGTTGACAATGGGGGTCTTGTTTGGGGCTCTGTCTTTCAGGACTGGAACTGGTGGTGACACCCTTGCCCTGTTCCCCTCCAGCAGCATGAGGAGATGATCATCCTGGATGACCCCACCTGATCCCCTTGGAGCCCTGGGCCATTCCTTTCTAATGATCAATAAACCCCTTCAGCAAAACTATGCTCTGCGTGTGTGTGTGTGTGTGTCCGTGTCCCCTCTCGCCTGCCAGTGCCCAGACGCCTGGGTCCTCTCTGGCTGTACCACGGCGATGAGCAGAGTGACTGAGGGAGTGTGGACACCTGGGGTGTCTCTGTAAAGGAGATCCCCATTCCCACCCATTGCGTAAGCCCCGAGAAGGGTAGATTAGGACAAACTGGAGTGGCCCCCCTTGAGGCTGGGAGAGGCGAAGGGCAGACGGCGCCAGCCCTCGAGGCAGCCGGTGCTTTGGAGGCACAATGGGAAAGTGGTTCTTACCGAGGCTGTAGTGAGCACCAAATGGCACCATTTGGTATTGGGGCAGGAGAGGAGCACGGGGACAGGCAGCCTGGGCCCCTGGGTCTTCTCCCTGCTGTGGGAGGGGGGTGGTTCCCTGCTCCATGGACTCAGCACTCCTGCATTCACAGGTCATTTCTGAGTCCCGTGATGGGCCCATGTGCCTGGAGCCCCAGCCCGCATTATTCTCCTGGGAACCCCCCATCACAGGCCAGGAAAGCAGGTCATGGGAATCAGATGCTGGAGAAGTGCTGGGTCCTGCACTTAGGTCACAACAACCCCATTCAACGCTACAGTTCTTGCAAAGTGTGGTTGGGAAGCTGCCTGGCCGAAAAGGACTTGGGGGTATGGGTCTACAGCCGGCTGTGTATGAGCCAGCAGCGTGCTCAGGTAGCCAAGAAGGCCAACAGCATCCTGGCTTGTATCATAAATAGTGTGGCCAGCAGCACTGGGGAAGTGATTGTTCCCCTGTTCTCGGCACTGCTGAGGCCTCACCTTGAGTAGTGTGTTCAGTTTCTGGCCCCTCACTACAGGAGGGACATTGAGGTACTGGAGGGTGTCTAGAGAAGGGCAATGAATCATAGAATCATAGAATCATAGAATGAGGTTGGAAGGGACCTTTAAGATCATCAAGTCCAACCATTAACCTACCCTGATAAAAACACCACCCCTTCTAAACCATGTCCCTAAGCACCTCATCTACCCTTTTCTTAAACACCTCCAGGGATGGTGAATCCACCACCTCTCTGGGCAGCTTATTCCAATGTTTAATAACCCTTTCAGTGAAAAAATGCTTCCTAATATCCAATCTAAACCTGCCCTGACATAACTTGAACTCATTTCCTCTTGTCCTATCACTTGTCGCCAGGGAGAAGAGGTCAGCTCCCATCTCTCTAAAACCTCCTTTCAGGTAGTTGTAGAGGGTGATAAGGTCTCCCCTCAGCCTCCTCTTCTCCAGGCTAAACAACCCCAGATCCCTCAGTCGTTCCTCATAAGGTTTGTCCTCCAGACCCTTCACCAGCTTTGTAGCCCTTCTCTGGACACGCTCCAACACCTCAATGTCCTTCTTGTAGTGAGGGGCCCAAAACTGAACACAGTACTCGAGGTGAGGCCTCACCAGTGCCGAGTACAGGGGGATGATTACTTCCCTAGTCCGGCTCACCACACTATTCCTGATGCAGGCCAGGATGGTGTTGGCCTTCTTGGCTGCCTGGGCACTGGGCACTGACAGGGGACACAGGGGACAGGGCACTGACAGGGAACACAAAGCAGCCAAAAGGAGGTGAAAGCAGGGAAAGGCCACAGAAAAGGGATTGATATTTATTGCCTTTGTGTCACGGGTGTGTTTTTTGAGAAGGCAAACCTCAAAACCTGGAGTTGTTGGTTGCAAGGGAAGTCAAGAGCAAACACAAGGAGGAGCACATATTGACAGGAACATCATGAAATCCCACAAGGACAAATGCCAGCTTCTGCCCCATCAGTGGACAAACCGTGGCAAAGGCAAAGGCTGAGGGCTGCCTGGCTGGGGAGCAGCCCTGTGGGAAATGTCTCGTTGGGCAGCAAGCTGGACAGGAGGCAGCCATATGCCCTGGCAGCCAGGAAGGCCAAGAGCACCTTGGTCTGTAGGAGCAGGAGCACGGCCAGGAGATTGAGGGAAGGGACTCTCCCCCTCTACATGGCATTCGTTAGGCCACATCCAGAATACCTTGTCTAGCTTTGGCACCCCCAGTAGTGAAAAGGTGTGGGCAAGTGGAGCAGGTCTGGGGAAGGGCCCTAAAAATGCTTGGGGATGGGTGGGGCTGGATCACTTTCCTTGTGAGGAAAGTCTGAGGAAGCTGGGTTTGTTCAGCATGGAGGAGGCTGAAGGGAACCACAGCAGGGGGGGCTCATCCTCTTCACCATTCGTCCACCAAAGCACTTGAACAAGCGCTGGTCACCCTGAGAAGTCATGCAGTCCTCCATTCTTGGAGGTTTTCAATACTCAACTGGATCAAGCCCTGAGCCAGCAGGTCTGGCTGAATACCTGACGCTGCTTTGTGTAGGAAGTGTGACTACAGACCTCCCAAGGTCTACTCTGAATGAAAATGATCAAAGCACCCTCAGTGAGTTTGCAGATGACAATAAGTTAGGCGGGAGTATTGGTCTGCCTGAGGGTAGGATGGCTCTAAAGTGGGATCTGGACAGGCTGGATCCATGGGCTGAGGCCAATGGTATGAGGTTCAACAAGACCAAGTGCCGGGTCCTGCCCTTGGGTCACAACAACCTCATGCAGCACTACAGGCTTGGGGACGAGTGGCTGGAAAGCTGCCCAGCAGAAAAGGACCTGGGGGGGGTGTTGGTTGACAGCTGGCTGAATATGAGCCAGCAGTGTGCCCAGGTGGCCAAGAGGGCCAAAAGCATCCTGGCCTGTATCAGGAATAGTGTGGCCAGCAGGATGAGGGCAGTGATTGTGCCCCTGTATTCGGCACTGGTGAGACCCCATCTCAAGTACTTTGTTCAGTTTTGGGCCCCTTGCTACAAGAAAGACATTGAGGTACTGGAGCATGTCAAGAGAAGTGCAACGAAGCTGGTGAGGGGTCTGGAGAACAAGTGTTATGAGGAGTGTCTGAAGGAACTGGGTTTGTTTAGCCTGGAGAAAAGGTGGCTGAGGGGAGACATTATCAGTCTCTAAAACTACCTGAAAGGAGATGTGTGAGCCGACTCGGGCTGGACACAGGAACAACCACAAAACCACGGGTGAAAGACAAAGAACCAATTTAATCTCAATACCACGCAAATCGGGGAATCTCCGAAGTAACACCCGGGCAGAGGGACGCGAGCAGGGCATGCAGGCACCACAGAGCAGGAGAAAGTCCTTGTTAGCAGGAGCGTGTGAGCTTCGACTTGCTGTTCTCACCTGCTTTTCAAGGGTTCAAGTAGTGGTAGTTTTCCACTGTGCTTTGAGCTGCTTCAACAACAAGGCAGTGATCTCAGGTATGCCAGATAAGGTGTCCCTGAGTCCATCCCAGGCTTATGTTATCTAAGTGTGGATGTTCTACTTGTGATCACTCAAGGCTGAACAACAATTAGTGTGATACATGTGTTGTCCAGCAGCCCAAGTGGGAGTCACTTGAGCATGTTTACAATCCTCCTCGCCAGTCTTCCATTATTTTCCCATAGGAGGTTGTAGCAAGGGGGAGTCAAACTCTTCACCCAAGTAATAAGCGAGAAGACAAGAGGAAATGGCTGCAAGTTATGACAGGGGAGGTTTAGTTTGGATATTAGGAAAAATGTGTTCACAGAAAGGGTTGTCACTCACTGGAACAGGCTGCCCAGGGAAGTGGTGCAATCGCCGTCCCTGCAGGTATTTAAAAGACGGGTAGACATTGTGCTTAGGGACATAGTTTAGTGGTTTAGTGGTGGTTTTGGCAGTGTTAGTTTGATGGTTGGACTCAATGATCTTAAAGGTCCCTTCCAACTTAGACAATTCTATGATTTTATGGTTCTATGACCCTTCTGTTGAGTAACAAGGTTCAGTGTGGACCCCTTGCTTTCTAAACTCCTTTTTGAAGCCTAGGTCTGGCTGGGTCCGATCTTAGTCTCAGATTTGGTCGACGGTTCATGTCTAATGGAATTATTCTTACAACATTAATAATATGTGGGTAGCTATATGGATTCGCAGTGTGTCAGAGTATTAATTCAGCATGCTATCAGTCACTTACTAAGGATCCATCGTGGTTAAGGGATCTGTCCGCCTTGGGTAAGGAAGGATCTCTGAGTCTCAGATAAGGAATCTCTAACCTTGAGAGGCGTCCCTGCTCAAGGGGAGAGTCACCTGGCGTGCTGCCCGCCTGCAATCCAGGGAGAGCTCACACTGAGCCCATCCTGATGGTAATATTGATGGAGTGAAGTAGTTGGCTGCTCATCAATAGTATAGACAAGACAGTTGTGTTTCACTCTGGTATCTTGCTCTGAACATTGGTTAACTTGTACTTTTGGTTTTGAAACCACCCAGGTGGTCAATGAGTCAGTGGTCGTGATCTCCCCCTGCCGGAATTACCTTTTATCCACTTCTCCTCTGATCTTGGCAGTTCCAAGTGGTTTTCTGGGTTTGCTGACCAGGCCTACAGTTCATCGCTCTCTTGACAGGAATACCCTGCTTATCAACAATACTACATTGTCTGCTGGTATGTTCCTTAATTGAATTGTAAATAAATCACGTCTAATTACTATTCCTCTTTTTAATCTTAGGTAAATAATGAAATAGGGTTGGGGCAGTACAGAGGATTTGAGCAGCAGCAGGTTTCCTTGGTTGCTTCAATTACATTTTATATTCCGTTTTCCTGGTTTACATCAGTGTTACTACAACATCATCATATTTTGAAGCTCCTCAGTACCCAATTCTTGCCCAGTCCCAGCCACATCCCACACAGGGATTCACAGACAGCCCTGCTCGAGAGTCTACTGGGGTCTGGGCCAGGAGAGAGCCGGGGCAAGGCTGGAGGTTCCCCTGATACAGGCACTGGACATGGTCGGTGAGCCAGACTGGGGGGTAAGAAAAGGCCCTGGGCCATCTTCCCAGTGTGTCCATGCCACCAAGGGCACAGACCAGCCTCCTCTCTCCTGCACCTCCACGGCTTTGAGCCCTTCCCCGAGCCCTGGCTCTGCACCACAGACACTCTGGTGTGACTCCTCACCCTGCGTGGTCACACAGGACAAGCCAGACACTGAGGATTTTTACTCCTGGGCACTTTCCAGCCCAGCCCGGCTCCATCCCAGCTCTCTCCCAGCTCCCCTGGTCTCTCCCCATCCCAGAGATGGCCCCACAGCAGTGCCTGCCCCAGGGTGCTGCAGAGCTCTGGGAACTCACTCCAGAGCCCCAGCCCCTCGGGAGGGCACAGCAGCTGCTGGGGGGCAGAGCAGGGCCAGCCCCAGAGATGGGGGGCATCTGTGGCACAAGGACAAGGCAGTCAGTGGCACCCTGTGTCCTCCTCTCCAGGCTATTCGGAGAGGTCGGCAGCCCCTCTGGGCCACCCCCTCTCCCCAGGCCAGTACAAGAGCCCTGGCCCTGGGGATCCTCAGGCAGCTCCTGCTGCCCCGGTGACAGAGTGGCCTGCCCTGGGCTGCTGCAGCCAGAAAGGTCTCTTCATTTCCCACTCATTCATACTCTGCTGATGGTGGGTCTCACAAAAAGAAGTTGCAGCTGCCTCATTTTTTTCTTTAAATACAAAGAGAGCCTGACTCTTATTTTACCCAAAGTCTCTGGGTCGCACAAGACAGGTGGATACTTAACACGACAGGATGAGTAAAAGAATTTCTTTTCAGAAAAGATCATCACAAGGGGAAAAAAGACAAAAAGAAGGAAAAAAAAGGAAGCTATGTCAGGTTTGGCCCATCACAACACACACTGGGAATCATTTGCAGAGGAAGGTACGCAGTTCGTGGCTGCTGAAAAAATGTCTAATCCACTTCCTCAGGGCATCCTTGAGCTCCCGGTTCCTCATGCTGTAGATGAGGGGGTTCACTGCTGGAGGCACCACGGAGTACAGAACTGCCAGCACCAGATCCAGGGAAGGGGAGGAGATGGAGGGGGGCTTCAGGTACGCAAATAAACCAGTGCTGATAAAGAGGGAGACCACAGTCAGGTGAGGGAGGCATGTGGAGAAGGCTTTGTGCTGTCCCCGCTCTGAGGGCATCCTCAGCACGGCCCTGAAGATCTGCACATAGGACACCACAATAAAAACAAAACATCCCAAAAAAAGAAACGTACTAACCAATAGAAGCCCAACTTCCCTGAGTTTTGAGTCTGAGCAGGAGAGCTTGAGGATCTGAGGGATTTCACAAAAAAACTGGTCCACAGCATTGCCTTGGCAGAGTGGTAGTGAAAAAGTATTAGCTGTGTGCATTAGAGAATAGAGAAAGCCACTGCCCCAGGCAGCTGCTGCCATGTGGACACAAGCTCTGCTGTCCATCAGGGTCCCATAGTGCAGGGGTTTGCAGATGGCCACATAGCGGTCGTAGGCCATGACAGTGAGAAGAAAATACTCTGCTACAATAAAAAAGAGAAACCAAAAAATTTGAGCAGCACACCCCCCATAGGAAATGGCCCTGGTGTCCCACAGGGAATTGGCCATGGCTTTGGGGAGAGTGGTGGAGACGGAGCCCAGGTCGAGGTGGGAGAGGTTGAGGAGGAAGAAGTACATGGGGGTGTGGAGGTGGTGGTCGCAGGCGATGGCAGTGATGATGAGGCCGTTGCCCAGGAGGGCAGCCAGGTAGATGCCCAGGAAGAGCCAGAAGTGCAAGAGCTGCAGCTGCCATGTGTCTGCAAATGCCAGCAGGAGGAACTCAGTGGTGGAACTGCTGTTGGACATGAGCTTCACAGGGAGCTGCCCAAGGAAGAGAAGTTATTGCCAGGTTAGGACAAACATTTTGCAATATAACTCAATGTTTCTCATAGAAACGCTCCAGTTGCCTTATTCCTTAGTAGCACCTTTGTTCAGCTCCATTTCTGGAGCTCCTTTGGTTGCTCTTTGAGTGCGCCACGAGGAGCTCAGGCTCCACTGTGCACTCCAGAGTACTTGGTCCTACTCTGCAGTGCAGCAAGGTGGGGATTTAGATTTCTTACTCACAATGTAGGGCAGATTTTAGCCACTCATAATCATAAGATTACCAGGGAAATATTATTTTGGAGCCGAAACTGTCAGCATTTTTCTTGCAGTCTGAGTGAACCTCTGTTTCTGGGGAGATGCAGAAGCATTGTCTGTGGCTTAGGGCAGAGTGAGGAGAGCTGGTCTGCCCTTCAGCCTTGTTCCTGGCTTCTTTGTGCTTGGTTTGACCTGGAGCACATTCACACTTGGTTTGACCTGGAGCACGTTCACACTCACATGTTATCTCCCCAAAGAAACAGAGGATAGTGGAGAATTCACTTACAGAGTGCAGATCTGCATGGCAGGACCCACAGGGTGGGTGTCTGAGCTGCAGCTGAAACCCCACTCCCCGGCAAGTTGAGGGGAAGCCCAAGGGCGGCACAGACAGGAGGGGAAGGAAGGAAGAAGGAGCATCACCAGGGTTCTGTGCAAAGGCATGCAAGGTGAGGGAGAGCCTGCAGAGACGATGCTGGAGCTCTCTGTAAGCTGAGGCAGAGGGAAGTTGGTGTTTGTGTTGCTTCCCCGAGACTTTTGCATCTTTCAGCATAATAGCTGAAGAGTCTCTGTTCCCCACCCAAACCTGAAAGTTGAATTTTAATTCCTCCTTCATCACGCAGCCCACCCAGAGTAGAAAAGTCAAAGCACAGACTCCTTCACTTTCAGGTTACCCTCATAAATATTCCCCTTGTAAAGCCCCCTCAGGAACACCCTGTGTGTGATCTGGGGGTGTGAGCAGCCCTGCCCCACGCAGCACCCTCTTGACAGCAGAAAGATCCTGCCCTGTCCTGCCCTGCTGGGGATCGCTCCTTCCACCCGCAGCTTCTCCCCGCAGTGCCATGAAGAGCTCCCCGGACAGGCTGAGTGCTGCCCCTGGCAGGTGGCAGGGTCCCTGCCCTGGCACACAGCCCCTGGGGCACAGGGACCCTGCTCAGCAGGACAGAGCTGAGCACCCTTGGCTGCACACCCACCCGCACAGCCCTGCAGCCGTCCCCAGGAGAAGGCGGCCGGCATGCCCGTCCCTCTGATGGTGCAGCAGGGAAGCCCTGCTCTGCAGCGCGTCCTTCTCCACACTCAAATACTCTGAGCGCCGCCCCGCCAGATCCTATCTACGCTCATTTTCATTGACCGGCAGCCAGAGACTTACTGTGTTCAGCGCTGAGCAGATTTCTCCCCCAGTGAACTCTCACCATCCTCCAAATCCACACTGCCTTTAACTCTCTCTCACTTCTCTCGTGTCTCTTCAGCGCCTGCAGGCAGTGCCTCAGCCCTGCTGTGCTTTTCCGGGGAGCTGCTCCTGGGCAGAGCCGCCTCTCGGCAGCGCTCCCACTTGCCGTGAGCTCTCTCCGTCCCGGGAGCCCGGCCCAGCTCAGCAGCAGAGGACCAGCCCAAGGCGGCACTTTCTGTGCCCCCTCTGGGCTCCCTTGAGGTGTCCCTGGGGCTCCAGGGGAATCTCCTGTGAAAGAGGCTGAAGCAATCACTGATGTTCCCTCCTTCACCCGGGAAGAGACTCTGACTTCCAGCAGTTTCCTTTCTTCTCTCCAGGACAGAGTTAGCTCTAAATATCACCTCTCCTTGTCTCATCATTAGACAGGACGCCCAGACAGTGCCAGGGAGGGATCTTCTTCACCCTGCTGAGGGAAGGGATGCAGCTGCGTCAGTCAAGGCACCTCCTTCTGGGTTTGTAGTCCCTGGGCTGGAAGGGGACTCAGCTCCTCCCATGACTGCCACAACCCCACAGGTGGTGGGATTCCTCTTGCCTCAGCTCAGATGTGCCCAAAATAGGCTCCTGCAGGGGAGTTCCTTCTTTCATCTCCCATTGTAATTACTGGAGGTGGAGGCCAGTAGCGAGCTGTTCAGACACACACCCCTGGTGACATGTGAAGTGCCAGAGGGGACCAACATGGATGCTGGAAGCTGAAAGCTCTAATGGAGCAGTTCATAGAGACAGGGCAGCGTCTGGGGACATTTTGTTGGGGCTGGTGGGAAATTCTTTTGGCCAACTGAAATGACAGCAGATGCCCACACGTACCAAAACTGAACCTGTAACTATTGCTTTTGTCCAGGACAGCCTATAGAGGTCTTCAGCTGACCAGATGGAGTCATGTGCCATTGGGGGAGAGAAGTCTCTCTCTTTCTGTTCTCCACCAGCTGTATTTTCTCCATGTCCTTTGAGTATAATGACAAAGGTTTCATGTGCATCTCTTTATTGCGTAACAGAATTCAGGGCAATTGCATCTCAATTTCATGGCCAAATACAGGCCTGCAGTGCTACGTGAGATGCCAGGGCTCTCCAGCAAAATTGTACACATCTGACACGGACGGCTCAGGTCCTATAGAGGAACCCCATCCACTGACTGAAGCCCACCACTGCAGTGACAGAAGGTGTGCCTGTTCCCTACCCAGTAGATGCAGGGAACTGCATGAATACAAAGCACATCACACCAGGGTCTCCACTCAAGTGCATTCCCTCTCAATCCCTGATGGGGTTTCCCCCATCATTTAACCATCCCCTTGATGATACAATCATGGATGAGGCCAATGATTTTCACAGTTTGCCTGTACCATAGCATGTCCACTCCCAAGGACATTTTCAACATCATCTCTTCCTTCCTGAGATCCCCTTCAGCTCCACCACAGCCCCTCAGGCCTGCAGAGACACCACAGACAGCAGGCTCCTCTTCTGCTCCGACTGCACAGCCCATCCCCGTTTCTCTCTGGCTTCGGGGAAAGCACAGTTCGCTCTTTGTGTGGGCACCTGATTTCTTCCTTACATTGCCATCGGCCATCCACTCTAGCGTGTCTCTGCCATGGAGCAAAGACTGTGCACACATGAGGTCTTGGAGGCTTGGTAGCAGGTTTCCCCATGGCAAGTCCACTCTCAGCCCTGGTGCCGCAGCCCAGACATGCACCGGTGCCCTCAGCTTGGGGCACAGGCAGGAGGAGTCCCACGTGCCGTCTCTTCATTCACTTGAGGGGAATAACAACGGAGGTGTGTTGGGACAGCCCACGTGACTGGGGTGCTGTGATGAATGGGCAGAGGATGATGATGAGAGACAGGCCGGAAAGATCGGGAGGGGAGAGCTGTCAGTGCGAAGGAGATATGCTTAGATGTGTGGAGCTCCTCTATGGGACCGACAAATGGAGTGAGCCCTTATGGCTGAGGGTAAGGGGAGAGGCTGGTAAGGGTGACATTGTTGTGAGAGAAAAAGAAGACCAGAGGGCTCATGACCTTACAAAATGGCCTTATGTGCCTAGTCTGAGCATAATTTTCCTTAGTTTCTCAGTCCTTATGTGTCCTCCGAAGGGTTCTGTAATAACCTGGTGTTCACTGGAAAGGAAGCACAACAGTGTGCAGACAATCATTGAGGTTTCTGGATGGTGACAGCTCGGGAGGTGGGTCTTTATAGCACAGCTGCCCGATGGGCCAACTATGGTGACGCTCATGTGAATCTGTTGCTCACAAAGAAGGAAGAGCAGGTCATGGTTGTGGAAACCAGTGTCATTCTCGGCTGTCATTACCTTAAAGTGGTGGCGTCTCACCTCGCAAGGAGAGTAAGGAAGGAGAATAGAAGAGTGCCGATGCCAGAACTGAGAGGAGCAGCTTTTAGCCTCGTCTGGGGACTTGTAGTGGGGAAGGCCATGTGAGCAGCATGGAAAGGCATCAGAGCTCACAGTACAGCTGGTCTTCAAGGACAGTGCCTTTCAGGTACAGGACTGACCATACTATACTGATAATCAGGGAAACAAGCAGAGGTCTCAGGAGAGCAGCTTGGGGAAACAGGAAACTCATGGGGCAGCTCCATAGAAAAAAGGAAGCACACAGGATGTGGCTGCAGAGACTAATACCTAAGGAGGAATTTAAAAATACGTCTGGTTTTAGGAAAGCTGGAGCCCCCACAGAGCTGACACTTGGGAGGCTGTTCAGAAGTACCATGATGAGTTCTTCCTACTTCAGGAGCAGTTGAAGAAGAAAGGAAGGTCATGTGTGGCCCATGCTGAATTACGTAAGAGTTGGTGTAGATAGGTCTGAGGTACGCTGTGGCCTTTGTCTTCACAAGCCAGGACTCCCATTTCCATGTGCCCAAGAGACGGAAACACAGGAGAACGACTGGCAGTGGATGGAGAGTAGCATCTCCCAGAGACAAATCTCTGAGCGTGGAGATGGGAAAGGCTGGTGCTACAGCCCGAGTCCATCTGAGCATCTGTGAGCACTCGGTGACATCCCTCATCCTGAGTGCATGTGAGGGTGGGAGTTGAGCTGCTGTCTTGAATGTCAGTAGTGATGTGCAAGGGCACAAAACTGAAGTTTATCCAAGAAAAACTGGGGAGCAGGAGGCCTCTCCTTCTCCCTCCCCATCCCTCCCATCAGCTACATAATCTAATGGTGGGTGTGGATCAAAAACCTTGGGAATGTTTTAACAGCACAAACAGTTTGGTGAGGGGGGAGCTACTGGCTTTGCAGCTCCTGGGCCCCTGACAGACTAACCAGGAGGTGTGTGTGTGGCTTAGCCCAACGATTGGCTACGTAAAGGCTGAACCTCTCTTTAAGAAGTTGTAAGAGTGTGACAGGTCAGAGCTGACCTCAGTGCATGTATTCACCCCTGGCAGTGGGGGATATCTGGGGTAATGACAGTGAATATTGAGAGGCCGGTAACAGATCAAAGAATATAACACTGACAAGTATATTCTTTATATATGTGTATATTTATACACATGAGTATATATTTATTATTTGCTATAACATTTCAAGGAGTATCAAAAATACATATAACATGTTTCTACGTATTTCTAACATTTCAAAGAACATCATATATTTTGATACAGCAAACCAATGACTGTTCTTACATTCAAAGACTGTAACTGGCACCTTAAATTAGTACCTTAAGCTCAAATAACAGCTGTGATCGAATAAAACTTCTCCTCCTTCCCATACATCATGTGGTCATAGTGTTCCTGGCAAAGCACCTGGTTGGCTCAGTGGGAGCAGATGGCAGGTTCTCAGGCCCATAGCTCATCAGATGAGCTTTCCCACAGAGGAGACAGCCAGGTGGGAGGCAGGAGCAGGAAAGAAGCTGTCTCCATTGCCACCATGCACCATTGCCTGAGTGCAGCCTGTGCAGTGAAGGTTCCAAAGCAGTGAGCTGAGGGAGCCCACTGAGGGCTCCACTGGCAGATGGATTAGATGGGAAGGGTGGGCTCCAGCTGGAGGGCAAACACCATAGAGGTGGGAGCCAACAAATAGAAATGGGATGGGATAGCCTGGGCATGGGCTCCTGGGGCTGCGTCTGATGCCTTTGGGTATGTGCAGTCTCTGCATGGAGAGAGAAATGTACCAAAATCATTGAATGTCCAAAGAAAGGCCATAAACTGTGCTGGCAAAGGAGTTCCCCCTCTTCCTGGACCACCACCAACTGGATGAGGAGTGAATGTGCCCAGCTTGGACTGGGACCCCCAGCACCTTCCTTTCAGTGTGAGGCTCCCAAGATAAACTGTGATTCGATATCTCATGTCCATGGGAGCAACAGCACAAATGTCTGTGTCCTTTGGGCCTCCCTCTCCTGCCTTTCCAGCCAGGGCAGAGGAACAGGAGAGGCTTCTCCCAAAGTGGAAGCTCACCAGGACTGGAAGGAGACATGCCCACTTGCTCCCCTTGGCTAGCAGAGGAGCAAGGGAGGCCCCTGTGCACCTCCTGTATAGGACTCGTATCTGGAAGGACATACCCACCGCTCTGCTGCCTTCAGCTGCCAACAAGGCAGGTCCCTCTGCCTCAGAAGGTCTGAGGCTTTCTCATGCTGTGTGAGCTGATGCAGTCATCTGAAGGGAACTGAGGTGAGTGCAATTTCTGGGGATTTTCTTGTCCTGCTCTCCAAATTCAGAGCAGCTCCTGGTTCAGTTTCCCTGCCTCAGATTACATCATGTTTCTGGGGGGTCAGCAGTGCCTGGGGCTGTTAAAGCAGTTTCTACCACCTCAGAGCTTCCATCCCACCAGGGAGCCAATTATACTGGTTCTACTCTCTGCAAATCTTCAGGGGCGACACGCCACAGCGAGAACCTTTAGAGTCTCCTTTCTGCTATAAACCCGGGCAGACTTGAGAGATGAGGGAGCCTTCAGGTGCTGCTGGAGACTCACCTTAGCAGCTGCTGGGAGAAGAGGGCAAGGGCAGAGTAAGGAATGAGCCCTGGTTCAGGGCTTGTGGTGAGGTCCAAGAAGTGAAGTTCATGGTAGGGAAGAGGCAGAAGGTAAGACACTGAACTTGGACTTCATTGCCACGATCCATCAGAGCTGATGTCAGTGCTTCATGATGAGGACTGCAGGTTTGTGATGGGTGTGCGGGGGGCTGTTTAGGTCTGAGTGTTATTAGTCAGGCTGCTGGGTCTTTGAAAAGAATAAATGAGAGCATTACGACCAGAGCTTCAGCCCCGTCCTTTCCTTCATATCATCCCACCCCAGCTTCCACCTTCCACCAGACTCCCCTGGGCCCCCGGCTCTGCACAGTGACATCCCAGGGACATCACGGGACACTCTGCCTCCTTAGCTGGGAAGGCGGGAGAGCATTTGGGCAGGTTGTGTGGGGCCACATTGCCTGTGCCCTTCACTTCATCCCTCACAGGGCTACTTCAATTGTCTCAAGATTTGGTTATTTTTTTGTTGTTATTGATGGGTTTTATATGTTTTCTCACTCTCAGAATTAGGATTATGACCATGTAGTTGTTGTTTTTTTTTTTTTTCCAGCTCTCAGCTTTGTCACTCCCCTGCAATGGAGAGGGCTGGGGGTATCAGGCATTCTGAATAGTTTTTGGCAAACTCTCGGCACAGTTCCTTTGATTATCACCGCTGGAACAAGTGCATTCCAGCCCAAGAGGTGGGTGTGAGGCCCTTGGAGGGCACTGCTGTTGCAGAGAGCTGTGGTTGTTGGGCATGAGCTTTCTCCAATCATGCGCTGAGGCATGTCCTGGCATTGCCAACGCCCCTGACCCTGATCGTATCCCACCTCAGCCCCAGCACCCTGCGGACACCCCGCTTAATGTCCTGCTTGCCCAGGCAGCCCCTCAAGCACAGCTGGCCATGCCGAAGTCCTGCTGCTGGGCTGGGATCTGCAGGCAGGCATCCTCAAACCCCTCAGGAACCACTGCTCGTGAGGGAAAAATGTGAAGCAACAGGTTCTGCCCAGCAGCTCCCAGTCACAGAGTCACAGAGCGGCTGGGCTTGGAAGCCACCCCAGCATATCAGCCTGTTCAGCCCCCGCTTCCTAAAAGCAGAGTCAGCTGAGGCAGGTGGCTCAGGACCATGCCCAGTCAAGTTTTTAATAGCCACAGGGATGAAACCTCTGCAGCCTGTCTGGGCAGCTCTTCCAGTATTTCACCACGCTATCTTTAAATTCCAATTTCCTGTATTTCAATGTGTTCTTTCTTCTTGGAACCACTGAGGAGAGCCTGGATTTGGCTCCTTTTGCCCTCCCATCCTTCCTCCCTGCACAACCTCTCCCATGTGCCTTGGCTCACTCCCAGTAACCCCTTCCCTATTTGGGGTTTTTTTGATCCCTTCCTTGTCACTTTTTATGCCACATTTTGACCCGCAATGTGGTTTTCAGCATGCTCTCTGGCAGTCCCCCAGCACAGTGCCTTGGTCATCTGAGGCAGTATCTCCTGATCTTCCCTTTCTCAATGGGAGGGATTTGCCTGTGTTGGGTGGTGGGGAAGGATTGGGGTGGGAATCCTTTCCTCCTCATGGGAGTGTTTCCGAGAGCTGTGGCCACTCACCTGCAATGTGCCCATCCCTAGCTTTGGAGGAAGGGTGGTGTCTGGCATAATGTTTCCCACAATGGCATCTTTTTGACTGGGGTTTGTTTTCTCTGGCACACTTTGTCTTTTCTGACAGCAGAAGGATGTCAGTCGTCAACACCATGAATGCAACTTGATGATCTTCAAGGTCCTTTCCAGCCTAAACCATTCTATGATTCTATGACTTGCTGGGCATACCCACAGGCATATGAAAGTTCTCTGTTTCTGTGTGAGCAAATGCACATCATAGATTTATCCTGCCGTGAGAAAGAAGAACTTCCATTGGGCAGCTCACATCTGCAGTCTCCAGGGGGTCTGCTGGGATGAGTGTTCTGTACCCATCAGGAAAAACATTTTTTTTTGCTTTCATGAGGCACGAAACACATAAAGCTCGTGAAAAGAACAATGTCCTACACATAAAATTTCTCAAGTTAAACACTGAAGCGTGATTATTTCTGATAGCGGTTCTTTGTGGAAGCTGAGGAACTGAAAGAAAAACAACATGGAAGAAGGAGAAAGGGACAACAGGACATCATCCATGGATTTTGTGCTGCTGGGAATAAGTGATGTCCCCACGCTCCAGAACCTGCTCTTTCTCCTCTTGCTTATGATCTACTCAGTCACCATGGTTGGGAACATCCTCATCGTTGTGCTGGTGGTGGCAGACCGGCACCTGCACACCCCCATGTACTTCTTCCTGGGCAATCTGTCCTCCTTAGAGACCTGCTACAGCTCCACCATCCTGCCTCGGTTGCTGGCCAGCTTCCTGACTGGGGACAGCAGCATCTCTGCACAAGGCTGCCTGGCTCAGTTCTACTTCTTTGGTTCTTTTGTGACTACTGAGTGTTTCTTGCTGGCGGCCATGGCCTATGATCGGTACTTGGCCGTATGCCAGCCCTTGCTCTATGCAAGCCTCATGACCTGGAAGGTCTCCGTACACTTGGCAGCTGCCTCTTGGTTATCGGGTTCACTGCTGGTGGTGGTAGTCATAGCCACCTTATCCCAGTTGCAGTTCTGCGGCCCCAAGACCATTGACCACTTCTTCTGTGATTTTACCCCATTGCTGGAGCTTGCCTGCAGTGACACCAGAGCAGTCACAACTGTTTCTTTCTTGTTTGGTACCTTGGATATAGTTTTTCCCTTCCTTTTCACACTGGGCTCCTACGTGTGCATCATAGCTGCCATCCTGAGGATCCCATCCAGCACAGGCAGAGAAAAGGCCTTCTCCACCTGCTCCTCTCACCTCACTCTCGTCACCATTTTCTATGGAACCCTCTTTGTTGTCTACATGGTGCCTAGAAGAGCTCCTCTGAGGCAGCTCAATAAGTTGTTCTCTTTTTTCTACACCATCCTCACACCCCTGATCAACCCCCTCCTCTACCGCCTGCGGAACAGGGAGGTCAGGGAGGCACTCAGGAAAATCATGAGGAAAGCCCTGGTCCTCACCCAGAGCTCATGGTCCCTTGTTGACCCAGGCAAGAGACACTTCTAGCTTCTTTGAAAGCTCTGGATACCGGCTGGCTCTTCAGAAGTGCGTGCCACTGAGACCGCTTGTGCAGTGGTGAGTGAAGAAAGCAAAAGGTCTTTGGGAAGAAATATCATGGTTTAATAAACAGTCTTGAAAATGTCACAGGTTTGATTTTCCTTGTTAATAGACACCATGTGGGAAGTACTGAAGTGTCAATGTTTTCTTTTCTGGAGGAGTAAAGAAAAGATATTTGGCCAAGTTTGTGAATACTTACAAGGGCCATTATGAGGCCATCTTTCTCACTGTGGGTTCCGGGGATGGTAGTCACATGGTGTGCATCCCCCCTCTGGTGCATATTTCAGGAGCATGAGGCTCGCATGGCAGCCACTAACAAGGGTCTACCTTCACTGCACTGCCAAGGAAAAATGGGCCATTCTTATTGGGTGGCTTACGTGTTAGAGCATTGCACATCTCCTCCTGCCTCTGGCCAGGCCCTGCTGCATGCACGTCTCAGGAACCAGATGGGGATGCAGCAGCTCAGCAGCTGAGTGAGAAGCCTTTGCTTCTCTTGCTGCAAAGATAGGTTCTCCACCTCTCCGGCTGGAGTGATTCAAGCAGTTCCTCTTTATGAGGGCTAAAACAAGATCATCTCCTGCATCTCCCTCCCTCCACCTTTCCCTCCCCTCTTCCCGGGGAAATGAGCAAATCCCTGCTCCAGCTGTGCTCCTCTGGCTCCAGCTCAAGGTCTTCTCTCTTCACTGGGACACCCCCTCCCTTGCCCCATCGCCTCCATTTGTGGAGGATCAGGCTTTCCACCTCAGCCCTCCTTCCCCACTAGAAAGCTTTGACCCAGAGTAAGGGGTCGTGCTGTGATGGAGCTCATTTTCTTCATAGCAGCCTGTAAGGTGTTGTGTTTTGGATTGGGGACCAAAACCATGTTGATAACACCCCCCTCTTGCTGAACAGTGTCTGCACAGCATCCAGACTGTCTCTGATTCTCACACTGCTCTTACAGTGAGTAGGTTGAGAGTTTACAAGAAGTTGGGAGGAGACACAGCAAGGACAGCAGACCAAACAGATATGCAATGCCGTATAGCATCAAGGTCAGCAATAAAATTGGAGGGGAGGTGGTTTTGAGTGGGTAGCCATTGCTTGGGGACTGCCTGGGCATTCGTGTACTTGTGGAAGGTGGTGTTTGACTTTGCATCTCTTATTATCTTCTTGTTTATTTATTTTTTATTCTTTCTTCTTTTTATTTCCTTTGCGTATTAAACTATATTTATCTTCATCCATGACTTTCCTGACTTTTGCTCTTCCTAGTCTCTGCCCCCATTCCACTGGGGTGAGGGGTGAGTCAGTGAGGGAGCAGCTGTGTGAGGCTTCACTGACAGCCATGACCAACCCACCCCACCCAGTTTATCCAGGACCGAGGGCAGGGATGGTCATTGCACCCTGGTTCTCCGCAGATCTCAACTTTTTCAGTGGCCTGTGCTATGGGAGCCCGTATGTCAATGGCCTTTGCCTCCAGGGCACAATGCTGACTCCTCCTCAGCTCCTTCACCAGTACATGTGTCTTTTCTCCTCTTCTCCCTGTGACTGTGGGGATAAGCTCGCAGTACATCTGGGATCCATTAGACACAAATGTTGGTTTTAAATGCTGCCTTCTTGCTGAGCAGGGGCTGCAGAGATGCTGCATGAGCTCCTCATTGGCTCTTTAGGCTGCCACATGTATGACAGGGCTGATGGCATCTATCGTTCCTCTGGAAAGGAGTCTGGAGGGGTGAGGAGAGGATGGGGATTGTGCACGTTCCCTGGGGTGGGCAGTGAATGGAGACTCAGAAGAGTGATCACCGTACAGAGCCAGGTCTCATGGAGAAGGAAGCAAGGTGTGAAAGGTGGACAAGAGATGAGCTGGTCTGTGCCACAGTCCCTGGACACCCTGGGGAAGCTGCCCCAGGGCAATGGGGAGCAAACCAGCCCCGCACCCTGACCACTTCCACCTCTGCCCATACACCCCAGGCCCAGGGAGGGACCTTTGCTGCACGGCCAGTTCCATCCTCCTGCTGGGCTCAGTGCCTGCAGGGGGCATGGCCAGACCTGTGCAATCTCTCCTGGCCTAGATGCTGCCAGACCCTGCAGCAGAGCTGTCTGCACATACCAACGTGGGATTCAGCTGGGGTTGGGCAGGGGCAGGCACTGGTGGGAGGGAACAAACAGGGGACTACTTGGGGAAGAAGGAGAAAGGGCTGCGATGGGGACTGTTTGGGGGTGACATTTCTCCAGCCGTGAATGCACCCTGGTCCATGTGGTGTTGGAGGCCATGTGGGGCAGTGGGAAACCCACACACTGGACACAGCAGTCCTGATGCGGTTCCCAGAGGTAAAGCATCACTGCCCTTTCCCTGCTGCCTCTGAATTTGCTAATGCAGCCCAGAATGCTGTTGGCATTCCCAATCCTAAGGGCACGCTGCTCCCTCCTCTCCCACTTGCTGTCCACCCACCCTCTTTGCAGAGCTGCCTTCCAGCGGTCATCCCCAGCCAGGCCTGTTGCATAGTGTTGTCCAAGTGCAGTGGCAAGGGGAACATGGCATTTGTCTTGGATAAACATATTCCACCCAGGCAGCCCCTTTCACCAAGCCGTCAAGGACTACTGCATCCACCTCACCCCCCCATCCAAAGGGCCCATCATGTTGTTGTAAAAGGCATTCAGGTTGGTCAGGCACAGTTTGCCATAGTTGAGGTAATGCTGGCAGTTCCCAATCCCTTTCTTGACCATCAAGGTCTTGAGAATGGCTTCCAGGAATATTTGGTCCATCACCTTCCTGGGGACGTAGGTCAGGCTGACTAGACTGTAGTTCCTTGAATTTCCTCTTGGCTCTTCATGAAGATGGGTGGGAGGTTTGCCTTCTGCCAAGCATCAGGAACCTCCCTGAGTTCCATGGCTTTCCCAGGATGAGAGAAGCAGACAAACAATGACTTTGACCAGCACCTTCAGCACCCTTGGCTGCAACTCTTCATGTCTGTATGAGTGAGAGTCGCGTAGGACCAGTCAGCTCACTGACACTCTCTCCACATCCCCTTGGTCACCAGGCACCCTGCCCCACTCAGCAGTGCCACCACAACTTTTTGCCGTCCTCTGGCTGCCAACACTCTTACTGAAGCCCTTCTTGCTACCCTCTGCCTCACCCAAGCAGTGCCCATCCTGGGGGAAGCTCTGCCCCGTGCCTGGGGAGGGTGGACAGAGAAGGACCAGGGAAGGCTGGAGAAGACAGGACAGCTCTGCAAAAGGCCAAGGGGGAACGCATTGCTGAAGTTGGGGCTTGAACCTGGGGGTCATCAGATTAAACTTTCCTAGCTCAGCTCCTTCTGCCCTGCCCCAGGAGCCCTTGTCTTGGTGCCAGACCTGCCTGAGCTCAGACAGGCATGCAATAGGTGTGCTCCTCAGGGAGATACTGTGAGTTTTCCTGGTTAAACCCCACTGACGGGACCTGCCCTCTCCCTGCCCAGGCCTGCCAGCCTGGCTGTGCCAAGAGCCCATCCCTGCCACCCCACCTCAGCCTGTTCCTGAAAAGCTTGGTCCCATCTCTCCAAGGGCGCTGGAGCTGCCTCAGGTTCAGGCCATCTTGCACACCTCTCGTGGGATTTTAAATGCCACCATGTCCTGTTCGCTGCAGCCACGTGACACTGACCTTCTGTGGAAGAGCTCACGTACCCATGGTCCCACGGTGCTGGTGGGTCTATCTCAAATATTCCCTCCAGAAGTCCACCACAGGCAAAATGGTCCAGCAGGCCCTCCTCCCACATCAACCCTCTTATCTAGCTGTGTCCATCCCCAGAGGAAAAGAGAAGTGGCAGGATCTGACAGTCCTCTTTCCAGTGCTGAGGCAGGCACTGGGACAGCGCGGTGCTTCCCCGTGCATGAGCGCCTCACAGGTGCTGAGCGCATCATCTCCCTCAGAGGTGAGTGCAAGCCGAGCAAACCCTCATGTGGGATTTGACTGGATGGGCAGAGGCAGGCACAACAACGAAAAGGAAATGCAGATGAGGAAAACAAAAACCTAAAAAGAAAATGAAAAGCTAAATGGGGTTTGGGGAACCCTAAACTGAGGCTAGAAAAGGCACGTGCCATGACCTGGGAAACTAAACCCTCCAGCAGAGCACAGGACACACTGCAGGGCAAAGAGCCCAAAGGCTGGGATTTCTCCCAAACCTCCTATGTGGCATAAAAGCACAAGATCTTGAATTCAGGTTGGGAGGGGGATGGCCATCATGGAGATTGCTGTCACTGCAGTTGTCAGAGATGGGAGCATACCAGTGACTCTCTTTTTCTTCTCCAAGAGCCCTGGCCTTCCTTTTCTGCCTCTTCCCAGACCCCTGTCTCTCCCTGTCGGCTCTGGGACG